>NC_049242.1:8289192-8914192 GCF_011100685.1 Canis lupus familiaris
TTATCAATTGTTTTTGCCATTTATAAAACACTCTCATACCCACGGTTGGCAAGGCACATGTCAGTAGATGAGAATATCCAACTTCATTTTCCTAGTAGCAGAGTATGAATTAGAACCCAAGCCTCTCCACACCCCACAAGGCTTTCTCATGCCTTTTTTTTTTTCCAACTCTGCCTTACAGAAGACTCTAAAGCCAATTTCTGGGCCTGCATTCGCTTGGTTCCAACTGAGAATGAAATATGCCTTTCTGCTGTCATCTGTTGAAGCAACTTAGGGAACCGTGTAACAAGTAGAAAGAGTACAGTTTAATATAGGGATTTCTTAAGCAGAATAGACAGTACAAATGAAAAGAAGAAAGAGGAGATAACTTTTTATAAAAGGAAAGAAGTTAATTTCACATGCTATTGCTTTGGCTGTCTGTCCTTAGGAAGTGGCTCGCACGCTAAGTGTGCGAAGCAATAACTTGGATGTGGTAGGCTCAAATCTCCTGCCCAGGACAAGAAAGAGCCCCATGGGACCAGGGCAGTTAGAGCTGCCTCTTCGAGGAGCACACTTGGCTAACACGCAGGAGTAAGACAACCTCTTGAGGGAGCACAGATATAAACCAGGAGAAGCTTCATTAATACCTCATATAACTCAATAGACTCTTTTATGTCATCATTGGAGAATGCTGCAAAGTAGAGGTATTTTTCGGTTCACTATGAACATAATGGAATGCTCTTATAGGGAATGACCAAAGGCCATGTATAGTCTCTCAAAGTAGAAAACTGGGGTTACTCCCGGCATCTCCAGGGAAATACAGGTTCTACCTCATTTCCCACTGGCTCTTCTATGCCAAAGGCAAAAAGCCTATAAGCATGGTTTTGCTGATACACTGCCCACGGAGTCTGGACTCCGTGGTCTTTGGGGAAGGAAACATCCCTGATGGTAAATTCAGTTCAGATGAACTTTTCTTAGTCCATCTCCCATCCCCATTTTAAAGCCTGACTGCAGAGAGGAGCTGCATCTGTGCATCAATCCATTAATAGCACCCAGTACCACACATACCATGCAGGAGGCACACAGTATATCAAGATACTAATGTAACCTAACCGGAAGTCCAGTGGCCTTTAAATGCTCGGTTTCCAAACCCCAGAAAATACACACATCTCACTCCAGGAAACAGAACCAAGACATTATATGAACTCAAAGAAGCCTTAAAGATCATCTGGTTTGATTTCCTGAGTTTATAGATGAGGACATTGAGACCCATAAAGATAAAGAGACTCACTAATACCAGGTCTCAGGACTCCCAGAGTCAGAGCTGATACCAAATGGAAACGTGTGTCAGCTGAATTAGTTTTTCTCTGAGTTATGTAACAATTTTAGGGCTGTGGTTTATCATCACTTTGCAGGGATCTTTGTCTTCTGACACCTTGTTAATCCCCAAGTGCTACTACCTCCTCTAAGTAGTTAACTGTAAACAAACATTTAAGTGCCCTGGGGGATAGTTACTTCTACAAACCCTTCCAGTGAATCCTTCAAAGCACAGAATGCTGTCATTTTATGAAAAAAACAAAAACAAAAACAGCATTCAATTGAACTATTTGAAAGTCAGTACTTTTCCAGACCAAGTTTTTCTTTCAGCAAGATACACTGCTGCAATTTTTGTAAAAAAAACAAAAAACAAAAAAAAACAAACTTTTTTATTCTTATAAACCATAATCTTATTCTCATAAAACAGAATTTTTTCTTATAAAATAGGATAAGTGGTCCTACATGCAAGTAGAAAGCACCACAAACTACACCAAAATGGAAATAGTATTATTGTGTACAGAAATCTGGACTTAACACCAAAAATCTGAGCAGGACTAAGCTTGTCAGCTTCAGTTATTGAGACCAAAATATGTCATCAGGTTTCAGCATCTTTATTTTGGAAAGAAGAGAAAAGTCCTATCTGGCGCCAATTAATTGAAAAACCTGTAGCTTTCTCCATTGATGTAGAAAATAAATGAGTGCTAAAAGTGAGGAATTCTGTAAAATTCTGCAAAGTAAACACTAGAATAAGATTTTGGCTTCTTTCTTTAGCACGCTAAGACAACTGTTAAGCTGTTTTTAAAAAAAAGTACGCTTTTCCACACTGAAGCCAAACTATTTGTGAAGCCAATATGATAGTTATAGTATTTTAGATGCTCTGTACATTGATTTATTCTATTGCTTCTGGATTATTTTAAACAAACCACTTAGTTCCCAACCTTAGAGCCTATTTTCTACGACTTAGTAACATAATCAATATTTTTTGATATAATCTCCAAAGAAATCATCAAGCCATCATTCTTGGAGACATTTATTTTTCAGAGCAGTTGGATGTGCCTCCCCCATCCTGCCCTGTGAGCTCTGAGAGAGTGGATCTTAGCTTGAGACTCAGAAGAGCATGCAGATTTTTCTTTCCAGGGATGAATAAATATAGGTGACCTCAGGGGCAGCTCACAGCTCTTGCAAAGGCCACCTCTCTGGGAGTGCCTGGACTCAAAAGAGTGCCTCTGTTTGCTTGGGTAACCTGGGGAAGCTGTTTTCTGCCATCACTAAACTGGCCTTCTTAAATCACTGGGATTTCTGAACACTAGAAAAGGCATCTCACAAGAACATTCTATTTTCACTCCATCTCTTCTTATCTTGTATATTTTGAAAGGGTCTTACTGGCAGACAGAGACGGTGCTTGGGAAATGTGCTATAATAGGCTGTGAAACGAAGAACAAAGTCATTCTCTGAAAGGCCTCCCCTTCTCTGGCATCCTTAATGAAGATGACTTGTGTTAGAAGCTGTGCAAGGCAACTGAGTCAGAAACACACACACCAGATGTATGCGCAGTGATTCCAGGACACGTGCTCTGCACCTGACTGCCTGGGTTTGAATCCCAGCTCCACAATTCCTTAGCTGTGTTATACTGGAAAAGTTATTTAACCTCTCTCTGCCTCCGTGTTCTCTCCTCTCAAATGGGAATGATAGTGCCAACCAAGGAAGATTTGATGTAATAAATATTAAGCATTTAAAACAGTAGCACGTCACATGCTAAGTATATGATTGTTAGCTACTAATATCATTTAAAAAGGCAGTTTTTAGTGAAGACAAAATCAGCAAGTCACAAGATAGGGATGTGTTTTACGACCTCCTCTGATACTTCTTTTTCTAATAGAAAAAGGCACATCAAAGGTAAAGGAAAAGATGTCTTATCTTTACTGGAAGCAAATGTTTATTACAGTAGACCCAAAGGTCAGAGAAACCAGACTTGAACCCAGGCTTTGTCGCTTATTGGCTGGGTGACATTGGGATAATACTTAAACCTTTTTAAGTCTCAGCTTAGGGATTAGAAGAGCTCCCACTGTCATGTAACAGGCTTATGAGTGTGTCTGGGACACAGTAAACATTCCATAAATATTAACTGACATTACAGTTATTAAGGCATTCAGAAGAAGGGATACAAGATGGAAAACAAAAGAAAACCGGGCTAAGGATAAAAGGTTAAGAGGTAGACCATCCCTGGGTATTCTAGCCCTAATACAGAAGCCATCCTTTCACAGACCCCAGACGCCCACCTTGGATTGGGATCAGTGTGAGAGAAGGTATGTGCTTAATGGCATGGGTCGAGGGCTGTTGTCACAGCTCTGTAGCCTAGTTCAATGTCTGCATGTATACTTTACAACTCAGGAAACTATAGCTTCATTAGGGAGCTACTCCTCAGACCTGGCATTTAATTCCTGAGGAGTTCTAGCAGGATTTCTCCTTGCTGTGATGAGTCCCAGAACAGCCAGATACTGCTAAGCCCCATCTTCCAGAGCAGCCAATTCTGATACTGCTCAAATTACCATCCTCATGGCACTACTTTATGTTCTGGGTTCTTGCTCCTGAAATCAGTTATAGACTGTCTGTATGACACATTTGGGAATAAAGTTTTACTCTCTGGCTGTCGCTAATGGCTGCCTGAAGAGAAGAAAAAATGTTTACTCTGTAGTTTTCTTAATACAAACCATTGTAGCTAGAGAGTGCAGAGGATAATATACTAGGCATTCAGGTCACAAATAATTCATGCCATGCCATTATTCAGATTATATCATGATATACTGAACCTGGACCATGTAAACTCACTGAGTTTTACAGTGGAAAGGATCATAAAATTGTCTAGTCCAACACCCTAGTTTTAAAGTGGAGGGAGCACATCGGGAAAGGTTAAGTGATTTGGACAGGGTCACACAGCTTGCCGGTAAAAAAGCTAAAATTGGAGCTAAGGTCTCTCCTGTGAATGTGACTCACTGCTACTGCCTCCTTTAAGAATACAGGTCTCTACTTGTTCATCTGTAGAAATTGCACTCACCTTCTTAGATTTAACTAAACCAGTACCTACTCTGTGATTCCATCCCAGAGATTCTCGATTCTCATTCAAAGGTGAGCTCCAGTTCTTGTCTTTCTTTCTTTCTTTCTTCTTTTTTTCTTTCTTTCGATTTTTAGGATTTTTATTTCTTTGAGAGAGACAGAGAGAATGTGAGCCAGGGAGGAGCCGAGGGAGGAGAGAATCTCAAGCAGACTCTGCACTGACTGCAGAGGCCCATGCGGGGCTCTATCTCAAGACTCTGAGATCATGAACTGAGCCAAAATCGAGTCAGTGGCTCAACCAAATGAGGTACCCAGGCACCCCCAAAGTGAGCTCCAGTTCTAAAGCTGTGATGTTTAAGCTTTATTGAATACCAGAATCATGGTAGGGCTAAGCTCCACCTCAGAGTTTCTAGATCACTAGGTGGAGAATTTATAATTCTAGCAAGTCCCCAGGAGATGCAGGGCCTGGCACAACCATACTCTGAAAACTAGTGCTCTGAACTTGTCTATATTTTATCTGTATGTACCTCTCAGATAGCACATTCTTCCTTGTATTAAAGTTACTTATGTGTGTTTTTAAATTACACACTGGACAATAATCTCCCTTCTTTCTTCTTCTTATAGTTTTTATCTAACAAAGTGCTTGGAAACGGCAAATATTTGGTGAATGTTTATGGAATAAAATTGGTCTGGTCAGCATACACTGTAACTCTACAACATGCTCCAGGGAGAAGATCTAAATGAATCATTAGACTAATCAGGAATGACGATTATAAAACTTACAGACCCTGGGTAAATAGCTAGTCCAGCATTTCCCAAACTGTGTCCTATGACACATCACGTTATGACCTATGAATAGGTGTGCATCTATTTTAGGAAATGCAGGTTGAACAAAGGTGAACAGATTTGTTAATTTAGAACTTCGTGGAGTCTTCTGTATGCACCAAAATAAACGTTCCCCCTCTCTCATCCTTAGTCATCTCTAATAATTTATCCCACTTTGCTGTCTCCTTGTGAAAGCACAGTATCTGTTGTTTATCTACAGTGGCAAAAATAAAGTTCCCTGACACACGGTCAGAATTCAGTGAATACCTGTTGCACACACAAATATACTACACAAACTGTGATTCTAAGCACAGTTCCTAAAATCTATTTTATTATTAATTTACTCCCCATCCCCCATGCCCCCACAACAGGCACCTACAGGAGAAGAAAGGGTATTTTCTAGAATACAATTGGGGAGACATTGACTGAATCCAAGCTAGACACTGTGGCCCAGACAGGTCCAACAGCTGCCTGGAAAGCTTCAGAGGTGGGATGTAATCCCAGGATTCTTCAAATGAGTTCATTATTCTTCCTACACCATATCACTGGGTATGGCTTCCCATTTCAACTAAGCTGGGAGTTATCCTTGAAGAAATGGCTTCAATACTTGTTATATAAACACATCTCCATGTTCCAACTTAAGAATGAGATAACTGGGTGCCTGGGTGGCTCAGTTGGTTAAGCATCTGTCTTCAACTCAGGTCATGATCCCAGGGTCCTGGGATCAAGCTCCACATTGGGCTCTTTGCTCAGCAGAGTGTCTGCTTCTCCCTCTCCCTCTGCCACTCTGCCTGCTTGTGTTCTCTCCGTCTCTCTGTCAAATAAGTAAAATCTTAAAAAAAAATAGTTTGGTTCTTAAAAAAAAAAAAAAAAAAGAATGAGACAACTGTTCCATAGTTGGCTACGCTCTTCTCTTTTCTCATTAAAAAGAAAAACAAACAGGGGCGCCTGGCTTAGTCAGTGAAGTGCACAACTCTTGATCTTGGGGTCGTGAGTTCTAGTTGGGTGTACATATAACTTAAAAATAAAATCTTGGGCAGCCTGGGTGGCTCAGCGGTTTGGTGCCACCTTCGGCCCAGGGTCTGATCCTGGAGACCCAGGATCGAGTCCCACGTTGGGCTCCCTGCATGCAGCCTGCTTCTTCTTCTGCCTGTGTCTCTGCCTCTCTCTGTGTGTGTGTCTCTCATGAGTAAAGAAATAAAATCTTTAAAAAATAAGTAAATAAAATCTTTAAAAAAGAACAGAATTTTCAAAGACTATAAATGGCAAAGACTGGCACGAGGGGAAGAACTTTATTAATGCTAAGTAATCATCCACATAGTCTCATAGTTTTTGTTATCTATTTTCACTAAAGTGAGTGGTATAAAGCAGTTTGCCAAATCCAAAGTATCCTTGAGATGCAAAACCTAAAACCAAATTCATATACACTCCTCCCTGGAAAATCCTACTTCTCTGCTTGAGCCCCACGTCTAAGCAGAGCTTTATAAGCAAAAAGAGTATTTCATTGACCAGAATATGATTATCACCCTCTGCCAGTCTACACAAGGACAAAAATCCCAAACCAAAGCCTCCAGTTGGTTCTGCCAACCAGCCAAGCAGACCATTACCCAAACCCAATCTTTTTATTTACTATAATATACGGTTAATTCTCATTTTTTTTCCAGTGGTGCAAATCTTTCTATTGTCTAAAAGTGTCTCTCAGGAGAAAAGTCAATCAGCATGAAGCAAGTGTAATTCAAGGTGGCTCTGAGAAAAATGGAAGATTCAGCCACACAGCGGCAGTGTTATGAATACCCTCCTTTATTTTCTCCCCAGGTGCTAGAAATATTTCCATACAACACTGGTTAATGTCAAGTATCATTTCATCAGTAAATGCTTCAAATTCAGGGGTAATTCAACCAGAGGCTATCAGGAGGAAAGATTATCATGTTGTTCAAGCCTTTTAAAAAATCATTTCTCCCTCTGGAGAAAGAAATTCGTCACAGGGTAAAAGAAAAAAAAATGTATGAAGAGGATATAATTTGCTCCTATGCTTGGCTGTCTAAGAAAATGTTCCAGAAAAATGCATGATTTCAATTTTTCTCTGGTGGGTCTTGCTGACAGAAACCAAAGGGTAAATACATTAGTATTCACTTATACTCAAGATTTCTTTAAAAAAGAAGAATAGCAAGGGGAAAAAAAAAACCCAATATTTTCCAAATAACAGCATTTACTATGGAATAACCGCCTGAGAGAGAAAAGAATCCAGTTTCAAATGGAACAATGTCTTTAAACAGTGTTCATTCCAAGGGTTAGGGAGACAGAATGCAGGTGAGGGAACAAGCTGCCCTCTGCTTGCTATATTCTGATACAATCCACATTCACTACCATGCTAAGTCCCTGCGGTCCGTCCACTTTCCAAAAGTTGACATCCTTTTCACCATCCCAATGGCCATTGTCCTTTAAAAGTGATTTTCCTTCAAGGAAAAGTATATAGTAAAATCAGGAATCAGGAAAGCAGAATGAGGCGGAGCTTCCCTCAGCACATCCTTTTCCTGCCCTGGTGAGTGGTGGTAATGTCAGGGCAAGACGGAAGTCAACACATCTGTGAAAGGGCTGTGGCGGGAGGCGACGGACCCAGAGCCCCAATCTAATAGGGGAAAGGAAGTATCAGGTTTCCCTTTTCCAAAAGATCTGAACTGCCAAAGGAAGATGTGATAAATGACAGAACATCCTCAAGACTGCAGATGACTTTTGGGAGAATATAATTCAATTCCAAATGTCTCCAAGGGTACACACGGGATCAGGTCTTACTCTGGACCAAGTAGCCCACAAGCTCCAGACGGCAGTTCCAGAAACGTAGGTGTGTTTGGCTAAATGTTTCCCCAGAAGGGAAAGCAGCAGCACCAAGCCCTGTATACTGTTCACAGTATAGAACCACAAAATGAATCTAATGAGAAAAGAGATACACGCTCAACACGGTACAACAGGCTAATGCTAATATGTCACCTCACGGAGGCTGGGGAATGGCAGATAAGACTGGGGGACAAAGAATACAAGGAATATGTGTGCAAGAAATAAGGAAACAATATATCAGGAAATTGGTGAGAATTGAAAAAAAAGTATCTCAAGACAGCAATCCTGATAAACTCAAAAAGGAGAAGAGATAACAAAACAGCTTGACATATGAAAGAGGAACACGCTAGGGAGAGAGGTAGAAATTACATTATAGGAAGAGGCAAGTCAGGAATGCCTGGGTGGCACAGTGGTTGAGCGTCTGCCTTCCACTCAGGGCATGATCCTGGGTTCCTGGGATCGAGACCCACACCAGGCTCCCTGCATGGAGCCTGCTTCTCCTTCTGCCTAGTCTCTGCCTCTCTCTGTGTGTCTCTCATGAATAAATAAAGTCTTAAAAAAAAAAAAAAGGAAGAAGCAAAGAAGATTATTTGGGACTAGGCAACAATAAGCGTTGCCAGGATTTTAAAGAGCTCACATGTGGGTCAGGAAATGCTGTCTGGAAGTTTGCTGACAGTCCAGAAATCTTGTCAGTCACGTCTCCTCACATTGCCATTGCTGACAACTGTGTCTTAGCAAACAAGGCAAAAATGCAAATCTGGCTCCTTCAGCTCTCCCACACTCCCCATTAAGCCTATTTATTATTGACTGATGGGTTTATGCCGACGTGGCCTGTATTAGTACCCCGTGCTAATGAGACCAGGGTCACAGGTTCAATCCCACAGGGGGCTACACACAGGTCTACGCCTGAGAACAGGTCAACAAGAATAGGTGAGCATCAACTACTCTCCATCTCGACTACAAAGTCAAAACTACAGAATCAGGCATCGGTGGAGTCCCGATGTTCACTTAAGAAAACATATCTCTTCAGAGGGGCAAGACATCTGGAGACATTTCTGAGGATACAGAATGAAGGAGTGATCAAAGAACCTCTGAGAACCTGGTTAGCAATTCTCAGCATAACCAATCTGAGCCCTACTACTGGATCCAGGACAGGCTGATTCTCCCAAAGCAGCCATAAATGGATTAAGTGAGAGATCACTCAGTGCATCATAGCTGGCCTGACAAGAGCTGTGCCTTCTAGAGGTGCTGCCACACAGAAAAGGCAAAGGCCGAGGGCAAAGCCTATCTGTGGAGAATACCTGCTAAGCACACACAGACAAGGCTGATCACGTGAGCTCTGCCTAAGAGATACTGAAGTACTTTCTGCGTCTCTGTGAATACTACTACACACTGCAATTTTGAAAGAATTAGGAGCCAGTGTGGTGGGTGTGCCTAATGAGGTGGCTTCCTGAGATACTCCCTCACCCCCCTTCCTGGAATCCTGATACTGTTTTTGAAACTGAAAGCCAGACATGAGAAAGGCAGTCAAATGTACTAGGTTCAAAAAGAAAATGAATATATAAGAACCCAGTGAGATCAGCTCCAGGGCTGATCCAAAAATGGGGGTGGAGTAGATCAAAGTTCATGGCCAATGGGGAAAAGGAAGGTGTCTCCAAGGTCTAGGCACTGGTTGCCTGTGAAGACATGACAGTAACCCTATAGCATCAACCTCTTGGCCAGCCTTACACATCACTCTTGCACCTCCATAGCATTCTCCTACAACCACCCAGTCACATACTTAAAGCCTGAGCATCTCCTACCCCTCCTGGCTCACTGCAACATCTTCCCTGGCTTTCAGGATTGCAAAGACCAAAACTGTCAACATGCTTGAGAAAGGTCTGACGAATTTGGCCCTGACTTCTTCCCTATCATCTCTAACCACTCAGCTTTCCAGTCACACTGGCCTTTGTTCGGTTCCTGATAGACCACCTCCCGCCTCAGCCTCAGGTGGTTTTTTCATGTTGTTACACCTGAGTTCTGCTCTCTTCCCATTCTTGGTTTCCCATCATGGAAACAACATGCACATGGTCAGTAACCCCAATTTCTATATCCTTATACCCCTATCCTAAGGGAACATTTCTCTGGTGCTCAAGGTGAGCTGTGGCCTCTTGTTAGATGTCCTTACAGCACCCAGGACCTTTCCTTCGTACCCTTTTACCACTAAATTATATTTTAGCAAAACTATTTCATTACTATCTGCTATCCCAATTTGACTGTAAACTATCTGAAGGAAGGAATTATCTCCGATGGTCACCATCATTCCACACCTGCTTGGCACATAGTAAGTGCTCAAGAAGAATTTGCTGCTGGATGCACTATAAATGTCTTATGAAACCCCAAGAAAATGTAGAATTAAAGCAGTGATTCCCAACTGTCCTCAATAGAGGACATATGGCAAGGTCTGCAGATAATTCTGTGTTATCACAATAAGGAGAGGGTGGCTACCGGCATCCAGAGGGTACAAGCTGGTAGGATGCTGGCAAACATCATACAAGGCACAAGACAGCCTCCCAAGCAAAGACTTTTCTAGTCTAAAAGATTGATAGTGATGAGGTGGCACCTAGATTACAGGAATTAGAGCAATTACTTTGAGAAGGGTAGGCCAAGTATATAAAAAGAAATGACTCCCAAGGAGCATGGTTCACAGCAGAGACACGACACAGAATTCCTCTGCTGCCACTGAGATGGTCCCCAGATAAGCCCCAGGGAGATCAGCTGTGGGTATCTGGTGCTAAGAATTGGGCTCCCCTCTGCTAGGGCTGGGAGGGCTCCTGTCCCCACAATATGAATCTGGCTGCATTCTGAGCTCCTGATCCACAATACAGAATGAAGAAACCTTCACCTTTCAGTGGTAGAGCCATGTGACCTGATTTCTCCAAGAAGTATTCACGTGTGGCAAGGCAATCAGTCACCCTGACAGCCAGAATCCCTGCTTGCTCCCAAGGACTAATGTTCTTCACTTTTCCACCACCCTGACTTGGATCTCACTCTTTACGGAAGCATTTATTCTGCCAACAAAATCAAGACCCTGCAAGATTGATCTTTACAGGTCAATAGAGGGCCACCTCTCTAGAGGTTTACATAATTTTCTCTGCTTGGCTACTAAGACCACAGCCTCCCAAGTATTCAAACAGCCTCACCTTTCCATGCATGGCTCTGGGGGAATCATCTGTAACATGGTGTACAAGACAGGCCTATCATACCCTACCGTGGATCGAGAGACCAAGCACAACTCCCACAGTTTTGCAAGCTACAAGAACCTAAACAGATATTTAAACGCCTCTTAATATCAACAGCTGCTGGAAAGTAAATGTGATTTTTACTCCAACAAGCCTTAAACCAAATCCTCTCATTCCACGTAAACAGTTTTCTCTAGTCCACCCCTGAGTATATGTAGTTAAGAACCAAGTATACTTTGCCACTAATTATGTATTACAAATAAATAGTTTACACAGCATATGTAAACTGTGAAAGGGGGAAGCAGCCATTCTGAGCATCCACAGCAGATGTTTAGGGACAGCTGTACAGGGAAGCTGACAAGAATGTAGATGAAATTTATTTTAAAGTCCCACAAGGGTGAAAGAAGGTTTGTTTAACCTTTACCAAACCATTCCACCTAAGGGGTTCAGATCTGCATTTTCCTTCAAGAACAGATTTCTATTGCTGTGTTTAACATGCTTCTCCCACATCCTTTTTTTTTTAACTAAAGAAAGAGGCCCTAGTGGTTTGACCATTATGAGCAAATGTCATTTCATCATTTCCAATGTCAGCACAGAAGTCTGCTTTTCGGTGTCCACGTGCTATTAGTAAATGCTAACAGACAAAAATAAACATTATTCACAAAGAATTTAGCAACAGAAAAGTCTGTATACCAAGCACTTTGAGTTCTGAGCTTGAAGAATCCACTAGGCTACACTACTGTTTTCAAGAAGTTCTATCTTCCACATCAAAAAGAAAACTCTGGTGGGCATATGGGTGGCTCACTCGGGTAAGCACCTGCCTTCAGGTCAGATCATGATTCCAGGGTCCTGGGATCCAGCCCCAAGTTCACAAGTCAGGGTTTCTGTTCAGGAGGGAGTCTGCTTCTCCCTCTCCCTCTGCCCTTCCCCTTGTTCATGGTGTCTCTCTCCCCTTTGCTTTTGCTTGCTTGCTTGCTTGCTTGCTTGCTTGCTTGCTTAAATAAATAAATAAATAAATAAATAAATAAATAAATAAATAAGAAAGATGCTAGTTCTTGGCCTGATTAGAGTAGCAATACCATCCTTCCATTTCTTCTGTGTTTTTAGGTGAAAGAACAGATGATATGTTAGATTAAATATCCCTAACCAGAATTTTAGGCATTGACCTACCCTTTGCCTCCTATGTAATTTGCAAGGTCAAATACAGTCTTTCAATAAATACTTGTTGAATTGGGAAATAGAAATAATAGGCAATGCAGAATGAGTGCTCACCCCATTGCTGGATCTTGTGCATTGCTATTATCTCAGCTTACTTGAAGGTTAGTGTTTCCAGAGTTAGGGATAATAAGACCAAGGAATTTCAGAAGTAGTTCAGCAGCCTTGCCATGAAGGGTGGAACTATGGTGCTCAGAACTCAGTATGCATCCCACGGGCTTTTAGTAGGGCCAGGATGAGAACACAAGCTCCATATCAAAAGCAACAGTTGAAATACTATTGTATTTTAAAATAAGTTTCTGGAAGTATACAGAGAATGCTTAGGAAGCAGTCAGAAAATGTTATTTAGTAGTTTAAGATTATTTGGCTTTTCAACCAAATAGTTACCAGTTATTTTATTTTATTTTATTTTATTTTATTTTATTAAAGATTTATTTATTTGAGAGAAAGGGGAAAAAAATGTGAGCAGGGGAGGGGCAGTGGGAGAGGAACAGAGAGAATCACAAGCAGATTCCCCACTGAGTGCAGAGCCAGATGCAGGGCTTGATTCCAGGACCCTGAGATCATGATCTGAGCTAAAACCAAGGGTCAGATGCCCAACCAACTGAGCCACCCAGGCACCCCTGGTTATTTGAATTTATAAAAAATGGCCAAAAGAAATCAGCTCTGGTCTAGATCATCATAATCCCTCCACTAAGTAAAGTCAGGCAAATGAATAAATTATTTACATAGTTCTGCCCTTCACAGTTCAGGTACAGATTTTATAGAATATAAATAATTCAACACATATCAGTCCTCTTTTGAAACTTATGTCTATCTCGTTTTGGAGATTTTGGAATGACCTTCTTGCTCTAGCTACTTTTTCCTTCTTCATTGATTCAACTTAATTTCAGTTCTAAATAATTTTTTCTCTACCACATAGTCACAATTTATGTGGCACAGCGTGTCCACTGGATTCTGCACTAGGATCACCTGAAATCTATTAGCCTACAGTTGGAAAACGATGTGAATATACTTAATATACTACTGAACTGTACACTTAAAACTGGATAAAATGGTAAATTCTGCTTTACATGTTATCACATTTTTTTAAAATTAGCCTTCTTCAAAGTCAGAAATTTTGTGTTTTTTTTCACTCCAGATTTATATGCTGGCATACAATGCAGAATATTTGAGATTTTCAGCGAAAGTACAATTTTTTTTGGAAAGGGAGAGGGGTGGTTATCCCAGACTTCATAATTGTGAACAATTACCTTACTCGGGCCCCAGGAAATACAGTAACTCTAATACATCACTTCTGTCCATCACCAATTGATTTCAAAACTCCCCTGCCTGTCAAGCAAACCATAATCATCTACTTAAACCTAAATAAAAACTTCAAGGAGTGAAACCTTCCATTTCAAGTCATTTGGGAATTTTGCATATATTCAGTGTGTGAGGGGGAAGGAAGACATTCGGGGACTTTTTGCCCTTTTTTTTTTTTTTTTTAAACAAAACTAGGATGTAAGATCACCAGAAGATGGATCCAGTACATAGGGTGGGAGGAAATGGGCTAAGGACAACTCTCAGAGATATTCAAAGTAAGCCAATGACAGAGATGGCTTTGTGTCTAATGCTCCCGCTGTGGCATCATCAGAATTTTACTGTAGTAAGTGCTTCTCCTTTCTAATATATGCAGAGTTCATCAAGATCCTGGCACACAGTCCCTTCAGGATAAGAATTTCCACAGGTCTAATCAATGGTGAACATACAGGGCAGTCCCTCCAGCCTGACATCCCCTCACATAAGCCTAATTTAATTGTGACCAATTCTTATCTGAGTCAGCTCTTCACTGACAGAAGAGCCGTTGCTCTGAACAGGTTTCACAAATGCTCGCCTGGGGCGGTTTCAAAGTCTTTCCATAATGGAAGCTGCTATCTTTTCTCCTCAAGGTGGTGTTTTCATATTCTACCAGGGAAAGAATTATAAGCTGGAGATGAATGGCATTATTTGAACATAGGCTGTGCCCTCCTAACTCACAGAAAGAATCATGCCTTTGTCAAACAGCACTTTCTGGAATCCCTCTATGGATGACTGAAATTAAAAAAAAAAAAAAATGAAGAAAGAAAGAAAATCATTGGCAACAGAGTCATTGGCAAATCAGGGTCTCTTATGTGGGGGTGTAAAATGAATCCTGCTAAAAGTGGGCTGACAAAGTCAATATGGCATCAGTGAGACAGTTCTCACAATCTACCAAATATAATGGCGTTACTTCCTTTAAGTTGTGATTCTCCTGTCAGCAGGATGTCACCCTAGACTAGAAGAAAAAGCAATACATAAATCCTGGAATACTGGTCCACTACTTTGCTTAGAACTCAACTTTCAACCTTATGATCTCTTACCAATTGTCATCTACTTAACTGAGATGAAAATTAAAAAGTTTTTCTCCCTTTTCACTGTTTTTGAGGGAAAAGGCCTTTGGGAAAAGCATTAATGCTTTGTAGCTCAAATGTAAGAAATACACCTAGGGAGCACTCCGACATCCTGTCCTGTCTTCAAAAATGTCTTGCTGCCTCAATGGAGAAAAAAATACCATTACATTCAGACATATATTTATGAGGTAGAAGTGGGGACGGTGATAATCTGAACACAATTAAAGTTGTAAAGAAACTTTCATGGCTTTCATCTTTGATACTTTACGGTGAGAATCTGGAGGATTCGGATTATGTTCTAGGACTTGTGACTTTAAACTCCCCACCAGAGAAGAGGATTTAGAGAGAAAACACAGCCATATAAAGGGGAGGAGGAGAGGTGCAGAGTGACAGTCTAACACTGAGCACTCACTACACCTTCTCCTGGTCACAGGCCAAAGTGCCAGCTGATGCATTACTTGATGGCTTAACTCTTTAAATAGTATTTCAATGATTCAGGTAAGTCGACTGTTACGGTTAATAGAAAGTTAACACTGCTTATGTGATTTAATGAGAATCTAAAACACAGAGAAATCACTATTACAGTAAGTACTTGTGACTTGAAAAAGAATGCAGCTCAAATCACTGGTGCCAAAGTCCAAAAACCCCTGACATGTTTCCATGTTGAATGATTTTCTATCAGCTATCTGACCTCTACAGACCTCCCAGCTATTTATAATTTAAGTATCTGGCCTTCAATTCTGTTTATTTTCAGCTTGGTTTCCAGTTATCATACCATAAAAATATTATTCTTGAGTTTGGGGCATGACCTAGGAACCATTAATTAAAAAACCAACAAAATTCCCATTTTTTAACAATGAAATAGTTTTAAGCCTCACTGTTACTAAGTGCAGTGCAGTGCAGTGCAGTTGCACAACAGTGCAGCAACTCAAGTCACTTCAACAACATTTGTAAAACACCTAGCAGGGACAAACTTCAAGGAAAAAAAGGAACAGAACATGGCACATGCTACAGAGTGAGGATAGAATACGTTAGTGGAATGGGGTGCTAATTGCCATGTGGGTATAGGAAACCAGAGAAACATCATGGAAGAGAAAGTGTTTAATAATATCTTACCGGGTGCCTGGTAAATACCAGGCATTGTGATCATAAATGCCTTACATATATTATTTTATTTAATTCTTACAATAAATTCATGAAGCATCACTCTGTCCATTTTGCAGATGAGGAAACTGAGGCTTCAAGAGTTCGGGGTTCTTGCTCATGTTCTCACTCACTTACGACAGCTGTAATCTTTGCCTGACTTCACTGCCCAGGCTCTCACCCATCACGATATTATATACTCATTTGAGTGGGTCACAGTAGGCAGAAAAAATTCTAATGACTGATTGGAATCTTTTTCGGTCCCAATTCCAGAGGGAAGAAAGAAAGAAAAAACAGAGATGTGGGAAAGTATGAGCCACTGCCTCAGTGACCCAGGTTAGCCAGACTTGGGAGGAAAGCAAGGATACAACGAGGAAAGAAGCACAGAAAGCTTCAAAGGTAGGTCTCTGGACCTTAAATACCAGCCTGAAGACCATGAACTTTAACTCTGAGGTAGTTCTGGAACCTACTCCCTGCTATGTTTTGTTGACCATGGAAACCTTATGATGGATGAGCCACTCCAGAAAAATTACAGCTTTGTAGCTAACGTTTATGGGATATAATTGAAGGAATGGATAGATAAGAAGGAAGGAGGTCTGATAAGGCACAGCAAACTAGGAAAAACCATCTAAAGAAAACATAATGGCCTTTAGTTAATTCCTTCCCCCCTTTAGTATTTTCTATATACATTATTATTTAATGTATTATTTTTCCATTTATCAATTCCCCCTTCTTATATTTCAATACTATCTTTATTCAGCAAATTTTTAAAAAGATTGAGTCTGAAAAACTCAATCTTCTATCTAAAGGACAGAAAACTCCATTTTTTAAAAAAGTACAGTTAAAATTCAGTTTTTCATTCACTTGGTTTTCATTGTACTATGAATTTTACAAAGCCCCAAAAAAAGAAAGTTCGTCTCTCACTACTGGATATCTCAGCCCATGGTCAAGGCAAAGAAATGAGGATGTAGTTTCTAAGGCCACTTTGGCTTAAAAGGCCATCAGCTGCTTCTAAAGCCCTATGACAGAGACTTTAATAAGGAGGGGTTTACTGCTAAAATAACACTCTGCACCTGCCCTGGGAGGGGGAGCAATGTCCACTGCTTTTTTTTTTTTTTTTTTTTTTTTTACCATTTTCTGTATTTCATAGGCCTCTGCCACAAGCTTTTATTTAGTTAAACAAACTATGATATATGACCTGCCTGAAAAGAAAATATTTATTCAGATCAGAGAAGGACTTTTAATATCTTAGAGAGGATTCAGTGGAACTCTCATTTAGAAAAAAAGGGAAGAGAGAAAACATACCTCATGTGCACTGCATTTCATTATTCATTCAACCATAGATAATGCTTAACTGTGCAACAGGAGTGCTAAATAATGTTAAATTACTCATGATCTGCAATATCTAGAGATAGGCTGAAAATTTATCTCAAATAGCACTCCTAAGTATACATTTTATTTGACATGATAAAGTATTTTATTATAGGTTTTATTTTCTTAATATCTATTTACACAACTGTGTATAGAGTTCAGTAACAACATGTGAGAAGCTGTAAATGTAGTTGTAGATGTTTTACACACACACACACACACACACACACACACACACACTGTATTCCTAGCAGTCCCACTAACAAGAAATCCCTTCCTTTACTACATTACCATAATTTGCAAACTAAAGTCAATGGAAACTCATTAAAATACTTCACATTATTCAATATTTGCTATGTTTATCAGATATTTAAAGTCTTCCTTCCAAAAGTGCTAACGTTTTTAATAATAAAACAATTACACATTTGGAGGCATAACAGCAACATTCAAATGAATATTACTCAAATAAATAACAATGAAGCAATAAAATATTCCATTTATTTGCATATTTTTGTCTATTATCCAATGTCATGTCCTTACACTTTGCCATAAACCCCAGAAAGCAGTGGTGCTAAAGAAACTGGGTTTGGAAAATAACTGTGAGTTGTACCCCTGCTTGCCTTGCAACCCTGGACAATATGTTTCAACTCTCATTTGTTTATTTTTGCTTTTATTGTCTTTGTTTTTAGAGCCTGGCCCAAAACCAATCACCAAGACCAATGTCAAGCTTATTGCCTATGTTTTCTACATCAAACTATAAAGCTTCTGCACAGCAAAGAAAACCATCAACAAAATTAAAAGGCAACCTACAGAATGAAAGAAAATATTTGCAAATCATATACATGATAAGGGGTTAATAACCGAAATATATAAGAATTCCTAAAACTCAATAGAAAAATAATCAGATGAGAAAACATCTAACCTAATAAACATTTTTCCAAAGAAGACATACAGCTGCCCAACAAGCACATAAAAAGATGTTCAACATCACTAATCAACAGGAAAATGCAACTCAAAATCACAATGAAATACCTGTTAGAAGGGCTATCCTCAAAAAGACAAGACATAACAAGTGTTGGCAAGGATGTGAAGGAAAAAGGATCCTTGTGCACTGCTGGTGGTAACAAAAATTGGATGGAAAACAGTAAGGTGGTTCTTCAAAAAATTAAAAATAGAAATACTATCTAATCTGGCAATTCTGAAAATGAAACACTAATTCAAAAAGATATGTTCACTATTTCATTATCATGATGGCCAATATATGGAAACAATCTAAGTGTCCACTGATGAATGAATAGATAAAGAAGATGTGATACATGCACACACTATGGAATACCACTCAGCCATAAAAAAGAATGACATCTTGCCATTTGTGACAACATGCATGGACTCTGAGGGAATTATACTAAGTGAAATGCGTCAGACAGGGAAAGTCAGATACCACATATGTGGAATGTAAAGAATAAAACAAATGAACAGATAAACTGAAATGAAACTCATAGGTACAAAGAACAGAATGGCAGTTGCTAGAGCAGAGGAAGGATGGGGATTGGGCAAAACACTGAAGGAGGATTAAGAGATAGAAACTTTCAATCATAAAATCAGTCACGGGAATATAATATATAGCATGATGACTACAGTAAAAAATACTCTAGTGCATACATTAAAGTTGCCAAGAGAGGAAATCCTAAAAGTTCTCATCACAAGAAAAAAAAAAAAAGAATTGTAATCGTATGGTGTCTGATGGAACTAGATTTGTGATCATTTCACAGTATATACAAATTTCAAATCATTATGCTGTACACATGAAACGAATACAATGTTACATGGCAATCATACCTCAATTTAAAAAAAGTTTTTTCTACTCTTTGATCTTGTTCCTCTTCACCTACCTCATGGAGCTATTATAAAATCATGTATCTGAAAACACCCTAAAATTCAATGCATAAACTGTCCCACATTGTACCGATAAGGAAGCCAAGGACAAGAGAAATGTCTTGCCCAGAGTCAAAAGCCAGAGGGCAACAGAGCCAAGATAGCTGGGCTGATTCCCCTACAGGCACACTCACAATTGTCAGGGCATCAATAAAGCACAGAAGGAGAGTGCAGCTCCTATGAATTCACACTAAATTCTGCAATCATACAATCTAGAAATACTTATTTTAACTTCAAAATACATGGAGTCATGAGATTTGTGAAAAATAGCATCTAATTGCACTTTACAGACAGGAAGTATACCATGATCTTTCCATGCTTAGGGCAACTTGAAGGTCTCAAATGTTCGTTAGGAAAATAATTCAGGTCTTCTTTTTCCTTCAGTTCTCTTTCCTCTACACTGTAACTGCTTTGGGGTTTGTCTGTTAGTTCTCTTCTCATGCTGAAAATTTCAACCTTTGCTCCAAAACATTAAAAGTACAAATCTATTTTAATGTGTGACTTTCAAAACATGCCTGATACTAGCAACTGTGAAAAATATGTTCAAAGGAAGCTAAAGTTTATTAAATACAGGTGAGAACTGCCTATAAAATCACCAAGTTTCTATCTTACCCAGCAGTTGACTACTGCAGAAGCTGTCAAGGTTCTTACTTGCTGATAGGTAAGGATCACAAAGGCTTGAAAAAAAAAAAAAACTAACAACTAGAACAGGAAAGGTTTTTGTTTTTTATGGTTTTTGTTGTTGTTGCTGTTTATTTGTTTTTTGGGTTTTTTTGTGTTTTCATTTTTTTTGACATTCAACAGTAGTCTCCCTTTTGCAACCTGTTCAGAACTCCTTGCATGAAGCTCCCAGGCTGTTACAAAAGAGCAGGATGCTTGTGCAACCATTACCCTCTGTTTACTGTCTCAGACAGAAACAAAGAAAGATAGGTGGTGCCCAGCAACAGAAGCGCAGCTGGAAGAATTCAGTCGGCCCCCAACTTTCAGAGGCTGGAGTTAAAACATGTTAGCAAACAAGCAGTTTTCCACCCTCAGCAACTCCCTGGATCCTCAGGGCTCAGAGGGCTTGAAGTTTTAACTGTCGAGATGGTGTTAGGTACAAATAATTCTTAAGAACATCTGAAAGCAGAAAGTGAAAAGACTAGTACCCATTCAGAAATTGCCTGCAAAGATCCATTTCCCATAGTTCTCCAAGGTCTAGTTTTCAGAAATGCAAGCTCTGGAGCAAATGAGATAGTCACAGGCCTTTGTGGTAGATAGCTGAGAATGCATCAGTCTGGATGAATGCTCTAGTGCCTGTCCCTAAATAACCCTTCATCTCCCCAAATGGGAGATGGAGGGAGACTTTTGACAATCCATCTGGAATTCTAGCATTTTAATTTGAGCTGGTGCCAAAGCAGTACAGAAGCACTCTGAGTTCCAACAGGGATACTGATACCTCAACTCGACTGTCACAGGTAGATTTGAAGCAGAGTTCAGGGATGATCTGTGACCACCGCCAAACCCCTCTTCAGTGTCTTCTATGCACCCAGCAGGATGCTAGCTGGTCAGTGAGGGGTAAACAAAAGTATACAATGGGAGCTTTGCCCTAGAAACCTTAATTCACCACACCCTCCTTTATAGCACAGAAAACACAATTCAAATTTCCCTTCTAACGTTGTTTCCTGAAAATGGATTTATCATGTCAAACGCTTCAGGGGTCAATGAGTCAAGAGAAATATTTTACTGACATGAGAAGAAACTTGACCTGTATCAAAAAGATGTCCAAAAAAGCTTCACAACGCACTTGTATGTTTCATAACTTCTCCCTCTGCACAGGGATTTCCAGCTTCTTCTCCATAGCAACTCTCCGAAGCTGGCATTATTTCTCATTTTAAGGTGGGGAAACTGAGGCTCAGGAGACATTAAATGAGTTGGGGGCAAATCAATGAGCCCATAGGGCTCTGAGCAAGGTTTAGCATCCCAGGTTTTTGCCTCACAATGGCCACACTTATTATAGACACCAAAAACATAAAATAAAATAAATAATCTCCACTATGTTTCAAGACAGAAAAGACAAGCGTTAATTCATGAAGAAGGTTATGTTCTCTCCAACAGACTTTAGTTTATGTCATAATTGGTTTAGTGGAAATTTAATCTTGGGAAATTTCTCTTAAGAAAATTTGTGATGTACCGCACACCTGTATGTGCAGAATCTGTTCCATTCTGACAAAGGCAAGGTGACACTTACGGTTTTCTCCAGCTCACCAGTGACCTCTAGGATGACTATGTCTATCACATCCTCATATCCTTTTCTGTTCCCTTTCATGGATCTAAAGGTATCATCTCAAGGCAAAAGGGACTCAAAATATATAAAAATATCACAAGTGATCAACTACCTTTTGAAGTTCACCATCCAAAGATCTGGTTTCTGTTTTTTTAAGAAAAACTTGCTGAAGCTAATTTCCTGCTGCATGGATTTCTCCCTGACACCATGACTTCTACAAGCAATCCTCTAAGCCATTCATCTATGTATGTTCCCTAAGCCACATGGGCACTCACACTATTTGTACATATTTTCCATGAATTCTGCTGGCTTCCCATTTTGCATCCTCAACAATGCATCTACTTATGGTGGAATTCACTTCCACATGAAAGGAAATATAAATTCTGCGATCCAGCCTAACTTCAGGTCTCTGCTGTGCTCCACTCAACTTTCTCCTTTGTCTTAAAGTGCTTCCTCTATCAAGCATCTTCTGTCATCAGGGCTATTCTTTTGCACTGTTTGAAAAGGAACTGATTCATATGACTGACTTGTTATCTCTTGCTAATCACTAAACCCATGTACAAAAATATGCCTTGATGGATTTAAAATAGGGACAGGAGATAGTGTACAGCTTCATGAGATCTCCATGGGGCAATGGCTTCAGGGGATTCCAGCACTTGGTGGGTGATTTGGATCCCAACTCCACTCTGAATTGTTCTCCAGATCTTGGGCCACTAGGAGTTCACTTTGGTTTCCAGGTGACTTTTGTATCTTATTTTCTTCCCCCAAATAGCCCAGTTTTAGGACTTCAGAGTTAAATTAGAAGTCTCCCTGGAGTCATACATAAATCAGGGATCTAAAAAACAAACAAAAGTTTAAAAAACAAAGACTCTAAAAATGCTAGGAAAAAATACTTTAGGGCATTTCTATCATCTTGGCAGGGAGGAGTCCTCCTTAAAGATGACACAATACTTAGAAGCCATAAAGAAAAAAAGCTAACATATTTGACCACATAAAATTAAAAATTTCTGAGCAACAGAAGATGCTATAAACAAAATTAAGACTAACAACAGACCAGGAAGAACTCTTACTTACCACTAAAAGGAAAACAACTACTTCAGAAAAAAAAAACAAAAAACAAAAAAAAACACCCAACCCTAAAAAAAAGATGTACCAGGAAAACATAAATTTAACTAAGAATCTATTTTTGTTTATAAAATTGGCAAAAATGAAACAGGCTCATATTCCTCAGTGCTGATGAAGGTGAGGGAAACTGGGCACACTCAAACACTGCTGGTAGAAGAATAATTTGAGATGATAGTTTTGGAGGATAATTGCACAGCCCTTATTAAAATTTTAAATGGGACATAGTTTTTGACCCTGAAATTTCATTTCTTTGACTCTCCCAGAAATACTTTCAAAATATTTCCATTTTTTTAAGATTTATTTATTTACTTATTTTTAGAGAGAGAGAGAGAAGAGAGAAGATGAGCAGGAGGGGCAGATGGAGGGAGAGAGAATCTCAAGTGTGTGCTGAGCATGGAACCCAACACAGGGCTTGATCTTACAACCCTGAGATCATGACCTGAGTCAAAAACAAGAGTTTGACACAACCTACTGAGCCACTCAGGTGCCCCTCATTATACTTTTTACATTATTCATAATAGTGACCAAGTGAAGACAGTCTAAAAGTTTTTCAGTAAAGAAGAGGTAGCTGACTTTCAGTGAGTCCATCCAGTGAATATCAGGTACCCATTAAGAAGAATAAAAAAACTTTCCTTTTACCAAAAAGGAAAGATTTTTTTTTTAAGATTTTATTTATTTATTCATGAGAGACACAGAGAAAGGCAGAGACATAGGCAGAAGGAGAAGCAGGCTCCCTGCAGGGAGCCCGATGCAGGACTTGATCTCCGAACCGGGATCACGCCCTGAGCCAAAGGCAGACCTTTAACTGCTGAGTCACCAAGGTGTCCCAGGGAAAGATTTTTTTAAAGCAACTAGGATTTGTTATTTAAAATACATACACACAGGGGCACCTCAGTGGCTCAGTGGTTGAGCATCTGCCTTTGGCTCAGGTCCTGATCCCCGGGTCCTGGGATCAAGTCCTGCATTGGGCTCCCCACAGGGAGCCTGCTTCTCCCTCTGCCTACAGTTTCTGCCTCTCTCTCTCTCTCTCTGTGTCTCTCATGAATACGTAAATAAAATTTTTAAAAAATATGTACATACATACATCTTCATGGTAGAAAAAAAAAGATCTGGAAAATTATGTACTCAAAAGTAAGCCAAAAGAGGGGTTTGAATGAGGTAAGAGAGAGATTTTACATTTTATTTTCTATTTTCTGTTCTTTGAAGAATAAAGAATTCTTTGAAAAACTATTTGAAGAATAAAGAATTGTCATTTATTACCTGGTGATTTAAACAATCTTCTAAAGCATGAAAACAGGTGCTGGTTCTGTACCACCCTACTGAACTGTCCTTTGTCATGTTAAGTGCTGTCACCAGGTGGACAACTGCCCAGGTCATGGTGTACGATGTCCTCACTTCTCTCTGCCATACAGTTCAACACTTGTCTTCACTGAATCCACTTTTAAAAGATGGGTAAAGCCAAAAAAGCAGATGGTTACAGATGTTTTACAGCTGCAAAGCTGGGCCTACACATAGTTGAGCTAAGTTACTAAGTCAGTAGTCCTGTTCTAAATTCAGCATGTCTGTGAAATACATGGTGGTCCTGTGGCCAGTACACTTGACTCAACAGGGAAAAAGAAGATGAGGAGTAGGAAGTGAGTTTGTGAACAGGTGGCTCTTACAGAAGCTACAGCCCTAGATGGGAAGACTCGGTGCAAGTTCTTGATTTTTCACTTAGTAGCCAGATGACTGAATAATTTCTGCTCAACTTCTCTGAGTCTCAACAGTTAAAATGAAATACATAAAATCCCAAAGGGGTATAAGGATTATGATAAATGTGATGAAGAATGTGAATGCCTTTGCAGTAGACAAAGCATTACTCTTTTTTTGTGTGTAATTCAAGGATAATTAACATACAGTAATATTAGCCTCAGGTGTACTATATAGTGATTCAACATTTCTATTTACTCAGTGCTTATCAGGATAAATGTACTCTTAATTCCCATCACCTATTTCACCTATTTCACCATCCCCCACCCACCTCTCTTCTGGTAACCACCAATTTGTTCTCTGTAATTGAGTCTTGTTTTTTTTTTTTTTTTTTTTGGGGGGGGGGGTGTCTCTTTTTTCTTTGTTTTGTTTCTTAAATTCCACATCTTAGTGAAATCAGTTGGTATTTGTCTTTCTTTGGCTGATTTGTATCACTTAGCATAATACTATAGGATGTTACTCTTATCTCTTCCACATATCCCAACTGGAGATCCTTTTCAGAGAGACATGATGCTCTTTAAAAAGGCAAATACCCCTGCTGAAGTTCAGCACCAACTGACAACCTAATGTCCATCACTTTAATCAACTAGCTGAGTTGGGTTTTGTGTCCAGAGTGGAGAAGCTGCTGGGAGGGGGGAGTGGCATTTTGCAGCAGGAGGGCATGCCTGAGTGGGTTAGAGGAGTTCAAAGCACTTAATCTCTGGGCAGAACTGAGAAGAAAGGGAGAGGGAACAATGCACCTAAATCCGAGATGGAGAGACAGAAAGAACAACTAGAGGTCATGGGACACTGAAATCATGAAAAGATTGAAAATCACAGCCTTCCTGGTACCGCCCTGTCCTCCTGTGGGAAAGAAGAAAAGAAAGGTAGAGACGGGGACCCATAGAAGCTCCCACCTCTTCTCTCCCCATTTTTACTATCTGTTAGGGGCCAGCACAATAACCCAAGAATTCCCAGATTATCCTGAAACTGCACGACCCACACTGAAAGCAACACCCCGATTTTAGGAGTCAAAGAGACCAAACAGACCCACTGTGGGGTTTTTTTGGTGAAAACATTCAGATTAGGTTTTAAGGACTAAGACTTCCTCGAAGTCACTGCTAAATAGCTAGTAAAGTAGCTGGCAAAGCTGGTGACTAGGACGCACTGCTCTGGGCTAAGAGCACCACTGTTGTCTCCCTATCCTGAGCACGTGGGAGTTTGTGACAGCTGAGAATCACTCAAGGGCTGTGTGCTGTGCAACGGCAGAGACGTGTCTAACCCACCTTCTGATTATCTTGGGAAAAGCCACTTGTCATTTTCTGACAAAGAATTTTCTTAAATTGCCGAATAATTTCCTTTTACTAGGAAAAAAAAAATATTTTGCAGGCTGCCATACACTATATTGCTTGGTTTCTGACTTTTCTGAAACATTCTTCCCCAAAAGAAGAATCCATCAGGGTCTGACTACTCCAAGAAATTTCACATTGCCCTGGTCTTGCAAACACAATGTGACCTACTTCTGTCCATTCCCTGCTTCCCTCTGCTTGAACTATAAAGAAACTTGAATGCTCTTATTCTATGGTTTTGACTCCTGGCTCTGCAAGTAGAAAAAATACTAACAAAAGGAAATCTTCCATTCAGTCTAGGTGTCTTTTAATAGGAAGCCTACAGAAGTCTTATTTTTTTTCCTTTTTATGCAGAAAATAAAAAGTCAGTAGCAAGCTGCATGATAAGCAAAAGCAACTCCGTATCTTTTCATAAATATTATTGGAAAGCTATCTGCACTGCACAAGGGATATCTAAAATTTTGGTTATGCCTATTTCACCTTGAACAATGACTGAGCAAAGGAAAGTGAACTTCAGGTTTGCTTTTCAAATGCAGTATCAGGATAAGAAAGCAGCTACTTTGTACTGGGCTATTCCATGCTGATTCTATGAAAGCTTTGGTCCACAAAAATATTACAGAATTATTCAACTTTGACTCATGAATCCAGGTATTAATTGAGTCAATATAGGTGGCTATTTCTAAGTGAGTTTTGGGAGTAAATAAGCCAATAGGAAATAAAGTCCCAGTTTCTGATGAAGTAAGGGTAGGGGTAGAAGGTGGGGCTGGATAGGGCAGAAATTGAGTATGGAAAAGGGGAGAGAGTAGGGATGGGGATGGGTGGGCTCTCACCTTGATGACTACAGACTATGCAAGGAGAACATACCAGGGCCTGTGCCTGGTCTTGAAAGTTTGGGTCAAGAAAAACAGGCTTCATGCTTATTTGTTTAGATGCCTTTGGTGAGCACCCAGCCATCATCAAACATGGTCCAACATCACATCTATTATATCCGCCACCAACTATAACCATCCTGATAGATGTGATGAAGGGAAGAGAAACCATTCTGAGGCCAAGGATGGAGACTGGGGCAGAACAACTCGCTGGTTCCAACATTTACTACTTTGCCCATCATACCAAATAAATAATACAGACATTAAGCATGTTCAATTCACATGAAGGAGGACTGGAAGGATTGGGATCAGCCATTTCCCCTGGCATTTACTTCCTCTAATTTGGAAGGCAGTTTGCATAAAACCTAACCTGGCGTCTACAATATTGTGGTTATTTTTGCCTACACAGTAATCATTATCCTGCTTAAATAATTGATAGACTATGCCCAACCCCAGGGAATGATAATTGTTGTCCTCCTTTGCAGCAAGGATGTGATTTGGTTTAGGCCAATGAAACTAGCAGACATATGGATGAAGGAGGAAAGGGTATGACATTTTCTGTTTTTCAGATATTAAGCAGCAGAAAGCATGGGTCTTCCCTCTGCTTTGCTTTTTCCTGCCTTGAAGGAGGATGTGATATCTGGAATACAGCAGCCACTTTGCAACCACATTGGGGGAAAGTTGAGGAAAATCTACAACAATCCCAGAAACATTAGCCTTAATATTACTACTGAGGTCCTGAACAAAAGCCAGCAACCTTTCATCTCTCTGGACTATTGTTAAATTAGAATGATAAGCAGATGTTGTAGCTGGGTTTTCTGTTACTTGCTGCCTAATGCATTTCTAAACAATACAAACATTTTCTATTTTCTTACAAAATGAGGCATTAGATAAAATATATTTACATATAAATAAAGAGGAAAAGAACTCTAATAGCCAAAGTGAAAAAGAGAAGTCAAGGAATACCAGAGATTTAAGAATGTGAGCGTTCCAATAATTTAAACCTTGTTTATGTGACAAGTGCCAATCTCTTTCTTCTGTTTTCTTTTTTTTTTTTAAATATTTTATTTATTTATTTAGGATAGTCACAGAGAGAGAGAGAGAGAGGCAGAGACACAGGCAGAGGGAGAAGCAGGCTCCATGCACCGGGAGCCTGACGTGGGATTTGATCCTAGGTCTCCAGGATCGCGCCCTGGGCCAAAGGCAGGCGCCAAACCGCTGCGCCACCCAGGGATCCCTTTCTTCTGTTTTCAATCATAGCCAGCAAAGTAAGATAATTTCTTGAGAGCAGAGGCATTAATTAAGAAGTTTAGGGACTCCTGAGTGGCTCAGTGGTTGAGTGTCTGCCTTTGGCTCAGGTCATGACCCAGGGTCTTGGGATCAAGTCCTGCATCGGGCTCCCTACAGGGAGCCTGTTTCTCCCTCTGCATCTCTCTCAGTGTCTCTCATGAATAAATAAAAAAAAAAAAAAATCTTAAAAAAAAAGAAATTTAGTTCATGTTCATATCCAAATCATTTATCACAAAGGCTATCAATAAAAGACCTCTGTTTTCCAGGAAGATAAAAAATACATACATTTTATGTTAATGCAGTTAACTCCAAGAAATAATTATAGTATCATTTATAAAGTACTTACTATGTACCTGACAAGGGTGTTTTAAATCATGCCTCATTCCACTCAAGCTAGCCTTATGGGGTAGGTTTAACTAGTCAGTTTTCTCAGATGGGCAGATGGGGAAACTGAGGCATAGAAGCTAAATTACTTGTCCTACATCACATAGTTAATTATGATGGACCCTGTGTGACCCCTGTGCTCAGTGATCACATAATATTATGTTGCCTATTCAGTAAGTTCTGTTCTGTTTTAAACTATTTTGCCAGGGGACCTGGATGGCTCAGTCAGGTTAAGCAGCTGGCTCTTGATTTTGGCTTAGGTCATGATCTCAGGGTCCTAGGATAGAGCCCCAAGTCTGGCTCTGCGCTCAGTTGGGGGGGGTGTCTGCTGGAGCATTCTCTCTCGCCCTCTCTTTCTACCCTTCCCCCCACTCACTCTCATGCTCTCTCTCCCTCTCTCTCTCCTTCTGAAATAAAAATAAACCTTTAAAAATGTTTAAATAAATAAATAAACTATTTTGCTAACAATGGATATAGCTTAGGAGCCAGACCTTAAGTTACAACAGCTTAGGCATGCACAAGAGAAACATACACAAGCCCAAAATGAAGAAGGACCCTTAATCTTTGTCCCTCAAGTTGCTGCAGACATGCCATAGTCCTGCCTTCCAAAAGCACCATTTTAGCCGCACATGTCAAATGAGAGCTAAGATAAGGAGTTACCTGGCAGAATGAGAAAAATGTCTTCCTTCAATTAAAGCACAAGTAAAAAAGAGAAAGAAAAAAGGAAGAAGAAGAAAAGGAATCCTATCCATTCAGTACACCTAGGGAGTCATTGATAATAGGGCCCAGGCTTCTAACTTAATAGCAGCCATCAACCTGAGAGCCTTCCACCTTTTCTCAGCAAAAATTTCTTTCATGCAGCTTTAGCCACAGGGAGCAGAATATTTTCACTGTTTGTGCTACTAGAAGCCAGAGAAGTGTCTTCAGGTCCCTACAACTGTTTGGAGCTGTCAAGGCTGGCAGACAAATCAAAAAGGATCAAGTCAAGCCTGTCATAACTGCACCTTAATGACTTCACAAGGTGTAGGACTCTCACCTGCCCCAAATGTCAAACAACAATCCCCAGAGAATGTTCAGATTCCAGAGATACCTCCCTAGAGCCTTGACATAATTTATCTAACATGCTTGAAATGGGCTTTAAATGTTATCAGATTAAAGGTCTTGGTTCCTAAAATATCTCTGCGAGAATCATCTTCAAATTCCTGGTGGCAGTCTTCAGGTACAGCCTCCATCTAACCTACTGGAGATCCAGCCTGCAGGACTGTCGGAGATAATTGGTCTTTCCTTCAGAGGATCTTTAGATCCATTATAATCATCACGCCATGGGTTAGAGGCCACCGTTCATGTACTGTTATGGCACTTTGTTATGTGACATTCACGTGGTTTCCTTGGGCCTGACGACAAGGCCTACATTTAGCCTGAGTTGGCACTTCAGCAATTAAGATTTCTAATGACTGTACAAAAATTTTCACAGCCTTTTCACAGCCCTATAATCTCAGAGGTCCAGTCGCTTGAACAAAAATGGTAATCTGGTTTTCGGTATCTTGGATGAAAGGGAGCAGAAACTCAACTGTGGGTTTACTAAAAAGTTTCCCACACAGAACACTCAAAATGAAAAGAAGGTTGTATTTAGATTTAGTCTGATGCTAATGCCTGTGACCAGGGTCACCCCTGGAGCTTATTATCACAATTCCACATACAGCCACAGCCCCATGCCGTGGTGGCTGTCCACACAGAACCCTGAAGTCTGCAGAGAACACACACCGCCCCACAGCCACCTTCTCAAATGTGGCATCAGGTGTTTCAGGTGTTTAAGAAGACGAAGTTAAACCTCTGTGGAGGGCTTGCTCACCTTTTTTTTTTTTTTTTTTTTTTTCAGGAAAATTATCTGCTTTCCAGGACTAGTATTTTTCATATGATATCTGTCTACTTGTATCACTTTAATTATGCCACTGTAACCTCTGCAGCATAATACATTTATGATCTAGAAGCCAGTCCCAAAAACAATAAAAAAAATTTTTTTAAATAAGATAATTCCATTCTCTTCTCTCTTTGAAGACACATCTATTTAAAGACAATACTAGCAAATACTCCTTAATAAAAAAATTTCCTATCTCTGGTGATTTGGGTTTCATACATGAAACCTTTAAGTATTATTGCCTAGCAAAGTGAGAGAACAAATCAAAATGTACTACATGCTGCATTCAACCTCTCTGGCAATGTCTATTATAAAAAAGAAAGAAAAAAGGTCTAAGGATAATACAATGAAATAAGTACCACTTTAAAAAATAATAAACAGGGGCACCTAGGTAGCTTAGTGATTGAGAGTCTTCAGCTCAGGTCGTGGTCCCGGGGTCCTGGGGTCGATTTCCACATTCATCTCCCCAGGAGGAGCCTGCTTCTGCCTCTGTATATGTCTCTGCCTCTCTCTGTGTGTCTCTCATGAATAAATAAATAAAATCTTTAAAATAATAATAATAATAATAAATAACACATCAATGTGGGTTCAGAAAACAGGCTTAACCTTTAGTGCTATCCCACAACCCAAATATATAACTCAAAGTCCAGTCCCAAACTGATAAACCTGAAAAGGCTCATTTTTTCTTTCAGCCTTTAGTAGGAGAATGTGTGGGCCAGCATTTTCTAAACTGTTAGTTCCATAAATGTCAACATGTATTTCTTGGATAAGAGGAGTTCTGGCATTAAATAAACTGGGGAGGGATGCATCCCATACTTCAAAAGTGCCTCAGACCTCTGCTGGGAAAGACTAATTCCCGCCTGCCTTGACATAGTCTCCCAAATGTGTTTTAAATAAAAATCCCCAATTCCCACCTCCCTCAATTGTGATTCAATGAATGAGTGGAGGTCCGGATACTGTGATTATGATGCCGGATTTGGAAACCACTGCTAAAACCCATGTTGGAGATTCACAAGGCAGATCAGAGAATGAAAGATTATGGGGGATCCCTGGGTGGCTCAGAGGTTTAGCGCCTGCCTTTGGCCCAGGGCGCGATCCTGGAGTCCCAGGATCGAGTCCCACATCAGGCTCCCAGCATGGAGCCTGCTTCTCCCTCCTCCTGTGTCTCTGCCCCTCTCTCTCTCTATGTCTATCATAAATAAATAAATCTTTAAAAAAAAAAAAAAGAAAATTAAAGATTATGGAAAGTCACACATTAAAAATCCTGCTTCCTTCCTTTGGCCCGGATGTTTGCCAAACTCACTTGACATGGAAACTCCTCCTCTCCTGCCACTTTGTTCACCTTCCCCATAACTGTCAACATTCTCCCATGGAAGAAAGTTCAGAAAACACTAATATAAGTAAATCCAGTGTTTTCATGACCCTGTATCCTCAAAATCTCATATATAAATATATATATATGTATTTTATATATATATATTTAACTAGAAATGGTGACACTAGCAAACACATTTAGAGTAGAAATTTACTGCAAAAGGACTTTCTGGATATATACTGGGTGGTTCATATTCAGACCTCAGTTTCCTTATCCCCTATCTCATATACCTGCAGTACTATGCCAAAAAAAAAAAAAAAAAAAAAAGACTTTCAGAAGAAAATTTCCACAATACATCCAAATTCTCATTTTATAAGCCCTTAAGGGTAGGGATCATTTCTTATTTATTTTTGTATCAGCAACACTTTGCACAGGGTATGAAATGAATCAATGTTTGTTGCTGCAGCTGTTAAAATGAAGATTCACACTATTACACTTACTGAACACAAGAAGGGATTAAAGCAGTTTACAAAGACTTTTTTAAACAGCATGAGTTAAAGCACAAATGATTCATCATTGCTTAAAATTTCAGTCAGCAAAAAAAAAAAAAAATGTTTAAGGTCCACAACTTTGTACTTTTCCCATCATTTCATGTCATCTGTTGAACATGCATTGTTCACCACTTGCCACGTTTGACCCATTCCAAATTATTACCCAATTATACCCTATCAAGGAAGGTGGAAGGAAAACTAACATATACCCCAGGGAAGGTTTTTTTGATAGTCTATCCCTTATTTGTGAAATACGCCGATTACATGGGGGCAAGATCCTGTTTTCCTTGTTCTATACTTTTCCTAGAGGTGTCCAGTAATCATTCAGAGTACATCCTGTTTTAGACAATGTGTATGTGTATTTATAAGCAATTGACCAAAGTTCTCCCACTAGAACAAAGGTCCCAAGAGAGGAAGAGGTTCATTTTGTTGACTGATAATGCAGCAGCTCCAGTTGTAAGAGAGTACTGGCATAGAGCTCTACAAATCACAGGGATCATTTGCAGTAGATGAGTGAATTAAGGAATGGCATGATCCCATGCACTTGCTGGGAATGAGGTTGCATTTACTTCCTTGGACTGTTTTCACCATAGTCCTCTTTTCCTGTCTAATCAAGATTTGAAACCACCAGATCCCCCCAACATTGTCCCCAGACATTGAGCCTTCATTGAGACTTACAAGAGCTTGTATTCATTCAGGAAAGACCTGTGCATTTGGTCACTGGTGTTGAATACCTCTATGAAAAATAATAGTTCTACTCTATGGATCTCTCAACTTCAAGAAAGTACAATGTCTTCGTTCTCTGAGCAAAGGAATTTCTCTCCATAAGCTGAACCTTTTTCTCAAGAAGCTTGTCTATCAGGAGTCTGAGGAGCAAAGGGGAAATAGGTAATTATGGCTAAAATAAACAACTTGAAAAAAAAAGAGGACTCTTCTCTTAGAATTATATACATTCTAAAATACAAATCTCACAGGATTAAAACTCTTTCCATGTCTTCATCTGTTCATATATCCCTTATTTTACAAATACACTATCATTGTTCAAGACAACACTCATAATTTTAGAGCTGCAAAAGTGAGAGAATGCTTGTAAATGACCAAGTGAAAGGAAGAGAAAGAGGGGAGTAGGGAAAGGAAGAATGGAGGCACAAAAGGCCATGTCAGAATTCCCAAGGAAATGCTAACTTTTCTTCTGCAACCTCAGAAAGAAGACTGCTTCCTCTCTTACCAGCAAGTCACTACAGGATGAGACATGAAGGCTGCCATGCTACCCCTCTAGATTTCGGTTTGCCCATTTCTAGAAATCAATGCCTGAAATGGTGACCCCTCTATACTACAGGATGTTATAAGAGTTGGGCTTTGCAAAGTATTTTCAAGGTAAAGGCAAACAATTGTTATTTAAAAACAAACAAAGAAAACAAAACATTCTAATGATGGCGCATAACTTGGAATAACTCTTTCCCTCCAGTCACTTCAGGCCAACTTTCATCACAGGCTGGAGATTTTGTACTAAATAAATGCAAACAGAAAAGTAAGGACTCTTAGAATCAAGGCACCATATTTTAAAGCTCAAAGAGGCTGAGGTCACTTAGGGAAAAGGAACCACTCAAAAGAAGTCCATTAAGAATAGTGATTGCACCTAAAGGTCAGTCTCCTGACTCTGGCCAGAACTCTTTCTTCCAGCACATCCCATACACAGCATATAATTCTAGAAGTATGAAGACAGGAAAAGATTTGAAAAAGTTGTGATTACTAAAAAAGTATAAGACATCACTAGTTGGACTCGAGCATACATTTACTGACAACCACAAAGAAGCCACCGACACTCATAATAGACTTCACTCCAACTCAGAGAAGAGAGCTTGATATTCAGCAATACCAGAGAGCATAACTTTATTTATTGCTCAACAATTAAACAAAGACTCTCTAGTATCAAAATACCCTCATCACCAGCCCAACCTCTTTCTGTGGGGTTATTTTAGCCAGCACACCAGGCAACCTTCCTTTCTGATGCTAATACCTTTCCAACAACCAAATCCTTTGGTTTTTAAGCTTAATAGCCTAAGGTCACTGAGCTGTAGCAGGCTAAATGAAAGAGCCTACATTTAAAAAATTAAATAAATAACCATGATATTCCTTAAAACAAAAGAATACAACCAAAGGAAAGGAAGAGTTTACCTGAATCTGTGTCCCCCATATGGAGGAAGAAGAGGGAAACATTTTGAATTTGTAAGCTCTTAGTTTTCTTAATCCATCTATCCTTCCTTCCATCCACCCTTTCTTCTTTCCTTCTTTTCTTCCTACCCACCTGCCTACCTTCAGGATCATCAATCCTGATGTCTGAGTTCCTCAACTGCTACCTTCTTGGTAACACAGCTCTATCTTCTTTGTGTCCTAGGATTACATGGAATGATGACTGGTTAATTCCTTCTTTATTCAAATTAAACCCTGGGTCTCCCTTTTCTCAGAGTGGCTCCAAAGTGAAAAAAGACTGAAATTGAGAAATCATCGCCTGAGAGCTCCAATAAGGCTATTAAATAGTCTACTCCACTCAGCACACAGCAGCATATCGGTCCCATTTACTAACCCCTAACCAGATCAATGATCAAAAAGTTGACTGAAATAGAATGATTCCAAAGAGTGATGTAATCACTTCCCCCCTCAACACAAAGAGAACAAGGGTACCACGCAATTCTAGATGCAATTTACTTTGTACGCACTTTTTTTTTTTCTGCATAATTTTGTAGAGACATTAGAAAACAGATCAACAATTTGGTTATGTAATTTGCCAACACTAACCAAAGCAGTTAATTGTGAAGTACTCAAGATGTAAACCATCTCCAATTCAACTTGCTAAGCATGGATAGCTGGGGCATATTTTTGGCATGACATTAAGAAGGCCATTGTGAAGAGAAAAACAGACATTTAGAAGAGTTTTGTTTTTAATCAAAGCAACTAATAAATATGTATTTTGTATATGTTTCTTCAAAAACCAACAGTTCTGTTGCTGCCAACAAGCATGTTATCTTATGATGCAGACTGTCTGAGAACTGAAACCTCACTCTTTTTCAGCTAAATGAGGCCTCTGTACTTACTGAGCTCCAAGTGGAGTGTTTACACTTTCTAAGTAATCTCTTCCTTCTATCCACTTCTATATTCCTAAATCTGCTCTGTTCAAAAGAAAGGCAATCTTTCAGCCCAGCATTGTGTATTCACTTTTTACTCAGAAACCCTTTTTCCACCATCATGTATAAACTGGAAACCCCTTAGGAAATCTTTTAATCATTTCATCCTCTTTGCATGGTATATGATAAGGGATTTAAAATAAAGCATTCATTTGAGATCAATATATTATGAAAGATATTATCATAAAGTTCATTTAATACAATTTTAATAATTTTCATTATGTGTGAAGACAAATTTCAGCCTTTTCCATTTAATAAGTAATATATGCTATCTAATTTACTTTAGATTTATAAGAAAAAAGATCTGCCTATAATTTAAATTTCAAAGTAACATTATACATACTACAAAGGTGTAGTAATCCAAACAGTGTGGCACTGGTCAGATAGAGACACAAAGACCAATAGAACAGAATAGAAAACCCAGAAATTAATTAACAACTATATGACCAATTACTCTTCAACAAAGTAAGAAAAAATATCCAGTGGGAAAAAGTGTCTTCAACAAATGGTACCATACACACAAAGAAATTCAAAATGGATTAAAGACCTAAATGTGAGACAGGAAACCATTAAAATCCTAGAAGAGAACACAGGCAGTAATTGCTTTGAAATCAACCTTAGCAAATTTTTTCTAGGAATGTCTCCTGAGGTAAGAGAAACAAAAGTAAAAATAAACTACTGGGACTCCATCAAAACAAAAAGCTTCTGTACAGTGAAAGAAACAACCGACAAAACTAAAAGGCAATCTACTAAATGAGAAGAAATATTTGCAAATGACATATCAAATGAAGGGTTAGTATCCAAAACATAAAGAACTTATACATCTCAATACCCCCCGAAAAACAATTAATCCTCTTAAAATTGTCAGAAGACATGAACAGACATCCCTCAGAAGAAGAAATACAGATGGCCAGCAGATACATAAAAGATGTTCAACATCACTCATCATCAGGGGAATGCAAATCAAAACCACAATAAGATATCACCTCATCTGTCAAAATGGCTAAAATCAACAACACTTAAAAACAACAGGTGTTGGTGAGGATGTGGAGAAAAACGAACCCTAGGGCATTCTTCTTGGGAATGCAAACTGGTGCAGCCTCTCTGGAAAACACTATGGAGGTTCATCAGGAAGTTAAAAATAGAGCTACCCTACAATCTAGGAATTGCACTACTGGGTGTTTATTCAAAGAACACAAAAATACTAATTAAAAAGGATAAATGCACCCTTGTGTTTATTGTACCATTATATACAATACCCAAGATATGGAAGCAGCCCAGGTGTCTATTGACAGATGAATGGACAAAGAAGATGTCTATTAATATTATATATTATATATTTATAATTAATAATAATAATAATAATAAATATTATATATATATAATTCAGCCAAAAAAGAAAAATCTTGCCATTTGCAATGACATGGATGGAGCTAAGAACACAATGTTAAGCTAAATAAGTCAATCAGAGAAAGACAAATAACCATACGACGTTATTCATATGTGGAATTTAAGAAAGAAAATAAATGACAAGGGGAAAAAAGAGAGAGAGACAAACCAAGAAACAGTAAATTGATAGCAAATTGATGGTTACCAGTGGGAGGGAGAATGGGTGAAACACGTGCTGGGGATTAGGAGTGCATTTGTTGTGATGAGCACTGGGTGATATGTGGAATTGTTGAATCACCATATTTATACCCAAAACTAATATAGCAATGTAAAAAAATAATATAAAAAGAAATACAACTAGTACTAAAAATATAGTTGTAAGAAATATTCCTGAAATAAACAAAAAAATGAAACTACATAATAAAAGAGCATACCACATGCTTCATATGAGAATATTGATCTAGAAAAGCCTATTTCAATACCTATTTTGACAAAATTACGGGTCTTTACAGAACAAGAAAAAAATTTCAGGAAGGAGATAGTTAGGCAGGAACAGAAATGAATTATAAACAAAAGAAAATTAGGCTATCATTAGGCTCTTTGACAGCAATGCTTCATTACAGATCAAAATGGAGTATTGTGTTTAAGACAGTCAATGAAAAAAAATGTTGACCAAGGAGTTAATAACTCACAGAAATTACTTTCAAGTATAAAGTTCACAGATAAAGTCCTATGTTAACTCAGGAAATACTGTTACAATGAAATCTTTTTTTTTCTTTTTAAAGATTTTATGTATGTATGTATGTATGTATGTATGTATGTATGTATGTATTTGACAGAGAGTGTGTGCACATGAGAGTCAGCAGGAGAGGAGCAGGGTGAGAGGGACAAGCAGACTCCCGACTGGTGCTCAGTGGAGCCCATCTCTGGGCTGGATCTCACAACCATGACCTGAGCGAAAACCAAGAGTCAGACTCTTTAACCTATTGAGCCACCCAGGCACCCTTACAATGAGATCTTACTCCAAATCTATTATAGAATGAGTTTCAGACAACCAAGATAAATAGAGACAACATTAAGGGCTTGTGTGAGCATAAAACATTGTTACTTATACAGCTAAAATTAAATGAGGTTTAAAAGAGACAGAATAAGATATACAGTATGCAACTACTATATATTCAAACAATGCAGACAAAGGACAAGTATAAAATAGTTTGGGAACATCATAAGCAAAATTTTAAAAAATTAATTATTCTTAGTAAATATTTTGGTGGTAGTAGTATTGTTATTATTGTGTGTAATCTGAGAGAAAGTGATTAATCATAAAAAATAAAATAACATTATATTAGATTTTAGGATCAAGCACATACAAACATATACCTTGAGGTTTAGCTGATTACTCAATTAATTAAGTGATTAATCATATGAACATATAACTTGAGGTTTAGCTACACAATATTGTGTAAAAAATAAGCAAACTAATTTTGTGATCTGATAGGTGAAATATTTGCATCATATGCTTAAAAGATTTTTGGGAGGGTAATTTTCATGGTTTCAATTTCTTTCTCTTTTTTTTTGGTTTCAGGTTTCTATTTGTGCACACATCTTGACAAATAAACTATACAGAGTACAATTTTTATTCTCAGTAAATGAAGACCCAGTAGATGGAATAAATACTGTGTTTCATATTTTTAGCAACTGATATGTGATATAAGAACCCTGATCAATTTAGCTTTAGGATCTATCTGCCCAAGACAATCTTAAGGTTATTAGCAGGACTTTCATTTTCATGCTTCTTGTCAACATATTTGTATTATTTCTTCTCTTCAACCAGAAGTCCACTAAGGGTATAAATGAAACTATGTATGTGAATGAGTATACATGGGCTGCACTAACAAAATCCCATAGGCTGGATGGCTTGAACAACAGAAATTTATTTCTCAGGGTTCTAGAGGATGGGAAGTTCAAGATCAAAGTGCTGGTTGTTTCCCCTCATAGTGAGAACTCTTTTCTGGGCCTGCAGACCGCTACCAGCTTTTCAATGTGTCCTCACATCAGGGGAAAGAGAGCTTTGGAGTCTCTTCCTCTTTTCACAAGGACACCAGCCCTGTCTTTGATAGAGCTCCATCTTTATGAGTTCATTTAACTTCCACCAATCTTTTCGCAGGCCCTATCTCCACAAATAGTCACATTGAGGGTTAGAACCTCAACATATGAATTTGGGAGTACACAGTCCCTAACTACATGTTTAAGAATAAACATGGGTTTGGGGTGCTTGGTAGCTCAGTCAGGGAAGCATCTGACTCTTGATTTTGGCTCAGGCCATGATCTCATGGTGGTGAGATTGAGCCCTGAGAGGGGTTCTGTGCTGGGCATGGAGTCTGCTTGAGATTCTCTCTCTCCCTCTAACTCAGCCCTTCCCCCGCTTCCATCTATTGAAAAAAAAAAAGAATAAACATGGGTTAAGTATAATAATGCTCAAGGCAACAGCCAAGTGAATAAGTTCGAAGCATGATCATACGACCTTCTCTAACTACCTCAATGTGCCCAGGAAGCTTTCAAATGGCTGCATTTTAAAGGAAAAAGTTCTAGTGAAGGAGCTAGAAAGGAAATTCATTTTACAACTTGGAACAAAAGCTCTGGCCATGTGGCTTGACAGATAACACAGCTAGAAGCCAGCAGGGGACCCTAGGACGGCTCCGCCCAAATTCAACTCCAAACTCCTGCTCAATCATGTTCAATTCTCTGGAGGACTTATGCAGTGTTCTAAAGGGCAAAGTGAGGGGTGAAACAAACATTATCCCAGCAGGGAGTGGCACGAGGATACCCAGAACAGCATCAGGTGGTAACTGCTTTGGCCAAAAGTCAGAACCCTGAAGAGAATCAAAAACAAAAACTCAAACTCCAATTCCCAGGCCCACCATAAGCAGACTCTAAGAACAAACAAACTTGACTGTATACACCACCTCTCTATCACTTCTGAAGACTAAAATCTCCTTTCCCTTCTACCAAACCAGACCAACATTCTTCCTTGTTTCATACAATGAGGAGTCAGTGAGTTTTTTGGCAAATGTAAAAATGATCACATTTGGATTCATTTGATAATGTTTTATACCAAAAAAGTATGACACCATCTCCATGGGTTTTTTTTTTTTTTTTTTATTTAAAACAAATTTTTTAAGTGAACTTCACATCATACCTGGGGATTGAAGTCACAACCTAAAGATCAAGAGTCACATGGCCTCCTGACTAGCTAGGCAGGTACCCCACCATAGCCATATTTTAATCTGAACCTTAGAATCTGTTAAAAATTATATATCCAATAACTTTAATTATTAATTAGCCAAGACAACAAAATTCTTATTTCTAGAGTTCAACCAAGTATCTAATCATTCACAGTAGTCTTCAGTTTTGAGAATGTCATAAAACTTTCCCTAAGGTTTTGAGGTTTGAGAAATGATTATTCCAAGGCATTCCTATAGAGGCACTAGAAAAAAAATGCAAAGTAGGACAAAGCATGCTAAGTTGACAACATTCACAGAAAACAATCCTAGGATACACTAACTGTTCTCTGCACCTTGCCACCAAGAATTTTATGATGCCAAAATCCATTACAGCCAGTTCTGCTGTAACAAAACATACTTGTTCCTAAAAACCTCTATGCTATGCAAATCATGCAATAAAAACCATAGGGTTTTTATTTATGCAAAACATGTGGTTAGGGGTAAGGCACCCCAAAAGGATACCAATGATGTTTTTTTAAAAAGCAGGATCTTAATAAAAATGGTAGCAGTTTTATACAGGTTAAATAGTTAAAATATACAATCAAAACTACTATCAGTATGGCACTTTTATCTCATTAAAAACCTAGAGTTTGACTAGAATTGGGTGCAGAAAGGGATGCATCTTGTATGGTATGAGGGTAATCTGATATTAAACACAAAGCTATAACACCAAATGTGCATAGGTGTAGCTCATAATACACAGATAAATTAAGTCTACAGGTGACTGGGATGCATACACATGTGCATTTTAGGTAGTCTTAAGTGCCTTTCAGCTGGCTGCACTTTTCTGCATTCATCTAATGCTTCTCTAGAAAGAAATGGCACATAAGCAAATGCACCATTTGCTTTATGTTTGGTTTCTAATATGTATATTACATACATTAACATATAATAAAAATTCTCATTTTCAAAACAAGTATTACAGCAGAACTGACTCTGAGAGTTGATTAAATGTGTAAAAGAAATAAAGACTAAAATTCAGAGGTCAGAAATCTAGGAATGATTTAAGGATCATCTACTCTAATTCAAGTCTTTATACTGCAGATAATATTAAGATATTAGTATCTTGTTTTAATGTTCTTTTTAAAAAATATACTCTTTTTATTAATGAAGTATAGTTGACAGTGTATTAGTTTCATGTGAATAATACAGTGATTAGACAATTTATACATTACACATTACTCACCATGAGAAGTATAGTTACTTTCTGTCACCATACAATAATATAATATTATTGTTATGTTCCCTATGCTGTATTTTTCATCCCTGTGACTTGCTTATTTTATAAATGGAAGTTTGGATCTCTTAGCCCCCTTCACCTATTTCATCCATCCCTCAATCCTCCCTCCTTCTGGCAACCACCTGTTTGTTCTCTGCATTTATGAGTCTGTTTCTGGGTTTTTTTGTGCATGTTTATTTTGTTTTGTTTTTTATTTTTTATTTATTTTTTGTTTTTTGTTTTTTTGTTTTTGTTTTTGTTTTGTATTGTTTTTTAGATTCCACATAAAAGGGGCACCTGGGTGGCTCAATTGGTTAAGTGTCCAACTCTTGATTTTGGTGCAGGTCATGATCTTGGGTTGGTGGGATCAAGCCCCACATCAGGCTCTGCGTTCAGTGTGGAATCTGCTTGAGATTGTCTCTCTCCCTCTCAATCCTTCTAAAATAAATAAATAAAACCAAAAAAAGGACTCCACATATAAGTAATATCATATGGTATTTGTCTTTAACTATCTGACTTACTTAATTTACTATAATATTTTCTAGGTCTATTCACGTTGTCACAAATGGCAAGATCTCATCTCTTTTTATGGCTGCATAATATTCCATTGTATACAATATTATATTATCTTTATCCATTCATCTATCAACAGACATTTGGGTTGATTCTGTGTCTTGGTTATTGTAAATAATGCTGCAAAAAATACAGGGGTGCTGAACTCTCTTTTTTAAAGGTCTTGTTCCTGAGGCACCTGGGTGGCTTAGTTGGTTAAGTGGCTGCCTTTGGCTCAGGTCATGATTCCGGATCCTGGGATCGAGCCCCACATCAGGCTCCTCTGTTCAGTGAGGAGCCTGCTTCTCCCTCTCCCTCTGCTGTTCCACCTACTGGTGCTCTCTAGCTCTTTCTTTCAAATAAATAAATAGAATCTTTAAAAAAACTAAAAATTTTAAAAAGAAAAAAAAATCTTGCTCCTATAGCTTAGGGACCAATAATTTTTCAAGACTCCATCCAAGGTAGCAGGAGAGAAGCTTTCATAGGAAAAACAAACTCTTAGGATCACAGACCAATTCCAGATCCATGAATACAGTCCCTCATCTGATATGTAATATCAGCCTGGGTGTCTTAAGAGTTGTTTAGGAGGCACATAATAATTGATATCCAAGAAGCACATTCCTACTGGTTCAAGTGGGAAAATAAACCCAACTCAAAAACATACATGTGAGAAGACAATGTTTTCAATTCCTTGAGTTCTTTCCATAATATCATTTTGAGATTCATAAGAGAGTCATGGGACTGGGGTGCAAAGTAATTTCTAAGAATGTTGTGATTAGTAGCACTGCTACAGGACTATTCGTCTGGGTAGTGGAAAATGAGTAGAGGATCCTACTAGCCTTTTTAAGGATGATTAATTTACTTTCAGAGTTTTGAAAACATCTGCAAAAGAAGCCCTTCCTTTCAAAAGAAGCCCTGTTTTTCTCAATATACAAGTAGGAAGCAGAGAAGTCAGAAGTGCCTCTTTCCAATTTCAACTAAAGAGGAAGAGGAAAAGATTTTGTAGTCTTACTCAGTGTGGCCTGTTAGTTCTACTTGGAAAACATTTCAGTAATTAACATTCAGTGACTACTACTACTGAACACCTACCAAGTACCGGGTATGGATACAGAGTTCAGAACAAACTCCCTGGGGGTGGCACCTACAACTTGCATTATTTAAATACTTCACAGGCGAGTACTTTGAACACCCCCTGGTTGACAGTCACTGATTTAACACATGAAAAGGTATCCTATTTTATGAAGGGATTCTAAAATTGACATTTTAGAAAGTTTTTAAAGTTGGAAGAGAAGAAAAACTGCAGATGAAGAAGTATCTGGTGTGTTTTTCTTTGTACTAAGAAGGAGATGTGTAGGATAAAAATGGGAGGGAAAATTTTTTAATTCTCCCTGAGTATATGCTCATCTGAATTATCACCTAGTGATTTTGAAAGGAATGTAAAGCTATCCTACTGCATAAAGAAACAAGAGGGACTTAATGACAGACACTGGATAGAAGGGGATAGGGGTGAGGGATAACTGTGGAAGAAAAACAGACCCTAAAATCTAGGCCCTACTCTACCTCAGTAAGAACCTTTGAGTCAGAGTCAAAGAAATAAAGCTTCTTCCCTTCATAGATACCATCTTTCCTCAAGATCCACTCAATGTCTAATCACTGAAAAAAATCCCCAGCTTGTTTTGTTAATAGCACTAGGTTGTATAAGCAGATGCATCCATATGTCCTTTTGCAAGAAACCTTTCCCACAGCTCTTTGACCCAAATTTTATAAAGTCATAAATAAAATTAGCTGACTTAAATTGGATATCCAAACATACACCTTTCTTTCATTTATGGCTCATGAGACGGATTGATAAACAGAACCGGATAGCAACACACCACATGCCCTAAACAGCAGCCATAAAGGAAAAATACCATTAAAAGGACCTTCCATCTCCAATAAAATACCTCCTACACTCCTACCAAAGAGTCTTCATAAATTACCACCACTTAAGAAAATAAGGTATAATCATTTTTTTTTCAATAAAGTTCAGCTGGTTTCCAACTGTATAAGCTCCATAGTGATGTACAATCTGTTTTTGAAATTATGCTTCTTAATCAAAGATAAGTTTTTTTCCCAGAGATAACAGGCAATTGATATTGTAGTTTCAATTACTTCAAGTAGGTAAATTTAAAAACATAAACTTAAGGTCTACATACTTTCTGGGGGCGCCTGAGTGGCTCAGTCGGTTGAGTGTTCAACTGCTGATTTCAGCTTAGATCATGATCTCAGGATCCTTGGATCAAGTCCTGCAATAGGCTCTGCCATCAACAGGGAATCTGTTTGAGATTTTCTTTCTCCCTCTCCCTCTGCCCCTCCCTCCCTCTCTAAAATAAAATAATCTTTTTAAAAATTCTATATACTTTTATGTAGTCCTTATTACTAAGATTCCTTTGCCTGTATTTCAGTCAGAATTCTGAACAAATGCAGAAAATTTCCTCTAACCACACATAAAACAAGAGGCATAAATGGTTATTTATATTTACCAATATGTATTTATCCATTCTAGAGTAACAGACTAATAAATGTAAATGTTACTATTCATCTAAATAGTCTCAAACTTTCCTTACTCTGATTACTCAAATGCACAATAATTTTTAATTGGTAAAAATGCAATCTGCTGAGTTAAAATCTTATCTTGCTTGGGATGATTTCAAAACTCTTTCAAAGTTTACAGAAACCAATGAAAATATGGACCACATATATAACACATCTTTTCATTGGTAAATGAAAAGTTTTAAATGAAAAGAAGAAAGCAACATGGAATTAAAAGTTGGGTGTTTTTTTCCCCCTCAACACATGTAAATAGACATCCCATCAATAACCAAAGATTGCCAAAATTATTTTCCCTCATTCAAAAAATCAGAGAGATCTAATAGGATAAGCTACAGAAGTCCAGCAAAAACTCTCATTCCAATCTTCTCTCAAGAGCCAATTAGTTGAAGACCTTAGAAATAAAACAATGTGCCAATTCTTTGCAGCCGCAGATTGCAGAAGCCCTTACCTTTTAGTCAGAATAAGTGACAGATAACCAGCATAGTAAACTCAGCAGGCATGCCTGCAATGCACATTTCTCAGGGGACTCCTCTGCAGCCCCCAAAGAACTGTGCATAAAACCCCAGCCTGCCTTCTCCATCCTTCACTGTCTGAGATGCTCGCTACCACGGTAACAAGAGAGGGCAGAAGGAAGCAGCAATCCTAGTTTCTTAAAAAACCTTTGTCCTAGAAAAAGAGGGGAAAAGAGCAAGGAGTGGAAAGAGGGAAGTAGAGGGGAGAGGAACAGAATAATTACTTTCAGGAAGGTGAAGTGGTGTTTTCCATAAAATAAATGCACAGTAACCAGCTTTTAAAGTTTGAATGGCTCTGTGTGCAAAGATCCTGAAAGAATCTGGCCCCTACTTCTGCCTCTTGAGAGAAGAAAAGTGTGTGTGTGTGTATGTGTGTGAAAGAGAGAGAGACAGAGAGAGACAGAGAGAGAGACAGACAGAGATAGATTGTGGGGGGAAGTGGAACAGGAGAAGGAGAGCCAGAGAGTCAATGCACCAACAGGGAAAGGAAGAGAAGGGAAGGGAAAAGGAGGGGAGGTGGCTGGAGGGATAAGAGGGAGGTGGAGGGGTGTGGGGGAGAGCGCTAGTATGTGACCCACATATGGAATGAGCATTAGAACAATGAGGACAGGACAGCCAAACCAGTGCACTCTGGGGCAGCAGTTTTCAAAACAAGGCTTCACAGCTTTGCAGGAAAGGGGGTGTGGGGAAACATAACACAAAACAAGCTAATTGAAATAAGCAACTGGATACAAAACGAGCTGTCCAAATCACCAGCAACTGGGACATTGTGGGCTCCTGGATTTAATTTTTATGCAGCTTGTGGGTTTTTCCCCCTCCTTCCTAGAAAGCCTCTTGTCCCAGGGGTTTAGAATTCCAGAGGACCCAATTAACACCATACTTGGCTAGCTCCCTGGTATGATCAATATGAAATAAGCTTCCTTTTAGCATCTCCATAAAATAAAACAGCCAGGAAACTGGGTCTGCTGCTTTTTTATTTCCTCTGTAGAGTGACAGCCAAACTGGGGAGGCTAGGGGTGACAGGAGCCACACGTGGATCAGACACGAAGTGAGCACCGAGAAAGCATGATGACTCTGTTGAACATATTTTAAAACCTTAAGTATATAATAGAGTTTTGAAGTCGATGAAATCATCTCTCCTGTATCCTCAGGTCTCTGATGGCCAGCAGGCTGTTTCTCCTGTGAAACAAGAGACTCTAATGATTGCTGGGTTCTTCATAATTTTAATGTTCTGGAATTTAGTTCACTCATACATATTTTAGAGAATCTTGTCTGGTAAACCCGACTTGGTTTCCCCCAATAATTTTCATAGCAAGTCTTTCTTAAAAATGGTCTCTGTAGTTCAGATTTCATTTTATTATCAAACAACTGGGTTTTCCCCCCAAAGTCCAGAAATAAAACAATATTAAAAATGACATTACTAGATTTAATTATTTCATTTAAAAAAAGAAGAGAATCATTATTAAGTGCGGTTTCAACCCCCAGCAGCTCTGTATTTAACAATATCTTCTTTCTAGTCCAACTAATTTAATTTTTTATTTCAAACCATTTCGACATTCTGTCCTTTGCTTACTCTGGAAACAAATTCAACCAACTTGTGAAAGAAAGAGATAGTAGTAAAACTTTCCAAAAATACACACACTGAACAAACTGTGAAAGTCAGGAGACAAGAGGGCAACTTCAAAATGAGTGCCTTGTTTCTTGTGTCGTAACTCCAAACTTCTGATTTCAGAAATGCATGACCAGAAAAATAAAAGGTCCATGATAAATTCACGGCTGAAATAGCCACATTTACAGCTAGTAAAACAAACAAACAAACAAACAAACAGAGAAAAGAAGAAAGAAAGAGAATTCCTCTAATAAAACTACTAAAGATCACATTTCCATAAGAATAAGCTCAATTTGAACTGTTCATAGAAAAAGAGATCGTTAATTCCCATGTGTTACAAAAGGGCTTAAAGAGTTAAATCACAGAATATGAAAACCTGTGTTTAAATAATTTATAGGCAATGACACAGGCTGAGGAGGGAAATAAAATTAATAAGTGATAGGAATGAGGGGCTGTCAACACCAACTCCAGATTTCATGCTCCTTGGCTTGATCCTGTATTTTATTTAACACAGATTTCTGCATATGAATAATTGGACTCTTCTTGTGAGGTCTAGTACTTTAAAATCTAAGACTAAAGAACCTTGGGCTGTTAGGGTATCTGAGAGATATAATACAGGGCCGTGAGCTGGTGGCCTTGCTGGGGGTGGGCAGTTTGCAAGTATGACCCTTGTTTACAGCTGCAACTTGCATGACAGTCTAAGTAGTGTTGCTTCCAATTGTCCCAAAGGGTGATCCTCTGCACAATGATCTTTTTAGATGTAGCAAAATTCAATCTCAGACTGCTTACAAGGATGCTTTCCATTTGCATTTACTTTGGCTTTATTTTATTGTAATTTTGCCTCACCAGGTACTGAGCCAAATCAAACAAGGGGAAACTTTTGAAATACTCTATTCCAGCTTCCGCTTGATGTTGTTTTCTACTCTGCTGTTTTGAAATGGGAGCCAGCAGGTAAATGGGTTGTGTTGTCTCATAAGGGGCTGCCTCAGGCAAAATATTCCCATTAAGTAGGACATTCCAGGTATTGTGGGGTATGAAGGTTATACCATTTGGAAAGCTCTTTTTTTTAAAAAAAAAAAAAAAAGAGCATAAAATTATGAATTGAAAACTAAATAGAGAGCTTGGAAGAAGACTCTTGAGAATGAAAGGGTCTGAAACAAGCTTCAATAACTTCACAGTGAATATACCTGCTATCAATGCCCTCCTTAATAGCACCTCAAGGGTGGGAAGAGCCAGGTCTTGGGGAAAGCTGGCACTTCCTTCTGCCTACGTAGTGGAGCTGTACCTTTTCTTATTGGTTTCGATAAGAGAAGAGAGTGCTTTGGGAGCTAAAAATGTAGTCTGAATATTCAAAATAATAACATCAAAGGGAAGTCTCCTCAAGGTTTTATTGTCTTAGCAAGGTGACTATGCATGTGCAGAGACAAGATATGAGGGAATTAATGAATCCATTAATTTAGAGAAGCATAAGGTCTCTAAAAGAAAGGAGAGCTTGGGGTTTTTCTAAAAATAATTTCAAGTTTGCAAAAAACAGGTGAAAAACTAGTTCAGGGACACCTGGGTAACTCAGGGGTTAAGCATATGCCTTTGGCTCAGAGCAGGATCCCAGGTCTGGGGATCAAGTCCTGCATAGGCTCCCTGAGAGGAGCCTGCTTCTCTCTCTGCCTGTCTCTAACTCTCTCTGTGTGTCTCTCATGAACAAATAAATAAAATCTTAAAAAAAAAAAAAAAACTAGTTCAAAGAGTTTGCATATACTTTTCACCCAGCTTTTCCAGATGTTGACATCTTATGCAACCATATACCAACTCCAGGAAATTAACATTGATGCTATACTATTAACTAATAAACAGACTATGCAGTTTGTGCCAATTATCACAGGTATGTCCTTTTGCTAGACCAGAATCTAGTTCAAGAACCCATACTGCATTTAGTTGTCACGCCTCCTTAGTCTCCTGTAGTTTGTGACATTTCCTCAATTTTCCTTTGTCTTTCATGACCTTGTTATTGGAGAGTACTAACTAGTTATTTTGTAGAATGGCTCTCAATTTGGGTGTATTGATGTCTTCTCATGATTAATTCAGGATGTGCATTTTCGGGACGGATATCATAGAAGTGATGTTCTCTTTTCTCCTGCATCGTATTCAAGAAGTATATGATATTGATGTGTCCCATTACTGCTGATACTAACTTTGATCATTTGGTTAAAGCGATAGATGCTAGGTTTCTCCAATATACAATTACTATTTTCGCTTTTTAACCTATACATTCCTTGTGGGGACTATTATTAATAAATTTTGGGACCATGCAAATATACTTCCTCTTTTTTTAAGATTATTTATTTATTTATTCATGACAGACAGAGAGAAAGGCAGAGGGAGAAGCAGGTTCCACACAAAGAACCCGATATGGTACTCGATCCCAGGACAACGGGATCACACCCTGAGCCAAAGGCTGACACTCAACTGCTGAGCCACCCAGGTGTCCCAAATATACGGTTTCTTATCATACTTTCACCCACTAATTTTAGTACCTTGATGATTCTTGCCTCTGACAATTACTGCTGTGCTGTTTGCTAAATGCTGATTTTTCTATTTCCATTATTCTTTCTACACTTACTCATTTGCATGGTACTGTAAGAAGGAATTGTCCCTTCTAGAATAGGGACTTTCAAAAGAAAAAAATTCTAAAAATTGAATTGCTCTTAAATCAACACAGTTGCTTTAAGTATAAAATAGCACCTCTCTGGGTTAACAGATTTTTTGATGATGCAAAAATTCTGAACCCTTCTCTTTCAACATTCTGGTGGCATTTCAAGATTCTTCAGGAACTCCACTGCAGTAAAGAAGAGAGCACAATGAATGGCAGGTCAGAGAAAAACCATCAGTTCCTCTTTCCAACTATGGCTTATAATGAGAGAACTTTGAAACAAACGGATAGCTTTTCTTACAAATGTCTATTATGCAAACTTAGCCAATATGTACCATTTATGTCTTTTTTTCTGGTCCAGGATTAAATTCAGCAACCCGCACTGCATTTAGTTGTCATGCCTAGGTTGATCTGACCCATTGAAAGGATCAGTATGATACACCTGCCCTGACAAAAGAACCGATAGGATGGCCATTCCTGACACTGCCTATCTGCTAATCAGCTCTCCCTGCACTTGTGACCTCCATGTCCTTGCTTCATCTGGGCCCTGCCTCACCACACTCTCAGGTCAATGGAAGTCTCAGACCGAGGACATCCTCTTCACTTTCACTCTTCAAATAATATCCTCCCAGTTAGAACAGGATAGACTTCATCTTGCCCCCTATAGTGTGTCCTGATCACAGGCAGGGCCCAGATCCTAGCCATCTTTGCCCCTTCATGTCTACAAACAGCAGGGGCAACTGATCTAACATACTACCTAGAGACTGAAATTTCAGTCATGCAAAGTACACAAGTAAAAATAAACAAACCAGGGACGCCTGGGTGGCTCAGCGGTTGAGCATCTGCCTTCGGCTCAGGGTATGATCCCACGGTCTCAGGATCGAGTCCCACATCGGGCTCCCTGCATGGAGTCTGCTTCTCCCTCTGTCTATGTCTCTGCCTGCCTCTCTGTCTGTGTCTCTCATGAATAAATAAGTAAAATCTTAAAAAAAATTTTTTTTAAATAAATTCTACCAAGAGGAAAATCTGAGAGCAAAGAGTAAATATTCACTCTAGAAAGAGATGACAACACCGTCACCAAGATCAGGGCACATTTTCACCAGGTGCACAAGTCCTCGTCAATCCTTTCTCCCTGCATCTGTAAAGCAGAAGGAAAAGCCTTGAGGTTTGGGCCTCTATCACACTCTGCTGGAAAGGGTAAGAAGGGGACTAAGAAGAAAAACATGGGTTCCATCACTTTCCAGAGAAGTCATCATAAGTGACATCCCAACCCAGGAGGAATCCTGATTTATTATGCAGGAAGAAAGCTGGAGCCCAACAAAGAAGCTACCTGGACCCCTTCTGAGCACTGAGTGTACTGAGGCACACTCCTTGAGCAGAAGACCAGAAAACTACCAGGAGAGGATTATAATGAAGGGAAAAAGTCTTAAAGACTTTTTAATCTTAGAGAAAAAGATTAGAGTGGCTGGAAAACCACATCACACAGCTCCCTTACTTCCCAGGTGAATGCTCTACAAACACCCTTTAAAATCACTAGAACACCAAACAGAGTATACCATCATATCCCATGGGCTTTTGATTGAAATCTTTACTTAACCATACAAATGCTAAAAAGACTATATTTATTATTTATTATTGGAATCTGATACCTTCTAAATTACACTTCAACAGGCCATCAACATTTACTCAAGGTTTGCACACCAGGTTTGAAATTTTCAGCCAAAATGAAATGATTGTGTGAATCCAACCCACTCTTGTTAATATACTATTGTTCCTCTGCCTATCCGACCCAAATATAAATATTTCATAAAGGAAAAAAAAATAGAAAGGTAGTATAGTACCTAAGCTTTATTACCAGAATTTTGAGTTAAACAATAAATTTATTATTTTTAAATTTATTTTGATGGACAGATTTTCAAAGACCATCTAGGCTCTTTCTGCAAGAGCAAAATACCAAGGCAATGCCTACCACTTGGTTCAATGTATAGGACTCAATTCTTCAAATTCTAAAGTGATCAGGACTATATTAGTCCCTTAAAGTTTAAATATCCAGATAGCCCTTATTTTTTAAAAAGATTGATTGATTGATTGATTGATTTGAGAGAGAGGGAAAGAGAATTGGGGGAGGGGCAGAAGGAAAGAATCCTAAAGAACACTCCTTGCTGAGAGCAGAGCCTGATGTAGGGCTCCATCTCAGATCTCAGGACCCATGAGATCATGACCTGACCCAAAACCAAGAGTCAGACACTTAACCGACTGAGCCTCCCAGGCATCTCCAGATGGTACTTATTTTTAGTTACTCACAAGACATAACCACAAGGGCTGATACAAGAGCTTTAGATCTTCATTCTGACAAACAGGTAAAAAAAAATAAAAACTAAAAGCTAAAAATTAAAAAACTAACAGATCAATTCTAATTTAAAAATCTATTTTTACCTCCAAATTTATAAATTCCTCAGTAAACTGACTTCCACTTAAAGGGGTTTCCTCATCTGTGCATTAAGAATCAGCATAAATTTAAAATTATACAGGTGCTCTCAATCCTCCTCATTAGTTCACTTTGACCAAGCATCCATGGACACATCACACTATGGTAGAAGCTAAACTTCTTTTTTTTTTTTTCTTAAAGATTTTTATTTATTTATTCATGAGAGATACAGAGAAAGAGAGAGAAGCAGAGACACAGGCAGAGGCAGAAGCAGGCTCCATGAAGGGAGCATGATGTGGGACTCGATCCCAGGACTCCAGGATCATGCCCTGGGACAAAGGCAGGCACTAAACCGCTGAGCCACCCAGGGATCCCTAAACTTCTTTGATCCAAACCTCAAACACTCTAATGAGGCTAGAATGCACCTCTGTGACTCACACCCTATATAGCTCTACCAACCTATTTTTCCATGAGCACGTACTCTGTTCATTAGGCACTAAAATAGAAGATGACAAAGCCCGAATCTGTGCTTATTCCCATAGTTATTATTAAGTAAATACCATTTTGGTGAATAAAATTAAACTAAACCCACATACATGAAATGACTTCTTTCCCTTCCCTGAAATCTTATTAACATAACACTGCCGGAAAATTAATCAACACTAACAATTGTTAAATGATTAATAAAAACAGTGATTATAATAATAAATCCAACTTGAGACTATTTCTCATTCAAAGTAGGTCTATGAATTCTGTTTGGATTTTCCTGCCAGCCTAAAAAAAAAAATGTTTATAAATGTAGAGACTGTTTGTAAATCCAGTGCCTTCTATGCTACTAGAGAGGTTAGATAATATTCCACAAAGGGGTGATTTCTACCAATTGGTTTTAGCAATTTTTTCTTCTTTTCCCTAAATTAAACTTAATATACACATAAATGGTGCCAAGACTGAAAGGAAAAAAAAAACTTAGGAAATAAAATAACCTTTTCAATAACAAGCTTAACATGAGAAAAGGCTAGGTAGATAATTATAATTTACATCTACACAATAAACTGCTAGAGTTTTTCAGCTGACTAAATGCTACTCTAGTTCATTATGTGGCTATGCTTACAGACAAAGGCCATTTCTTTCTTAGAATTTCAGTTTCTGTGACATAAAACCACCAGGAGATTTAAATATTATCCAGCAATATTTTAAAACTTCACAGAAAAATACTTTCATCTTTTGCTAGGCAGTTTGTACCACTTATGCTAATAATGATCACCAGTGAAAAACAAGGCAACCATATTTTCTTATAGTGAGAGGCCTATTGTATGTAAGTATATATGTGTCTGTGTATGTGCGTGTGCATGTCCATCCCCAAAGCAGAGACTAGAGAAGTTCACTCACACATTTTATTAGGATGTGCCAATGGAATTCTAAGAGGTTCCACAGAGTGGGCTGTACACTGAATGCTTCAGTACTTCTTTGTGCTCTATGGAAAGAGGTAAGGCATTTTGTGGATTCTTGTACTTACAGCCTAACCTAAAATACATGTTGCACATGCAACATACTATGAGGCACACATTTATGACATCTGACATTTTAATCATTGTGATACCCTGGTCCCCTATAACTGTAACACATTATAAGCTCACTCTAGCATACATATACAATAATAGTAGCTTAACTATCTGTTGTGAGTCCCAAGGCTGAGGAAACACTGAAGACTGGCGCTGGACTCAGCATCCAGCAAAGCTAGTTCTGCACCCCTTACCCCATTGCCCATCTCTAGTCTACAAAGAAGAGGGTGGTTAAAGTAAGGATGATTGGGGCAGCCCAGGTGGCTCAGCGGTTTAGCCCCTGCCTTCGGCCCAGGGCCTGATCCTGGAGACCCAGGATCGAGTCCCGCGTTGGGCTCCCTGCCATGGAGCCTGCTTCTCCCTCTGCCTGCATCTCTGACTCTCTCTCTCATGAATAAATAAATAAATAAATAAAATATTAAAAAAAAAAAGGATGATTGGTTGGCATTCTGTGCCCAATTCTGCTCCCTTCTTATGGGTGAGGAAGCAGATTCTACAGGGGGAGGGAGAGAGTTCTTCACCCAGCCACCTCCAGTCATGTGAGCAGGGCCCTCTGCACTCACTACACTCAAGTGGTTAGAACCCCAGGATTTCCCAGTCACATGCTTACCAACTACAGTATTCTTTCTCCCTGTGCCATCTACCCATACTCTTTCCTTAACAAGCTGTTCTTCTTCCCTAAGGAGCAGTCAGCAGTCCTTGAGGAAATAAGAAACTCTCTTCTCTCTCAAATGTAGTTCATATATCTGAGCTGGCCAGCTAACTTGATGGAGATAAACAGCTGAGAAAGACAAAGGCATTCAAGAAGCCCAACCTTGACTTCAGGCTACCAGCGACCAAAAGCACAGGAGGGGAGGGTTAAGGCCTCCATGATTCAGGAAGAACTCATTTTCTGTGTGGCTCCTACTGAGAAAAACTCCACGAAAGGTCACGGGCACAAAGCCGAATGTGGCCAAAGAGAAACATCATCTGGCCACCATTATCTTCAAGGAAGCAGAAGAACTGAAGCCCAGAGAGAGAAGAAAACGCTATAAAAAACTGTGAAGAGCTCATTTTTTAATAATAAAAACATGTGCTTGTCCAGAAACACAAATCAGGTAAAAAAGAAATGGAATGTCTTTCATGTATTACACGAATACATACTAAGCCTTTCTATGGGTCAGTCACTGTTCTGGGTGCAAGTAACCCAGTAGTGGAACACAAACAAGATCCCTGCTCTTAGAGAGCAGACATTTAGTAGCAAAAGAAAAAAGCAAATAAGAGATAGTTTCATATAGCTATGCATGCTATGAAACAACATAGTTGACAAGGTGATAAAGAGAAGTTTGGATAAAGAGAAGGCTCTATTTTATTTTATTTTATTTTATTTTATTTTATTTTATTTTATATTTTATTTTATTTTTAAAGATTTATTTATTTATTTGACAGAGCAGAAAAGAGAGAGAGAAAAAGCAAGGGGAGGATGAGAGCAAGAGAGAGAATCTCAAGGAGACTCCACACTGAACAAGCAGCCTGATGAGGAGCTCAATCCCATGACCTTGAGATCATGACCTAAGCTAATATCAAGAGCTTAACTCACTGAGCCACCCAGGTGCCTTGAGAAGGCTCTATTTTAGGTAAGAGAGTCAGAGTAATTAAATTCAAAGAGTTTGGAAGAAGTAGTCTAGACAGAGGGCACAGCAATTGTTCACCATTTGTCCACAATTGTCCACAGCAATTGTCCACCATTACAGCTGGCCTGCACTCCTGTAAACTCTCATCAAGCTCCTACTCTTTACAAAAGTGAACAAGACAAATCCTCTGCCTTCAAAGTTCCCACATATAGTGGGGAGCACTACTGACCCAGTAACACAGCAAGTGCACACCTAAACTCCCACACAAACACCAATGGGAAGAGTCCATGACAATTTCTAAAAAAATATCTTTGGACTTGGGTGTGGACTTGATTGAAAAGTTGGATTTGCTGCAAGAGAAACAACATTCTGGGCATAGGACATAAAATGTGCAGGGAATATGAAAATGTATGACAAGTGTCTGAACCACATTTGTACTGTGTAGAAATCACCCATAACATTTCAGCACTTAATTGTATGGATTTGTTTCATGTTTTCCTCCACTGTTAGAACGTTCATTCATTGGCCACAGGAAACTTAGTCTCTTTGAATTTGAATCTTGAGCTTCTTGCACAAGGCCTAGCACAAGGAGTCAGTTAATATCGTTGAATGAATGGGATGAGTAGAAAGACAGGTTAATGACAGTCTGTGAAGGTTGGAATGGCCCAGGCTACAGAGTTGGACATCTTTCTGTAGGTATGGGGTCCATTAAAGGCTTTACAATTCACAAGAAACCTTAAGGATGGCAAAAATGAACTTAACCTGCCACTGAACCCAGAAGCCTTCCCATATAAAGCCTATACTGGTAGAGCTGACAGCTGCTGCTGATGTTGTTTCAATGAAGATGTGGCTTTTTGTTTCCTTCACTGAAGAGACATATATTAATTATAGTGCTTTTTAAGACATGAAACATGGTTTTAAAAGCTTGATAATCACTTCTGCTTAAAGGTTTCCTGCTGTGATTGTCAAATATAAGTCTTCACCCATTCCTTGTTACCCACACCCTGCCATTACCTCGTTTCCACACTGAATCAGTCAATACATATGTATCTATTGTCTTCTTCCTCTGTGCACAGCAAGGAGCATCATGTGAGATCACATATTCTTTATACATCAGGATCATAAAGTAGCCTTTGAAAAGGGCAAAAAAGTTTATGGCATTGTGTCCCTACTATACTTTATTATCTAGTCCAACTCTTTCCCAATTCATCTTAAAAATCTAGCTCAATCCAGGTACCTAGGCTGGCTTCTAAATGAACTCAGATAGTAACTCTGGTTTCCTGACTTCAGGTCATCAGGGGACCACAGTTTGTCCTTCTTGGACATTTCCAAGGATGCCTAACACAAGTATTCAAACACTTCCAAGACTCAATGGATTCTCTCAGATTAATTAACCCATTCTATACCCCACTCTCATTTCTATCTGTGTACCCAAGTACCTCTCCAATCTTTACTCCCTTTTTAGGCTTCAGTCATATGTCAGGGCAATATGTTCATGGAAGCTTGAAAGCCACCTAGAGGGCTGGCCCCCTACAGTGTAGCTCTGTTCACTAGCAGGAACTTTGGCATTGCCACAGAAATAACACAGATGTGGCCACACATCTTCAAGCACACAAGACAGTAAGATTAGATAAGCGTCTTAATATTAACAAAAATGGAGCAGAGACAGTGGAAGCCCAACTGATGAAATAGATTCATTCTTTTAAAAGATCCATCCCACCTACAGAAAAGAATAAATTCAGATCCAAAGTGGACACTCTAAGTTGCCAATCTCACTCACCCTGAGAAACCCAAAGCACTCCATTTTGTTGGAATTGAAAAATTTTAATCATATATGGATTTGGGGTTGTCATGCAATATGAGGTTGTCTGACCTAGAAAAAGAAAGTTAGAAGAGGTAACTTAAACACTCTCTTTAATAGTCTAATGGGTTATCATGAGGAAGATAACAAAAAGTAGTTGTCCAGCTCAAAGTTGTTGAACCAAAAATGAAATCATCAGAAAAAGCATGAGACTTCAACAAATATGGCAAATGTCCCCTACACTATGCTATTTTTAATCCACATTACTTGCTAATGATCTAATATCACCTCATTTTATAAAATACTAGTTTGAAAATCAAAAAGTTAAGTCACATAAAAGAGACATCACTATACACAGAGAAACCAGAAACCCATCAAGAGAGAAGGAAATAATTGCTCTCTAAAGGAAGGGGACCCACGGGAAAGAACTATATATTCTAAGTAAACTAACAAATGAAGAACTTCTTCAGCAGTTCTATAGCTTTCCATTTACTACGCACAGTCATTTACTTAAGCAGAATGCATTTATCTCTCCAAGACAGAAAACCATAATTTAATTAGAGTTAAAATGAAGAATTTAAAGATTCGCTACATTATTAGATCCTTTTGAAAGAGTTAAACGTTTCCATGCTCAGATCTCCTCTTTTCCTGTGCTTCAAGATAAGTGTTGGGAGATTTATGTGCCATGAATTTCCAATTACCCATCTCCACCAGCTGGGCTGTCAATCACCACTTGTCTTATCCTGGATGTCTTCACCACCCCCATTTCCTTGTTGTGCACACAAAAACAAGCTTATTCTTCCAAAAAGAGCTTACCACCAGGCAGGCATATGCTCATTTTTTTATGTCCAGCTTTTGCTGGACAGAATTTCTAACTCAAATTACTGCCATCCCATCGTCCCAACATATTCAAATAAAGCAAGTGTTGCCACAGATTGTGAACAATTTAAGATTTCAAAAGAAAATTTACATCATGCATCTTTCCAGAGTCCACTGAAGCAGAATTGATGAGCTCTCAAGAGCAATCCACCTCCCTCCTTTGACATCTGGAAGCAGGTGGAAGAATTCTAAATGATAACTACACTCAAACACCAGGAGAACACAGAAAACAGTATGTTTGCAAATGCATGCTTATATACCAGTTGTGATATTGGAAGGAAAAAAATAATGGTAGACACTCTCTACTGCTCTTGGCTATGTTTTTTTTTCTCCCCAGAGAACGGACATTTAAAAAGTAACATATCAAAGACTCCTAAAAAGAATCTAAGAGGTCTCATAGTCAGTATTGACATTAAATATCTAAAGAATAAATGACGATTGTTATTCATTGGTCAGGATTGTAGTGATGAGTCTTGAAGGTACACATTCATTTCTTGTGATTGTGTCCAAAGCATATACCTCTTTAGTTGACAAACACGGAGTACTTACTATGTAAAAGGTTCTATATTAGATGTTAAGGGGGGTAAAAAATAATACAAAACCTCTCCTGTACAAAGTTTATAGAAATATGTACATAAAGACATTCAATAAAAGAAAAAACTATCATCAAAATGTCAGCAAAACATTATGAGAATTCAGAGGAGGCAAAATCTTGCATCTGAATGAAGGACAGGAATTCAAGGAGAGCTTCTTGGAGGAGGATTTATCACTGATGAACTACATCCAGTCAACTACTATGCCAATGCTGTGGACCATCTAGCATTTGGTTGCTCCTTATACTTTGCTTCTCTTGTTTCTAGAGAATAGGGTAGAAGCAAGAAAACTAGAATCAATCTCCAATTTTGTTGTCACTTTGAAGTCTAGGTAATTGTGATGCATATAGAGTCTTTAATTACTAAACAAACAAACAAACAAAAAAACTAGGGGTAACAATACTCACAGCTCTGGGTCAAAGAGTGAACTAAATACTTAGCACAGGAAACGCATTCAAATTCAGAAAAGAAGTCAGTCTTTCTTTTCAGGTTCTGAGCCTGGAAAATGCTATGACATTGGGACTGCCACTAGTCAGGGCAACATGTGCAATGGAGCCATTCCTTCATGCACCATCCTAACAAACAGGGAGGTCAGTGACAAGATGGAAAACTTCTGAGATCACCTCCATTTCATTCTGAGTTTTGAAATATCCATTAAATATTTCATCCATTTACTTCACTGATTGTTGAAGGTCTATGAAACACATGGGCTATGACATTTGGACCAGACATGCACTCAGCCACTAGCAGGTTCTTGAACTTGCTTTCCACTCCTAGGTCGTAAGATAGATTATAGTCCCCAGCATTCCTAGTGCTGTGGTGATACTCATGGTCCAAGAGCTATGGTTGACCTTCATGCTAGATATTTAACTACCATGATAATCAATGTTTAGTGGACCCTCCCTATGGGTACAAAATGCTATGGGTACAGTCTAATTTAACCATTATATAATCCTTAAACACATGTATTATTCCACCATTTTTAGGGGTAGAAACCAAGCCAGAATAACATTAAGTAAGTTGCTAAGGCCACACACTTGATAAGTATAAAAGTCAGGATTTTAATCAACTTCATTCCAAATCCAAAGCCTATGGTCTTAACCACATGCTCTTAGCCACAACTCTCTACTATTTCCCAAAGACTACATGGGAATTAGAGATGGTATTATGACTTTTTGATTCAAAGGACACTTTCAAATTGTGGGTGTAGAACCAGACAAAAATATCTCAACTATACTTCTGCACTATAAGTTTGTCCCTGACGACTGAACCAGGAGAAAGTACTAACGTGGCCTCCTCCTTCCCTTCCACTCCTTCTTTCCTATCCCCACTATTTGGGTTCTTTAAATTATCTAAAGTGATTCTAATGTGTATCCAAGATAGTAATTACTGGGTTAAAAGAAAAAAAGTCAAGGGTTTGAGGCCCCTTCATTACAGTCAGCATAACACCTGGCTTCCTCTGATGCTTTTGTGGAACTCATTAATATATATCCCTGCTGACAATGGATTGGTCTCTTAAGAGAACAACTTTCCATCTGTAATCGAAACTTTAAAGAGTAAGGGGGGAAAAAGAATAGAGGTAAAACTTTTCAGAAAACTGAAATGTATTTCTAACCAAAACTTCAACATAAAATAACTGATCATAATGGGAGGCTTCTTTTTCCAACAGAGAGGAGGTATTTTCTTGACTTCACATCTTGAATTCAGTGAAAGAACTGTTTTTAGATATTCCTCAGCACAGGACAGCAAACATGCAACACTACTGCCCACTGCTGAACTCTCTGCCCCAGCCCACAGTGGCCCCACTAATCCAGCACAACCTCCTGGCCAAGCCTGAATGCAGCCTTAGAAACTCCTAACATAGGTGCTCCTCACAGCCGTGGAACCAAGTTTGTGTATGAATTGAACAGTATTTTCCATCCCTGTGCAAGCCTACACACATCTCCAGGTAAAGAATTTTATAACCCTGCCTCATACCCACTAGTTCCACCTAGTAGAGTTTATGCCAAGTAGTAAATGCTCAGTAAACGTGAGTTGAATGAATAAATGAAACAGCAACATGGGAAATGCATTTTACAGAAAATCTCCAGTTCTCTGAATGTTCTTTTCTCTGCAAACTGAGATTTCAGGTTTGCTTCTAACAAGGTGATCAGAAAGACCTTGAGAGAAGAAATCAGGCCTATGGCCACTGAAAAAAGCAAGCAAAATACACTATGAGAGATCAATAGGGATTGATAGAGATTATGCAAGCTCTACTAAATATTTAAACTTAGAAGAAAGAAACAGAGAGGAGTACATGTCTGGAATTATCATCATGATCACCACCTGACTCCAGGCTCTGCATTTTATTTGTTTATATTCCATTTTCCCAAAACTGAGGGGTAGGGGATAAGGTAGAGGATTTGTATGACTTAAAAAACTTCATATAATCCAGCAAGATGATATGAAATAGGACAAAATAAGAAAGAAGAGGCAAAATTAAACTAAGTTCTACTTCTTTGTGCTAGAAGAAGACAGCAACATAGAATCAGCCCTTGATTGCTATAACTTCTTCTGCCTGAGATCTAGTCATATCTCAAAGTGTAATTCTCATGCTACTTCCCAATGAATGCTCCACCTAATGTATATTCTTATGGAGGTTCACAATTAATTCCACGATAGTGGATATGGAAATCGCTTATGGATACCATATCATCAAATTTTCTCCTTACAACCCCTTAGCACAACAGCAGTAAGTACCTAATATTTGTTCAACAAGTGTCATGGACTGAATGTTGTATTTCCTCAAATTCATACCCTGGGTGTGGCCATATTTAGAGATGGAGCCTGTAAGGAAGTCATTAACATTAAATGAGATCTACTGATCCAGTAGAATTAGTGCTCTCTTATAAGAAGGGACACTAGAGAACTCACAACTCTCTTTCTGCTCAGCCCTCTATCCCCTCCATGTATACTCATCAAGGAAAGGCTATGTGAGAACAAAAGGAGAGGTAGCCATCTGCAAGGAAGGAAATGGCTCTCACCAGAAACTGATTTACCTCAAACCTTCATCTTGACTTCTAGCCACCAGACCTGTGAGAAAATTAATTTCTGTTGTCTATCGTATTCTGTTGTGACGGCAAAGCTTAAGACAGCAAGAAATTGATGAAGTTAATAATGTGGTAGAAAACCACTTCATTGGAAATCTGGATCTCCATCCAACTATGTACCTGGAGGTAAGTGTATTATAGCCCAGTACCTCATTTCCTCCTCCTTAACATGGACAAGAGAGAACATCCTTTACTCTAGTGACACTACAAGAATCAGAGACCCTCTGAAGGATTAAACAGCTAAGAATGCAGGGCTGTGTGGCATTATTGCTATAAACACTGCTAGAATCCTTTCCCATGTGTGGTCTCCAGGGGCCATGACCACCTGAATGGCTCCCAATCCTCTTCTTGAGGCCTCTATCTCTACCCTCACAGACATTTTTTTTCCAAGAAGAAATATAAGTGGTTTTAACAAGGTTCCTCATTTTTCCACATTTTATTGAGAAATATTTGACATATCACTTTATAAATGTAAGACACATACCATGAAGATTTGATTTACATTTATTGTGAAACTATAACAAGAGGTTCAAGTAACATCCATCCTCTCACCTATAAAAAATTAAATAAAAAGAAATATAATAAAGAAATACATACAAGAAATAAAAATAAAAGTAAGAAGAAAAAAAAAATGACATGTTTTCCTGTGATAAGAACTCACAGGATTTACTCTCTTAACAACTTCCCTATATATAGCTTACAGCCGTGTTAACTATAGTCATCATGTTGTTCATTACATCTCTTGCATTTATTTATTATATAAGTAGAATTTTGTACCTTTCAACCACCTCCCTCCAAATCTCCTTCCTCCCACTCCCCACCCCTGGTTAGTAGCCAGTCTGATCTTTTTTTCTAATGAGTTTGGTCTTTTTCTTTTTTAGATTCTACATATAAGTAAGATCATACAGTATTGTCTTTGTATGACTTATTTCACTTAGCATAATGCCTTTGGGGTCTATCTATATTGCCACAAAGGGTAGATTTCCTTTTTTATGGCTGAATAGTGTTCCTCTGTGTGTGTGTGTGTGTGTGTGTGTGTGTGCGAGCATGCATGTGTTTCACTCTGTTGATGGTTTCCTTTGTTGTGCAGAAGTTTATTAGTTTGATGTAGTCCCATGTGCATACTTCTTATTTTGTTGCTTGTGCTTTAGGTGTCATATCCAAAAAAAAAAAAAATTATCAAGACCTATGTCAAGCTTATTCCTTGACATTCTTCTAAAAGTTTCATGGTTTCAGGTATTATATTTAAATCATTAATCCATTTTGAGTTAATTTCTGTGAGTGGTGTAATATACTGTTCCAGTTTCATTCTTTTTCATGTGAATATCCAATATCATAGCAATATTTATTAAAGAGACTGTCTTTTCTCCATGTTTTCTTTGATTTTTCTTGCCTTTCTTGTCAAAATTAGTTGACCTTCTGGGCTCTCCATTCTGTTCCATTGGTCTATCTGTCCTTTTTTATGCCACTATCATACTTTTTTGATGACTAATGCTTTATAATATAGCCTGGAACAGGAAGGGTAATGCCCCCTACTTTGTTTTTCTTTCTCATGATTTCTTTGGCTGTTCAGGGCCTTTTGTGGTTCCATGTAAATTTTAGGAGTGTTCTTCCTTCTTCTGTAAAAACTGCCATTGGAATCTTAATAGGGATTGTACTGAATCTACAGATAGCTTTTGGTAGTACTGACACTATAACAATATCACTTCTTCAAATCCATATACAAAGGATATCCTACATTTATATGAGTTTTCTTGGATTTTTTCATCATTGTCTTATATATTCCAGAGTAAATATCTTTCACTTCTTTAGTTTAATTTATTCCTGATTTTTTTTTTGATGCTCCTGTAAATAGTATGAAGGTCTGTCTTTTTTTATAAGATTTTATTTATTTACTCATGAGAGACACAGAGAGAGAGACAGAGACATAGACAGAGGGAGAAATAAACAACCTGCAGGGATCCTGATGCAGGACTCGATCCCAGGACCCTGGAATCAGGACCTGAGCCAAAGGATGGTGGTTGATGCTCAACCACTGAGCCACCCAGGTGCCTCTAAGTTCTTTATTTCTGTTTCAGAAAATTCATTGTTGATGTATAGAAAAACTACTGATTTTTGTTATGTTAATTTTGTACCCTATTCAATTCATTGAATAGATTTAACAGGTTTTTTTGGTTGAGTCTTTTAAGATTTTCTCTATGTAAAGTCATGCCATCTACAAATAAAGACAATTTTACTTCTTCCTTTCCAGTTCTGATACCTTTTATTGCTTTTTCTTATCTAATTGCTCTAGCTAGGACTTCCAGTACTATGCTGAATAGGAATAGTGAGAATGAGTACCCTGTCTTGCTCCTGATCTTAGAGGAAAGCTTTCAACCTTTCAACAGTGAGTATGATGTTAGCTGTAGGTTTGTCATATGTGCCTTTTATTATGTTGAGATATATCCTTTCTATACATAATTTGTTGAGTTTAATCATAAATGGATGTTGACTTTTATCAAATGTTTTTTTTTCAGTATCTATTGGGATAATCATATGATTCATTCTATTAATGTAATGTATCATATTGATTGATTTATGTATGTTGAGCCAACTTTGCATTCCAGAATAAATCTCATTTACCCACAGTGAATGATCCTTTTAATGTGCTGAATTTAGTCTGCCAGTATTTTATTGAGAAATTTGTATCTCTACTCATCAGGAATTTTAGCCTGAATTTTCTTTTATACTAATATCTTTTTCTGATTTTTCTGAGATAGGTTCTTTCTTATTTTATTTTTTTTACATTTTTAAAATTTAAATTCAATTTGCCAACATATAGTATAACACTCAGCACTCATCCCATCAAGTGCCCTTTTTGATTTTATCAGGATACTGCTAGCTTTGGAAAATGAGTTTGGGAGTGCTTCCTTCTCTCTGATTCTTTTTGAAGAGTTTGAGAAGGAGTAATGTTAATTCTTCAAATGTTTGGTAACATTTATCAATGAACCCTTCTGGTCCTGGGCTTTGATTCAATGGGATATTTTAATTACTGACTCATTCTCCTTACTAGTAAATACTAGTAATTTATCTAATCATATTTTTTAGTTCTTTCTGATTTAATCTTGATAGTTGTATGTTTTTAAGAATTTTTCCATTTCTTCTAGGTTGTCTAGTTTGTTGTCATATAGTTGTTCACAGTAGCCTCTTACAATCTTTTGAATTTCTGTAGTATCAGTTGTAATGTCTCATTTTCATTTATAATTTTGCTGATTTGAGCCCCTTTTCCTTTTATTTTGGTTAGCCTAGCTAACAGTTTGTCAAATTTGTTTATTCTTTCAAAGAACCAACTCTTAGTTTGATTAATCTTTTAAACTATCTTTCTTTTCTGTATGTTATTTGTTTCTGCTCTAATCTACACTATTTTCTTTCTTCTGCTAACTTTGGGCTCAGTTTATTCTTCCTTTTCCAGTTCCTAAGGCATATAGTTAGGTCATTTATTTGGAATTTTTCATTGCTTCTTAACGTAGGCACTTACTACCATGAGCTTTCCCCTGAAAACTACCTTTGCTGCATCCCATAGGTTTTTGTATGTTATATTTACATTTTTGTTTGTCTCAAGAAACACTTTTATTCACTTCTTTGATCCATGGGTTGTTCAGAAGAATATTGTTTAACTTCCATGTGTTGGTGAATTTTCTAGTTTTCTTCTTGTTATTGATTTTTAGTTTTATTCCATTGCAGTCAGGGAAGACACTTGATATGATTTCAATCTTTTAAATTTGCTAAAACTTGTTTTGTGGTCTAACATATGACATCCTAGAAAATATTCTATGTGCACTTGAGAAGAATGTGTATTCTGCTGCTAGATAGAATGTTATGTATATGTATGTTAGGTTCATTTGGTCTATAGTGTTGTTAAAATCCACTGTTTCCTTACTGATTTGTTGTCTGGATTATCTATCCATTGCTGAGAGTGGGGTATTAAAGTTCTAAATTATTATTACTGTTTATTTCTCTTTTTAAAGTTTTTGCTTTTAATATTTAGGTGTTCTGATACTGGGTGCATAAGCATTACAAATGCTATATCTTCTTGATATATTGACCCCTATTATCAGTATATAATAACCTTTGTCTCTTTTTACCATGTTTAGTTTAAAGTCTATTTTGTCTGATATAAGTATAGCTACCCCTGCTTTTCTTTGGTTACCATTTGTTTGAAATGTCTTTTTCCATCCCTTAACTCTCAGTTTATGTGTGTCTTTAAGGCTAAAGTGAGTCTCTTGCAAGCAGGATATTGTTGGAATATAATATGTTTATGTTTAAAGTGATTATTGACAGGTAAGAATTTACTGTTGCCATTGTGTTAATTTTTTTCTGGTTGTTCTATGGATTCATTATTCTTTCTTATCCTGCTATATTTTTGTGTGTTTTGATGTCTTTGGTATCATTATGCTTTGAGTTCTTTATATGCTCTTTTGTGTAATTACTACAAAATTTTCCCTTCTGTGAAAGCTATGGGACTTACATAAAACATCTTGAACTTATTTTAAACTGGTAACTTCAAAAAATAAAAAATAAAAAAATAAAAAAATAAACTGGTAACTTCAAGAAAATTCATAAACTTTACACTTTTACTTCTCCTCTTCCTCACATTTTGGGTTGCTGCTGTTAAAATTTACATGTTTTCACTTTGTGTATCTAATAACAGATTATTGTAGTTATGATTATTTTTGCTACATTGTTTTTTTAATTTTTGAACTAGAGTTGTACATAAATTATACACCACTATTGCCATATTGCAGAATCTAACTCTGACTATACATTTAACATTACCATTGAAATTTGCACTACTTTTAAAATATTTTTATGATGTTAGCTAGTGCTCTTTTACTTCCACTAAAAGAATTCCCTTTAGTGTGTCTTCTAAGGCAGATCTAGTGGTAATGAACTTCCTCAGCTTCTGTTTGCTTGGGAGTCTTTATTCCTCCTTCATTTCTGAAGGACAGCTTCACTATGTATTGAATTCTTATTTGACAGTTACTTTCTTTATTTTCAATGTGTCATCCCATTCTCTCCTGGCCTGAAAAGTTTCTGCTGAGAAATCTAAAAGTAGTTTTATGGAGGTTCCCTTGTATATGACTTCTCTCTTTGTTCTTGCTGTTCTTAAAAATCTTTGTCTTTGACTTTTGATGACTGAATTATAATGTGTCTTGGTGCAGCCCTATTTGGGCTCAATCTATTTGGCATCCTTTGGGCTGCATAGAAATGGATGCCCATTTCTCTCCCCAAACTCAGAAGGTTTTCAACCATTTATTGCTTTACATGAAATTTCTGTCCCTCTTCTTCCTCTTTTTTGGCATTTCCCATAATGCAAACATTGTTTCTTTTCATTGTGTACCATAATTCTAGAGGCTTTTTTTTTTTTTTTGCTTTTTTGCATTTTTTTTCCTTTTTGTTCTGCTGAGTGTAATGAGTTCCTCTAAGGATTATTCTAATGCCTTATCCTGCAGGTCACCAATTCTTTTTCTACATAGTTGAGTCTACCTTTGAAACTATTGCATTCTTCAGTTCGTTTACTATATTTTTCAGCACTAGGATTTCTGTTTTAGTGTTTCTTTACCTGATGGTTGCTGTTTCCTTGTCAAACTTTTTTGTTTTGTTCATGCATTGTTTTCCTCATTTCATTTGGTTATCTGTGTTTTCTTGTAGTTCATTAAACTTCCTTTAGCGGATTATTTTGAATTATTTGTCTTATCTCCATTTCTTTATGGTCAGCTATTAGAGCTTTATTAGTTTCCTTTGGTGGAGTCATATTTACCTAATTTTTGTGATCATTGATTCCTCATGTTTATATCTGTGCATATGAGTAATCGGACTCCTCTTTGAGATTTTACAGGTTTGCTTTTTTCACCAGTCAACTTAGTTTGGGTTTCTCAGTGTCTGTTGGTAACGTCCCTAGACAGGTGGAAAATGTTACTAGGGTCTATTTAGGGTGAAGCAACTGTTTAAACTCTAAGGATGGAGTTGGAGGAGTGCACATTTGGCTGAGAACAGCTGGTTGAATGGGCCTTCTGGATTGGTCCCTAACTAAGTGAGGCTGTAGGATGGGCTCTGCAGTAGGATGCATTCTCTGGTCAGGCTTACTAGATGGTCAGAAATGGGTACTATATTCAGTAATAGTTGGGTCTGTGAATTAGCTTCCCTGCCCTGGTAGGCAACATGATGGAACCCAGAGCCACATAGCTCACTGTTTGGAAGCCCCATCAGGCCAGAGTGTGCTGTTAACTTCCAGAATCAGGTGAGGCCACTGATTTTGCTTTGTAGGTAAGGAAAGCCATGAGTTTTGCTCTAGGTTCAAGTGCCACTGTATGCAGAGTTATGAATGGGCAGCTTCCCATGGGCTCTGGTTAGGTTCTCTGCTCAGACAGGCTTAATGCTATCTTCGGCAATGAGTCAGGCTACCAATTAGATTCCCTGCCTGGATGCAGTGGGAGAAGCTGCTCTAAAGCCAGTCAAGGTTATTGTTGTCCTAATTAAAGCCAATCCAGACCCCAAATTCCTTATCTGAACAGGATCACTGGCTTTGCTTTGCAAACTATTGACTCTGCCTGCCCTTCTCTGGGCTTAAGCACTGCCAGGCTGCACAACTTCCGAGAGTTGTCATCAGCTCTCCTGGTCAGATGGAGCTGGAAGACACTCTCCACAGAGGATAGGGCTACGTCTCAGCCTCTCTGCCTGAGAGGGGAATGGAGGGGCCACTTCAGGCTATTCTCAATTTCCCAAACTGCTTCTCTAGTGGGAAGAGGATGGGATCTATCCACAGTTATGGCTAGAATAACAGGAATGAATCCCCTTGCTTGGGCACAGCACAGGGACACACACCATGCCTGGTATGAGCTTGGCTCTGGGGGTTATCAGTTCTGTCCACCCACCTCTTTGCTGGATCATCACCAGGCCACACAGCCTCCAGTTGTCACCAGCCTTTCTGGTGGAAGAGGAGGCTGGAAGAAGGGGCTGGAAGAAACTCTCCAGAGGGGGTAGAACTGATTCAGCTCCTTGTCTGGGGGCAGACAAATCAGGATGTAGAGCTGCCAAACTTATTCAAGGATCAGGATCAGGAAGATCTGCACTCCACCAAGTTTCTTGGTCAGAGTGAGCCTCCAGCTTGGTTCTGCAAGTGAGCAAAACCACTGGTTGGGATTACTATTTGGGTATTTCAGGTATAAACCCCACTGGCCAAGATCCATGTGCTGATTGTTGTAAGCATTCCCCCACTGCTTGCCCCGCCCTCATCCCATCCTTTCCTTGTCACAATCAGATTCCCAGTAGTTCTTCCTAAAGATTCCCCTGCAATCGCCATGGTACAAGATCAGAGTAGTGGCTCCCACAAAGCAAACCTAGTGCTAGAGGGCAGGGGATGGTTGTCCCCTAGGGTTTTCTTTTACCACAGGAGGAGCCAGAGGTTCAGGGGACATTTCTTGGCATGGTGCTGCACTGGCCTGGTGGAGGGGCAATGTGGTCAATGTGAAGCTGCTTCTCTTACCTCCTAATGCAGTCTGTCTGGGTGGTTGTGGTACAGGGGCTCCTTTAGCTTCACTCCCATGCTCTAGGATTCTCTCAGTGGTATCATGTTCCTGAATAGTTATTCGTTGTTCTTGAGATGGAGAATAAAGTCAGGAACAATGTATTTCATCATTCTGGTGATATCACTCTCTGGCCATTATTTTTTAAGTGCTCAATTAAGAAAACTGATAGCTAATATATTAAGTAAAAGGGTTTATACTGTATATTCAAATTTGATAAGGAAAGAATCATTTATGCAACATTTTTGTCTCCACTTCAAAATGATAACAGTGGTTACCATATTACCAGGGTCAAGTGGTGATGGGGATAATTACGATCTGCTCTATATTCTTTGAATTTTCAACAAATAATTGAATTACTTTTGAATTGAGAGAAAGGAAAAAGAACATAGGGTAAAGGTTGTTAACTTTCCCAGAGAAGAGACTGATGTCATGCCCAATAACTTCCCAGTTGCTCCCTCCCTCCTGTCAGAATAGAGAAGAGAGTGGGCCATGGTGCAAGAGGAAGCCCTCACCCCTCCTCCACAGCCAGCCCTACCTTCCTCTATGCTTTCCATGCTCATTCTCTCCAGAAAACCAAAAAGGTCCTATGAAATTATCTGTCACAGTTCCCAAATTGCTCTTATTCCATCAGTTCAGGTCACTGGAAGCTGATTTTACCCAGAAGTGTTCAGGATGTCCCAACTCTATTGCTCTGGCCTTCTTAAAATACCTTGATTTCAGATTTCAGAAGGAAATGCACCCCCCCCACACACACACACACACATACTGTGCACAAAGCATGCATCTAACCCACTGCCAGGCATATAGAAGGGTCTCAATAGATGTCAGTTCTCTTCCATCCTACTGCCCACTTCCTGCTACTTACATGTCCCTTTTAAATAAAAGTGTCATCTCAGGTACATAGATATTTGCCATATGTAGTATAAAACACTATACACACATCCACACAGATATGCACAGACATAAACTGGACTTACTTGATAAACACTGTGGCATTACCATTCTGTGTTTTAAAACTATGCACGCTAATTTTCTAGAGGACAGAAGGCAAGTGTCACACAAATTAAGTATCCTCACAGACAAAAGCAGCTGTCTCACCTCACTTACCATCCCCACGGTCATGTTTAACAGCCCTAGCTTTAAAACTACCACTGGAGGTATGTTTAAATTTCAGGGAAAATACAGTTCTGGACATCTGGATTAATTAAAAATAATCTGTCTCTCCCTAAGGATAATATTGATAAACCCATATAATATAGTCACACACTTATGCTAAAGATACACATTTGGCATATTTTTTAAATTATTCTTCTGTTTATTACTAATCTAGGAATATGTTTAACCAACAAGCTGTGCCTTGATTACAGGCCATTGTTATGCATTAATAAATACACTTGCTTGGATTTCACATCCATGGTTAAATTCTGCCTTGTAGTAAATAAGAGGGATTAAAAATTGGACCAAACTGTCCCATGACAGCATCCACACAGAGTATTACTTATAGAAATTGATCAATTTGTTTCAGGGAATAAACTGCAAATAAAAGCAAACCATGATCCTTCTAACTGTCCTTACATACTCTAGAAAAAAATAATTGCAAATTTCCCATTGTATTCTCTCTCCTAGGCTGAATCTTTTTTTTTTTTATGATTTTATTTATTCATTCATGAGAGAGGCAGGGACAGAGGCAGAGAGAGGCCTATGTCCACCTGTAGGGAACCTGACACGGGACTCGATCCAAGGACCCCGGGATCACTCTCTGAGCCAAAGGAAGATGCTCAACCACTGGGCCACCCAGGTGTCCCCCTAGGCTGAATCTTAAAGTGCAAATAGAGTTTACCATGAAGCACTGAAGGAAAATTTGACAGGAGAGTGGGCAGGCCATGCAAAGGTCCAGAGTGAAGAAGAGAACAACATGGTGGAGAACTCTCTTGCCTTCTTCATGGCTGCAGCACACATGGTAAGAGAAGTGCTGCACATTCTCTAAAATCCATTTCAGCTCTGAAATCCTCTGATAATGGTGATCATAATACACTGGGGTTTTCTTTGTGGCTCAGATCTAGGGAAGCAGAAGTAAGTTTTGACCCTCAAAGCAGAATATGCATCCATTTAAACCAAATTTCCTTGTCCAGACAAAATATAGCACCCCCTACATTCCTGTCCAGGAAAGACAGAAACTCTAGGTTCCTTTTTCCATCTGAGTTTCTAACTAGCTAATGTTCCTCCCCTCCCCAGCCTGAAGCACAGGGTTGGGTGCCAAAGCTGAGGGTACAGATTGGATACTGTCCTAACCCTTGAGGAGGGGGTACATACTACCCTCACCCTGCCCCCTCTCCATCCTCCTGGCTGGAACTGATTTCTCCAGTGCAAGCATGAGGCCTCCATAAAAACACAGGTGTACCTACCTGGTAAGAAAGGAAAGATACCCTCAGTGAACATCTGAAGAGTCAATCCCTCCAACAGAGCAGAGTGAAAGTCTGAAGAGTCAATCCCTCCTGACTTTTCCACCTACTAACCTTTGAACTTGATGTATTACATAAGCCTTTAAACTTTAGGGTCTTCATGTGCAAAATGGGGAAAATACCTATCTCCCTTGTGTGTGTGTGTGTGTGTGTGTGTGTGTGTGCACGCAAGAGAAAAAGACAGACAGAGACAGAAAGATAATAAAAAGCATTTCGCCAAGCATAACCCAGAGTAAATAAATGCTCAGTAAATGTTAGATATTTTTGCTCTGGTCCCTTAAAAAGACAGCTAAGAGGCATGCAGCTTCTCATATATCTTTGCAAGCCAAATCTTTCAAATGAGTGCTTATAATGTCACTACAGTAATTATGTGAAAATTCTCTGATTAGTTACACAAGAGACATCACACTGTTGTTCCGAGGTGGCTGGTGTGCGGCTGAAGAAAGCCATATAAACTATGGCTACATCCATCCCTTCTGCTGGTAAGCTTGGAATATCTCTCATTAAATACTAACATCACAGGAAACTGAACTTTTGGGCCACAAAAAGGCAGATTTTGCTGGAAAGCATTCATTCATTTGTTCATGTACTGATGGCTTCTTATAAGTCAAGCACCATTAAGGAGCTAGTGATACAGGATCAGACAAACAACAGATGATAATCTTTGCCCCCAAGGGGTTTCCATTCTAGTAGGGGTAAAATGAAAAGAAATGGAGATAATAACGAAAAATATAGGATAATAAGGAGTATGAAAAGAAGGCAGTAAAAGGTGACTGGCAGCACTGCGGCAGGTGACAATTTTCAATAGACCATTCAGCTAAGTCATCACTGAGAAAGCCACACTTAAATAAATATATGAAGGAGGTAAGGGAGTGAGAATGTGAAGAAGAGCAACCAGTCTGGTGTTGCAAACAGCACTCCAGTGGGAACAGGATGGTTCGCTCAAGAAACAAGGATAAGGGCAGTGTGGTGAGAGTCAACGAGCTGGAGAACAATAGAGTGGGAGAAAAACAAGGGACCAGATTCTGTAGAGTTTTTGTGAAGTTAGGTAGGGAGCCCTTGGTGTACAATCGGACTAATGTTTAGCAATATTAGTGAATGGGGTGTTAAAAAGAGACCACAACACAGAAATGTTAAAGCAAGGAAACCAGTTAATTATATTTGTAATATGTTGTAATTATATATAATTAACTATAATATAATTAGGAATTTGCAACATATTGTAGTATGTCTATGTCATGGAGATTCTGAGCTAGAAGAATAGTGGTGCGACCATCGAGATGAGACAAGGAAGACGGTAGGAGAAGCAAGTGTGTGGGGTAAAGAATGGGAGACTTATCCCAGGCACCTGAAGATTTAGATATCCTATAGAGATTCCATTTAAATGCTGAATAAACCACTGAGTAGGTGAGTCTGGAGCATGAGGGGGAGTCAGGCCGGAGCTCTACATTTAGGATGCAGAGATGGCATTAAAAGCCGTGTGATAGGGGCGCCTGGGTGGCTCAGTTGGTTGGGCATCTGCCTCTGGCTCAGGTCACGGATCCCAGGGTCCTGGTATACAGCCCCGCATCGGGCTTCCTCACCCTCTCCCTGTTGATCCCTCTGCTTATGCTCACTCTCTCTCTGTCAAATAAATAGATAAAATCTTAAAAAAAAAAAAAAAGGCCATGTGACTAGAAGGGATTACTATGTGAGTGAGTCTTGTTTTAGAAGAGGTTAGAGAACTGATCTTAGGGCACTCCTATGCTCAGTGAGAAGGGGGCCAGGAGACACCAGCCAAGAAGGCTGAGAAGGACCATGGAGAGAGTACTGGAAAGGAAAACTGGCATGTCCTTTAATGAAAAATGTGTCTTACGGAAGAGGGAAGGAATGATCAGTGGTGTCAAATGCTGCTGACAGCTCGAACAAAGAGGGCTGAGCTCTGACCAATGACTGTGGCAACAAGGGTCATTGACGACACAGCCAAGAATAGTTCCAGTGGAGTGATGAGGACAAAACTCTGACTGGCTCAGAGCTAGGAGAATCTGGATGGAAAGAAAGTGAGGGAAATGAGGATAAGCAACTCTTTCAAGGAGTTTTACTGAAAAGAGGAGCATCAAACACTGCATCAAACGAAGCAGTGTCTGCTGGGAGATGTGAAATCAAATAAAGGATGTTTCTTAACGATGAGAGGGATTAAAACACACATGCATGCCATTAGGAAGTAATAGAAAGCAATGAATGATGCAAGAAAGAGACAGTGCAACAGGAGTTTCCGCTCAGAATCGAGAGAGCCAGAAATGGGGCCCCATACCTGAACCTGGAACAGACACAGTAAGAGGCAAGGAAAATGGACTTTACCCATGGAGATAAGCATAGGAGTCGGACCTGCAGGATTAGCCCTTCAGACACTGGAAGTTTCCAGACCACCAGCCAACATGTGTCACTAAAAGCACCAAAGAGATCATTTAGAGAATACAGGTTCCTGGGTGGACCCCAGAAGGGTTACAGATGATTGCACAGCCCTGCACCTCTGCTGGGGCCTGCCCTAACCCTCTGGCCTCTGAGCCCTGCCAGCAGGCCTGAGGCTAACAGCATATTATTGTTCAGGCTCCAGCAGTTCTGAGGTGGGGGTGTCAGCACATTCACAAGGCACAGAAAAGGAGGTAGGAACATAGTACACTAACTACACTTAGCCAAAGTGCTAACCTGGTGTGGTCCAACAAACCTGGAAAATGAAAAATGCAAATATTCAGTTTATGATACTCATTCCCTAGGAACATTTTTTTCAAGAATTCATAGGCACATGATAGACACTATAGATTTGTTTCAGTTTAAACAAGGTTCTGGTCTTCAAGAGACTTCAAATTTGACAGGTAGAGAAGGGAAGGCAAGCAAGATAGGCAAACATGCCGATTTATAATATGGTAAACAAGCAGAGTGATAAAAATGAATGCATGAAAACACAGAATGCATGAATTCACTCACTTCTTTATGCGCTGCCTTGTTCCAAGAAAGACTTAAGATGAGGAAATGCATATATAAGGCAGCCCATAGAGCTAAAGGACAGGAGATGCAAGAAGCAGACCTGGAAACTGATCAGCTCTAGGCTCGCGTGGGATGCCCCAATTACTCTGAGCCCCTGTGTCCTCATCTCTGAAAGAGGAGACAGAACCAGAGGATCTCAGGGCCTCTACCTCAATACTTCTTTGACTTTGTGATTCACTTTATTTCCCAAAAGGCATTTCTCAGCCTAATGGTGACTTCTGTTTTATAAATGTGTGCCTCCAGGGATACCTGGGTGGCTCATTGGTTGATCATCTGCCTTTGGCTCAGGGCGTGATCCCGAGTCCTGCATTCGAGTCCTGCATCAGGCTCCCCACAGGGAGCCTGCTTCTCCCTCTACCTATGTCTCTGCCTCTCTCTGTGTGTCTCATAAATAAATAAATAAAAATCTTAAAAAAACAACAAAAACAAAGAAACACGCTTCCATGCACATGTCTCTATCATAGACCACTCATTGGCTCTGCAGCATCTCTCCGCCTGCCAAATTGGCTTCACAATCAGGCCACTTTAACAAATGCCCCCAATTCCACTGCCCCCCCGGCGCAGGTGGAACTTCGGAGCCAACGGACTCTTTCCAAGCCAGCACCAAAATGCTCAAGAAGCTGAGAGTGGTGACAGTCAATGGTCACAAAAACCAGCAGCTTAAAAAACTCAATTTAACCAGGCAACTCATGGAGAGCCCGGCTTGCTTCTTAAATAAATATCATGGCTGCCAGTAGGAAGATTAAAAGAAAGATGGCATGAGGGTTGCTTAGCAAGGAGCACAAGTATTTGCTAGGGCAAGGAGATATTTTGGCCAATTTTTTTTTTTAAATGTGAAATAGGAGATCTGGCAGGTTTGGGATTTGCCTAGTATTTCTGCACACAATTCTGCTTCTTGACAGAGGCATTTCTGATTCAAACAGCGAGAGGAAACCCAGGTCCAAAATAAGAACTAACTATGCCTACACTACACCATATTATACTATACACTGAGTAGAAAAAGTACAGTTATAAAGGACCCTCAGTGTTTCTGAACAAGTTTCTCAACCACACTATACATTTACTACCTTAGATATCCCAGCAGGTTTTCACTCTAAACCACCTAAGTATGTAGATTTTTAAATACCACTTAAGTGATCTTCTCCCCAAAGAATTAAATTACCATTTATAGCCTATTTCTCTATTAAAAATTAATGAATTTACTAGCTCCTAGGATGGAGGCCTTCATTTGTTTTATAATGAAAAAAGCTTTGATCTGCAATTCTCCAAGGCTGTGATTGTTTTTATTCTTCAGTTCTTCTCATTAAAAATAAATACCTCCATTCTCTAAGATACACCTGCAAAGCACTTAAAACACCCATTTGAACAATAGGAAACCTATTTTCGTCTCCCCGCAAAAGAATCTAACTGTTTAAAGTGCTTCTGCAGTAGGAAAAGCACTTTTCTTCACCACCCAGGCACCATTCTGGGTGGTGAAGGACCAAAATTGAAGGTTTGCAACTAATCAGTATTTACAGAGCAAGCTCAAAGGGCAACTTTGTAAAGCCGAAGATCTGAGCTGTAATCAGAATTCTTCACATATTGTCTTTTGCTCAAGAGGGAGTAACAAGCCAACTTGAAGTCACAGCCTGATTCATTGAATACTTCAGGCTACACCCCCTAATGCAGTCCAAACCACCAGGAGAGGCTTCTCTAGAACAGATGCCACAAGCCTAAATAGCAAAAGGCAAATGAGCTCTAAGTGCATAACCAAAAAATGGCTTATTTTTTCTCCTGTGCTATTACTATAGTAAAATGCTCATAACCAGATCCTAAGTGTTTTATATATTATGAGGACAAGGGAATAGGAAAGCTTTTCTAAATGAACTAGCTTTCATAGACTGTTGCTAATTCAAGTGTGGTCATTCAGGAAAACAGCTACCCCAAAACAATTTCTATATTTGAATAACATGACCCATTCCACTCCAGTAACTATTTGCTGATTACACAAAGGACGCCATGAGCAAATGGAGTAATAAGTTCCCTCTGTGTGTCTAAGGGAAGGTTTCTCAAACCTATTTCCAGGATCTGGGCACTCACATTCATTACTCACCGCTAGATTATCCAGGCTTCTGCGACATGAGATTTAGAATAATCAAAAACCCTGAGCTGATCCTGTCACTGGCAGTGATTGCCTGCCTAGAAGTCAATAAAACAGACTTGAACCCTGAATTTTCCAATCCACAGACACCGCATACTGAATCTCTGTAATAAATCAGCTGCTGGAATGACAAAGCATCACCAGCAATGTGTATCTCCACTGCCAAAACTGAGGAGAGTTTCCCATTAGGAACCGTCTCTGATCTAAAGCCCTGAGCCAACAGCAAAGGGAAGCAGTCAATCTCTGGGGAGAGAAGGGGAGTCACGCTGTTGTTAAGCAGCAATTTTTGCCAACACTCTCATCTTGGGGAAGAGCATTAGGAGTGGCACTCAAGAGTGCTGCCAACCTGTTTACCCACTGCCTGCCATCCTGCCCACCATACCTATGATCCTCTGAGGTGGGACAGGGAAACAGGGTGGAACATTCCAAAACAAAATATACAATCCCCCAAATAAGTTACGCTGCCATTTCCCTCCTCTACTGCCTCAATTAAACACAAATAGAAAAATACGCAAGAGATTAAAAAGATTTTTTTTCTTAATTTTGGCACTGAATTATAAATATGCAAATGACTCCTCTAGGAGACAAAACACTGACATGCACAACAGAACCAGATATGATCCTACTGCCAAGATGACTGCTTTTCCCCAAGCATAAAAGAAATCATTTCAAATTTGGCTAAGCTAGATAATTTCGTTAAAACAGAGGAGACCTAACTGCCCGTCCCCAGATGTCACACAGATGATCAGCCACTTGAGTAGGTACCTCAAATGAGCTACATGGGAGCTGCAAGAAGGCGGTGATCCTCTGGACAGAACATGGTCAGCACTTCTCAATCTGCAATGTGTGTTACTTCTACTCAATATCCTAACTCCTTCACATCCTACCACACATAAAAACTTGGGCAGCATTGTCAATTAATTTCCATTCTAGAATGCCTAACCATTTGGCAAAATAATAATAATAATAATAATAATAATAATAATAATAATAATAATATGTTATTATTATTATAACATGGTGATGTTAACAGATAACAGCCTACCCTTAGTAAAAGGCTGCACATGCATATAAGTGTGTGCGTAATCAGAAAAAAAGACTCATGAGTTTTCAAAAGTTGTAATCTTAGCTGTGCACATACAACTCAAGCAGAGCCCACAGAGCTGTCTTAAACACTCTATACTCTTCCATTCCCACCCTATTAAAATTGGAAGACATCAGCCTCTGACTTCACCAGGCAACCTCAACTCTCCTGAACACTCCCTAATTCTTGTCCCAGAGATACCCACTAATTTGATGAGAGTCTACTGCCTTCCTGCTTCTGCTCCCTCCCATTCCCACTGCATAAAGAAACTAGGAAGATAATACCTCTAATGCTATTCTCCTAATATAAAATTCTATCAACCATGGGCTATGAGCATCTAACTCTAATCTAGACGAAATCTCCTGTTTTCTGATGTCCCCGATGTGAGTAATACTATCTTTGGCTATATTTCAGCAGTTCAATTCCACTCAGATGATATTTATAGAGGCTTTTCCATGTGCCAGCACTGCACTCCATCTGGGGAAGCAAAGGAGCATTAGCCAGTTGCAGCCATCTGTGGAGAAGACTGACCTGCATGCATTCTTAGGAAAATAGCTGAGGTGCCATGCTGAAAGCATATGCAAAGAGCTAAGGGGTAGAGTAATGAAGTCCTCCTACCTCTCAGCCTCTGTAAAACTCATCTAAAAAAGTCCAAGCCAGGTTTGTTCAAACACAGCATGGCCCAGGACTAACAACTGGAAACACTACGCAGAATCCTAGGGTAAGATAGGCCCATTCCAAAAGCCTGGCTACCTTCCCATCTTAGCCATACCCAGTCCTGAGCTACAGGAAGGATTTTTTCAGGCTCAAACTCTCATAACATGATATTCGCATCCTTCCCCTTACCTTTGTTACCTGAAAGTCCAAGAGACAGAATCTTAAGAGGTGGTGCAAAGGCCCATGAGCAGCAACATCACTGCCTATTCATTCATTGCCTCCTCTGCACAACTGGTGTCGGACCCCAACCTCCTTTTCCAACATTATTTCCAGTTTTTACTATTGTGCACCCCACGGTCCATCCAAAAGGAATCACTTCTGGAATCACAGAGGCTTTATGTCTTCCATTTACATATCACTGATATACTGCATCCACTGCTGTGATGCCTCCTCGCCTTTTCTATCCTTCAAAGCCAGCTCAAATGCCACATCCTCTACCATCCTCCAGGAGTTATCCTGTACCTAACTTTCCTACTTACATATTTATCTATCCACCACATTCTATTAAAAACCTATCCCGTGCTGTGCTGTGGTTTGTACTAGGGAGTTAGAATGAATAGAATTTGCTCCAAGCCCTGAGGGCACTCCCAGAGACATGCAAGTATAGAGATGCATTACAATAGGGTGAGAGATCTCATAAAGTCCCAAAAAACCTTTTGTGTCCCAAGACACAAAAGAAAGAATATCAGCTGCTTGGATGGGTCAGTAAAGGCTTCTATGAAGAGGTCTTATCACCCCTTCTAGTCTTTAAATTACTTTAAGGCAAGGTCTGTATCTAGTCCTTGCTCCTCCAGGTGCCCAATAAACAGGCTGAGATAAAGGAATAAAGGTATAGATGAATGAATGACATAATCAAATTCATCCGTGGCTCTCACTTTAGGCAGGCCATTTTAAGAAATACTTCCAGAAAGCACCAGGATTCCAATCTCCATGAGATGGGGTAGAAGTACATCACTTAGCTGTTCCTGAATGGAAGGTTAGACCAGAAGCTTATTCAAGCGAATAGGCCATCATTAACTATAGAAGCTGCAAAAGAAACGGGATTCAACTCTTTTGGGCATTCACTGAACTGCTAGCTAAAAAGTCTGTGAAACCCAAACCATGAAAACTAATGAGTAGAGAATCTAGGAGGTGTTACAGAGCCAGTGTCCTGATAGAACCAGGCTTACCTGTCACAGTACCAAGGATGCTTTAGAAAATGATTTAAGGTTTAATACTTGAGGTGGCAGTTTCATGTCAAAAATTTTGACTGATGAACTTTATAATACTCCAAACTACATGTCAAGTAGAAAACCTGACTGCCTCTCAACTCAGGAGCAAAGCTTGCCACCAATAAGTAAGTCTCAGATTTGATTCTGCTTTAACAGGAATAAAATGGTAGGTGGTACGATCTTTCCTGCGGCAATAACACCATGATGGTTTCCCAGAGACCTGGTGTAGGTTGCAGACAGAGCACTGAACTGGGATTTGCACACAAGTAGGATTCTGAAGACCGTGTTCCAGTACCAGCCTTGTATCTTAATTTTTATGAGTATGGTGAAATCATTCAAACTCTATACCTTAGTTTTCTCATCTATAAAACACAAATAGGCATGTTGACCTGAAAGGCTTATTTTGTAGAAGTTAAGTCAGATCGTAAATTTCAAGTAAACACAATGGGTAAAAGCCAGAGCTGGTTACTGAAATCCCATCTGATGCTGAGATTACCTACATTCATAGCAAAAGTTGATGTTGAACAAGGATTAGTTTATATTTTATAAACTGCCTCATTCGAGTAGGCCAAACAGAATTACTATTCCTGTTCTACAAATGAAGAAACAGAGTAAGAAGCTGAGTTCTACTGGTTCTATCTTCAAAATGCCTCTTTGCAGCACTTTACATGGTAAATTCTCAAGCCTCACAGATATAATACCCATCGCCACCAAGTCCAGCCCCTAATCAATCCACAGTAGGAGAATTTCAGGAGATTCCCAAGAGTTCTCTGCTCTGCTCTCCAAACCTCCCCCTGACTCTGGTCTTCCTCATACCAATTAACTTTCCCAAGACTACAACATTGCCTTGCTCAATATCCACAGGGATGCACATGAGTTTAAGTCAAATTCCAAAGTTTTCTTTGCCATCCCATTCTTTACAAGTAAGATAAATGACATCTTTACTGTTTTCAATATTCCTTTCATCAGTTCCTGTTTTTCCCATTCCCGCCATCCATACGTTGACAATTTTATCTATTATTCTCTAGATCTTACCCATGTTTCAAGACTCTATTCGTGTTTTTACAGCCTTCAAAAAGCCACTATACATACAGCTCCTGGGAAATCAAGTCTTCTATTCCTCACACTCCCCCTAGACACTGTCAAAAGTTTTGTCTTTGCACTTACCAAAGTTCACGCTGCATCCTGTCTGTGACATTTTCTCTTACATGAGACTGAAAAATAATTCTGTGGACGAGAAGCCATGCTTTGTCATCTCGGATTTATCTGAAGTTCTTTTTGTTGTGCTTTACAAACACTAAGCATTTAGTAACTGTTTGTTGAAGCTACAGAACTGAACTTACTTGTCCTTCAACTATTTATCCCACAAATATTTACTGGATACCTTGTATGAGCCAGGGACAGTCAGGCTCTGGAGACACAACACTAACGAAACTAACATTCATCATCTCTACTATCTATTGGAGATTACAATAAAGAAATAAAGTAAGTAAACTATTTAGTATATCTGATGGTGATGAAGATCACTTTATAGCCAAAGAAAATAAAATAGAAACCAGATCGGAGACATGTGTAGTTCCAGGGCAAAGACAAGGTTTCAATTTTAGAGCCCTAGTGAGAAAAACTGCTAAGACAGAACTGGTGATACAAGGTAACAATCATTTGCAGAGTACCAGCCATGTACAAAAATATCATTAGGCACTGTTAAATACTGAAATCTAAACAAGATATGCTTCCTATCTTTGAAGATTCTTCAAGTCTCAGAATAGAGAAGGTAGGAGCAACAATGACTAATACACGGCAGGAGACAAAAAGTCCTGCCAAAGAGACTTAAAATCTCCCATCAGACGAGAGACATCAGAAGGGCTTCAAGGAGCTGATGACATTTGAAACATACCTGAAAGAAGGGGCACAGTTTCTACAGGTCAGAGGGTGGGGAGGAGGATTTGTACAGTAGGATCCTTGAATATAAAGACGCTAGTTTAAATTCTAGGAAAAGAAATAATCCAGACATGCAACATCTTCTCTCAGGTCTCAGGACTCTCCACTATGTGAGTCTCCTGTTCTCACACAGTGGCCCAGTGAGAATTTAGAGTGTCTGTCTGCCTAACTCCAGAAGAGGCTTCATTTCTCATTTCTTGATTCATTTACCTTTGATTGAGCACTTGCCACAGAGCAGTTACTGTGCTGGGCACTGAGAAAAAGTCACTTAGGAGTTATGCCTTTGGAAGATAGGCATCCCAACCAGTAGTTCATGGAAGATTCCCAGGTGGGGGGATCCTTGAATCCATTTGCATATGTTGTTTAACTAGAAATGTTTTCTTGATTGTAAAATACACATAGCCTTGTGGAAACTTGGAAAACATAAAAAACTATAATATGAAGAAAATATAAAATAATCCTACCACCCAAAGAGCTTCTACAATTTTAAGATTATTTCCTTCCAGTACTTTTTTCTTTTTTTTATAAGGAATCTCTACTCCCAAGGTGTGGCTTGAACTCACAATCTCAAGTTAAAGGGTCACAACTGAGCTAGTCAGGCAGCCCTCCTGCCAGTGATATTTTACAATCTCTCTCTTCTCTTCCTTATGAAATATAATAAACACTAAAATGTATGAATGAAAACAGAAAACATATCTACATGTGTTTGTGCTTCATATGCTTTTTATTTAATATTACAGATCTTCTGTTATCAAAAATATATGAAAATATAAACCTAATGTCTATGCAATATTGCATAGTATTTACTAAGCCATTTCTCTACTATTGGATACTTAAGTTACCTCAAATACAGTATTTGTGCTATGACAAATAGTTGCAATGAGCATATCCATACATAAATATTTGTTTGTTTTGTTAAAAGAAACCCTTAGAAGTGGAATCATTAGGTCAAAGAGAACATGCATATTTTAAAGAGGCTTGAGTTTTGAAGAACAAATAGAAGTAAAGTAATAGGAAAAGAGAGGGTACTGCTGGCACAAGGAATAGCATGAATGAAGATTCATGTACATGGGACAGCATGCTTCCAGGAACTTCAAGCAATTTGGTGAGGCTACATCCAAGGGGGCTGTATGTTGGGTTGAAGGCGTGGCTGAACTGAGATGAAGCTCAAGAGATGGACAAGAACCAAATCATAAACATAAATAGTCTCGGGAGCTGAGTTGCAGGGATTTGACTCCATCGTGGAGCTAGTGATGAGAAACTCTGAAATATTTTAAGGAAAAGAGGAACATGATCATATTTGTGATTTAGAGAGGCCGCCCTTATAGCAGTGACAGTTGGGCATACATCGAAGCAGAAAAGATGCCCTTGAGAGCTACTCTAATAATCCAGGAGTGAAGGAAGAATGGTTTGTGACAGTCATGTACAAAAAGAGATATGAACAAGGGATATTAAATTGCTTAAATGTACAAAATATGGTGACTGATTTCAAGGACAGGGAAGTACCCCTGTCAGGGAGAACTATAGTCCATCCTTCCCATTTGAATTGGACTGATGTAAGTTCCACAGGGAATCTATACATCCTTCATATCCAATATGCTCTTCAGGTTCTTCCTCAAAAAGGTCAACACTTACAGTATTCGCACTTACTTCTGACAGATGATATGTCCTTAGTACCATAAAGTTTTGTCTCTAAATGCACCTACATTTGCCCTTTGTGTACCTATGATGGGCATGATGGCCTCAGCAGCGGGCTAGTGGAGAGGTTGAGCCACACACAGGGACAAGTCACACCAAGCACAGGAGGTGGGTGGGCCCTCATGGGTCCTGAGGCAAACCTGTATGCCCTAAGGTCATCTTATGCATGGTATAAAGGGCTTATAATGTCTTCTGTAAAAGATGCAGTAGTATGATTTTAAATGGCATTACTTTTCTTTGGACTCACCTCTGTGCTACTCATGCTAGGATTTCATCTATCTGGTACATGCATTTCCCAGTTCAGACCTATCGTTTTCCTTTCTTCTTCTCCTGGCATTCTTGGGGTTCTTATTTTTTTTTTCTTGGGGTTCTTAGAATCCAACAGTACCCACCACAGAGGACAGAAAGCCAACCATGATGGAAAAACACAGGAATAAACAGAGCACACTTAATCAACAAACACTATATTTATCATACTCGAAATAGACTGTCTCTTGAGATGGGCTGGTCTGCAGAAAATGCCCCTCGCTCTATCTCCTATCTTTTCTAATTTGCACTTGTGGCTGGGGAGACCCAACCTGAATCACTGCATGTTGCAAATTAACTTTGTACAAATAGGATTTAAAACTAAGAGCTGAGTCACACTTTGTTTTTATTCTTCCATCTATTTTCACAGTTGCTTATAATCTGCTTACATAGGGAAAATATGTATTTAAAGATAGGTAGATAAATGTTATGGAGTATATACATATGAGCGTATATGTATATATACACACATCCATGTACTTCATGAAGAACATACAGAGAATATATATATATATATATATATATATATAATATTATCCACCCACTACAGCTTCCAGCTTCCATGAATCAGATGATGTATTTCTAGATTTAGCAATCAAAAAAACATGACCCTTAAAATTGAATATGGGAAATCTAAAGAGACCTAACAAATTCTAAATGTGTAGATCATTTAAATATATGCTGACCTTAATATGCAACCTATCAGGGTTATAGTAAAACACAAACATGAAGAATATAGTCAAAACATTTAATGACTGTCCCAACATTTTTTTATAGGGAGCAAATTCCAGTGGAATATCCCAAACAAAGTTGCTCTTTAATTCAGTAGTTGGTCAATTAATCAAAAAAGGTGAATTAAAGTAAAAAATAATGCTTTAAGCATTTAATTTTAACATAAAATACATAAACAATATATATTCACCAATCATCTGGCAAGTGTCAATGCCTATTTCAACTCTTATATCTGGTACACATAGGTCATTCCCTATGATCCCAGTTAGGCATTCTTTATTTTTTTTATTTTTTAAAAAGATTTTATTTATTTATTCATGAGAGACACAGAGAGAAGGCAGAGACATAAGCAGAGGGAGAAGCAGGCTCCTCGCAGGAAGCTCAATGCAGAACTCGATTCCGGAACTCCAGGATCACACCCTGAGCCAAAGGCAGGCGCTCAACCGCTAAGCCACACAGGCATTCCAGGCATTCTTTAATGTAAATTAAACTTACACAGCAACTTCTCGATTTATAATTTTTTCCCTTCTCATACAGTTATCTCACCTGCCTAATTTCACAGAAATATTTTGGAAACTATATTTTTCCCAGCATTTCACTTAGTTTCCCAGAAACAGCTATCTTTACACAGACATATAATACTAATTTACATAATATTTAATTAAAACATTTTTTTAAAGTTTTTTTATTTATTTATGGTAGTCACACAGAGAGAGAGAGAAAGAGAGGCAGAGACATAGGCAGAGGGAGAAGCAGGCTCCATGCACCGGGAGCCCGATGTGGGATTCGATCCTGGGTCTCCAGGATCATGCCCTGGGCCAAAGGCAGGCGCTAAACCGCTGCGCCACCCAGGGATCCCTAATTAAAACATTTAAGTCCAACTGGTATCAGGAAGTTTGAGGACAACTAAAATTTATTCTTATAAGCACCTAACAGCCAGTGGGAGCAGAACTATGTGGACACACCAAACAGTAAGCTAGCTGCAGATATTCAATGGGTCATGAGCATCAGTCTGTTCCATAGTGGGAATGGACTGTCTGTGAACCCAGAAAGGAACTTAGCTGGGTTATAGTTAAGAAAGTTTTGACCACAAATAGAAATTATTTAATAACAAATAGGGCTGTCCTCAGAGACCAATTAGTTAGTAGTTATGGCTACAACGTTATATAATAAAGCAACCAAATCCAATAACATACAATAATAAGCATTTTATTCTCATCTCATGATTACCCAAGTCAGCTTTGATCAAGACAGGTGAGTGAGCACCCCTGGTTCAAGCTGTGGGTCAACTAAGCTTGATTCCTCAATGCAGACTTGGCTGGGTGGGTCTGCTCTACACATACCTTTTCATGCACTGAGGCACCAAGAGGAAGTAGCTATTCAAGGGGAAGTTCTGCTCAAGGCAATGGCAAAGTATAAGACACCACATAAGCCCCTTCTTGATACATCATGAACACTAATATCCTACTGGCCAAAGGAAGTCACATGACCATGCCAGTCTTCAAGGACAGGTAGCAGACACCATCAACCCTGAGGTCAAAACAAGTCATACGGCCAAGTCTGAGATCCCAGAGTGAGAAAATACACTTCCGTGGAGATGAGGGAAACAAGTGAATATTTTCAGCAATAATCTGGTCTATCACACAGACCAAAATGAAATGCTGACTTATGGCCCTGAATATGTTAAAATTCTGTTAAAACTGATTTTCAAAGTCACTTTCAGCTCTTTCTATGATGTTACAAGTTTGTGACTACTCTGATAAAAATGTACTGCTAGATTAATTGATGATGTTGATAGAAATAAAAATGAATTATGCTTCAGATATTGTTTTGTTAAACAGTCTGAGTTTAAAGAAAAACATTTTTGTTCAGGACTAGTTGCTCATGCAGATTTGAACACACAGAACTACAATTTAGCAGAAAAAATATTCCATCATATGACTGCAAAGTAGTTTCCTTTTCACACTCATAAACTGATTTACTAAGATATGGGGTTCTTTTTGAAAACACTGCTACTTTGTATGTATCACATATATAACATAATAAATATATGAAAAACTATGCACTCTTAAATTTAGTTCAAATTTTAATCATGAAAATATTCTAAAGATGAGAAACCCAATCCAACTCCTTCATTTTACAAATTAGGAAGGTTACATTAAGAAATTCTTAAAATACTGTGATTAATAAGCATAAATGTACATAAATCTCAATTTTAAAAGTCATTATCATCAAAATGAACATTTAGAGATATTTCTTACTTTATACAGCATGTGTGCTCCTGAAAAGTAAAGTAATCAATTACTAGATAAATATTAAATTGGTAGCACAGACATGTTGTCTTCCAAAGTGAGGAAAAAGCAGTGATTTGGGATACAAGATGAAGGCAGAACTCAAGTTGGACTTTGGAGGAAAAACAGGTTTTGATCAAGTGAAGAAGAATAAGGAAATACATTCTGGAAAAGCTGGTGAAAGGGAGTCATAACTAAATATCATGGAAAGAAACAGCATGGTATGTTTGTCAATCAACTGAACCAGAGATGAACAGGGAGACCTGTAGGCATTTACAAAAAAAAAAAAAAAAAAAAAAAAGACTGAATACAAAGACTGGAGTCAATTACATCAGCATTTGAAATCCAGACACAGGAGTTTGATTTGATACGGTGAGAAAGTTAAATGTTGAGGGGTGCCTGAGTGAGTGTCTGGCTCTTGGTTTCCACTCAGGTCATAATCTGAGGGTCCTGGGATCAATCCTTGCATCAGGCTCTGCACTTGGCAGAGAGTCTGCTTAAGATTCTCTCTCTCCCTCTGCCCCTCCCCCCACTCATGCTTGCTTGCTCTTTCTAAAATAGATAAATAGATCGTTAAACAAAAAGTTAAATGTTGAAAGTGGCTGAAAAGTAAGAAGTTTCATGGATGGACTGCTAAAAAAGAAAGGAAGAAGGCAAGTCTTGGGGATGGCGATGGCTCTAATGCAATATGAGACAAGGAGAGGAGGGTCTGGTCTAGGATTATAGCACCCTTCATGGACAGATGGAGACATCAAAAGGCTCCTGCTTGCAGGGTGGCACCCAGAAGACTGGAACAGCAAGGACTTAGGAATCATGGCCCATCCTGCAGCACAATTTCCCTCGTCTTTTTGTTGTGTTTATGTGTCTTGCATTAAATACCTGACATATACACTAAGATATGCAAGTAACTATCACATGTGCATGTAAATGGGCCACGTTTTAAAGATGTCGCTTAACAATCCCCATTTACAAAGTCGCTGTTCTTTCATAGGGATCGAAGGGCTTCCAACAGCTGTGAAAAGCTCCTTATATTAAACACTCATAAAAGCAAATAGCACAGAAAGATAAACACATAAGAAAGGCCAGACAAATGTGGGTACTCACAGGGTCATAGGAAAGGTCAAGAATTCAGTGTTCTGTTTTCCTCCGGGTTTAAAGAAATGAGTAAAACTAGGCTGTTACAATGATATTAAAATCAATATACTATATAGTTTTGTCCCTAAAGTGGTAAAGAAAGCACAGAAATCTAATGAAATAACAAAAACCTTTTCACTAAGTGTAAAATATTTTTAAAAATTATATGCCCACTCTTAGCCAAAATATTTTCTAGAAGAACAAGTCCTGTATAGTTTAATTATTTAAGAGTGCTCTATAACAGACATATCATAGTCACAGAAGATGAGATTTGAAAATAAACCTGAAGCGGTCAAGTAAATTCATGTTTCTAAAGTGCTCAAAAATCTGGGTTTCTAACTTTACACCTAATATCTATAATCTATTTAATTGCAATTACTTGCAATACTATTTAATTTCTTAGAAAACTCTTTGTATCAATAATTCAAAATCAAACATCAGTGACCCTCCAAGTTATTACAAAATTTTAATTGAAGACCAAATCCAAGGTTTTGCATTATTATTATAGTCATAAAAAGAGCTGCTTTGTGAAATAACAGAAAATACATACATTGGTCTCTGATACTGGTCCCTGGCACAGAGCTCCTATAACCCTTCTAATTTCCTAAGTGATCAGAACACTAAGAATATCTTTGATTCTTTGGCCCTGGTTCCTAATGCAGAACTCCTAAATCCCTCATAATTTCCTGGGTGATAGGGTGCCATTTGTTCTAATGAGGCAAATCATGGTAGGTTTCTGGATGGCTTCTGGCTGGTCACCAGAGAAACCAAGCCACGATAAGAAGCTTGAAATTTACCACCCCATGCCCCCATCCTCCAGGAAGGGGAGAAGAATCAGAGACTCAGATAATAATTCATCATGCCTATGTGATGAAGCCTCCATAAAAATCCCCAACGCATTGGGTTTGGAGAACTTCCAGCTTGATGAACACACAGAAGTGCTGGGAAGATGGTGTACCCAGAGAGGGCACGGAAGCTCCACATCCCTTCTCACAACTCTGCCTAGGCATCCCTTCATCTGGATGTTCATCTGTATCCTTTATGTCCTTTATTACATAATTAACCAGTAAACATAAGTACATAGTTCCCTGAGATCTCTGAGTCATCCTAACAAATTACTGAACACAAGAAGGGGGTCATTGGAACCCTGATTTATAGCCAATAGGTCAGAAGTTCAGGTGACACCCTGAGACTTCTAACTGGCATCTAAAGAGTTGACTGTCTTGTGGGACTGAGTCCTTTGACCTATATGAATTGAACTGTAGGACACCCAGCTGGTGTCGGAGAATTACTTGATGTGTGGAAAACCCAAACATCAGGTGTCAGAAGTGAAGGGAGGTAGCCATGTGAGAGTAAAGGAAAACACGGAGAATGTTTTTTTTTTCCAACTTGTGCTTATTTTCCAAAAAAGAAAGACAAATTTTAATTATGCTCAACCATTTCTCTCTCTATAATCATGATCTAGATTATGCATGTGAAGAAAGGATATTAAAAGAAACGTGGAATTTCAAGAATTTTAGTGCCCAAGAAAGATAATAGGAGTACAACTGATTAAAGTAATAATGAAAGTTTTAGAAATACTGAGACTTGATTTTTTAATAAGGAAGCTGAGAAATACCATCATAATTTTCATTAAATTTTTGATAACAGTAGACATTTCATTATGGGCTATAAAAACCAATGTGTCGAGCTGTGCACTAACTTGCAACCCGCTGATAGCAGACCCCTCATAAAGTCAGTTTATTATACCAGAAATGTTCTAATAAACATAATCATATTCTACAAATCAAGCAACTTTGTGTGCTAACTTCCGTCAGCTCAGAAGAATAATAATGCAAACGAGGGAATGAAGGCATTGTTTTTTGCCCTCTTTAAAATAACAGGGTCCGAATGACTCAAAGCTCCATGCAAGAATTTACTTAATCCTCAGAAATCTATTCTGGTTACAGACCTTTATAGTCTTCCCCTAATTTTGTCCTACAGGCCTTTCTGTTCTTCCTCCTCCACCATCTTCTAGACCCTCTGACTTTCTTTTCATTTTACACAGAGGCTCCATAATAACTTCATTTGCTGGCTTTTAAATTATTTTGATAAAGTGTATGATATTATACAGTTATTACAACGAGGACTGCAAGAAACATTAGCCGATCGATATCACCATCTCCTATTAAATGGCGATTCAGTGTGTTGGTAATTTCCTTTCATTGCACTTCAAATCCTAAAATACTCAAGATCTTTTTTTATTATGTCTTCTACAATCCCTACAGGCTCAGAATGCTACAGAATCTGGAAGGTGGGGCGGGGATGAACTGGGAGGGAAATGAAGATCTTAATAGGACTGCTACAAAGATGTCGAAGAAATTTTATTTTTCCCCAAAAGCTGATATGATTTTAAAGGCAGAAGAAACAAGCTCTCTATAAACACACAAAATACAGTAATATAAAATAACAACATAAAATACATGAGGTAGATGTAGGTCATATATAATTTAGGAAAACGTACCACTGGACATCAGATTCATGATTTCACATATACTATTGTTGGGGATGGGATTTATTGAAGTAAAACAGAAGATCAATTAAAAAAAAATATATATATATATTATATGATAAGGGGTGGTGCAGGGGTACCAAGCAATAGCATGTTAATAGAAGGTGAGGTGTGAAAATCTGATGAACCCGTAGGGGTGGGCTTCCCCCTGGTTTCCCTGTGACAAACACAACACCATTCAAGGTGTGGATCAGATCTCTGTCTGCCAGCCATACAACAGGTTTGCAGATGAATAGTTTATTTGGCTCACCAGATTTTACTTTTACAAAAGGTTTATCTAGTAGGCTTCCTTGGCAATCCTTTCCTTACTTAATAAGGTTGTCCAAGGTCACAGATGACAACAAAAGTAAAAGAGGTCTGGGGATTACCCTTTCACATTTCAGTCATTTGGAGCACATTTTCCCTGGGTTATCCAACCCCACAGGACATGTGCTCCTCAAATAACTTGTCTTCCATGCAGCTCCCCCTCTTCATTCCCTCCCATCCCCTCCCTCTACCCTACATGTGATCTCAGGCACACACCCTTTAAACACCCACTGTATTGGGCTTCTTCCTTTCTTTTGGCCCCAATTAGATTCTGCCTCTTATGCTGGCTATTTTCATATTTATTAATTAAGAGCTCCTTGAACACATGATCCATGTCTCAATCACCTTTCCAATCACTATCACCACCACTACTCAGTAACTCATAAAATGTCACACACAGATTAGGAACTCAGAAAGCAGTTTATTCATGCCATGGGAATGCAAAGTCTATGCTGGAAGTGAATCCTTAACCAGAAAACTGGCACAGACTGACCTGTAGATTGCTATGTCACTTGGTGATCTGCAACCAGGTGGGACTCCCATAGAACCAGGGCACAATGAACAATAGCAACCTCCCTGCCAATTTTCCCTCTGATTCCTTTTTGATGGCTTCACTGCTCCTTTGCATCATCACCTGCACATCTGACACATGCAGGAATTCAGAACATCAATAAAAGAGCCCTCTGATGAAGAAGCCACAGATTTTTCCTTCTGCAACCCCAGAGAAGTAAGGTGGAGGACAGTGATTACTTGGGAGAGCTGATCCAAATTCTCATATGGCCATATAATGAAAAAGATGCAGTCTCATGGTAAATTACTCCCAACCCAAGAGAAGTGGAAGGAATCAGTATACACTTCTTCCAGAAGTTGTCATTCATGGGCTAAAAAATGGAACAAAAGCTTTGTAACATAAAGAAAATCTACTTCCAAAATGGGTGCCTAGAGGAAGACAAAGAAAGCCAAGTTACTTTAGAAAGATTAATGGGACCTGGCAAAATAGTTTATTCAGATGAATGGGGCAAAGCAAATCATTCAGTCCAGCACATCAAAGGGAATTGTTACGTCTCTCTTTAAATGAAAAATCAAAAGAGCTACAAAAAAAAGAGGCAAATACTGTCAGCTCGTGTTTATTGAGCAGCTACTATGTGCCTAGCACTGTTCTGTGCACTGAGCGTACAGCAGTGAATACAACAGATGGTCTCCTTGCCCCCAAGAACAGGAAGTTGTTGTGATGAAAGAGAGCAGAATATACACATGATCATTTAAAGTATTGAAATGTATATAAAGAAAATAAATAGGACCATCCTAAGGATAAGAAGAGGAGGCATCAGTAGAGACAAAGGTCATGGGGTAGGACATTTGGAAGGTTTAAGGTACAGAGAGAGGACCAGTGTGTCACAATAAGCAAAGGGAAAGTGGAGGGAGATGAAATCAGAGAAAGAGACAGGGACCAGGTCACAGGAAACCTTGAGGCAATGGAAAGGAGTTTAAAGTTTAGACTGGCATCAATAGGAAGTCCCTGGAAGGCTTTAAGTAAGATAGTGATGTGACCTGATAGGTACTCTGGCTCAGTCCAGGAGAGAGATACAGATAGGCTGAACAAGGGTTGTCACAACAGAGATAGTGAGAAGTGGTTAGGTTTGGGATAAATTTTGGAAGTAAAACAGACGGGACTTGCTAATGAGTAAGATATGGGAAATGAAGAGAAGAGATAAATTAAGGATGACTCCTAGCATTTTAGCCTGACAGACTGGTGGATGGTGGTGCCATTCACGGAGATTGGAAAGACAAGTGAAAGTAGGTTTCAGGATGGTGACAGAGAGAACATTAGTTCTCCTTACACATGTGTGTATATGATACCCCTGAGATATCCAATTGGAGGCCAATTGGGCATATAAACTTAAGAGTAATTAACCTATAAATGGTATGAAAATCAATGGACTAAACAACATCAGTAGGGGTAAGGAAAGAGAATGTAGACAAAGAGAGAGAATCCAAGTTCAAGCCCTGAGATATCCTCAATATTTACAGGCGGGTAGGAGTGTCAATAAAGAACAGAATATGGCCTTCTCCGAATGGCCAGTAAGGTGGGAGGAAAAGTAACTTAAGACCAGAAATCAAAGTGTTTCAAGATGAAGGAAGTGGTCACCTATTCCAAATGCTGCTGAGAAATCTCACCTCTGGCAGCTTAGAATCAACAAGATGTCATCAATCACCTAGAGAGAAAGAGCCTTCATGGAGGAAAAGGTGGTCACAGCCAAAGTAGTAAATGAACACCTTAATCCTCAGATGGCTCCACCATCAATTATTTCTAAAGTATCCAAACCAATAACTTAAAGTATGTACAAAGAAGTGGACTTTGACAGATAGCAAGAAAACTGAAGTCTCTGGTGGTGCTAGAGGATGTAGGATAGAACAGTTCCTAAGGTCTCAGTTCCCTGCAAGGCTGCCAATGGGAGGGGGAAGTCAGGGCCAGGAAGTACACTGGAGTCAAGAGAACAGAATTCGTGGGGTTTCTTTTTCTGAAAATCATCTTCTCCATCACTGATATGACGATACTCAACACTAAGTACCCTTTATCTACACATGAATTAGGAAGAAGGTGGGTAAATCTTTCATTACCCAAGAGTGCTGGGTGCTCTCAACAGGCACAGTACTGCTATCCTTCCTTTTGCCATCACTTCTAACAAAAATTCCACTCAATCTAGTTTCCATCATATGACTTCAAGCCACAGGCTCTTACAACATATAACCAAAAATTAATGGAAGAGCAACAAGTTCTGTTTGTTTAAATGACATGACCCCAATTCATGTTTTCATGGGATGTGGATAAAATCAAGAAAACGAAAATACATCAACAGGATAATTTCCACTCTCATCTGAATATTCTGTGAAAAGAACTAGTAGGAGTCTTATCCAGTATACACCTGCCTACAGATCCGAACATAGACCAAAATGATTTGAATTCAGGGCACCTTGGCATGGAAGGGGGTTAAATGGCTAGGCAAAAGAATGTTTCTCATTCATTAAGACCACACAACTCTCTGCTCCTGCAGCCCTTCTGGAATCTGTCAACATTGCGAGTCATATCGTAACGATAAGGAAATGTTTTTAACTTAACTTATGACCTTCAGTCTAATGAATCCTCTAATTCTACCAGTTCAAACTGTTGAATAATTCAACAAACACTGTTCTGACCCAAGGCAATTTAAGATATGGTGGTATTTTTGCTGTGAGATGAAGAGGAAAAAAGAGCTGATTCTGCTTCCCGTTCCAGCTCATCATGTTAAAAACACCTGAATACAACAATCATTTTTAATTTTTCCCATGCAGAGTTGAAGGCTGAAGTGGAAAAAAATAATGGTTTCAAACCACAGTCTCTCTTTACTGTAACCAAAATCTCCCTTAAAAATATCTTCTCTTTCTCCTCCACTCCCCCCCTTCCTTAAAAGGAAGAAAATTGTAAGTTGGAACACTATTCACCAAGGGGTATAGTTTGTGCATGTTTCTAAATGCCAGAAGTTTCTGAAGCCAAGGGTAACTTATATTTTAGTCAATTCTCTATGAATGCCTGGGGAAATATGTAAAACATTAATCAGGGTAACCGCAATTGCATACTTACCATCTGAATGGAAAAGAAATACACACAGAAGAGTGACCAGAGATTAAAATTGAGTTAGTGATGGATCTGAAAGTTCAATTAGCTGCTATGCAAAGAACCAAAGTTTTAAAAAGGGGAGAGAGGATTGTGAAATCATAGTCTCAAGGAAAATCATTTTTACTTTTTAAAAAATCAAGGAAAGGAATTCTACACGAATCTTTTTTAAAATTAGCATATCTGTTCAAATTATTTCAAGTTAAGTGGTATGATACATTGAAAAGATCAATATTTAGGGAGGAGTAAGATACTTAGGTTCTAGTCCATTCTCTTTATGACTAACTAGACAAATGGCCTTAACTTGCATAGTGGAAAGAGAGCACAAGCATTGGCACCAGACAGCTCTAAATTTAAAACTCATCTATGCCTAGTGCTATGTTTCCCTGACCAAGCTCTTCAACCTCTCTGAATATCAGTTTCCTCACACATGAAATGGGGATAATAGCTATCACTCAGGGCTAGGATTAAATAAGTTAATGATCTGAAAGTGATTAGCACGGAGCTTGTACCAGGATTTCTTTCTCTTCCCTTTCTTTCTCTGAACTGATTACTGTGTGTGTGTGTGTGTGTGTGTGTGTGTGTGTGTGTGTGTTGTTTTTTTTTTTTTTTTAATGAGGTATTTAGGGCAGAAAATAAAATTCCCTTTACACTGTAAAAGCCTCTAATGGTAGTAATGTACACTGAAGGAAGAAGCTCAAAATTTCTAGTCATCTAAGCAACTGCATAAAGTGCTACCTCATCAAATCGGAAGACCCAGCTTCCCAGATCCTAATAAATTAATGCTTATATATGTCATTCTGCAAAGGGCATATACTCATGCAGTTCCATATGGGATTATTATAGACTCAGATTACTCAAGAATTCCAGGAATAAAAAGGGAATATCTCCAAATAAGTAATGTTAAGCAATGGTTTCTGTTGAGAAGTATCAGAATTAAACATGACTTTTTTTTTTTTTTACTTTCTTTTAATATACTTTAGGTAAAACTATGTTTTAGCCACTCAATGAGAAGATATAAAAAACAGACAGCAGGTCAGAGGTCTAACTGGTAGATCTATTTCTTTAGGATTATTTCGTATCACCATCACTGCTTTTTTTCCCAGACGTTCAAACACTTTGGTTGTTCATTCCTAAAAGCAAAGGTTACCAAGATGCCACTCTCAGCCCAAGGACACTCTCCAAACTCTATGCACCTTCTGAGGTCCCCTCCAGCTCTGTGTTCTTATTCTCCTGTTCTCAGTCGTAATGAGTCCACCATTTGTTTTGATACTTTAGGTTAACTCATCAGAACTAATTAACCCATCAGAGTTCTGGTAGGAGATTTCAGCATTTATGTAGAAATTCTTCACAAACATGAAGGAATGTCCCTACAGTAATTTCTTTTTCCTCTTGAGAAGTATAGGTGCATAAAAAAAAAAGAATTTGTTTTCTGTCCCATTTCTTCCTTCCTAAATAAAATGTAATATGATAAACTCACAGATGCCAAGTGGATTACTTTTCCAGTAAATGTTTTTGATAAATGAGTTGGTATAAAGAGTTGGCATGGCGGGAATGTAGAGAGCAGTGGTGGGTGCCATGCATGGCAGTATCAGGGAGGCAGCCTTTTGATGCTCTTCCACATTGGAGTAGGGCAGTGGTAAAGTCTAAAGTTCTCCCAGTAGATTTATATCAGCACAGGGCAGCACGCAGACACATGCTAAATGCAACTCTGTAGGTGATGTGCCAGCATTAACAGAGAATTATGAGCATGAATCACAGTCCCTATGAAAATCATCAGGTAAAATCAAGAAGAGATATTCAAGAAGTGTACTCAAATTTTCAAATGGTGTTTCCATAAACTGGCAAAGAACCACTCAACAAATAGAGGATACATTCTATGAAGTACAAATGAAGTGAGTCTTTGAGAACAATTCCTGCTATCCCAGAAGGTGGGCAAAAATGTCTTTTTCAGCCACAACCACCAGACAGAGCTGAAGTTGTTGGAGTGGAAAGGGACATGCATTTATTTCTCCAAGGCAAAAAGTTGTACTATATTCCCTAATATAAAATATACCCACTACAGTTAATAAAGAAATGAAAGCACCCTAGATTGTACTTAATTTTCTGACACAGACAGTGATAAAAGCTGAAAAGTACCTATCAACCAAGGCCACACAGCTCAATATGCCTCCCTAATGACATTTTAACAAGGAGGATTTGTACGTGTCAAACAGGGAATAAATAGCATTTTGGTTCTGAAGACACTTCTTTAGCTCCTGCCCATACTAAAGAGAAAATACAGTTTCAAGGATATTTGGACATAATTCTTCATTGTGAGGCCAGGTTCCCAAACTGGAGAATGAAATAAACAGCATGAATTGTTCAGGGAGCTACTTTGATGAGTTTTGAAAAGAAATGTAGCTTATTTATTACCCCTTTCTCTTAATGAAAAACTAGTCGGTTATTTCTTTAAAAGAGACATTTAGAATCTGAGATAAATCTCCTTCCAAGTTAAAGATTTGGAGGAGAATATTACAAACTGTATCTTATGTTTAATAATAAAAACTAGTTATTGAAACCATAATTTCAGCTGGGACAACTGCTAAAGTGAATCCCAGAAAACCAGAAGAATTGATGGAGAGGAAGGGGAAGGAAGGAGGGAGGGAGGGAACCTCCTGCCCTGCCCCCAACCTTAGCCACTCCCAGGGAAGTGTTCCCCAAAGGTAGTGCTCCCCTGGCCTTCTCTGATAAGTCTCAGTACCAGATTGTAATGTTTACTCTTCTGTCTTCCCCATGACAGTTGGGCCCTATGAAGGCAGAGTAAAAGGCCCACCCCATTCAGCATTTTATGTGCAATGCCCAATACAGTGCCTGGCTCTCAGTTTACATGGGAGAGGACATGAGAGCACAAGGCAGAGTTGCTTCTTTTTTTTAAAAGATTTTATTTATTCATGAGAGACACACAGAGAGAGGCAGAGACACAGGCAGAGGGAGAAGCAGGCTCCCTGTGGGGAGCCCGATGCAGAACTCGATCCCAGGACCTGGGGTCATGACCTGAGCCGAAGGCAGACGCTCAACCATTGAGCCACCCAGGAGCCCCAGAATTGTTTCTTTTTCATCTCTAACAGTTTTGGGTGTTAGCCTGGTGGAGCAGAAAGCAGTAAGTTTTCTATCTTTTAAGTAAATACAGGGTTTCAGCTCCAGGACAACCCACAACTTGCTGAACCATCTCTGACTCTTGAGTGGTTGTCTTTACTCACACACTGTGGGTCCCCAAGTAGGGACCCCAAGACAAAAACCTCCAGGGAGCGGTGGTAATTTCTAGACTCTTGGCTTGGCAATTGTTTTGTTTTGTTTCCCGGGTCTCCCACTTTTTTTTCTTTACTGAATGCCAAAAAAGGTCCCTATAAAATATTCACAGAATTAAGTCCTGACAATCTAAAAGGTGGGCACTGAAATAAATAAATAAATAAATAAATAATAAATAAATAAATAAATAAATAAATAAATAAATAAATAAATGGTGGGCACTGAGTACCACTGACTCTGAATCCCCTTTACTCAAGGAGACACAGGTTTCAAACGCAAGCTGAAATAAACACATTAATCTCTGAATAATAACAGTATGGAAAGATGTCTGATCTCTCTCCATAACTGCCCTTAAGATGCCAGCACGTAGCCTAGTGACAGCCACACTGAGTGCCAGGACCACCACCAGGAGTCGGGAATGAAAGGGAGAGAATTGCATAACTCTGAAGAAGCATGGCTACTGTCTTCCTTAAGTCTTTGCCTTTCTAACACGAAGTCAGAAAAGATAAGTATAAAATGCAAACATAAGCAATATTCAAGCTTCATGTGTTTATATCAAAAAAGGAGAAAATGAAAAAATATTTCCATTGTCATAGCAACCTGGATTCACCCACAGTAAGTGTATGGTATGTGATAGTGGTCATGCTGAATTACTAGTTAAGCTCCTTCTAAATGCACAGTTTGTTCTAAAGGGCAAGGGGCAGAGAGGACTTTAATGCCCTTAAAACAACACAAGATTAGTTTCTACAGTTTAACCATTTCAATACACATTTCACTTATGCTACAGTTAACCATTTTCCTCTTTTATTCATATTCATATTTCCTCTTTATTCATATTAATGCATTAAGCCCCACTATCCTGAAACATGTACAACAAGAAAACAAGGCTTAGAAATAACCACCATATGATCGGCATTTCTACTTCTGGATATTTATACAAAGAAAATAAAACAGTAACTCCAAAAGATATATGCATCCCTGTGTTCACTGCAGCGTAATTTATAATAGCCAAGATAGGAAGTGATTTAAGTGTCTTTCAAGAGATAACTAACTGGATAGGGGCACCTGGGTGGCACAGTCAGGTAAGTGTCCAACTCTTGGTTTCAGCTCAGGTCATGATCTCAGGGTTGTAAGATGGAGCCCCACATTGGGCTTCCCACTCACCATGGAGTCTGATAGAGATTCTCTTCCTCCCTCTCTCTCTGCCCCTCCCACTCAGACTCAACCTCTCTCTCTTTCTCAAATAAGTAATTCTTAAAAAAAGAGACGGAGATGACTGGATAAAGAAGATATGTGTATATATATATGTATATATATATGCAATGGAGTATTACTCAGCCATGAAAAAAAAACAAAATAGATGGACCTTGAGGATAAATAAAATAAGTTAGACAGGGAAATACAGATACCATATTATTTCTTTAAAAAAAAAAAAAAAACAAAGAAAGAGACAAAACAAAACCAGACTTATAGATACAGAGAACAGCCTGGTGATTGACAGAGAAAGGGATTATTGGGGAGTGGGCAATGTGGGTGAAGGGGATCAAGAGTATAAACTTCTAGCTACAAAATAAGTAAGCCATGGAGATGCAATGCATAGCACAGGGAATATAGACAATAATATTACACTAACTTAGTATGGTGACAGATGGTAACTAAAATTATGGTGATCATTTCACAATATATATAAATATCACATCACTGTGTTGCACACTGGAAACTAATGTAATACTGTAGGTCAATTATATTTCAGTTAAAAAAACAAGGCTCAAAATATAAGTCTCAAGTTGTTCTATATTCAAATAAGAGTAAATATCAACATTATTATAATATCCCTTGGCTTGTCATGAGACAGGCAAAATATCAAGGTAGCCTGGTTTCTATTATTTATCATTTCTATAATTAAATTAGCCAAAGTCAACAAAATGAGACCTAGAATACATAAGGTAGAGAGGCATAATGGTGAAATTTAAATGAGGCTATAGGCTTGGCAGTGATTGGTCAGTAGCTCACATCCAACTCTGTGCCTCTAGCACTTAACACTCTGCTGTTCGGTTTCTCCATCTGTGAAATGGAGGTTCTGATACCTGCCCTGTCACACTTCCTCCTAGCACAATGTCCAGTGCTACACACAATGTCCACAGTGGTTGTTCAGTATATGTCTGCTTTTTTTCATCCTAAAAGCTAGTATCAAATGCAAACCCTGCTCTTAGGGGCCTCAGAAATGTCACTATAAAAGTCAAGATGAAAAAACAAAAACAAAAACAAAACAAAATGGGGGGTGGGGTGAATGGGTGACGAGTACTGAGGGGGGCACTTGACAGGATGAGCACTGGGTGTTATTCTGTATGTTGGTAAATTGAACACCAATAAAAAATAAATTTATTATAAAAAAAGATGAAAAAAAAAGAAAGAAGATTAAAAGCAACAGGATATGATGAATGCCAACAGATGACACACTGGGGAAATGCTGCATGATTTGTTCACTTTCAAGCATTTAGAATTAAAATGAAAATTATAAAAAGCATATATATATATATATATATATATACTTATATTCAAATACCACATTTATCACACAACATTTTAGAATGTGTGGAAGTTTATTTAGCAGATCCAATCTTCACAACTTGTGCAGACATGAGGAAGGAAATTTTCAAGGACAACTAAACAGTTTTTTGCAAACCCTTAAAATCTTTATATGCAGTGAAACAGTTTTTGCCACCACAATACTGATGATATGAAATATTTTTCAAGAAATCAATTTTATATATATATGAAACATTCCAGACTCTTACATGACCCAAAAACCCTGAGGAAGACCAAGTTCAATGAATTGAAAAAGAAAACGATGGGCAGAACCTGGAGAAGCATGGGGCACAGGGAACCTGGTTGAGTTAACACCGGGATGCTCCACCACATGAATGGTCAGGCCCCTCAGCACTGCACTGGTAACACTGGGTACAAGGCCATCAAGGATTCCCAAGTGCATGTGATCAATATTCTATTTATTACAACAAACAATGTGGGCCATAGTAATCAACTACAAAGGAGGGAGAATTAAGAAGGAAGAGTAAGATAAAAGATATCTCTCCAGGGGTACAAGGACCAGAAGACGAATACTTGCATTTCAGTAGCTACTCTGACCACAGCAACTGTCTCCATTTCTCTCTACTTCTATTATTCTGTTCTTTGTGGAGCAGAACTGGCATTCATCCTTCAGAAGCATTTACAATCACCTGCATTTTGGCCAGGTGCTACAGCTTCAGAGACATAGCTTTTGCCACCCCAATGCTTTTTCTGGGGGCGTTTTCTCATTCTGGTCCTATCACAGTCCCATGTGAAATCATCTCATTTTCTCAAGAAGGGTATGTACTAAATTCCCGAATAATTATAAAAAATAAAACTTGTTTCAATTCTTGCACTAAATTATCTAGAATATATCATGCTCTGCCCTTCAAAGGACCTGCAAAAATTCCACTGGATGCGTTAAAAGATTTTTCTGATTTCTTGAGACCCTGGATGGATCATTAAAGGGTCCAATGACCTTCCCTAAGCTCTGACAAGGGCCATGCCAAGAATGCCTTTCAGGTATCTCATAACCATTCAAGGACTGGATTCTCCAAATTCTGAGCTAAGGCTTCATCAGCTGATGGAAAGAACTTGATATGTCAGGCAACTCCTTTGAACCCAAGTAAAAGTGGGTGTATACATGTTCTTCCTTTCCAGTACTAAAAAGATTCATTGAAACTATTTCTTGATACCTATTTTCAGGAAAATATAAGAAAAGGAAAGACAAGGAATTCTGAAGGCTATTAAAACCACCCATGAGCAGTTATTACCAAGTGAAGGCAGCTAAAGAGGTCTTCTATTTTATGATCTGTTCAATAGTAGAATTTCCAATTAAACGTTCCTTCTCAGAAAGGTTCTTATCACTATTCCATCATTTCAGATGCCTCTGGTAAGCAAAAGCTAATCTAATACAGTGGCTTTCGTCCAAGATTCTTTAGGTCACATGGAAGCAAATTAATACTTGAGTCATTCACACTTCTGGAGACTGAGGCATTAAACCTTTTTTTTTTTTTTAATTAAAAAAAAAGTAAAGAAAAAAGTCAATATATATGCAAAAGAAGCAATATAGTAATAAGAAAACCTGGGATTCAGGGGGAAAAGGAATCTGGATATTAATTAGATGGATATTAGATGTAATTGGATATTAATTAGAAGGCACTAATTGAAGAATCTTTAATAAAAGGAATGGCTAAAATGTCTCAGCATCTAGCCAGCAGGAGTAGGTCAAAGAACTAATGGTTTGGAGATTCTATGTACAATTGCACTTAATTTCTGTTGTGGCATTTTTCTGCTTTTAGAAAGAAATATCTTGAGGAATCAGGTATTAATATTCAAGTTACATAGCCACCAAGGGGTTGGAATAACACAAACGTTTGGAAGCTACAAGGCTCTTAGGTTATATGTTGCACTGAACTAAGTCCAATTGGTGGCTATAACTTGGATGTGCTATTCTGAGCTGGGCTAAAGTGTCATGTAGTAAGATTCTAAGATACATTCCAACAAATAAGAAAATAGCCAAAATAAAAGACAAAAAGTGAGAGCAAACAACAGCTTAGAGAACAATTCTAAACCCTTGTAGGAATGAGGTCATTTTTATACCCAAAATATAGAGAGGAATCCAGGTTTTTCTTCATTGAGGCTACAAACATACAGGTCTGTCACACACTCCAAATACCCAGAAGTCTGAGACCCCACGTTGGGGAGAGTTGCTTTAAGGTATCTTTAAACTGGGCATACTCCTCCTTACCTTTCCTATTTAATGATATGAACCCATTAAATGGCTTTCTTGCTTGGATGAATTCCTCCTTACATTCTGAAATTCCTCCCATGAAGAAACTCAAATAATTTTGCCTCTGAAAATACTATCTTTTCAAAAATCCCCTGAGTACAGGGATTTGAGATGATTTATGGAAACAACACTCATCTGAAGTAGTACATTGTCATAGCATTTTTTAATATGAGTAATGATACAGCTCTTTCTCTTTCAGTAACTCTGCCCTATAATAAACTATCACCACACTTCCCACAGATAATGATATAACAATTTTTCCCAGCTATTCATACTACTTAATATGGGCAGACAAAAACCGAATAGGATACCTACTACTTAAGTTATTTTGCTGTCTATTTGATGTCCTACATGTTGGCATACTCCGCTTGCAATTCTCAAATCTTCTCTACTCTTCTGTTAGAGGATATTCTAATGTCTACTTTAACTTATCAAAGAACAGACCATCTATTGCATCTACCCCCTTGGGTACCACCTAAGATGGAAACTACGCTGTCTCAACTTCAGTACAGGTAAGGGACCAGGTGATATATTAGCTTTAGCTACTTATTACAGATACATCAAATAGCCTTCTTGGTCTAGATGTTGGTTCCTGAATGAGTTTACAGCCTATTTCCTGGATAACACACCTGGATAAGAGCTTGCTACACTGATACATATACCCACAGGGCCTTGAAGACCCTAAAAGAACTATTGAAAGTGGGAGTTTACAAAGATTTTTTCTTTAATTATCAGCAAAATTCAACTAAAGGAGGTAAGTCTAGCTATTTTTATGCCATCTGTTCCAATTTCATGCCCTACCACTTCTAAAACCAAATGAGAAAGCTGATAAGGATTCCTGCTCTTCTTTTTCCCTGTAGGGCAAAATTTCCAAAGCCCTGAGTCTTTTTTTTTTTTTTTTTTTTTTTGTATATGACTCCTGGAAGATGAACAGGAGTCTGAGTTCAAGCACATAAATGAATATTCTAAACACACACACACACACACACACACACACACCAAAGCTGCTAAATCTGGAACATTCTTAACAGGAAACGAAACTGATGAAAGAGGGGTAGCAAGGAAAAAGGCTATAGCCAAAGGCTGCATCTGCCTAAGAAACCGGGTCACACTGACAGGTTTTATAAAATGGGTGCTTAGAATTCTGCATGACAGCTGTACAAAGCTCTTCAGCTTCACTTTCCTGCCTCAAAAATAGCAGAGGCTCAGGGTATAATAGATCCCATCCCCGATAAGTAAAACTGTCTTATCCTTGAAAGACTTGAGGGCAAACTGCATTCCCACCTTAAAAACATCCTGACCACATCTTCTGCTCTCCATTTCTTACATGAAAAATAGCCCAAGGAAGAGGAGATGAAAGCATGCTGAAAACCTTCTTCTTTAAAGACTGGGCAGGCCATTTAGGTCTCCTCCAGCATTTAGGAGAGCTCAGTCCATTAGTTTTCAATGATAGGTCTGTTCCTTTGCAATTTATTTCAATTCAACAAAATTTCAAGTAATTTAGATACTATAAGATTATGTACAAGTTATCATATGTAGAGAAAGATTTCAGTTCTTTCTGAAGTGCTGAGTTTTGAACACCAAATACACCTATACTACCACTCCAAGGTAAACGTCTTTTTGTGTCATCTACTGTATATAAAGGTAAGACTAGGAATATGGCCTACAGTCCTCTTTTTATAGCTTGTAATATTCATTATATTGCCATTAGTTGTGGTCTCTTTAGAAATTTCAACCCATTTTCTATTTATTACCCATTGAACAACTAGCTTTGATTATAAATGTGGCCAGTGTAGGCACCACCCATATTATTGCCATCTTTAAGTGTCAAAGGGGAGAATTTCCTCTTCATTAATTAACATACCCTTCTGTTGTTCATTTAAATTGCATTTTTCCGCTTTAAATGTCAAGAGTCTAAATCTTATGCAGCAGCAGAAAGTTCAGAAGATTTCCATATTGTATTTCCTGTCCTTCTCTTTTCTTACTTTCTGAAAACTACTTGAACAATTCTGTTCTCTACTTCTCTTAAACAAATAATATTTGGAATCGTGAGTCATAAAAATTAAAAGATTCATTTTACAGTTGCAGAAGCATGCTCAGAGGGCTGAAGTTGCTTGCCCAAGATTACACAGCCAAGGGGGAGTCAGGTCCGGTTTTGAAAGGTGGCCACAGTTCTTTCCTGCCCAACATCACTCAACCACCACCACCTCATAAAACACACACACACACACTCACACACACACACACACTCACACACACACACACACACATCCCAACTACATTCCTCCTTTCTCACCTAATTCTCCTAATACCCTTATTTTCCTGTCACCCAAACCCTAATCCTCCTCCCCTACACCTCATCAGTGCTTCAACTGTTGGTTTTTTCTCCAAATCTGCTTGGTCTCTGGTCCCATCTCCATCCCACCTGCTCTAGGTCCATGACCCCCATCCTTACCCACCTGCCTCTTCTGTATGTTTCCTTCTGCCCCCATGTCTTTTTAATCCACAGTTCACACTGTACTACCTCCAGATAACTCTACAGTAATCACAGTTCTCATGATGCCAAAATGCTTGCATTTTTTCAATGAAGCTCCACTGCCTAATGAATGAAATCCAAGCTCCCTCTCTGACATCCAGGACTCTTCAAAATCTGGCTCCATTTTTTCCCCTACTGCCATCCTTCACACAACCAATACTAATGAAATCATGCACAGTCCCCTGCCAGTCACCTCTGTGTTCCCCAGTCCTGGGCCTCTCCTCATGCTGCTGTGCCCAGCTGGAACAGCCCTTCCTGGCACAGCCAAGACTGGAGCTAATTCAAATGATCACTCCTGTGATCCTTCAAGCCAGGGTGAAATCTCCCTTGTCCGAATTTCATAGTATTTTGATCCCTTACAGTTCTTGCCATAGTATACCTGGTGTTTTCATTTCTTCAATACATGACTTACTTCCTCTCCCAATCAAGAAAGCAGTGAGTCAGTGATTGTATCACTGTGGGTCCATCTCAGACTTAACACAACATCGGGCACACAGCAAGCACTCACATAGATTGCTCCAGTGAATGCATTTGGGATCCCAGAGGCTGCCTTCCCCTGTTAGAGCATATATATTCCTGCAGTCAAGCACAGACGTAACACACATCAGCCAGGAATAGAGGCAGAAGAGCAAGAAAACACTTTGTCATCCTAGGGTAATCCAAATAATAAAAAAAATACATTAAAATAGAAAAGGTTGGGGATCCCTGGGTGGCTCAGGAGTTGAGCGCCTGCCTTCAGCCCAGGGTGTGATCCTGGAGACCCAGGATCGAGTCCCACATCAGGCTCCTGCAGGGAGCCTACTTCTCCCTCTGCCTGTGTCTCTGCCTCTCTCTCCCTCTGTGTCTCTCATGAATAAATAAATAAAATATTAAAAATAAAATAAAATAGAAAAGGTATTGGGCTATATCTTGGGGGGGAGGGGCATGGAGAGGGCTGGCTTTAATGTTCCTGGTTCCACAATTTCCAAGCAAGATGGAGGTAGATCATAGGAGGTGTTCTGGGTGAAAACTGATTATATAATGGGCCCCTTTGACCAGGAAACCATGATATACAAACAGCGAAGCCACTCAACAGATACCTTTAGCCCATGGAAAAATAAAATGCTCAATCATAATTAGGTTATATTGTTCATTAAAATATAGTTCCAGCTGCACCCAAAGCAAGCCTGAAAGGAGCTGAATCTCAGCATTCAGCAATGATTTAGAGGGGGGAAATGGGGCTCTATAATTTGTGAGTTTTCAATCACACATCAATCTGATTTCACTTCCATGTGTCTCTCCTCAGTTGTCTCTATCCCTGCACACACCCATCCTTCAAAGCCTAGACAGGAGGGTAGAAGGTTACAGTCCTAAGGAGAGTTACAGTCCTTAGAAGAGGTTGTAGGTTTCATTTTCTTGTTGTTATTTTTTAAAGGGAATTTTTTTCCTTCCTAAAATTTAAAAAGAGATGGAAAACCCATTAGGTAATTAGGACCAACTCAAGAGACCAATTCAAGACTGTTCCCTACAGTTCACTCTCCAGAAATTTTCCAGTCCACTTCCCTGGGGAAATGTTAAAGTTGCCCCTCCTATAGCTATTTTCAAATGCAGCCTGAAAATGCCTGGTACCACTGCAAAGCTTTAAATGTACACTTTATAACAAGACCTGAGCTGCAATCGCAAGCACTATGAAAACCAGTATCTCTGCTTTTTGCAAGGGGGCAAAACAGTCCTACGCACGTCAGGTTTCTATGCATTTCCGAGTTAGCTTCACCTTAGTTGTTCTCCCCAGCAAGCCTCAACCTGTGGAATAGTTAGTATTGTCAGTCTCAGAAGTTACAACTTTTCAGCTTGGGCACAAGATTTTCATGAATCTCTCTCCATCATCAAAATGGCAAAAGCAAGCTACCAACTTCTAGAATTCTCAATCAGTAAAGTAGACTAGCAAACTTACCAACTTAGGACCTGTAGCTAGTGTTGCAAGGAATCCAAATTGTCCGAAGGCTGACTATATGATTTACAGCTTAATTACAGTCAAGAGTATAGCACTGGGATCATGGCAGATCTGGGTTCCAATCCTGCTTCACAATTTATTGACTTTATAATACCAGACAAATTAAGTGATGTCTCTAAATCTGTTTCTCCACCATAAAACAGGCAAAATAATACCTAGTTCAGAGAATTCTGATGATCGTGGCACAATACATGTAAAAGTGCTTTGCACAGAGCATCCTGGGGTCCACAAGAAATCCACAGTAAATGTTAATGGTAATATATGCACTTAAATTACTATTAGCCTGAATAGAACCACAGTACCTTGCATTTAGAAAAGACCTAATTTACTCATGTCAAATTATGCCCAGGTTGTTGTTTTTTTGCTTGTGTGTGTTTTTTTTTTTTTGATTTTGCACTGAGTTTTCTTATTCTTCATTCCTTTTTCTTTATCTCCTCATTTGTTTATAATATTAACAACCTTAAATGTAGACATCTTTTATCTTATGACCCCAAATGCTTTATATAAAGCTTCCAAAGAGTGATTTAATATCTTGCTCATTTGTAAATGCCTTGACTATAAATTCCAAAAATTTAAAGGATTCCCTCTGAGCTAAGGGATACCATAAGAATTTTAACGGTATTTGTGAATTAAATGTACACTCTCCCTAGCAAGTGCTCTGCTCCATAAAAGATCTGCTGTGACAGCAAATGGATGCCAAAGCTTTTCAAAGTAGAATGGGAAAAGGTGAAACAAAACTATCAACATTTAGCTGTGTCTTTTAGGCTCAACAACAAAATGTATCCATTATCACGCATCAATATTCAGAAGAGAATGATAGATTACTGTATTTTTTAGATCAGTGTTTGACAACAGTATTTGCATCAGAGCTCAAATACTTTCTATTTTTACTTGATTTTCTCTGCTGTAATGGGGTAGATGTCATCTCTACATTTTAATTACTTGGACAATGCATGTTTCTCTGGTTTTATCCACTCCTGGTATCTCTGTCATGGTAGAGGCCTTGCTTCTAATTGGTGACAGTGTGAAATATATACGGCAGCAAAATTTCACCTTTACATAGTCTTAGAGGAAGTTCACTCATACTTTCCCCTCTTTTCACATGTTGAACATCCATTGTGTCTCAGATGCCTAACTCATAGTCATAAAATTCTAAAAGGTAAGTGCTATTATTATCATCTGTTTACAGAGAAGGGCATTAAGGCACAGAGATGTTAAGCAAATTCCCAATCTCCCAGGAGTTGGCGTATTACAAGGCCAGACTCAACCCAGGGCAGCATGTATTTAATTACTGCACTAAATGTCCTCCTTAATATCCAACGTGCCCACAATAGCTCCTCTTGACTGATAAACATGTAAAAACCTGATTGTTTCGGCCAGCCTGCCTTCCTTTTCTTCCTTTCTTCCTTTCTTCTCCTTCCTTCAAAATGTGTTTTAATTAAGCCCCTACTTTATGGAAGGAACTGTGCTAGACAGTAGGAATCCACTAATGAAAAAGACAAACATTGTATCTGCCCACAAGGTGTTTATAAAGCTAATGAGAAATTTTTATTTTAAAAAATCCTAAAATTAAAAATTATCCAAATAATTAAATAAAATTTACCAAAGAACACCCTAAAATTAAAAATGATGTAAGGATTTAGTTAAGTAGAGTCAGGATCATGGCTACAATCCCTTGGAGGACCCTGTGAAAGGAGACAGCGAGGGACCCATCCTGGTCTGGAGGACGAGAAAACAAGAGATCTCCAATGTTGTTGATGGGGCTTTGGCCAGGGTTAACTATAGCCATAGCACCTATAAATGCAAAAGGGGCCATAGCTTTGTTTCTATAACATGTGGATTCTTGAGTCTTGCCCAGTGATATTGTGCAGCCAACTGCTTATTTTTCTAATAATACAAGATAGTTGCCAATAAAGTTTTCAAATGCCAACCTTCCTTCCACCTCTCCCTGGTTCTCTGCATATGCCAAGAAACTGGGTAAGTTCCTACAAAATTTCAATACAGTAACATGTCATAAAATGCTTCCCTTAGCCCCAGAATCTCAAGCAGTTCTCTGCCTTCTAGCCTGGCATCTAATACTGGTTTCGAGTTTGCCTAAGGCTCCTCTTTGCATAAGAACTTAAATTTTTTTACATATGAATTTTTAAATATAGGAATGCCTTATTTTTCTCAAATGCTCAGTGGCAAGGGTTAATATTTCCAGCCATCAGGAACTTAATTGTTTGAAATTTCTCTTTCTGCATTTTGTCCTTAAATATCTTTCTAAAATGCATTGATATAATGTTTTATCTTAGTAGCAATCTGGCAAATAAAATAAAACTCAGACTCTTGGATCCTTCTGTGAGATTTCTCAGGATATCAACATTTCTTTAATCTTGCCTCATTGCCCACAATTGGATGTGAAGACTAGGTCCCTTGGTGTGGACAGTGCAGTATAGCTTTAAGAGATGACAGAGAAGGCAGAGTCACTGGATTTGTATTTTGCCTGTACTTTCCATCTCTTGCTAAGAAGCTTGGTATACCAGGGGCTGTTGGGTGGCTCAGTTGGTTAAGAATTTGACGTCAGCTCAGGTCATGATCTCGAATCCTGGGATTGAGCCCCACATAGAGCTCCCCATTCGGCAGGGAGTTTGCTCATCCCTCTCCCTCTGCCCCTCTCCAGCTCATGCTCTCTCTCTCTCTCTCAAATAAATAAAATATTCAAAAAAAAGAAAAGAAAAGAAAACAAAACAAAAGAAAAACAAAAGAGGAAGAAGAAGCGTGATATACCAGATAGAAAGGACAAGGTGATAATGTAAGAACTCTTATTAACCCAAAGCCTACAACAGTACAGAGCCCTTCCCCCCCCGCCCCCCCCCCCCTCCCCCGCAACTGGAGAAGCTTCGTTTTTATCTTTTTCAAATCTGCAGCTTCCATGGAGGATTTTAATGTCAAGATAGGATGTCATTGCTTTAAAGGTTAAAGAATTACTAATACCTGATTTGAATTAGTTCAAGTATCCAACCCAAATGAATTAAATCTGAGAGTGACCTAGGAATTTGCAATGTGATCTTTTCAGTCCAAATTTCATCAATAGCAGAAGACAGGGAATCTGGGGCACCTGGGTGGCTCTGTAGGTTAAGTGTCTGCCTTTGGCTCAGGTCATGATCTTGGTGTCTTGGGATTGAGCCCCTTATTGGGCTCCTGCTGAGCAAGAAGCTTGCTTCTCCTTCTCTCTCTGCTACTGCCCCTGCTTGTGCACTCTCTCTCTCTCTCTCATAAATAAATAAATAAATAAATAAATAAATAAATAAATAAATAAATAAATAAATAAATAAAATCTTAAAAAAAAAAAAACTAGTAGAAGAAGACTGGGAATCTTTTCTAAATCTCTTCCAACTTGAGATTCTATAATTCAATGAATCTCCTGTCAGCCTGGACCACTACCTTGGACATCTCCACAGTAAACAAATTCTTCACAAAGGCTGACTTTCTTAAGACTTGCCTCTTAAAAAAGAACTGGGAGGAAAAATATGGGTAAATCATGGTCACAATTTGGTCTAAGAACAGAATTACTTTGCATTAAAAGAAACCTCAGTTACTGTGAAGTAATAGTCTCTATAAATCCCAAGTACTGAATAATTATCCTTAAGCTTTCCAGTTGGTTTCCTTTCAAAAGAGCCAATAAATATGTCCTAGGTGCCCTTGGCAAATGAGTCCCATTCCAAGGAGGAAAAACTCAGAGCAGAAAGCAAGGAAATAAGCAGGAAGTACCAATAAGAATAAAGGAAAATGCTGTCAGCTGTGAAGTTAGTATTTTGCCTGACATATTTAAATATACCAAGGAAAAGACAGATCAGCTAACAAGACCACCTGAAAAAAGAGTAAGGGCCAAATCTAAATTGCTTTAGTAGGAGTCAGGGAAACAGATGCTGTCCAGGGGATACATAGGAATACAGCCCTATTCTCCTGTGATGGACCATTTTTGCTCCCTGGGAGTGCATGTATCACCCAGATCCACTCGGCAACAGGGTACAGGGAGAACTAGCTTCAACACTGCAACACGAAACTTGGCCAAACTTGTGATGGTCCTGCCCAGAGCCTCCTCACACTGCCTACAGAGAAGAAAAGAAACACTGCAAGGCTGCTCCCAGGTTCCTGCAAAACACTGCTTGATTCAGGCAAACAGGCACCAGTGGAAGAAAAGGCAATAATTACAGAAGGAGCTGGAGGTACTTAGGCTTGACGGCTATCTCAGAGTGACTGTCAAGTCCCTGGAAAAAGCAACATGCATTATTGTTTACGCCTCCCTACCTGAAGTTCTATAGGACAGGAGGGCAGAAGGGGGCTGGGGAAGAGATGTCTTGCCAGCGGATTCATGGTGTAGATTTCAGAGAGAATTACTATAGATTGCTCCTGGAGGAAGGTTTGCCAGCATTTACTTGCTTCTTCTTTGCCAAGTAAGTGGCCTAAGTCAAGAGGACCTAGGAATCTGTATATTACAGTTCCCCTGATCCTAAGGCACAGCCAGGTTTGGGAACCACAGCTTAGGAAATAGCTTTCACCTTAGCCCATGACTGTTAGAGACTAAAGTGGGGAGAGTCGAGAAACATCAGCAGGAAGAAAAGGAAATGATACACAGTCCCGATGCAGCGCTTGTGGCCAAGTAAATTCGTTGAGGTGTTCAGGTGGCATGCTTTAGAGGAAGACTGTTCTATCCTTGAGGTCACTTCAAAGAAGAGCCACCCATAAGCACAGGAGTCTTGAAAAATAGTCATAGCATGCCAGTCTATGCCATGCTGCCATTTGGTTATGTGATTTGACAGTTGGCTAGTATGATTGAGATGGTCACCACAGCAGCTGAACCTACACAATTTCAGTCTGTTTGATTCCATTTCACTTACCCAACACTGACACAGATACACAATTAGTAGGGAGAGCTCTTGGTGCCAAGGGTTGTACAAAAAAAAATGGTCTGTGGCAAAGCTGTTACATTTATTTTCTTTATCTCCCCCCACACACACATACACTCCCACCGGCAAACTTGGTTCTTGTCTCCCTGGGGCCTCTCCAGAAGCTCCACCCAGCCAAGTGGCTTCTAATCCATTTACACATTTGATCAGGCCGTGGGGCCTTAGCGCCTTGATATTTCATAAAGCATAACTGTTGAAATTGGAATAATATATAACCCCAGATAAATGAATCGCATTTTTAAAAGTAACCGGTGAGTTATTGTGTGGAATTATAAATTTTGTTAGAGGAAAATAGGAGACACATACAGTTTTCAAAGTAAACCAATAGTATTTCAACACATCAGTTTGTTCATAAGGTCTTTCTAGGTCACAGATAATTCGAAAGTGGATAAAAGCTAATCAGATCTTGTCTATTAGCTATCCTTCCCAAAAAACATAAGTTTCATGAGGGCAGAACTGTGCGTGTCTTCGTCTCTCACTGTTTCAAAAGGGCAGGCAAACAGTAGGCACTCATTTCTTATTTATTCAATAAATAAATGAAAAAAGAAGTAATTTACAATTACTATATATAATTTGTGGGCCTTAACCCAGCAGATTTATCTTTTTAAAGTTAGATTTCTCCTTCAATTAATACTAAAATAAATATGAATTCCTCAAGCACATTACTGGAGAAGTAAGAGATAAGGAAAATAGAGGTTAGGAAAAATAGCTGGTTGTGGAAAATCTACAATCAGATCATCAGGAGGTAATTTTAGTTCAACAATTTCATCAACTAATTTTCATTGTTTTTAAGAACTAAGCATCTGCTTTTCCGTCTAAATGTAACATTCTAAATGTTCCTAAAGAAATTAAGACAAATCACTGGATGAATTCAATTAGTGAAACATGACACACACCACAGCTGTTAAAGGAAAACTGTAATCTCCAACATACTTGGGGGTTCCGTTCCTTATTGTGGGTGCAGCTGTCAGCAAGTTTTGAGCCTCACTCAAGTTCAGGATGCTCACCTGCACCTGCGTTAGAAGCCGGAGATGAGGAAGCTTACATGAGACTATATCCATGCAGTACTTAGCAAAGTACTGGCTCCCAATGAACACTGATGCTTACTGCTATAAAGAACTTGAAATATATTTCATTTGGGTTTTTTAGATTGTAGTTTAAAGGGAATTTTTCTAGATGTGTGTGTTTACTAAAACTGTCTCAAGAAAACACCACATGTACTGTAGAAATTGAGTGATTCACATAAACATGGCTATCTTTATCACATCACTTTGTTTGATTTGACTTTCTGTAGCAACATTGTGAAAGTTAATGTCACTTTGCTAAACTCGTGCAAAAGACACACTTATGCCTGTAAATTCTGTTTGCAAACTCTGTTGAGAAATGACAGTTACTCCCAGAGCTGTTCCTGTCCTCCTCCTGCCTCATCCTCACAGAGAAACATGTAAGCAATGGCTCTGAATCACCAGAGTGGAAATTGGTTCAGAGACTCTCTCCTCAAGCTTCAATTGTTTTGTTCTTTCAAAGCACTGTCCCTTCAGAATCAGCCACTTCTCACATGTAAGAGTTTAGCAGTCTGGAGTTCTTCAGAAGTCAGCTCTATTAATTACAGACATCCTCAAATGCAGTTTTTCTTTCTTTTTCCCTTTTGATGTATTAAACTGGCTGTCAGAAATTAAATTAATTCAGAAAGAAATGACTGAATATCTCCAAATTAAATCAACTGTTAAAAACTGCCTAGAATATGATTTTTGTTGCTAATACTAGATTTACCAGCCTACAAAGTTGACTTCCATGTTATTTAAGAGGACAATGGGCATTAATATTGTATAAATGCATAGGCCTTGCCAGAAAAAGGATCATATAACTGGTTTATATTATAATAAAAAATGCTTAGATGTTAAAAATAGAAAACCATCCCTTCAGTGTTCATATACAAAGCCTTCTCTGTAAACAGGAAAAAAAAACAAATGTTTTAGTATTCATCTATAAAACAAGAATTTAAAATGTTATACGACTGGTTTATATTAAAACCAAAAACACTCAGATACTAAAAATAGAGTTTATGTATCAGTCTGTATCCCAAAAAGGTAAGAAATGAACGTATCAGGAACCAGGAATTTAGAATGTCTATAGCAGAGAAAACAATGAACTTTTTCATGAAAATAATGATAACAAAACTTCATTTCCTAAGATTTCCGTGTTCAGAAAATTTTAGGAGCAGAAGAGATCACAGATACCAACTCCCAACTCATCTATCATTCTGCAGGCAATATAAAATGTAACCCTGCAAGACAGATGAGAATCTATTCTATTCTGTATCAGGATTATAGATTTGCAACTGGGTAATAATCTGTTGCAATTTGCAAGGGTGGCAAGTCATTATGTAATGAATATTAAAAGCTCTTCCTGGTTGTAAAGTCTCTCCAGCCCTCTCCAATGACTCCCCTGCAAGGCAAGAGCTTCCATCAAATCGAGGAGAGCTGGCTGCTAATGCCCTAGGTTTTTATAAGGTGTTTGCACTGCTTTTAAATCTGTTTCATCATAATGACACTGTCTTTTGATGCTTCACTCTTCTCGCATATGAAGCTGAAGGAGGGAAGATGAAGTTCTTTGTTACTGTTGATTCGAGTATCCATCTTTTCCAGTACTCTCAGTCTACACAGACAAAAGCCAAAAAACCTCTTAAAAGAAGGTGATTTATGAACTTGTAAACCCAAGAAGTCAATCAATATGTAATGAAGTAAAGAGAAAAAGAAAGAAAAGCAGGCAGGTGTGACGGAACGCTTGGTCGATGGCAATTACTGACATGCCTGGATTGAAAGCATTCAGTTCACTTACTAAGACCTCCAATTCTGATAAACACTGATTGATGAGTGAGAGACACATTTCAGATTGCATGCACCCTCTCTGCGCGTTCACTTCCAAGTCACAGGTGGTGGGTCTGTACTTACAAACACTGGCTGCCTCCTTACAATCTCCCATTCCCCCTTCAGCTCATCATTTTTATCTAAATTACTCCCTACCAGTTCATCCAAGGTGATAATGTTTGTTTCCAAAGTGACACAGCCGTCAAAATGTTTCCATATTTCACAAGCAAAATGCAGGTACTTTTACTTACTTTTAAGCCACAAAGAAGTCTTTCAGAATGCCCACTACAACTTTAAAATACAGCCTTAGATGCTGAAAATGCTGAAGTGTTTAAATCTAGAGGGCCAACTGGTGATGGAGCATAGTATTCGGATTTAAAAAACTGGACTCTGCCCCTCACTCGGTCCCTGATTAGCTATGTTGATCCTGGACAATTCATTCTCCCGCTCTCTGAACCTCAGTTCATCTGTAAAAAAGAGATTAAATCAGATTTACTCTGAAGTTTCCTCCAGCCCTAACACCTGGTGAGTCGTGGATCTTTTCAGGATCATTAATGTAGTTACATTACTGAAATTGATTCTGCCCCTTAGAAACTGTTTATCTACTATAGGTTATTTAAATACCAAACCATATGCCTCACCAAAATGTATGTGGCAACGTCACTGTCATGCAGTAAGGTTTGAGACCTTACATCTGACGGCCAAGCAGTTGTTTCTCTTTTACCAATATCTATTATTTCCCACAATGACAATATAAACAAACAAAGTTGGACCAGGGTTTTTAAAAAATAGTTTAAACTTGTTTTTAATGTTTCAGTTCTCAAAATACTGATGGATGTCACACACTTTTCTGCACACTTAGTCGAAAGGTAAATTTGTATATATTCCAGCAAAACAGATAGGGTATCCAGAACATCTGACAGCTATCCTAATAATCTTTCTCCAACATCCATTACCTTTCACATTTACATCTTTCCTTTGACAATTTCAAACTGGAGGGAAAATATGCAGAGGGCAATGCTATCTGCGTGAGATATGAAATCTAGCGTGAGATGTGTTGATTCAAATACAAAAAATGATATACTCTTCCAATTTATTTTCTCTGATTTTTCAACTGATACATGAGCGTATAAGATATAGATCAAGCCGTTCCTGAAAAAAAAAAAAAAAAGGAAAACTTCAAAGACAAAGACCAATTTAAAACTTTGTCTTCTTTTCTGTAGGTAAAAGAATATGATTGCATATGAAGGAGAGAGGAAAGGAAGGAGGGATTGGAGCAATGGCAAGATAATCCTTTTGAAGCACGAATCATCTATGGTGAAGCCATTTTAACCACTTGTTCTAAACTTTTCTTAAATTTTCATTTGGGGCGGTGCCTGGGTGGCCCAGTGGTTGAGCATTGTCTTCAGCTCAGGTCGTGATCCTGGGGTCCTGAGATTGAGTCCCACATCAGCCTTCCTGCTTCTCCCTCTGCCTCTGTCTCTGTCTCTCTCTGTGTGTCTCTCATGAATAAATAAATAAAATCTTAAAAAATGTTATTCTTATTTCATCTATTAAAGTTCATCATCTATATGAGCTTGAATTTTTTAACGGAAAGGGATCCAGTTTGTTTTTGGAAGAATCTGAAATCAGAAGCATGAATAAAAAAAGACAGGAGAGTCCAAATATTTTATGACAGACAAGCTTCCTCAAAGACGTCAGCCACAATAAAAACTGTAAGTTACCAGCAACACCTCACAACTAGCAATTGGTAGAGAGGAAGACTGACTCTCTCTTGCATAGGAGAAACCGGGAAACGACACCCTTCTGATTTGGAATGGACAGTCACAGAAGTTCAAGTTACCAACAGAGAGGAACCCTATATGTCTGCAATCTTGCTTCTGCCAGGTAGAAAAAAATGAGGAAAGAGAGAGTGAAAAACGTGTGAATTGCAGTCACAGAAAGATGTATGTCACACCTGGCAAGGGCAGAGCAAACAAAAATGAGCAAGCATTAGTGGCCCTGAAAAAATCAAAAAGAGAAGACAAGGTTTCAAGGCTCAGCTAGGTAGCACAGGTTAAGGCAGGTGGAGGATTAGGTCTTTTCTGTTGTGGCAAGAGCTTTCTCCTCTCCTGCCATTATCTCGTGTGACTTCAAGGTCCAAACTCTGCTAACCTATCCCACAGACTCACCTCAATTCCAGACAGCACTGCCTTCAACTCTACTTCAGAGTCTAATTCTACAGCTACAGCCTAGGTCTCTGTCATTCCATGGAATTGTCCCATCTCTGAAATCACTAAGAAATGCCAACATCTCCAATAATTTCCCATCTTCTCCAACACCCTAGTGTCTCTCTCTAAACCTGTCCTTCATCGTCACTGAGACTTCATGTGATACCTAGATCACTCTCGGTTTCATTCTCTCATACACCTGGTTTTTCTTAACAGTCCCATTCATGGGGCATCTTAAATTCTATCACTCTCTGTCCTTTCCGACCCCCAGGACCCATATCTCTGGCCAATCTGCAATTCTGAATCACCCCTCCGTCTGCTGGCTTCCTGCGGTTCCCGGGCTTCTGTGGACCATAGGAGAGTTCTACATACATGCACAGGATGAAATACATCCACTGAGAGATGGGCTTCGACCGCAGCAGGGCCCTCAGTGCTGCCTGGCAAACTTGCTATTTATCTTTGGCACGTCCCGCCTCATTGCCTACCCTAAGCCTTCACTGACTTCCTAAAGATCCTACTTTGTCCACCATCTTTTCACTCTAGCCCAGCTTCCAACTTCCCCAAGGGAATAGAGGCCAGCCTCCGGGATCTCCCTTACTTGCCTTCCTCTGAATGGAGCCATCCTCACACACTCCTGTCTTGGAAAGACTTCCCCTTTTTTTCTTAGGGGACTATGTGTCTGCAGGCCAGGTTTCTGTTTCTACTGGCCCTTTCCTCTCTGCCTAAAAAGATATTTATTTTCCTCTTATCCTCATTAAAATAAAACAAAACAAACCTCCCCAAACCCAACTACCCAAACTTCTCCTTAGGCATCATGTCAGCCCCAACCCCTTCCTTTCCCTCATTGCCAAACTCTTTGCAAGAGTATTCAAAATTTGTTGCCACCACCTCTTCCCTCGCGTAAGCCCACTGCCATCTGGCAGGATTCCCCTCCACTGCTCTGTTCGACAGTCAGCATCACATCCTCATGGCCAAATCCAATGGCCTTTTACAGCAGCCGTCTACTCCTGCATCCAAAATTGCTCCGCCAACAGTGGGCGAGAGTGACTCATGCCTCCATTCTTGAAAATCTAATTCTTGGGCTTTGGGGACACTCTCCTCCTTTGGGTGTTCCACGACTGCTCAGATGGCTCTTTCTCTGGTTCCTTCTCTTCTCAATTCTTAAAGCTGCATGATTATCACCCTAGAGCAGGGGTTGCAAACCATAGCTGGCCTATGGGCCAAATGGGGCCAGTTGCATGTTTTAATAAATAAAATTTTGTTGAAACATACCTGAACCCCATTCATTTACATATCTCCTATGGCTATTTCCAAGCTATCAAGGCAGAGTTGAGTGAGTAATTATAACAGAGATGGTATGCCCTACACAGCCTCAAATACTTGCCATCTGGTCCTTTCCATAAAACATATGCCAGTTCCTCTCTAGACAGTCTACACAGTGACACCCAAAGTGTGGTCCCAGACCAGCAGCATTGACATTACTTGGGAATGTGTTAGAAATGTAGTCCTTGAGCTCCACCTGAAGCCTAACAAATGAGAAAAAAGAGGGAAGCATAGGAATCTAGGTTTTACAAACCTTCCAAATGATTGATGCTCAAATGCGGTTTAAGAACCACTGGTCCAGGGGTGCCTGAGTGGCTCAGTCAGGTAAGTTGGTTTTGGTTCAGGTCATGATCTCATGGGTCTTCAGCTCAAGGCCCGCATTGGGCTCTGTACTCAGCAGGCTGTCTGCTTGAAGATTCTCTCCCTCTGCCCTTCAACCTACTTGCATGCATGCTCTCTCTCTCCTTCTCAAAAAAATAAATAAACCTTTAAAAAAAGAAAAAAGAACCACTGGGCCACATGATGACACTGGACAATCTCCAGGGCTTCAAGTAGCACCCATGCATGTGATGGTGACTCTTGAATTAAGCTCTATTGTGCTCTAAATTAGTATTTTCAACTACTGGATTATTTCCAACCAGAGGCTCCATCCTCCTCATTCAATAAATGCCTTCTCAACACCCTCTATAGGATAAGCTACAATCTATGCAGGAGTCAAGGTTCCAGATAAAAATGTGTCTTATGCAATATTTGGAACATAACTTATACTAAAGAATTGTTTATTGTTTATCTGAAAATCAGATTTCACTGGAGATCTGTATTTTTATTTACTCAACCTAGCAACACTATGCAGGCCATAAAGTGAACATGAAAGAGTTTTTACCCAAAAGTAGCACAGAATTCATTCAGAGAGCCAATGATATAAACACAGTGCAAAACAATATGATAACCTCAAAATCTCACATTTCAAAAATCTCTCTCTCCTCTTCCCATGTCAGTTAACAGCTGCAAGGTCTTTTGGGGCTACACTATTTCAAAAGCCTCTTCTAAATACCCAGAAATGGGGATTCTGACCCTGGAGTGGAGGGAAAAGTTGTAAGGCAGAGAGGAACATTCTAATCAAGTGTGTATATGAGAAACAGATTGCAAAATGAGTCACAATGGAATGATAAGAAAGACATTAAATATACTTAGATGCTCATTTCTCTAAACTTTGATCTTTATCTACTATTATATATAATGAGCAATAAGTAATATAGTTGAAGTTTACTATTTTAAGGTAGGCTAATAAAAATTGGGTCCATTTTTTAAAAAATGATACCCCGTGAAAAGTTCATGGTTTGGAATCTGGATCTAAAATTAAAGTCCTTGGCTTATGGGTCGAGACCACAAACCAAAGCACAGAGGCTCATCTGGTAGCATTTTACCCCATTAACAAGCCAAGGATCCAGGAAGAACTCTTCCACATTGGGTTTGTGAACTCTGATGACAACAGTGAGAGGAAAGCATTCTATTAACCAGCGTCCTTTGTAACAAGAAAGTAGATTTTTAAAACAATGAACTGGGGAGGATGCAAAATGTCTGACCTACCAATTAAAAAAAGAATTCTGACAGTGTTCTAATTAGGGAAAAAAAGACAATTTCTTAAAACATAGAACAAGGCTTTAAAAAAAAAAAAAATCCAAACTGCCAGCAAAGAACATTTCCATCTCACTCTGAGCAAACTCGTTTTTAAAACTTTCTCCAAAAGTTCCAAAAGAAAACTTACTGCTACTCTAGTTCACACGTGCTTGACACAGACCATGGAATCAGCTGTGGTAATAAAAACAATGACAGCAGAGACAATGACATTCAGACTCCCTCTCATTTTTAGCTAATACATACTCTTCCACTTTGTCTCCTCTTCTCATCTTGATCAATACTGGTTGATTTCAATTCAACAAGTCCTACACTCCACATCTGGCTTAGGTGGAAAAAGGAAGATAACAGAGAAGAGGTAGCTGCCAGGCACCAAGATAATCTGCAAAACTAAACATACAACTATCCCGATTTTAAATTCCCAAGGTTGTTTTAGTAAATCCAAATTTGCAACTCGTAAATTACATTTGTTTCTTTACTCAAGTATAACTTGTAGGGCTTCTTTTTTTTTTTCAAGATTTTATTTATTTATTCATGAGAGACACAGAGAGAAAGAGAGGCAGAGACACAGGCAGAGGGAGGAGCAGGCTCCATGCAGGGAGCCCCATATGGGACTCAATCCCCGGTCTCCAGGATCATGCCCTGGGCTGAAGGCAGCGCTAAACCGCTGAGCCACCGTGGCTGCCCCAACTTGTAAGGCTTCTTGAAGTGAGAAGATCTCATCGCAATTTTTTTTTTTTTGATTTTTTTCGCAATTTTGTTTTTAAAAAACACACCACTGAAAAGGACACATCCTGCTTTTCAAAACATGTCTACTAAATAAAATAGCATTACCTTCTACCTGTTCCTTGAATAAATAAGAATTTCCATGATAGGTCAGAAGCATCAAGCTGAGGACCTTGACTCTTCAAGTAGTAAATTACTGAGTAACAAGCCACCCCGAGCTCCTGTGCCAGGATGGCACAGCATCGACCTCGGAAACTCCTGCTTTCACAGAAGTGACCGGAAGACTCAGGTGAGTTCAGAGAGGGCATTGCCATGTGCAAACCAGCAGAACACACCCACTGCAGGAATACCACTTTCTACTCTGTAGTGGTTACCAGTGGGCCTCACCTCATTCCCATACCTTAAATTCCCTGAGGTCAAGAACTGTGTTTATTTATCTCCTAGACTCACAGGATAACAGGGTCTTCGTGAATATTTATGAGCCCGTAAAGAACAGGTTGAGAGGTGGGGAACCACACAGGAAAGGTGGTTCTAAGCCTTCACTTCAAAGTTCCACTTTACTTTACTGGCCCTTCAAAAAATATTGCTCCACTGATCAAAATCATAAGGACTAATGCCTCTCTCAGCACAAATCAAGATAACCTGTCATTATCAGATGTCTGAGCAGTCCTTCACGCCAGTAGGCAGTCAGATAAGGCACTCCTACTCAGGTGCTGGTTTATAAAAAGCCAAAGTAGCATCTTTTAAAAAGATTTTTATTTGATTCAATACCTTAATCCAGAGACATTTTCTTAATCCTTGAAAGGAGTCTAATCTCATTCTAGAATTCTCAGTATTAAAACACAAAGTTGCTCAAATTCCCCCTTCTATCAATGCCATCATTTCAATTCTTAATGTGTGGAATGAATGTTCTTCTCCACAGTTCATAAGACTTTATGCCAAGTGTAAGGTGTGTTTTCTTTTAGCTAGTACTTATTTTAGCCAAAATCACAGAACAAACTCAGTATCTAAACAGCATTGTATCTGCAGATGTGTAAAGAAAATCCACTGTACTGAAATAGTCACTAAAGGAATAATTACTCAGTGAGTTAACTGTTTAAATATGGCCAGTTGCTCAAACTGCAAAAAGCTCATTCGTAACTGCAATTATAAAATAAATGATTATATTTATAACCACATTAAAAAATACCTAGCTGACTAGTGAGTTAAAAAAAAAATCCCTTAACCAAGCAAATAAAACACCAGCAATAATCTGTACTCATTAAAAGTAGTTGGTTCTTACCAAATTGAAATCAGTTTCCTCCACCTTCAGTAACTACTTACTTTTAACACAGCTGTGAAATCAGATGAAATCAAATTTGAATTGCAGACAATTAATTTTAAAATAAGTACTACCTGAACACTTAGCAGCATAGACCCTACATCTTCCATGAAATAGCTGCAAGAATTTGTCACAGATGCAAGTGAATAAAACATCTATCTAAAAATACAGTATTTAGCAATGATAAAAATATTTGAGACAGCAAGGGAAACACATCACAAATGAGCTTTTTCAACACGTCTTGGCATACAAACAAGTGTATCTTGCAAACAGGAGTACCAAGTCTCCTGAGGTCCCAATAATGCCAGTGCTGAGAAGCAGAAGGGAGAAGCAAGGAGGTCCCTAAAATGAAGACATCTACTGAGGCGGAGCTGTTCAGCTCGGCAGCCTCAGAATAGCAGGTTCAAAGCCAAGAAAGAGTTAAACACCTAGGCTAGCTCTGTAATGAATGCTTAGTAAGTTTGGCCAACGAATATCAAGTAGAACCAGGGCTAGAGCAACTGCTAAAGGGATGACCTCCTTGAATCTTATTTGCATAGCAATGAGATGTCACAAAGGCATTAAGTCTGAAACTGCAATGCTGTTTCTAATCCATGCTTTATTTTGTTGTGACATTAAGCAAACTGCTTTTTAAAGTAAAACAGAAATGATTCCAGCAATTCAGGCATGGGGGAGGGCGCAGGGAAGGGGGAACAAGTATAGATTATAAAATAGACTGGAAAGTAGCTATGCAAAGAGCTACTAAGTCATTCTAGGAGCAAAATCAGCTGGGGGAAAAAAAAGCAGTAGAATAATAACTTTCAAGGATATTTCCAAAGTAGCGGCAGGTAAGTAAGTTGCTGGCTTTTGTCAACTAATATGTGTTACTTGGGCCAATAATAATGTTGTCTGCTCACAACAGACAAAACATCAATAAAATGAGGCAAACTCTCCCAAAGTGTATCTGTTACACCCTCAGGCTGTTGCCTATAATGATGCGAAAGCCTTCAGTTACAATTTGGCATTTGTTTTTGTTTTGTCTTATTTTGTTTTCAAAAATTGAGCTTGCAAGTATTATTACCATTAGCGGAGACTAAGGGATTTTTTTTTCCTTAAAAGGAATGTTGAGGAATGCAACTTCTTTTTAATATACGGGATTAAATTACACATACAGCTAAGGCTGCAATGAGAATAGCAAGAAAATGGCATTGAAATCAAGCTTTTGTGTTAAAGCAGCTACAAAATGAAAAGGCATTCAACAGAATCATGAATACTCAAGCTCTACCTATATATTTTTTAAAAGGATACTACTTCTAAGCTTCAAATACCCTAAGTTCATTTCTCTCCCAGAGTCTTACACATCAAATCCAAACCCAGTCACAGTGCAATTAATTGAAAACAAAATAAAATAAAACAAAACAAAACAAAAAAAACTCCTCTATGACGCCTTGAACATGCAACTTACCCAGTTACGGTTGTTTCCCTGCAGTAATTACCAAGGAACATAGAGATTTTTACTATTTCTGTCAAAGGATAGGCAAAATGAAGTTCAGGCTGCCCGTTACTCAAATCTCTAAACCACCTTTCCGAAGGCATAAAAAATAACTCTCTCATTTTGTGATTTTTGACAGAATCTCAAGTTATTCAACAGATCATATGAATCTACTTAGGACAATGAAATTAATATTTCAGTAAGTCTTCTTCCATGAAACAGGAAGCCTTTTAGTAATGACCTTGGACCAGATAATAGGAAAGGCAAGAAAAGGAGGGTCCGAAGCCAGAGGGTAATTGTGATTCAAAGACTCTTTTATGCAAATAAGTCCCCTAATCATGCTAATGCAATTTTCTACATTTTATCTTCCATCTTTTTATTTACATTCAGCTGAGAAGCCAAAATCAGAAAATAGCAGATTTCCGGCTTCTTGATCCAACCTGTCCTGTGCAAGCACAGTCCTGGAATGCTGCGAGACAGTCACTGGGAATATGACACCCCACTCCCAGAAGTAACAGGACAGAACTCAGAACATCCCGGCTATCCTGAAGTTAGTTCCAGCAGATGGTAAACGACTCAGGCAGGGTGCAATAATCCACACTGACTGGGCACCCGTAAACATTTCCATTTCCTTTTGTTACCAGACTAGCCTGGAAGGGAAAAGTCATTTCCAAGAGGGAGCATCCATACCTGTTGCCCTGACTCTCTGGACCCACTCAATTTGCTTCCTGCTGACCTGGGTGCACATTCAAGTTTTAGGAAATGAAACCATATTTGCCCTGTACTGGCAGGGGTCTTCAGGGGGCAATATGGTCTAGAGAAGCTTCCAGCAGGATCATTATGGGGTCACTGTAATTATGAGTAAGGCTAGAGACAGGCCAGGAACTCAGAACTCCACTAAGGAGAGAAAGAGGTATTGGGCCAGCAGAGGTGTGAAGAAGAACACAGGCTGCAAAGTTAGACAAAGCCAAGTTAGAATCCAGACTCTGATACCTCCTAAACCATGTCACCTTGGGCAAGTCGTTTACCAATTCTGTGCCTCAATTTCTTCACCTGTAGAGTAGAGATAATAATACTTGCCTCAGAATTTTGGGTGTACAAATGAGATAATATATGTAAATCTCTTTTTTAAAAGATTTTATTTACTTATTCATGAGAGACACAGTGAGGCAGAAACATAGGCAGAGGGAGAAGCAGGCCCCCTGCAAGGATGTGTACTGGATCCCAAAACCCCAAGATCACGACCCCAGAGCCGAAGGCAGACATTCAACCACTAAGCCATCTAGGCACCCTGTAAGCCTCTCATCAACGTTAGTTGTTATTAACAAAAACAAAAATGCATAAAGAAATTGTAATAAACAAACCCAATTTACTGTTACTAACATTATCAACAGTTTCCTTTTAATAGTCTATCAATTTAATGCCTACTGACCAGCAGGAAGTTTGAGAGTGTTCTGTTTTTCAGGATTCTTTATTCACATTTTCCTTTTTTCAAGTTTCTCCCATAAACTTGATTATCTATATAGTAAAACTGGGAAATAAAACAGTCCGTTGTAGTTAACCTTATGCATAGTATTTGTCATGTTGTCCTCATTATTATCTAAACGATGCAGGCCAGTATGGCTCTGTGCCTGCTTCTCAAATTTGGATTAACAGCAGTTCATCAATAGTCCTCAAGGTGCCTGAATAAACAGGATGAAATCATGGGGAGTTTTAGCACCATCCCCATCTCTAATGGCCCTGACCATGGCAAACGAGTATGCAATCTAAAAAAAAAAAAAAAAAAAAAAAAAAAAACTACACTTGCTATAGAAACAAAACTTCAAAATAGGTGTCCAGTCTTTCTTCCAACCCAATTGCCACCTCTGATTTTCTCTACTTGGAAATTCTAAAGATGTCCCAGAGGAGGGCATCCCAGGGTGGCTCTGCAGTTTAGCACCTGCCTTCGGTCCAGGGCGTGATCCTGGAGTCCCGGGATCAAGTCCCACATTGGAGCCTGCTTCTCCCTCTGCCTGTGTCTCTGCCTCTCTCTCTCTTTCTCTGTGTGTCTCTCATGAATAAATAAAATCTTTAAAAAAAAAAAAAAAAAAAAGATGTCCCAGAGGATGTACTTGGAGCAACTTTTAGTTGTGTCAATTTTAATTAAAGATTTTTGGGGAAAAAAATTTAAGTACACTGATAACTAAGTAATTTAAAATATTACTTCACGTTTAAATAAACACATTACCAATAGACTGTGTTACATAAAGCTTTACAAAAAATAGCCCTCAAAGAAATCTGACTGAGACCCATGGCCTGTCTTTGTGGCCCACCACCAAGTTCTGAGAGCATGAGACCATCATCCTCTTTTGGTACAGGGATTTGTGTGGCTACACTTGAGCAGCCCTGGTTGTAGATGAGAGAGTTGTTAACTCCAACTCCATAGCCATAGATTTTGTATACAGTGTGTACAAAATCAAACCAGAGCACAAGGGCTCTCTTGAAAGAAAAGTAGTTTATATGCAATCAAGAGGTTGACTTTGTCACAAACGTTGATGCAAAAAATGTTTCCAGCAACCTCCACACCCTGTCCATTAGCGGATGAATTCCTACATCATCCTTCAGAGGTGACCCAGCCTTCCTACACGGAGCAGGAACTGCCAGCTCGTCCCCACACCACGTCACAGTGTCACCCTCTGCTGGTAGCCGGCACGGCCCATGGATTGAGGGGCTGCCTGCTAGGCATGTGTCCTCTGAGCAGCACTGCTTCTGTGGGGAGGACTCGGAGGCAGCCTGTGGCACCCGGCTCAGGCCCTGCTGGCAGGTGGACCGGGTGTTCTGCAGTGGGTGCGGGTGGGCCCAGGGGCTCTTGAGGATCCCCCACAGCGCCAGGAGAGTACCGCCACCATTAAACAGCTTCTCTTTCCTCCTTTCAAAACAAAACAAAACAAAATCCTAGTCCTGTCAATTAAGGTCCATGACCTTGGTTCAATTCCTAACCGTATCTTTGTTACCGAGGAATTAATAATGCTAACACCCACCTGCTGGAACACAGGGGATGCTGAGACAAAAGTATATATACTAAGAGCCTGATGCAGTAGATGCTCAATAAATCTTAGCCATTTTCTTCTCCTTCTGCCATTCCCCCTTTCCTACTACTGGTTATTTAGGATCTCAGAACATAATAATGCTTGGAACTCCAACAGCCATCACCTGTAACTTCTCTTAAAGATGCTAAATCAGGGGTGCCTGAGTGGAACAATCAATTCAGCATCCGACTCTTGGTTTCAGCTCAGGTCATGATCTCAGGGTTGTGAGATGGAGCCCCAGGACAGGCTTAGTACTCAGTGTGAAGTCTACTTGAGTCTCTCCCTCCCTTTCTCTCTGCCCCTCCCACTCAAGCTCTCATTCTCAAATCTAAAAAAAAAAAAAAAACCACACACACACACACAAAACAAAAACTAAAAAAATTAAAAATAATTAAAAATAAAAGATGCTAAGTGAATCTAACATCTCATTCTTTATCCATTCGGCAAATATTCATTAAGCATCTATTTTTTTGACAGGCAGGGTCTATGAGGTAAAGGGCTCAGGAGGCAAGAAAGGGTGTGAGAATACACCATTCCCAGTCATCACTTCACAGATGAAGTGTTTCCCATGACAGCAAATGGCTGAAGAAGCCTTCTCAGTTGGGGGAAGGAGAAGCAATGACAAAACATGCTGGTATCCCAGGTAATTCCAGCATAGTTTAATGTTCTCACCAGCGTTCACTAGGACACCAGGGTCCCAATTCAGTTCCCATCAGGGATATTAATAATAACCAAAAGCTATTCGTGAGGCAAAGGAAAAGAAATGAAAGGCCCCCAGACCCAAACAAAGAAGGATTCCAGCAGCAAAGTGCCACCAAGAAGAAACTGCGGGAACTTGGTCACCAGCGATTCATCTCTGCAGCCTGACCATTTACTCTCTTTCCAGTTCAGTGGTAATAGCGCTCACACCATTTAGACTCAGCACTCAGACTGCTCCAGCCTGCCCGGAAATCTGCATGGAAGCCAAGGATCAAAATGCCTTTTCATCTAAAGAACTGTGAATTAACTCTCTGCCTTTTTAATTACTCTCAATTACTTTCCCACTATTTATAAGGATTTTTTTTTTGCATAACAAAATCCAACTCTAATCAATATATGCAGTATATCCCAGCTGATTAGTATAATTCTTGCTCCACCATGATGCTGGAGTTATGCCAGCCTTACCTAGCACACAATTAAATGTCTGGTAATGCCTGCTGCTACCCAGCAGGCCTCATGAGTTAATAGGGAAAAAACGGGATTCACATTTGCCTTTACCAGCCCTTAAGTGCCCTCTCTCTCTCTCTCATCTGCTTGTAGACACGTACAAAGTGTGCCTAGAGAAATAAGGGCCTGGAATAATCACACAAACCTAAAAGACACAGGGACATAAGAAAAAAAATCTCCAAAGTCTAACTTGTCATCTCATTTCAGTAAATCCTTCCAGAAATAAGGTATCACTCTTCACACTTTCTATTCCAATACTGACCTGTGAGATCACATTCTAAGTACAGAAAAGATTCAGATATCTAGACCCACCTAAAGCCAATATTATGAATTATGTTCAGTGTACCTTCAAGCCAATTTTCAATAAACACAAATCACTTAATAAGAAATTAAGAGCATTACACACTTCTCATGCTCCCATGGATTTGGTGTTAATGAGATTTTGTTTGTTAAGCTCACAGAATGACAAAGTGTCTAAAAGACAGACACTGCCTTTTCCAATTTCCATTCATTCAAGAAATAGTTATTGAGCACTTTTTGTAGTAAGTCATTCCCAATATACACACCTGTTCACACACTGATCTTACCAGCCCGCCCCTCAAATAATGCTTTATTGCAGTGTAATTAAAAAAAAATAACAAAATAAAACTAAGTATTTGGAATTTTACAAGACTTACATTTTAATCTATTCTATTACTATCAGCCAGGTAATTTCATACATTTGTCTATACACACTATGTGTCTGACACTGTAAATCCAATGCTTTACAGCAAGATTCTCTTGCCCACAAAGGTCAGAACTGAGTAAGCAGTACCTGTAGGATTCCCTCCATGTCTCAGTGGCCACTGGAAAGGTGTGTTAATTGTAGGTTAGTATAACAATAGTTCTAGCACACATGTTTACAAATGATTTGGTTTTTAAATGTAAATTAGAAAGACTCCAAAGATCCTTGTAATAACAGCATCCTTATGTACAAAGGTATTTATTCCTTGCTTTTTGGAGTCAGAAATGACTCCGCACTGAAGTGTGCTCCCACCTCCCACTATTTTACCTTTGACTTAATCTTAAGTGAACCTTAATCTTCACACATATGTACCATCAGGTACAAATTCCTTTATCAGAACTTCCTTGAAAACAAAGCAGTGCTACTGAAAGGTACCCAGGTATTTGGATGTGTCTATGATGCCTTTTTGGTGAACTTGCCACACTCCTTGAAAACTTATGGAAAGAGCCACAGCTTTGACAGATCAGCGAATCAAGAACCTGGGTGTCTATGCCTGGAGATCTTTCCTCAGACTAGAAAATGTGGACCTCAAATATACTCTATCCTACCCACACCGGAATCATAATACAGCCCCCATACCTCAGGGATATTTTTCAGTATTTGGTCACAGATGTTCCACTGTGAAGGTCAATGATACACTATTCAAGTTGAACATAAACAAATATGGTCATTCAGTTTTAAATATTAAACACTAGTAAGATCCAACAATAATAAGAGTGGAGGATTAAAGATTAATGGTCTAAAGGAGGAAAGACAGACTAGCAAAGGTGATTTCATTACAAGGCAGATGGTATTAAGCGCCACAAAAGTAATACAAACTGTGGTGGGGATCTGAATGCAGAAATGTGGAAAAGCAATGCAGGAGGTAAGGTCTATCTACAGGAGGTAAGGTGTAAGCAAACCTGCAGGATGGCGTAGGGCTTCAGGTGATTACAGGGGTTGAGCAGGGTGGACACATATGTCAACAAGAACCAAGGAGACAAAAAGTAGGAGGGGGCACTGCAGGACGTAAGAAGCTCCAAGTGACAAGGACACTTCTCTGGACATTCCCAAGACTGGGAATAGGAGCGATCCTTATTTAGTATCCTTACAAAAGAGCTGACATTGTCAGAGCTGTCATTCTGGGTGGGACTGGCTGAGTCCAATGCCCAGAAACTCTTCAGTTTTCCCATTTCCGTAACCCCTCCATAAATGAGGTGGACTCTTGTATCCTAATTCTAGTTCCACTCCCGTCTTGCTCACCGGCTTCCCTTCTGACGCTTCCCCTCAAAGAAATGCTGAAGGAAGAGGTCACACTCCAACTTTCAGACCGTCACGTCACCTATTTGAAATAAAATATATTTCCCATGTGTGTACACTCTTGCCTCTCTCTAAGAAATCTGATATACAAAAATTCAAAGTTAAAAAGCGACAAATTAAGGGAAAACAAAATATTCTTTAGAAGAGAATGAGCCCCCAGGATCTGCTTAAATAGTGATTTTTCCCTAATTGAATGCACTTAAAGTGTGATTTGCTTTGAAAAATGTGATTTACCTTCATGTTTAAAAATGTATCTATTGTATAAGAGCAATCTAGGCTTATTCGCTTTGATTATTATAATAACCAGTGATGAGCCGTATGAAAATGGCAATCTCATAAAATACCTGTATCTCTCTCCCTCTCTTTGAAGAGGAAGTATAATATGTTATTAATCCTACCTATTTAACAGAAATATAGAGGGTATAAATCGAACAGACTGTGTGCACTGCTGAATAAAACTTGGGAATAAAGTGACAAATGTCAATAATGACACATACAAACTCAACACTTCTAAAGTCAAAGAAGATTATTTAATTATTGGATAATTCAGGGAGATCTAGGAAATTGATCTGGCAATATAATATGTTTTCATCTCACATTTCCCAATCAATTGCCTGCATTGCATAACTCCCTCATTGCAGTAGTTGTCTTCTGAATGTAAATGAGGTATGAAGGTCTCATCGTTAATCCAGGCACTTGCAAGCAGATGAGGTCACTTCAACTGAATAAAAGATTGCTTGTGTCATCTCTCTGACTTAGGGCACACATGCCTTCTGTCCTTTTCTGAGCCTACCTGGGTAAACATCATCCGGTTGAAAAAGCTAACTTCTTCTTAAGGGTCAGTCATCACATTTGTTTAATATGCTTTCATGCAGAATCAGTCCAAGGTCATTAGAGAACTCAGTACAGTTTTGCCAACAAGGGCATGGATCTGAAAAACTAACTCAGGCCCTCAGAAAGATTAGCAGTGTGATATCTTAGTTCACCCAGACTCTGAATGATCCGATACGTCTACACGAATGATGGAAAGGTAGATTATTTTAGACGGCTCCCAGGTAAGGAAACATACTTATGAAGATGAGGAATTAAGAAATCTTATAAAACTAGCTGTTTGCATTAATACCTTTACAAGAGACAGCTAAAATTTAAATTGTAAACAGGTAGTGACAAATCCTCAAGGATTTGGTGAGTGATGTTTCTCGCATCTTCACTTGTCAACATTCCCTATTTATTTCTTTACTAACTGTGGCACTTTTGAGCATTTATAATCATAAAATGCAGTTCAAAAAGAAATCTATCCCACAACCAGTATATTTAAAAAGAAAAGATTCTCTCAATCTCTTATATGATTGGAAACTTTTCCATGCCAACAACCTGAGGTAAAAAGGATTTATAGCACTAACCTATGGACCATAAAACTGAAAAGGAAACTGAGAAATTGGGATCCCTGGGTGGCGCAGCGGTTTGGCGCCTGCCTTTGGCCCAGGGCGCGATCCTGGAGACCCGGGATCGAATCCCACATCGGGCTCCCGGTGCATGGAGCCTGCTTCTCCCTCTGCCTGTGTCTCTGCCTCTCTCTCTCACTGTGTGCCTATCATAAATAAAAAAAAAAAAAAAAAAAAAAAAAAATTAAAAAAAAAAAAAAAAAAGGAAACTGAGAAATTCAGGTTTCAGATCAATACAATATAGGCCTAATAGTTACGAAGAAGAAATTAACCTCACAAATTAGTTTTAAACTCCTAGAGCAAAAATTCCACTATTATTAGTTTCACATCCCCATCCTTGTTTTTCAGAGGTACAAAGCCCTGCCTAATGTTTTGATGACACTTCATAATGTTAGAAAATATCATGGGCTCACTCCATGGCCATCAATAAGAGCAAAATCATCCTAAGCAGTTGCAAAGTTAAAAAAAAAAAAAAAAGCACACATCACTGAAGTCAAGAAGCACAAAATGGCAAATGATCAAGTTCCAACAGCTAAAAAGATCCAAGACATTATGAGCTTTTAATGAGTGAAACATGCCATGAGAAAGAGACCTTCTGTCAATAAATCCAGATCCTGGTTCACTAATTAAACCATCTAATACAGTGTCTGAATATGTAGACACCAGACTTCAACATTTCGTAATTATATTCAATTCCAGGCATATTTTTCCATTTAATTGACATTCTGAAATGCCTTTACAGTCCTATCAGATAGGTACCAAATTCTCAAAGGGGATGACTACACACTTCTGAATTCTGATTTATCTGATTGAAATTGTTATTCTGAAACTTTTCTTTGAAATGTGGAAAAGATCCATACCCCACTTCGTCCATCACTCTAGCAATGTTAAGGTCATCTATCTGCATCTGGTCCACTTTGCTGTGTACATTTCTTGCCAGTGGGGCTCTCTGCAGCCAGGCCAATCTCATGAAAGCATAGCTATGAACCGCTGCCTAGCATGGAACCATGACCAGAAAAGTCACACAACATACTGCTCAACCAATCACAGCACCGACTGCCATCATTTAGCCACCACTTAGAGCCAAACACAGAATTTCAAACTACACCCTTAGAAACAGACTTTAGATGTTCAAAATATTTTTTCTGATGATCAATATATTAACCATAGACTTAAAAAATCAACAAAATGTCATTTGTAATAGATGGTCTAGGTTTCAAAAAAGACCAACCTACCCTTCTACCACTCGTTCCAAGATTAAGTCTCATTCTGCTTTAGAAGAACATGTGCGCATGCACACGCATGCATGCAGTGTTTCTCTGATAGAAACAAATGACACTTATACTATCATTAAGCATATTTGTCACTAGGTTTAATCTGCATTACTGGCATGCTTTCAGATGTTTACAAGTGTTAAGTAATATTCAATGATATTTAGAAGCATTAATAATTTGGGGTTTATTTCAAAATGTGAAACGTACTCGCTGCTCCAACCTGCTCACTTTTTAACCTTTCACAGTACTGAAAGGCTATAATTTTTATCAGATTGTTTGAAATTTAATTTAATTGAAGTCCTGAAGTTACAATTAAACTTCCAGTTTCATATCTGTGCCTCATTCAACAGCTGGGCTTATCTCTGACATCACAAAAATGAAAAGAAATAAAGAATAAATGAAATATTTTTTGCACCTGCTCTGCAAAGTATAAATATCAGCAAGTCATGGTGAACATCCAAGGTGGAAGTTTGAGCCTTTCCACGCACGTTCTGGAAGCCAGCATTACCATGTATAGTATCTACTTGACTTTTTTTTAATGTTATAATAAAGCAAGCAACAGACACGAATGCTAAATTCCCAAAGGACAGAACACCTCCGAGTTCCCTGTGCCAAAGCTAATTCATAACTAAGCCACAGAGGAACACAGGGAAATAAGAATATGCCAAGTACATCAGCCTGTAGGAATAAAGTTTCTTCTTAGCATGTGGCAGAATGATGTTTGCCAAACTCGGTAGGTTCCTCCAACCTCCAACATTAAAAGGTGCTGTGATTTTTTTTTAATTTTTTATTTATTTATTATGAGAGACACAGAGAGAGAGAGGCAGAGACAGAGGCAGAGGGAGAAGCAGGCTCCATGCAGAGAGCCCGATGTGGGACTCGATCCTGGGTCTCCAGGATCACGGCCTGGGCCAGAAGGCAGACGCTCAACCGCTGAGCCAGCCAGGCGTCCTGGTGCTGTGATTTTTTTTTCTCCTTAGATGTACACATCTTTAGCCTCAACTGGACTATAAGCTCCTTGAGAACATGATTCATTTTTCTATGCAACACATCTCTTGTAACCCCTATACATAGAAAGAGAATTGAGCAAATATTGATGGGTTATATTGAATTCATTTCCTGAATTCAGAAGTACATAAAAACAGACTCCTGGACCACCTATGATTACTATCTGGAGAAGGAACTGAGGCAAAGTCTAGTAAAAGGGAAGATAAACTGACATTAGGTGACAGAAGGTATGTTAACCACTGGCAAACTGAGAACCAAAAAATGCAGGAGGATGAGAGCCCTGAGCCTCAGGGTCACCTCCTTCAGGGCCAGGCTGGCTCAACTCCCTACAGATGCCCAGGGGCTACCTTCACAGCAGAAGAATACAGAGTACAACTCCACCAGATTTTCAGGCAAATTCACTGAGGTCTGGGAGCTTTGGCCAAGACTCAAAACTCCATACCTGATGCACAACCTTTGTAGTGAGTGGTGCTTCTCTGACCTGGCTATCTAACGAAATCTGCTGGGAGGCTTTAAAAGATCCTGGTGCCTGGATCCTTCCCTAGAGAATCTCCTTTAAATGGTCTGGATACAACTTGTGCATCAGTTGTTTTAAAAGCTTCTGGGTGATTCTAAAGTGCGGTCAAGGCTGAGAACTGCTTTCAGATCACTTCTGGGAGCCTTGGGTGGTGTGAGAAGCCTCAAGGAGTTAACAGTGAATAATAACATATAGTGCCATAAACAATCCATTAAATTTTATGAAAACAGCAAAAATGAAGGATTCTTTAAAGGGTCTACTAAAGAGTAATTTAATTACATCGGTAGTTTTTAGATACTGTCAATGGCCAATTAAGAAATCCCAGAATCACTGATATAACCACTAGAAAGCTAGGGTGTGTATATGTCGGGGAGGAAGTGGGAGCATTGGAAGGCACCTGCAGATAGACTCCCAGACACCATTAAAGCACCTAAGAGTCCTCTTTAAAGTTGGAGGTGGAGGAACCACAAAAGAAGAATGAAGAAAAGGGCCTGAATAAATTCTGGTATCTTCCCAAAATACTGAATAACATTTCAAGGGCCTATTTGGCCTGTTCTGTGAATATGTTCTTCCAGAAAAAGAGCCCTGTCCTAAAGAAATGAAAGAATTAATTCCATTGTATCTTGCTCATATAAAGTTTCACTAAGAATTACTAAACAGGATTATATTTACTTTATATTCCTCCTAAAAGTTTACCTCTGTTCCTATTAATCTCTCCCTCGTCCTCGAGGATCCTGTTCGGTGACACTCTTTTGCCAATTAACAAAAATGGCCATGTGCTGATTTCCAGTCTGCACACGTGTAGCTCCCATCTTCCCAACAGAATAGTAAGCACACAGAAGCAAAGGATATACGTTAACTTTTACAAAGGCTCTATCTGAATCCTGCCCACTGCCTTGCAAAGGGAGGTGGGCTGAGTAAATAGCACTGAAAAGAAATTTAAAAGAAACTAATTTTTTTAAAAAAGATTTTATTTATTTATTCATGAAAGACACAGAGAGAGGCAGAGACACAGGCAGAGGGAGAAGCAGGCTCCCTATGGGGAGCCCGATGCAGGACTTGATCCCAGGACCCGGGGATCAGGACCTGAGCCGAAGGCAGACGCTCAACCTCAACCACGGAGCCACCCAGGTTTCCCAAAAAAAGAATTTTTTAAAGAGATAAAAAAAACAAAGAAGAATCAAATAGGAAAAAGAAAAAAGAAAAGTGAAGCTTTTCTTAAATAAAAATAAAGGAAATGACTTTTAATTCCATGTGACTTTATAGAATAAACAAAGGGGTAAAATTTAATACATACAAGGGCAAGAGTTAATTAAACAAATTTCCTTTATTAAACAGAGGCTAAAATCGTCGTCTTGAAAGCCGGAAAGTTCAAGTCAAGCCTCTCAAGGTCCCTTGCACAACTTTTCTGCCCCAGACAAGGCCACACTCTCATAAAACATCATCTAAAGGAGGACAACCCTTCCCATTCTCAAATTTTCATCGCTTCTGCTTAATATGAATATGTCTCAATCCTAGAGGAGGCTAAAATTAAGACTCACCTGGGAGTGCCATTCCAATCCAGAGCTAGGAGAATGGTCATTTGTCACTGTTACGTGTAACTGACAGACTATTTTGGTTGACCAGAAACTGGCTGGAAGCCACTAGACAAGTGTCAAATATGTTCTCAATAAATTCAATCTGTGGCATTAAGCTGAATCTTTTCATTTTTGTTTCTTTAAGGAAAGGTCAGCTGTCCTAAAATTAGTCTTAGAAAGAAATTGGGGGGGGAAAGGAGGCAATGTAAACAAAGAAAGAGAAGAGCTTATTAGAGGAGTAGATACTCCTCAACTGACAGAAAATCAGTGCATTTGAGAAGCCTGTAGAATCCAGTTGGCCAAAATACAGAAAAGATATCTGCTCTCAAGGTGAGTCCCAGGAAGTCACCTAAGCCTCAAGTTATCTATTTTGTGCCTATTAGGCTGCAGGCACAGTGGTCAACCTCAACAGGACAAATTTATAAAACACAGACCCTGGGCAGCCCGGGTGGCTCAGCGGTTTAGCGCCGCCTTCAGTCCAGGGGGTGATCCTGGAGCCTGCTTCTCCCTCTGCCTGTGTCTCTGCCTCTGTGTGTCTCTCATGAATAAATAAATAAAATCTTAAAAAAAAAAAAAAAAAAAAACCACAGACCCAACCCCCACAACTGGGTAGAAGGATTCTCAAAATGACATATTCAACAACTACAGACTGAAAACTATTTCAGAAAATTCTATCTGTAAACAAGGCAATATACACACAGGGGTTGCATTTCTGCCTTTAACATCTATGGAAATCAGGGGCTCTCTTCTCTGCAGGAAGGAATTAGGCAGAAGGCATGGCCCTCCTCTAGGTCTGTCAGGTCCCTTTCTTTGAAATTTCCATTCCTCCCTGGTGTTCGTCACAATCAGCAAAGACAAGGGTTCATCAATAGTCCTTCCCCAGCAATCAAAGGCAATCAATCGGAATGGCCCGGCCCACCTGATCCCATCAGATGATCCCCACTCCATGCTCCTCCTGCCCAAGGAAAAAGCCTGAGAATGGAAACCAAACACCCCCCAATATTGTTCCTTCTCGCTCCAGAGGAAAAAGCCCACCCACTAGTTAACTGGACAGATGTGGGGTATCATTGAATGCCACACCCAACTCCACAAAAGGTAAGATAAAACCGCCATGCTCCTATTTGCATTATGAGCTATAAATACAGCATAACCACACAACAGCCACTGGGAGCACTCCTTGGTCCAGCTGGTAATGACTAAATATCCTCTCCTCTCTGGTAATCGCCTACTTCTTTCTATTTGACATAATTCATCAGCCAGATTACAGCAGGTCATTCTGCAACATATGAAGAAAGCAAGGATAACATAACCTGACACATCAAAATGTTCTTCTGCGAGCAGCCTGAAGAGCTGCTTTACAAAAAGCTGTGAGCTGGCAAAATAACCATATAGCATACAGGTCAGTGGGCATCCACTCTGCTTATTGCTACTCATTTCATTTTTGAGTAGCTCAGCACAAGTGTAATTGCTAGTTAACAGATAGACTGGGTCTGACTATTTAAAAAAGAAAAACAAAAAAAAAACTCCCAAAATGACTCTGCCAGGAACCCAAATAAAAATAAGAAAAAAAGAAAAGAAAAACAGGGTGAGGAGCTGATAGCCAGTCAATGGTCATCAAACACTGGCTGTGAAAATCCTGCAGCTACAAGAGGTGGAGCCAGCCCAGCAGCGACTGATTTCTGATCTCTGAGCCAGCAGCCTTTCATGTGGAGTTTTCTGTGTGGTTAAGATATGAAGACATTATAGCTGGATAGTTCTGGGAACTTTCGCATCCCAGTGCACTGTGCATGGATACTGGCCCCAGCGCCATTCATTGCCCAAGTTCCAAAAAGGCAAAAAGGCAACCAAACGGATTCATGATTAAATATCAGCATTCGGCCTAATTCTTAGAGAAAACTTTTCTCCTTGTAAAGTGTTAAAAACCCTCCTCCCACTCCAACCCTCTTAGGGGGAAAAAAAAAAAAGCACATCAAAGCGCTAAAGTTATTATGCATTTTTTTTGTCTTTGTCTCTTGGCGCCCTGGTTTTCTTGGCTGTTCTTTATTCTCTCACTGCTCAACTGCTCCAATTTAGGAATGAGAACTAAAAAGAAGAGGAGGAGGAGGAGGAGGAGGAGGAGGAGGAAGAGGAAGAAGAAGAAGAAGAAGAAAGAAGAAGAAGAAGAAGAAGAAGAAGAAGAAGAAGAAGAAGAAGAAGAAGAAGAAGAAGAAGAAGAAGAAGAAGGAAAGAAAGAAAAAAAAAGAAAGGAAGCAAAGCAGGAGCAGTTGGCTCTGTGCAATTGCCAGGATGCGGAATCTCCATCTCTCTCCCTCCTCCTTTCTCCTCCATCCACTCCCTTCCTCGCTTTCTCAGATTCAAATCTTCACGTCACAACCCAGAACAGCATCCAAGCGTTCAATAAACGCTAAGACAAGTTCAGGGCCTGAAGGCAGAGGCAAAATCCGGGCTCTCCCGGTCGGCAGGACAAGGGGGCACCCGCAGCCCTCGATTCCTGGATGGCGGGCTTCCCAGGGCCACCACCTGGACTTGCCGCCTGCAGCCCAGGCAAAGTCGTCTGCGGTCTTTCTGGCCGGTTCTCCGTCTCCGCGTCTATTTTCACCCGGGGGGGCGCAGTCGGAGAATCTGATCCAAGCAACAAAGCCAGACGCACAAACCCACCGCGAGGAACTGGTCTGCCCGCTCCCCCGCCCCTTCCCTCCCACCGCCCGCGACTCGCCTTTGAAAAGACAAGCGTTGGGGCCAGAAAATTAATACGTCCGAAGCCAGCGGAGAAAAGCGACGGAATACCAAGTGGCCAGGAGTGGTCTGGGTCTCGCTGTCTGTTCCGGGGGTATCTTTTTAGACGAGGCCCCGCGGCGGAGAACCGGGCGGCGGAGCCGGGGAGGGGGCGTCCCACGGCCCGCGCAGACAGCTCGCCCCCGCCCCGCCCCGGCCCGCCCCGCCCCCGCCCCCGTCTGGCCGCGGCCCCGGCGAGTGGGGGGAGGCTCGCGCGGGCCTGTCTGACACTTGTAAATGCAAGTGGGATCCAACTTGGAAAACAAACGCGCCGGAGCCTGGGGGCGGGGAGGAGCGGGAGGAGGGCAGAGCGGGAGAAAAGACTCTTCCATCATTCGCGCGGTCCGCGCTCCCCCGTCCCCCCGCCCCGCCCCGCCCGGGCTGCTGCAGGTTCCCCGAACCCGAAGCCGAGTCGGGGGGGCGCGGGGCGGCGGGGGGTCGGGGCGGGCCGAGGCGGGCCGAGGCCGCACCGCCGCCGCCGCCGGCCGCCCACGCTGCGGGCCGCAGGCGCCTCTCCCGGCCCGGAGCGCGTCGCAGCCCCCGAGGCCCCCTCGCCCGGCCGCCGCGGGCTCGCGCTGTCCTCCCAGCCTTCCAGGGACCCCGCCGCTGCCTACGTGGCCCCGTGATCCCGCGGAGCTGCCGCCGCAGGACGCCGCCGCCCGCAGCACGCACACCCGGGGCGCCCCCGGCCCCGTCGCAGGCTACCCGGGGCTCCCTCCGCTCGCCGCCCGACTCCCGCCGCCGCCGCCCCAGCCCCCAGCGCGCCGCCGCCCACCACCGCGGAGCCGGGCAAAGTGCACAATAAAAGTTGCTCCCCGCGAGGCCTGAGCCAGGTCAATGTTTAACCACCTCGGAGAGCGCGCGCGGCGAAAGTCAGCGGGCCGGGGGAGGGAGGACTGGACCACGGCACCGCTAAAAATCCCCGGGCTCGGCGCGTCGCGCACGCCCGAGGGCCGGATGCACTTTAGCTCAGCGACCCCCACTGGCGGGACCCGGCGCGCAGGGCGCGCGGCGCGGCCACGGTCCCCGCCGGCTCCGCTGCCTCCTGGCCCCGGCCCTGCACCCACACTCGTCCTGGCTGGGGGAGGGGGGGCACCCGCACCCGCCCGGGAAGGGCCCCCGGCGCGACGCTGGCGCGCCCTCGCGTTCCCGCCTCCCGACCCCGAGAAGGAGGCAGCGCACCCCCGGAGCGGCCAGACCCGCGCTGCTTTCTTTCCCAAGACGAGCAACCTTCACGCGTGCCAGCCCGCGCGCCAAAAATCCTGCACCCTCCCCAGGCGCTGCTAGCCTCTCCCTGGGAAGGCAGCAGGGAAAATCCTCCCTCCCCGCCGCTCTGTTCAAAGCCGTCGCCCCGGTCCGAGAGCCGCTGCCTCTCAGAACATTTCAGCCCGCCCATGACCCCCGCAAGCCGGACTCACGCGTGGAGCTGACCTGCGGACAGTCCCGAAAGCCCTTTCCCTCCCCGGCGAAAGCGGAGTCTGGGTGCCCTGCTCCGCCCTGCGCTGCGCCTCGCCAAGCAACCACCCAACTTGCGCCTCCAGGTCACCCAAGTGCATCCATCGGCATCTGCACATCCCCGTTGCGCCCGACAGGCTCCGGCCACCGGACACACTAGCCGCCTGGATCCCCTCATCCACCTGCCACCGGCGGCCAGGGCTTGGGGGCCCAGGGAGAGGTGCACGGATCCGCCGGCCCCCTCGCGGCCCTCCCCGAATCCTCCGCCTCAAAGTTGGCCAACTCTCCATGCCAACCTGCCGGCTCCTGCCGCAGGACCGAGCCTCTCTTCCCTCCTGGCGGCGGCGGCTCGGAGCCGTGCCGAGGCGGGAACTTTACAAGGTGAAAAGTTTCCCCACGCGCTCCGCCGGCTCTCGCCTCCCGGAGCCCACGTCGCCCCCCATCTGCACCCAGCAGCTGCAGCTGCGCTCCTGAGGCGCGCTTCAGCCGGTGCACCGGGCAGCCAAATAATCACGCTAAAATCCCCACGCACCCTTGCCTTCGCCGGCGATCCACGGCTCCACCGGGCGCTGCCTCCGTGGTCTTCCTCTCCCAGCGCTCCAGCCCAGGACGAGCCGGCCGCCCGGCCACCCGGCCACCCGGCCGCCGCCGCCGCAGTGCCCGCGGCGCGCTCTCCGGGACTGGAGCCGCGGGCAGAGGCGCTCGGCGTCCGGAGGCTCGCAGGCGAAGGAGGGGAGCCGGGAGGAGGAGAGCGGCAGCGGGAGGAGGCGGACGGGGCGCGAGATCCCAAGCCGCAGCCCAGAGCACAGCGCAGCCTGCCGGGAGCAGCGCCGGCTCTCGTGCCTGCTCGGTGCCGCCGCCGCCGCCGCCGCCGCTACTGCTCGCCGCCTCGCTGCTCGCAGCTCCCCATCACAGCTGACGCCGACGCGCGGCCGAGCCCCTCTCCCGCGGCCCCCTCTCGCTCTCCTCTCGCTGTCTCCTCCTCCCAACCCGCGAGTGAAAAGGGCGAGGGGGAGAGGAGCCTCGGCGTCCCGGCCGACTCGCGATCTCGGAGCGCCGCGCGGGGGGAGAGGGGGCGGGCGGGGGGGGAGGCGCGGCGAGCTGGAGGGCGCTCCCGGCGCCGGGCGGGGAAGCTGGACTAATTTTAGAGCTCGAGTCTTCCCCCCGCAGCCTCCCGGGGCTCGAGGATAACACCGCGCGCTCCCTGCCTCGCCTGGAGCGCGGTGCCGGCTCCAGCGGGCGTGCGCACAGCGCTTGCAGTCGGCGGGGCACCGCCGCCCGGCGCAGGGACCCGGCTGGCGTACCTCCCCGAGGACAGGTGGGGAAACTGAGGCACGTCGAGGTTAAGATGGCTTCTCCAAGGTCCCAAGGTTGGTTTGTAGCGTGAAGACTAAATCATCAACCGTTGTGCCTGGATTCCAAATGTGCTTCCCAGACAGGGCTCCTACGTGCTGCTTTGAACAGTTTTGAATCCTGGGGTCATCTGATTCCCAGTGGAGAAGGGGGTAGTAACTAAAAAGGCAACGGGGTGCATTCTCTTCCCTCCTTCTCTGATCCCAAATGGTTTTAACGTTTTTGTCAAAGGGGAGGTGAGGTACTCTGAAGAGAACGAATTATTCTTCTGGGGCTTGAGTTGCAACTCCAACCTGTCAGAAGCCCGTTCCAGTAACTTCTGAGCCCGCACCCCCTCCTAGTACTCGCAGACCACACCCACACGTCCACACACTGAGGCAGCGGAGCCTACCCTGGCCCCTGCGCTCTGTGTATCCTCGCACTTCTGCCTTTCTTCCCCAGAAAGCTGAGAGGCAGCCTTAGCACCCGCCTCCCGCTCCCCACCTACTCCCACACGCACAGCAACGCACATCTGTCCCTTAAAGCAGCACACAAGCAGCCGTGTGGCCTCAGATGCTCTCTCCCAGGCGGTTTCGCCCCCACTCTTTCATTGGCACCTGGCGCGAGGCGCGCTGGGCCTGCAGATCTATTCTCCAGAAGAAATCCTTACTATTTTTGAACCATGAAATTCTTTCTGGGGAGCAAAGGGGAAGTTGTTACTGGAGGGCTTTGTGCTCAGTCATTAGAGCAAGCCCTTTGAAGAGCCAATTGAGTCTGTTTGTCCTTCCAGCTCCCAGCCTGGGGCCTCTGCCCTGATGCCACCACACCAGCCCCCCCCCCCCCCCCCCCCCCACACACACACACACAGGTAGAGAGTTCCCCTTGAAAGCCTCCAGCAGCCTCGCTGCCTAGGCTGTTCCATAAAGCACCGGCATGCTCTGGTCACTCTGCCCAGAGAGTTTAATGTGAATACTAAGGAACGCTGACAGCTCCCCATACATCAGCTAATTCCGAGGTAATGGGCATGATGTAACCTCCGGCTTCATTGTCACAGAAAGCCAGAAGATGGGTCTCCAGTGAGGGAAACCACGTCAGGGCTGGCAAGACCTAACCTGCCCTCTAAAATGTTAACATTTGAATAATTTTATTCTGATTTTATTTTTAAATCAGCATCTTCCTAAGGCATTGAAAACTTTAGTATCATGTAAATATGTCTCTGGCATGGCATTTTCCTTTCTACAACGGAATGCAGCTGTGTATCAGAGATTTTAATGAATCAATGTATTTCCCCCCTGAGTGCTTCTGTGGAAGTACTGAGACAAGTTGGCTCCTGAAACCGGGCATTTTGGGTAGAGTCAGCTGGTGGTTGTTTGGCCAGTGGGATGCTCAAGAAAAGAGCACTGGCAATAAGACAGGGCATCTTCCATCTCCTGCCTGGGAAGACTGCCAGGTTGTGTGTAGGTGTGGCCCGCTGCTGGTGATGCTCCTGGATTCCAGCTCCTCAGAATGTTCTCTTATGCCTAGGAGGCACCTTACAGAAAAGTATAGAAATCTGTCTAAATTTCATCCTCCTTATCCCAAGGCAGTACATTTATAATAAAGTAAACAGTCTTTACTCCCAGGGCAGACATAAGCCCTTATAGCCAGTGGGTAAGAGATTTCCTGCAAGGATGACAGAGTGGTTTATCTAGTGGGACATCCCTCTGGTCTTTTAAGACCTCCATAGTACTTACTACTCACTTAATACTGATTGTATTAGAAGACCATTTTCCTTCCTTAAAAAATACCTACTGTGTGCTAGTCCTGAGGTGGGCACAGACTTGATAATACAGTGCTTCATGACAGAGGAGAATCTCTTTATCATATTTATATTTCTATCCCCAGTTCCCTTCACAAGGCCTGAGACACTCAATGAATATTAGTAAAACCTAAATATTACAAGAATGAACAGATAATGAAAGCTTAAGACTCTTCTGCTAGGCCCACTGAATATGATAGATAGGACATTGAAGTCCTTATAGGAAAGGAGCTCAGCAAAGAAAAACAAAGGAGTTCAGCAAAGGAATCTGTGAAAAAATAATGCTACTTTCTATATCACATCTCCCATGTACCATTTCAAATCCTCTGAGCCTACCTGTATATTTTAGACACTGCAAGAGCAATCAGTTCTAAGCTGGATCCAGCCAGCTTCGCACAGATCCATTCTGACAGTGCCTTGCTCTGGGCCTCTTACATCTCTCCTCCCACCCAGAGACTTCTTGGTTGAAATTTCTGTGTACACGAAAACCCAGAAAGAATGAGAGATTAAACACCCCATGGTAAATCTTTGCCCAATGGGAGATAGGGGCCCATGAATAAATTCTCCCCTTTTTATCCTCTGACAAAGGACCCTGAAATGTGTAAGCCAGAGCTCCTTAGGTGGTTTGCTGAAATAAGCAGCCAGCTCATCACCTAAAACAGTGTCCAGCTTGATAATACATCCTCATACTGGTTCTTCATCCTTTGCTTGCTCAATCCCTGGGATCACACTCCCCAGTAAAATATGTTCAGTAAGTCCTTGTATCAGGCAGTCTCTACTTTCTGGAAATCCCAGGCTAAACATCTGCTTGCTGCCAATCCAAAATATTTATATCAAGGAATAGTGAAATGATTTTTCAAAATGCCCTCTAGCAGCACACATACACACACGCAGCACACACACACGCAGCACACACACACACACACACACAGGCTCCTCTTTGTGATCACTTATATCCTGCCCAGATTTGTTCTTATTAATCCCAGTCATTTTGTTTTTGTGTTCATGAAATCAATGATCTGGGAAGTAATTGTCTAGAGTGATATTTGAGGCAGTGCCTACTTTATTGTTAAAATTCCACAAACATTCAATAATGGTTTCCTTTAGGGAAGAGTTTGTTACCATAGTGGGCTATTGGTGATAGTGGTAGAATTTCCTTACCTGGAAGTATTTAAGCAAAGGATAGGTGCTTATTAACTTGGGATAGGACTAGTTCTGTCACGAAGCTCTGGTAATACAATTTTTTGAAAACATAAAGTCAAGTTATATCATAACAGGTTTAAGCGGTCATTAAATGAGCCGGCTCTGGACAGAGGGAGGCTGAGTTAGAATTCTCATTTTCCACCCTTACCCAGTATTATCTGGGATAAGTTACTTTCCCTAAGTCTTGGTTCCTTATATGTAATATAGGGCCTATAATGTTATCTATCTGGTAAGATTATCATAATAAATGAGATCATTCATAAAACCATGTGTCCAAAAGATAGTAAACACCCAACACCTTTCAATTATTATCATTCTTTTAGAGACAAATCATAAAGCAACTTTTTTTTTATATCTTCTCAGCTTAAGGTCAGTGCTAGAAGTCAGAACAAAGTTCAGACTCTGCCACTATCACTTCCATGCTAAAATTTTATGATTCTAACCCCAGGTCTGATATGACATCTTCTTATCCACAAAGTTGCAGGGCAGACTTTTGTTTAAATACAGCAAAATGATGATATTCAGTATCATGCAATCCATTATATGTATTATATATAGTGGGTAGGAACATTTATTTATCCTTTTTTTTTGCTCTTTATTAATAAACCTCCTTAGATTTCCAATTCACCTTTTGCAAAGTGACATTGTATAATTAAGATGCATATACCATATACTTCATATATGACTATACTTGTAACTTAAATGTTTTCATAGGAAAATGTTTCCTCATTTGACTTGCTCATTCTTCCTCATTATAAAACATGGGAGAATGCAAAAGATACCCTGGATACACTTTATCCCAGTGGCTCTTAATATTTGTGTGGTCATAAACCTCTCTGATGACACTTATGGAACCTCTTATTAAAAATACACATACACACACACACGTATGTTTTTGCATTTGTGTCAGTAGGTTCCAAGTCCCTGTGAGGTCCTCTCCATAGAATCCAGATTAAGGAAAACTTTGTGCATGAAAATATTTAGCCCAGAACTCAGAACTCAGGTTCTGTTTCTTCAAGTTTTTACTTCCTGTGTTAACATTGCTTTTTCAAAATCTGCTATTTAAAGGAAGAAATATATAGAACCTCAGGGGTGAGGGGTATAAATTATACCTGAAATGAATCAGATAATTCCAAATTTGCTCTTAAAAATTCACTCTTAAAGCAAGTATTTGTAGGCAAGGCCATCTTTGTTGGGGACCCAATGTATACAACCTGAAGTTCTCTGAAATTAACTTCCACTTAGACTACAAAACTTATTAAAAGATAAGTAATTAAAAACAACAGTAACTAAATTAAAACAACAATAACTGCAGATTTTTTTATTACTTAGATAAAAATGATCTATTACAACGGAATATTTTATTACTGATGTTTTTTAGAATTGCAGGTGTATAATAGAAAAAGTATATAAAAAAGCAGACTGATTTTTCTTTTTAAATTTTCTTTTTTTTAATTCTCTACAGGTAATGCTTCCAGCCAACCAATTACCTGTACACCATTCAGACTTCTTCTACTGCTCTACCATTGGAATGCACACCACTGATTATACCTGCAGGGGCCTTCTTTGCCCCTTAACTCCCAAGGCTGATCAATCCCAATCCCTCTTATTTTGAAACAACAACCAAATATGCTTGGACAGACCTAACTACTTGATTTTCACCAAATAAAACTATCTTGCCAACTGTACTCATCCTTGGGAAAATTTATTTTTATACCCCAATCTTTGGGGTATAAAAATATGACTCTCCTATCTTTGGCTACACAAAGATTAATAATAAATGTAATTTCAGACACTCATTTTCAATATATATATCTATATATTTTAAAGATTTTACTTATTTACTCATGAGAGACACAGAGAGAGGCAGAGACATAGGCAGAGGGAGAAGCAGGCTCCTTGCAGGGAGCCCTATGTGGGACTTGATCCCAGAACCCTGGGATCACGACCTGAGCTGAAGGCAGATGCTCAACCACTGAGCCACCCAGGTGCCCCTACATCTATATTTTTAACACAATTCTATATTCCTTTTTTTTTTTTTAAAAATATTTTATTCATTTATTTGAGAGTAAGAGAGAGAGCACAAGAGAGAGAATACCAGCAGTGGGGAGAGGCAGAGGGAGAGAGAGAAGCCAACTCCCCACTGATCAGGGAGCACAACACAGGGCTCTATCCTAGGACCCTGGGAACACTAGAACCATAGGCAGACACTGAACTCACTCAGCCACCCAGGGACCCCTAACACAATTCTATATTCTTTAGGCTAATCCTTTTTTCCTTCTTCATTTATTCATATACTCATTCAAAAAATACCTTCAAATAGCTATATAGCTGGCTTTCTGCTAAGTGCTGGGGATACAATGCTTAGCAAAATCTTATAAGATATCTGCCTTCTTGGATCTGTCGACCAGTGGAGAAGTTACTATTTATCAGATGATCATATAAAGAAACATAACAGAAAGAAGGCCTACAAGTGAATGCTTCGCTTGTTTGATGATCACCACCACCTCAGAAAGGAGGACTTTTCATTCTCTCTATATACAGTGTATTTATAAACTATACTAAGCTAAAGTTCAACAGTAACCATGGCCGATATGTAAACAGGATATTTAATGCTATATCAGACACATATTTTGACATAATCTTATAAATGACAAATGCCATCAAATACTAAGGTATTCATAGTTCCAGGATCTCACGTCAACATCTTCACCAAACGTTTTTATCTACCATTTTGACTTCTCATGAAACCTTCTTTCCCTCAAGTATCCTGAGATGAAACTTTAGAGTTTTTATTCAAAAGCATTGCTTTTAAAATTATTTATAAATCTAGGGTACTTAATATCTTCCCCTATATTTCAGTACAATATGTAAGTTATGAATGAAAAATGCTTATGTGGGCTTATCTGGATAGAACACAATTTATAACATATTTCTGTGGGAAAAGCATTCTGTTTGACACAACTGGCTTACAGATTTTTATAACATTACTTATTTGTAAATTAGGACATTGTTTTACCAATCAAAGGGAAAGTTGCTATATAATATAAAAGTGAGGTAATCGTTTATTGTAAGTTCCATCCAATCTTAGAAAAGTAGAACTTAATCTGCCTCGCTTTTTTTTTTAAGATTTATTTATTTATTCATGAGAGACACAGACTGAGAGAGACACAGAGACACAGGCAGAGGGAGAAGCAGCTTCTCGCAGGGAGCCTGATGTGGTACTTGATCCTAGATCCTGGGATCATGACCTGAGCCAAAGGCAGGCGCCCAACTGCTGAGCCACCCCTCACTGTCTTTTAATTTACCTACATGTCACAGCTGTTTATAACTTCAGCATTATTCCCCTAGTATACCTTCAAAAACTCGTCTTGGCACAGAATGGAGAATTTTGTGTACTTGCTAAAAGGAAGAAATACATGGTCTTCTATTTTATTCATTGACTAATGCAGAAAGAAAAGTTAGAAATAAATCTGTTTAAACTAAGGAGTCCCAAAACCAAAGGAAAAAGCCTTTCTGAAAGATTGGTGAACAAATTTTAGCAAATGATTTTTTTTAACCTATCTTAATTGAACTAGCAAAGTATTATTAAAAATAAATGTTGGCATATTGCCCTAAATTAAGGAACACAGAACCCCTCCTTTGCGTTTTGAATTCATGAAAAGGTCTATTTACTCTTATTTTTTTAATACTTTCGCTAAACAAGCTAGTACCTATTCCATTTCACCAGGCCACATGGTAGCCGTGAATGTGAGTGTAGTCTTTCAAAAATGAGCTGCATGGGACTATCTGCATAACAAAAATGCTACTGTGAACCAGCACCTTGCTGCCCAGAGCTGTTGTCAAAGGAGTTGGAAGAACTTCATCTATTTTAATACCTGATAACTTTGTTCACCCGAAAATAACTACTCCTCAAATACAGTTGCTTTTCAGTAACGTGAAAAAGCTACTGATTATGAGGAAGTAGCAGGTTCAAGGAGTTGATAATAGGATTCAGTTTTTTTTTTTTTTTCATTTCAAAATCTGCCAGCCTAAATTCAGACCAGATTTGTGATGATTAAAAGTTCTTTTCCTTTGGCTCCGATTCAGGAGTCAATTTGAAACAAGCTACTTCTTCAGTACATTTTCCACTGAGCAGATTGAGTCACTATATAGTATCTATATAATTGCTGAATCGACAGCAATGCGTTCCTACGCTGAAAACCTACTGTGCGCAGAGGGGTAGATGACCTCTGGTCTCCCTGGAGTTTCTGTGTTCCCAATGGCACCCAGTCTTTACTTCTGTGGTATCACTTCTCATGCTGCCTCATCCTCATCTTCATCTGGTTGTGACTGTCTCTTCAGCAGACTGGGAGCCCCTTTAAGGATAAAGACTGGTCTTTATCTCTGTATCACCAAGATAAGCATCACACAGTGGATGCTCAACAAAACACTTGCTTGTTAAATGAACAAATATATATACTACTAATATTAGTAGTGGTTTGGATTTTCGAGAGATGGGAGAAAATGTAATTGCCATAGGAAGCCTCACATTGCTTTCATCCTCCTGAGAGAGAGAGAGAGTGTGTGAGAGAGAGAGAGAGAAAGAGATGACTAATTCAGTTGTTCCCAAAATGTGGTCCCTTGGACCAGCAGCATTTACATCAAATGGGAACTTGTTAAAAATGCACATTCCAGGATGCCTAGGTGGCTTAGTTGGTTAAGCGTCTGACTTCAGCTCAGGTCATGATCTTATGGTCCTAGGATCAAGCCCTGCATCCTGTATCTGGTTCCGCGCTCAGCAGAATTTATTTGTCCCTCTGCCCCTACCGCCCACCCCCCCCCCCCGCCCCTGGCTCCTTCTCTCTATCAAATAAATACAATCTTTAAAAATCCACATTCCCAGGCTCTATACTAGACCTAGTGAACGAGAAATTCTGGAGGTGGAGCCCAGCAATTTGAATTTTAACAAACTCTATTGGGGAGTCTGATGCTTGCTAATATTTGAGAACCACTAAACTAGATCTTCCTCACTCGTTTTTAATCTTCAAAATGTTAGTTCTAATATAGTTAACACACAGTGTTATATTAGTATAAAAGTATACCTGAAGGTGTACTTTTAAAAAAGATAATATTTTAATTCAGGAGTATAGATTTTCCTTACTCTTAACATATACACATGTCCTCACAGTTCAGAGTAAGCCCTTGAAGAAGGCTGGTTTTGTCCACACCCCCACCCCACCCCGGGTCCTAACTCAACCTTTAAATCGGTGTTCAGGATGTATTCAGTTAGCTCAATTTGGCAAAAACTCCAAATTATCCTCCTTTGCTTCTCACAGGGAGGTATTTGGGCTTGAATTGCCAGGTAATTGCTTCAATTAACCAATTCATTTTGCTTAGGTAAGCACAGCTGGTGGTAAAACCATCCACAGTATCCTAAAAGTGTTCTAGCTTATTCCCCTTTGGTTGAAGCCAACCAGAGACCTGCCAGGGAGGGGAAATTAACCACATGGGGAAGGAAGAGAATGGGTCTCTATATCTACTTTGCCTTCTCACAGGTTTCTTTTCTAAACCCTGGTTCATAGGATCTCATGCCACCGACATCTGGGCATGTAATAGAAGGAAGTGCTTTCCTGTGCAATAAGAATACACTGTGGGTGCATTTGCCCATCGTTAGAATCACACACATAGGAAAAGTGGGCAGCTTCTCCTGCCTGTTGCCTCAGCAGCTTTGATTCTCCTGTCAACATTAAGGACAGTAGTGCAAGGATGTGAACTGGAACTTAAGTCTGTTCACCGTGCGTATACTCTTGCCATTACAGTCACAGAGGCACACAATTTCTCAAAACCTTAGACATGAATTTTGAGGCAAGTGATTACAAGTAATTCTTTTGGTTTTAAGAAGTAATCAGATCAGGGATGCTTGGGTGGCTCAGCGGTTTGGCACTTGCCTTTGGCCCAGGGCGTGATCCTGGAGTCGCGGGATCAAGTCCCATGTCGAGTCCCGTGTCAGGCTCCCTGCATGGAGCCTGCTTCTCCCTCTACCTGTGTCTCTGCCTCTCTCTGTGTCTTTCATGAATAAATAAATAAAATCTTTAAAAAAAAAAAGAAGTAATCAGATTAGGGCACCTCCAAGAATGAAAGAATGCTTAAGGAGTTACATGGAAAGTATTTTCATTTTCTTCAAGTTGTACCTAAAACCAGTCACCTTTTTTTTTGGGGGGGGGGGGGGTTTTAAGCTGTGCTACAGGTATTACTTTCCCTGAGATATTTGAAACCTTGTGCCAATAACTTTTTATTTGCCTTTAAGACAAAATTGACTTGCTTGATAGAACCTTCTATCCTTGTGAGTTGGAAGGCTTAGATGAAGGAATGTCTGCAGAAAATTTCATTTCTTAGTACATATTTCTGAGCTTGTTTGGGAGTGACAGTAATGGCATTACAAGGTATTGGAGCGCTGCTCCCAGAAGCTAGGAGAGAGGCCAGAGCAGTGTGAAAATCTCCTGCAAATCTGGCGAGCATCCTCCAGCTCCTGAAGGTAGTAGCACAGAGTGTTTTTTATTAGTGGTCATAGTCAAGGAAGCCCGCCCAGTCTGGATATTGACAACTAACATTTAGAGGTCACATCATAATTGTGTAGTTTTTCAGTTTTCGTTTTTTGTTTTTAGCAGAGGGCAGAGTGTTTTATTTTAAAATTCTGAGTAAGGGGTACCTGGGTGGCTCAGTAGTTGAGTGTCTGCCTTTGGCTCAGGGTCATGATCCCGGGGTCATGGGATTGAGTCCCTCATCAGGCTTTCCACAGGGAACCTGCTTCTCCCTCTGCCTATATCTCTGCCTCTTTCTGTGTGTCTCTCATAAATGAATAAAATAAAATCTTAAAAAAAAAAAAAACCTCTGAGTAAACATGCATGCTTTAGTCCATTATGGTCCAGGTATTTGGAAGCCATAGAGAATTCAGGAAACATTAAGTGTTAATTACTGTAAATGTGAGTGTTATAGGAGGGGGTCTGTAACAATATTCTAAAATAATATTCAAGAAGAACCAAGATAGAAAAAGACAACTACATTTTTTCATTTCTTAGCCCATTTATTGACTTGTGCAAACAGAAATGCATTCCATAAACCCTTCTGAGTGTCTATTATGTTCCAGAAGCAGAGGGCATAAAGGTTAACAGGACATAGTTCCTGCCACAAAGAGCTTGCATTCTGCTCCAGTTGTATCTAGTCCCCTTCACTGTGCCCAAGAACACAAGTCAGCAGTAATCAAATGCAGTGTAATACTTAACACTTGCTTTCTTTCCAGGGGGCTTTCCCTGTCAGAGTATCTCGAGGTCCCTAATTTGCTTTTATTGTTCAAAGAAAAGGGAATCGTTTTTGTTTTGTTTTGTTTTTAACTGAACAACTAACTGAAAAGCATTTCCAGAGCAGCTATTAGGATCTCAGGTGTGTGTCTCTGTTTCACATGGTGGAGGCCTCAGACTCCTTCCTGAACAATCTTCAGGAGATTGTTCTCGGTGGTATTTCTTTTTTCCCTTGGAGCAACGGGATTCCTCTGGGAATAGAAACAGCTGCTGCTGAGCGACTGCTCAGCACAAATCATTCTCTTGCCCCCAAAGGGTTAGAAATGGCCCTCCTGAGAATGGACTTGGGCGCTTTTAATTTGTTGTGGTGACATATGCCAATGCAGGAAGGAGACATCTCTTCCCTATCGCCCCTCTAAGGCAGCGCAGATTTAGCCAGATTCATTAGCATTTCCCTAACAATTGATTGACTTGGAAGAAACAGTAGTATTTAGTCTGAATGATCCTCCCTTCTTGAGTATAAGAAGAGTATCACTGGTTTTGCATTAACAAAAGTTGATAAATAACCATCTTTTCTAAACATTGCTTTTCATGGTGCCAGTCCCTTACTTGGCCTGGCATTCCATCATGTCTCTGTTGAAGTCATTGAGAAACTGTATCATCAGCAGTAATCTTGCAGCAAAATCTGCCATAGTTCTTGAAAGGAGTCAGCTTGAAATCTTGGCCAGGATCCTTGAACTCTAGTCCAGCCTCAAGGCTGATGTGACTTTGCATTTGTCTCACTTTTGTCTCTGACCCTGCATGCTATCTTCCAACAGTGTCACTCTCTGCACTGCAAGAGGGACACAAAAGGACCCTCTTGAAAGGAAAGGATGAGGAGGCAAAGAAAGAGAAAAGGGATAGGATATTTTACAGTACTGAGTATGAGAGTTAGCCCTTTTTTGTTCTAAATCAATAGCCTCATATATATGTATGTGTATATATATGTATATGTATATGAAATATATGTCATCTAGCCAGTGTAACCTAAAATACTTAGTTGCATTAACCATTCAACTGATAATCTTATATGCCAGATATACTGTTTGTTTTGCTTGCTTCTGGCCATGTTCCTTGCTCTCAGTAGAAAGAGAGTTGAGTCGTAGAGAAATAGGAATATAATAAAGACTGGGAATGATAAGGAACATTATTTAACTGCCTAAAGAGTAGGGCACATAATGAGAAATTTGTAATTTCTGGGAAATGAGAAATTATTGCATGCTGAGATAGTCAGAATGCTTCATTGAAGAGGTACAACTTTTGCTGAATCCTAAAGGGCTGGAGGGGACCCAGAGAGGTGGGCAGGATGAATTGGTAATTTCCAATGACATATATAAAGGCAGTAAGATCGAGGACAGAAATGCATAAGCCCTGTTCCAGGGATAGTGAAAATATTGGGCTAGAGTTTTTCTGTGGTAGATAACATGAAGATCAGATTTTAACAGACCTGGGACAGTAGGCAAGGGAGTCTGAACATTATCTTAAAGCAGCTGAGAAATACCAAGGACTTTTTTTAGTTGAGAAGTGACAGATGAAGATAGTGTTTAGGGTACTTTTGGTGGTGATATATGATCTGCTTTGAAACAGGAAGACAGGGAAATCAGTAAGAGTGGCTGAGAGGGCAGGACTTGGGATCTGATAGATCTGGGTTCCAGTCTCTGCCCACCCCATCCCCCCATTTCCTAGCATGTGCAAGTCACTTAACCTCTCTGAGCTCTAAGGTTGGATAATATTATCTATTTTCTTCATACATCCAGCAAAAACTATTGAGACCTACTCTTCCAGGTACTGTTTTAGGCACTGGGGATATAAGCATGAACATAACAAATTCAGCTCCAGTGCGCCATGGAAGTAAAAGAATCCAAAGGATTAAATGAGGTAATGTATATACAATCCATGGCATATCATAGGTACTCAAAAAATGGTGACTAGAAAGTCCACTGTAGCAATAATTGGTTATGAGATAGAAAAATTCCAACAATGTGCTCTTCCAGAACAATTATTTGCCAGAGAATAAGCACCAGTAAACATTTAAGGCTATGGGTTCCATTCCCACTGGCTTCTTCTCAGGGAAGCACCTGTCCTTTGGTTCCAGTTGGGCTAGACTTCAATAACTTGTACGTTTCCCACCTGCATGGACATACCCTGCTTATTATAGATTCACTCAGTCAGACCCTGGTGATCCAGGAACGGCTCCCCCTTCCCTGTTGCCTGGGCTCTGGAGTCAGCCATAGCTCTTTTCCTTAGCCCAAAGCAAAAAGCTTTTTCTTCCTTCAGCCACTCCCATCACCTCCTGCTTTCCACCTAATGATGAGAACTGGAACTATCTGCTCAACATCTCTTTGCTCAGGCCCACTCTACTCAAGCAAAATGTGTCCTTGAAGGATTTGCTCATGATCTGAGCACCTACAGTTTTTGTCACCAGATGGTTGACCAAGAGAACAAACTATGTTTGGTGTCTTTAATATTCTCTAAAGCAATGCCAAGCAAAGCACTGAAATACATGTTATTTTTATTATACATTAGCAACTCTATAATTTGACGTGGAGTCTGCTGCCAGTTCATTATTCAACAGTATTTACTGACTATCCATTATAGGAAGAACGTTGTGCTAGATGTTAGGGTTGCAAGTCTGGAGCTAGGCTCCATACTCTTCAATGTTATATCTCAGAGGAAATATCGCTAGACTGGGAAGCAGAAAACAAGAGTTCTAGTCTTGGCTCTGACACATGATACTGAACAACACATTTAAATTCAATGTGAAATCAGAACAATGTAAAAACAGTTAATATTCATTGAATTACTATACATTTGGCAATGTACTAGGTGCTTTACATATATTATTTTATTCTCTCAACGAAGTTCACATATCACTATTTTCCTTTTTATGTGAGTGGAGCGAGGCTTGGAATGCCCTCCACCCCACAACCACTGGTAGAAAAACCAAAGTGGAAGCTACATCTTTCTTAATCCAGAGCTCGAAGGCTTACCCTCCATTTCCCAAGTTATTTATTGTAAACAGCTAATTAGTTAATATCTGTTAAAGAACGTTGGAGTTCATAACAAATGTAGAGGGTGCTCTTTTTTTTCCCCCACTGTAAAACCTTTGAAATAAAGGTGAAATAAAGGTGAAATAAAGGGTTGTATCTGATTCAGGTATCACTCATGCTTAGCATGAATGAGTAGGTGATCAAACAGTATTTGCTGGAGAAAACACTTGTATACTTGGGCTTGCTACCTTATTCCTAGCCCTGCTGCCATACCAAATTTATCTCCATGTCCACAGAACTGCCCCAAATGTTGCTATTTACAGAATGGGGATTTGATACTATTTATGCATTGAAATGAAGTGCCCCTAGCTCTAAAATTCTGTTTTAGATTACTTCACAATTTTGAGTACATTCATATTATATATATATATATATATATATATATATATATATATATATATATATAAACAGTCATACCTGGGAATTTCTACCCTTTTAAGCTAAGAATCCATCCTACATATTGTCATGACCGCAGTATGAAGACAGTGCAAAAATGCCAAGGGAGAACCAGGCAAACAGTGCTCATTCAGGGAAAATAAAGAAAGGCATCCCAGAGTGGTTATTTTTAGGAGGATTTCGAAGGAAAGAAATGGCAGGTGGCTGTGAATGCCCTACTAGGATATGATACATCAAAACCTCGCCTCTGGTTTTCTACTCCCCTGCCCTCAGTCTCCTAACATTGCAAAACTAACAATAAAATATTTCTTTTAAACATTTATTGGGGTTTCCTCTATATCTTGTCTTGTGGTTTAAGTAGTCATAAAGTAGCAAACATAGAGTAGACCAGGCCTTATAGCAGACACCTCTTGTGTACCACTTGAGATCTGCCTGTTTCTTTTTCTGCTGACACTCTGCCCCAGCTCCCACGATTTCATGCACACCAAATCTGACCAGGTCTTGCCTCACACAAGTGACCAGACACTCCACCCGATGTCCGTGTGTGTGCAACACTGAAGTGCAGGAGAATTAACACTCTGTGTTGTGAATCTTTGTCCAGTGATGACGGGACCAGCTTGATAATACATTTTGTGTGGTCTCTCCTTTCTTCCCTGCATCTCTCTCCCTGTCCTCCTCCTCATCCCCTGACTCTTGCTTTCTTGAGTTGTGTTTCCAATAAATTAATAGCACACACACCCCCTGCCACAGGCTTTCCTTTCTGGGGGACATAGGTTATGGCAAACACTGAGAATGGAAGGTTAACATCTTAGCAGTCGATATCCTTAAAACGAGGCCTTTATTTTTTGACTCATGGATAACAAATGTGATAACCAGAAATATAAAAGTGAAAAAAGTATCAATTCATTTGTTGGACCAGCTTACAGACATAAAAATCATGTTCCTCAGGAATATTTAATAAAAATGACCTGGGTTAATGCCCACAATATTAAAGATGAATAAAAGTAATGCATCTATTCTCTGTGATCTAATTTTACATAAAATATGTATTTATGTATATGTAAGAATGGCATGAAAAAACCCTGCCAACATGTTAACTATGATTATCCCCAGGTGGTGGTATTATGGATGGTCTTTATTCTTTTTTTATGTCTTTCTGGAATTTTCCCAATTGTCTATGATCATGCTTTACTTTTAAAATTAGAGGAAAAAATTACAGTTATTAGAAGTGAACAAAAAAAAGTGAACATAAAGAGTCATTTATTCCTTCTTTAAAAATTTTTTCTCCATAAAAGCAAATGTGTGTTTCTGCCTGTTAAAGCACGGTGGCATCCAGGTCCTTGTCTTTTTCACAGATCAAGAGTTGGTATGGTTTAAGCTATAATTCAATTGCCAACGGAAGTCCAGAAAGGGCTTCACACTTCAGGTTTGTGGAAGCTGCCATGGCAGTGAGGCTGAGTACACATTTACTAGTGGGAGGATGATATTAGTGACAATAATGATGGGGGCAGAGTACCAAGTAAGTCCTGACAGCATAAAGATGTTGTCAGAGCTCAGAAGTGGACCTGACCCCAAAGCCTAGATTTAATCTCCATTTCTACAAGGCATCCTGGCAGCCCTTAACATCATCCTCAATTGGTGATGATTGCTAAAGAGAAATAAGTACAGAGACAGTTTTGTATCCTTAGCATCATAATTGTTTTACATACAGGGAAAGTAGGTGACTGTCTATGTAGGGCAGTGAGAAGATTATGCCTGTGAGACTGTCTATGTAGGGAGTGAGAAGTCTATTGCAGATGCCTGAAATTCCTCAGTGTGATGGATTAAGTAATATCCACCACCAGGTTAGGTAAAGTCCCTCAGTGTATTCCTGAGAAAATATTATACCATTATTTGTCCTTATCATCTTATATTAAATGTTGGATTTTTACTTCTTTGACAACAAATTAACAGCAGATTGAAAGAACAAGGAGTAAAGAAAGGAGAAAGTTTGGCATCAGACACTTTAGAGAAGCAAGTTATTGCCTACTACTATAAAGGAAGTAGTGTGGATAGCTAATATCTATCCATCTACCTACCTACCTACCTGCTTACCTACCTAGCTACCTATCTAATCTCCATCCATCCATCAAGCATAACTTCAGTTCTATTTGACTGCAAAAGTCATATGGTAAATTGCCCCCAGTTCATCACCTTTTACATATTTTTCCCCCTTGCCATGTGACTTTATAGTTGTTCCCTCTAAGCTTGGAGCTCCAAGCCATAAGTCTTGCTTGGACCAAAGGTACATAAAGAGAAGTAAACCCTTGGTTATTTCCATTTGTTCCATGCCACTGTCATAAGGAGAGCAGATCCCAACAAGCCCATTGATCCAACGAGGATGAGAGATACTTGAAACAGAGCCTCCCCAGGTGAATGCAGACTAGATTAGCTGACCCCCATGTGACCTGCAGATGCATAATCAAGAGTGAGTGATTCCTATTTTAAACCACCAATTCTGGGGTGACCAATCACAGAGCAATAGCTGATATAAAGCTATTTGAGTTTCTACACTCTAAGTTCATTGTAGGATAGCTCAAATAACTTTGAACATCTGTGGACAGGAACTATCCTTTCTCCAGCAAAATGTCCAGCACAGAGTATATGACTGGCAATGTTTATTGAATGAATGATTCTTTGCAATATGTCTCAACCTCCCTTTTCAGCCTTGACTCTATGTTATGGGTTAAATTGGATCTCCCCCTAAAAAAGAGATGTTGAAATCCTAACCCCCTAGTACTTCAGAATGTAAACTTATTTAGATACAGGGTCTTTACAATAGTGATCAAGTTAAAAAAAAAATCATTAGGATAGATTGTAACCCAATATGACTGATGTCCTTAATAAAAGGTGGAATTTGGATACAGAGACAGGCATACAAAGAGGGAGATGATGTAAAGATACAAGGAAGAAAATGTCCATGTGACTGGGATGCAGGAACTACACAGTACGGAACACCGGGGTTATCTGCAGCCACTGGAAGTTAGGCTGATGCATGAGACAGCCACCCTTAGAGACTACAGAATGTTGCCCTGGTAACTCCTTGATTCCAGACTTGTAGCCTTCAGCACTGTGAGAGGAGGCATTTCTGTTGTTGTGGGCCACCTGGTTTTTGGTACTTTATCACGACAGTCACAAGAAACCAATATGCTTCACTGCTCTGCTGCCCACTCTCTACTTCAGCCACACCATGCTATGCCACTCCCTGCCAGTTTACTCCTCTCTGCCCTTATCCATACAATTCCTCTGTTGGGGAATTCTCTCCTTTCTCTTCTTCAACTACTTAACTTCTTATTCAACTTTCAGAACTCAATAGAAAGCTCGTCTCCTCTGAAAAGCCTGGTCCAAATACCACAGAGAGTGCATTTCTGGCTCTACTCTGTTCTCGTTTTTCCTTGCTTCACAGCTCTCCTAAGGTATGTGTCACATTGTAGTTAATGACCTGTTTGGATGCCTCCCCTCTTCACACACACACACACACACACACACACACACACATATACACACACCAAAACTATAAACTCCTGGGAGACAGGAACTATGTATTATTTCTCTCTCCTTACATTTTCCTTTTCTATTATGGCTCCTGGGTAGTATAGGCCTTTGGTAGATATCTGTTGACAGACCATAGAGGTTTAAAGGATGAGGATTTCCTTTGAGAATTAAAAACCTGAGAGGTGGCCAGAGGGACACTGTTGTTGTGGGGAGAGAGCCGTCCACAGGGCTGGCAAAGTGGACTGCTCAGGAGGATAGAGAGTGGCTACTTAAGCTCCTTCTCAAGGAGAGTCCAACTCTCCCCACAGCAAAAGTGTGAGTTAAAGTGCACTTCTGGTTCTATCTACACACTAGAAGTTCCTAATGGAAAGGAAAAGAACAAAGACAGCTGAAAGCCTCCTTCTCACCACCCCACTCAGAGCCCTCAGATTGGAGAGCGAAGATCTTGTGGGGTCATTGAAGTCAAGAAGACCTGGGTTGGAATTTCCTTCATACCAATTGTGTGACTTCTCTAAGCTTGTGTTTATTTCTTTTAAAGCCTGTGTTTATAAATAATAAAGATGGAGATGAGAAGGTGCTTCCTACTTCATAAGGCAGTTGTGCAGAACATATGTTACACACAACCTGAAAAAGCCTGGTGCATGGTAGGCATTCTTAAATGCCAGCTTTCCTGCTTTAGGCCTACTCAATTCGTAATTCGACCCAGAATGGGAATATTGCCTCTGTTGCAACACAGGCAAGTGATTAGAACATTCTGATCTTCAGAGCACACTGGCTTATTCTGTGATAATCACAGTAAAATATATGAAAGTGATTAAAGACAGAAGAAAATGGTGCAAACCCTACAACTCTGAGGAATTAAAGTCAAGTTCAACCCTTTATATAATTTTATAGATGAAAACCTTATAGAAATCAGGGTGAAAATGACAGTGGACAGACCCTTAACCCAAGCAATGAAAGGGGGTCTCTTTTTGTAATGATGGATGTATAACTCTTGGTTATATTTATCAGGGCTCACAGCTTTTTAACTGTTGGATAAAAATCATAGTATGGTACCTGGATTCAGGAAAGAATATAAATAATATATTTATAAATGCCAACAATTTTGTGGTCTCATTTCATACCTGTCACCTCACATTAGGAAATACATCTTTCTATACGTATTTAAACACAATAACCTTCCTTTCGTCTTTAGAACTATTTCAATTTCCATTATTAAAACATGTTCAGAGGCAAATTCTTGTTCTTAAAAATTGCAGTTCCTGAAAACCCTCTCCAAACTGAGCAAGATTATTTCCATAGTGCCTGGTTCCTCCATGTATGCATTTATTTTTATTTATTTGAGGAGATATTCTGGCAGCCAAACAGATTTGGCAACAGGTTGGCAGGTATGCCAGGGGCTAGACACAGCTGTTGGGTTAGCCTCTACTCAGAACAGCTACTCCAAAAACACCACCTAGATGGCAACTCTTCTCAGGCTCAAAGAGGGAGTAGAGACAAACAGAGCTTTGCCTTACAGTGAATACAAATATATTTAGAATATATTTACCCCTAGAGGATTAAGTTTTACTGTGTGTAAAAAAGAGAATGTGAGGTTTAGTGCCGTTCCTAACCAAGTTCTCCTATTAAATTCTTTAAATTACATATGAGAAAAATAAAATTAAAGAAAAGCAATATAAATAACCAAATTGTAGAGCACATATAATAAACACCTCTAAATCAGAAAGGCTCATAAAAATAATATTTTGAAGCTTTTACTAATAATATTAATAGAAAAACACTTAAAAATTAATATACCCTGTGCTGCCCTTTTTCCCTCTAGGAAGCTGAAAATGCTTCACGGGTGTTCTCAGCCAACCTTTAACATGTGCTATGGGTTTCAGGCAGCACACACTTTCTCTCTCCTGATTTGTGAATGGGTAGACCAGACCACAGAGAGGTTAGGGAAGTCTCCCGATTACTAACCCTGAATCATAGGTTTAGGATTATACTTTTCTGAATTCTTTTACACAGTACATCTCACTTTATGCTAGCCCAGATGATCTGGCTTTAGCCTTCCCACACTGCCTTCTCCCATCCCAGAGCCAGGAGGCTTCCTTTATAAGTCTGGTGTATACGCCTCCCTTCCAATTATGAAGTCACTTGACTCTTCTCCCAAAATCTGCCCTCAGGCAGAAACCAGCTCAGATTAGGGAGGTTTTGTGCAATCTTTTTCCTCCCACAAACTCCTGTCTAACAATCAGACATTCCTTCAAGGTACTAACTCAGATGGAATAAAGCTAGTTGAAAAATGCAAACACCAAACACGAGAGTCAGAGCCAACTACTTTTAAGCCTCAAGACAATCCTGTAAGGTAGGCATTATTTTCTCCTTGAATGGAGTCATGCATGTCTGCATTGATGCATCAATCACTTCTGCAGGAGCTGTGCTCATTATTGGGAATACAAAGATAAAAGAACTTATATCAGGGTAATGTTGTAAATTGTGCAAACACTACCTTCTTTCTCCCCCAGATAGAAAGAAAAACACGTAATGAGAAATTTTAAGACAGATTTGTGCTTTAAAACAAGATAAGTGGCAGGGCATCTGGATGGCTCAGTCAGTTAAGCTCCAACTCTTGGTTTTGACTCAGGTCATGATCTCAGGGTCATGAGATCGAGCCCAATGTCAGGTTCTACAGTCAGTGTGGTCTGCTAGTTTGCTTAGGATTCTTTCCCACTCTCTCTCTCTCCTCCTGTGCTCCTCCTTCCTGCTTAGTCTCTCTCTCTCTAAAATAAATAAATACGATATTTTAAAATAATAAATAAAACAAGGTAAGTCTCTCCAGAGATGAGAAATGACATGTGAAAAGGAAAGCTAAGGAGAACAAAGCTAAGAGGATGCCCTGTTGGCCTCCCAGCCTCCAGGTCAGAAATAGGCAGGGTCAGCCAGGAGTCCAGTTTTTGCAGGACAGCTGGAGTGAAAATGTTTCTCAAAGTGGTGAAGACCTGAGCCAGCCTCACTGCTTGAAATCAGTGGCAGGGGTGCATCTCCCACTGATGAAATAAAATGGAAAAGATTTGTCACCTGTCTGCTAGGCTGGAATTTATATGCAGCTACAGAGCTATGAAAGCTGAAAGACATTGTCCCAGCCTCAAGACTAAGAATGGAGTCAAGCTGGCCACTAGTCCTGCAAGAGATTGAGCAAAAGCAAAATCAAGGTTTTGACAAGGAGAGGTGGGAAGCAGAAGAGAGAAGAGAAGGGAGAAGGAACAAGAAAGGGAATAGAAGGAGAGGGAGAAAGAGAGGGAAAGAATTACAGAAACATCTCTCCTGAGATTAATCTGCAACTCCAGTTCTAAAATACATTTAAAATAAACAGAACAAATAACAAGGATATCTACAAAGTCCACAAATGGAGGAAGGATTTACCACAGAATAAACAGGAGTAATAGAAGAATTTGAATAAAGGTTATATAATAAATATGTTCGTTGTTTTTAAAGGAGCAAATGAAAAAAATATCCCCAATATGAAGAAAAGACCAGGAAGATATTTTTATTTTTTAAAAAAAATTTAAAAAAAATTATTCATACTTGAGAGAGACAGAGAGACAGAGAGAGGCAGAGATACAGGCAGATGGAGAAGCAGGTTCCATGCAGGGAGCCCGACATGGGACTCAATCCCAGGACCCCAGGATCACGCCCTGGGCTGAAGGAAGGCAGGCGCTAAACCACTAACCCACCCAGGTGTCCCCAGGAAGATATTTTTAAAACACAATAGAAATAAAACAAAAATAAGTGGATGTGAAAATAATTTACAGCAAATATCGTACCTTCTAATAAAACAGTAGGGCATTCTTTTAAAAATATGGGATAGAAAAAAAAGATGCCACTATGGAGTGAGTAGCCAGTAAGGGTATACCATCTGTATGCACTTTTGAAATGTGTAAAAATATTTTAGGTATATATACATCTATAGTAAAACTATAAAGAAAAATCAAGAACTTACATACACAAAATTCAGAATACTAGTTTATTTCTTGTGAGAGATGGGAATAACAATGGGAAAGGCTATAACAGAAGGTTTAAAAGGCTTATGTTTTAAAAAGATTGGGACACCTGGGTGGCTCAGTGGTTGAGCATCTGCCTTTGGCTCAGGGCGTGATCCCAGGGTCCTGGGATCAAGTTCTGCATCGGGCTCCCCTCAGGGAGCCTGCTTCTCCCTCTGCCTATGTCTCTGCCACTCTCTCTGTGTCTCTTATGAATAAATAAATGAAATCTTTTTAAAAATAACAATAAAAATAAAGATTTATTTAAGAGAGAGAGAGCACAAGTGGGAGGGGTAGAGGGAGAGGGAGAGAAAATCTCAAGATGACTCCACACTGAGTGCTGAGCCCAATGCAGGGCTCAATCCCATGATCCTGAGATCATGAACCAAGAATCAGATGCTTAACCGACTGTACCACCCAGGTGCCTGTCTTATTTTTTTTTCCAACCAGATTATTTAATACATGAGTACCAATAAATTATACCTGTATACAATGTACACCTTGTAATATTCTTTTGTATGTATGACATTCCTAATAATAAGTGAATAAAAGAAAAGACGAAGGAAGATAGAGGATAGATCACAAAGCTCCAAAATATTCTAATAGAGGGGCACCTGGCTGGGTCAGTTGATACAGCATGTGACCCTTGATCTCAGAGTCATGAGTTCGAGTTTTGTGAGGGTGTAGCAATTGCCTAAAAATAAAATCCTAAAAAATATATATATATATGTCTAATAGAAATTTCAGAAAAAGGGACTGGAGAGAATGGAAGGAAACTGCCTGTGTTCTGTGACCCCAAGTTATCAATTCCTGTGGTGTAATGGAATGGAGCCAGAGAGGAAAGGAGCACCTGGAGCTGTGCCTTACAGGGAGTATTTGGAGACATGATGGGGAGAAATTTTCTGTAACAGAAACATGACAGGAGCCCTCAGATTTGAAGTATACTTTAAGTGATATATACCCAGATGAACTACCATTTAAGAATACAAGCAAAAAAGAGATATGTCCAAATATGAGAAGACTAGACTATGGGTTTATTACTACCAGACTCTCATTGAAAGGACACCCCAGAAAGAAGAAAAATGAAACTAGAGGGAAGAAACGAAAAGGCAGAAACACTGGTCAATACAGACTTTGGTAAAATGTTGGGAAATTAATAAGTTTTAATATTACTGATTTTGTTATTTTTTATATCAAAATGAAGACTCTAGGTAACTACAATAAGAAAAGTGAGCAGTGGCGAGATGAGAGATCTTCAGTAAATAGTTACAACATAAAAATTACTTAGGTCCTCAAGTTCTTTGGGAGACAGAAATACTAAGACATTTTTAGAAGTATTTAGAAATAGATGTTAAAATTTTGAGGGTAGACAATAAAGAATAAAAGGCTAAGGTATAGCTTCCACACCATCCACACCAACAGAGGAACTTTTAAAAGGATGTAGAGGAGCAATGGGTGGCTCAATTAGTAGAGCTTCTGACTCTCGATTTTGACTCAGTGATGATCTTGGAGTCATGGGATCCAGCTCCACATTGGGCTCACGGCTGGGTGCAGAGTCTGCTTGAAATTGTCTCTCTCCCTCTGCCCCATTCCCTGCTCGCACACACACACTTTCTCTCTCTCTAAATAAACAAATAAATAAAATCTTTAAAAAATAATAGAAGGAGGTAGAAAATGTATCACTTCAAACAAAAGGCAGAATAGTTAAACAATAAGAACAACAAAGGAAAAACAGGGTGAATGAAAATTATAAAAACTGGAAGATATAAGAATAATTTCAATTATATCAAGAATCATGGTAAATATAAATGTATAAAGTTCCAACTGTCTACTGCAAATGAGAAATTTAATGTATCAAAAAATAAATTCCTGATCTTCATTGCACCACTCCTACTCCCACCTCAAACCTAGACCTAAAGTATTCTTCAGCTTATTGATGGCAACTCCATCCCTCCAGTGGCTCAGTCCAAACCTTGAAATCGTCTTTGATTCCTTCTTGTATCCCATATCCCATATCCAGCAATCCTTTGGACTCTACCTTAAAAACATTTCAAATATGTGATTACTTTTCATTCTTTCACTGTTACCACCCTGGGACAAGCTACCATCATTTGTTGCCTGGATTATTTCAATAGTCTCCTAATTGGCCTCTTGTTTCCAATTTGGCCATTCTTCCTCTCACACTGAGCTTCAGGCTCTTTCTCTCTTAGTCTTTCTTGCAAAATCAGGCATGGGGATCCTTTAAAATGTAATTCAGATCATGTACTTTCTGAGCTGAAAGCCTTCAATGGTCATTTCCTCACTTTGAGTAAATGCTAAGATTCCTAGAATGGCCTAAATGACCCTACATGGTCTGACTCTAGTGATTTCCTCTGCCTCACTTAATGCTTTCCACCTTCCTATTAGTTTCCTATTGCTGCTCTAACAAATTATCACAAATTTCGTGGCTTCAACAATACACATTATTTTATAGTTCTAGAGGTCTAAGGTCTTCCTTGGCTAAAATTACAGCATAGGCAGGGCCACCTTCCTCTAGAGGGTCTAGAGTCCATCCTTTGCCTTTTCCAGCTTCTAAGGCTGCCCATATATCTTGAATCATGTCCTTCCACATCTCCTTAACTCTCCTGTCTCTCTTTCTCCCTTTTAAGGATGCTTATTTTTATACTGGGCCTAGCCAGCTAATCCAGAATAATCTCCCAATCTCAAAGTAACTTAATCACATCTGCAAAATCACTTTTGCTATGTAAGGTGACATACTTACAGGTTCCTGGGACTAGAATATGGATTAGGAGTCCATGATTCTGCCTCCTACACTCACCATGCTCCCACCATGTGGACTTTTTACTGTTCCTCAGGTGCTCTGGCCATGATCCTACCTCATCACTTCTGGCTGTTCCCTCCACGCAGGATGCTTTCCTGTGAAATATCCTGGGGCTCACTCACTCAACTCCTTTAGTCTTTGTTCAATTGCTCCTTGTCCTCAAGGCCTTCCCTAATGACCCTATTTAAAATTATATCTCCATAGTACTCCAAAATCCCTATTTTCCTGATTTTCTTCCTATAGCATTTGCCATCTTTAAAAATAATAGAATTAATTATAATGTGCTGTCTCCTCCCACTTAAGGCAGGAAGATTTGTCTGCTTTATTCACTGGTGTATCTTTGGCGCCTAGAATGATACCTTGTTCCTGCTGGGTGCTGAGTAATTATTTGTTGAATGAGTGACTAAATGAGTAGATGGATGGACAAATGTATGGAAGGTCATATGGATGGATATATACACATATATACATTATATACATTATGTTATATGACATTATGTAATATACAAACACATGCATAGATGAGGCGGAATAAAGTTTTTAAGATGAGATTGGAAACCCTAATACCTGGGTTCAAATCCCAAATCTATAACTTGCTAAGGGTGTGAGTTTAGCCAAGTTAATTACCTTTTCAATCACTCAGGTCCTTCATGTATAAATTGGGAGTAATAATAATATCCAACTTGTAGTTTTCTTGTGTGGATTAATAAAGGTGACAGTATTTGGCTGTTTATTATTAAAATAGTAATAAGTCTGATTGAAGGGAAGAAAACATGGTCCTTACCCTCCAGGAACCTGTCCAGAGCAGTAGTCCTCTGACGGTGGGAACAGATGTTTATTAATATTTTTTATCTAAAGAAGGACATGCATCAGGCTGTCATAGTTGCTGTGTGGACTCTCCCTGGGCTCAGTTGAGAGTGTGCTGTGGGAAGAGTGGTAGTTCTACAACCTGTAAGGAGGGGTTCTTTCCTTCTTATTTACTGTCCCCTCTATTACTGTGTCCACTGACATAGTGGGTGTCCACTGAGTGGATTTATAACTGTCTAACCCTCACAAAGTGGAGAAATGGCTTAAAAAGATCCATTCAAAGAAAGAATGAAGATAATACTAATAGCAGAAACATAAGTGTATAGCAAGAAATGGCAAGGCAGACATTTCTCTTGTCCAGCCACATTAGGAGGTAAAAACAATGCCAAACTAATCTGATCTGTTGAGAAGCCACATAAAAATATATCAAGATGACAATTTGAAATATTTATTTCCACTCTCTTAATGATGAACTTTGCCCCAAATTCACATTGTGTCCTAAACTATTAGCAAATTGGTAATCTGAAGACATTACAATTATCAAGATATTGAGCACATCATTAAAATTTCTTAGAGTTTTATATTTTCTGTGTGATTTTATAATATACATTATACATCAGAAAAATACTACTGCAACTGATTTTCTAAAGATTTTATTTCAGAGAATGAGATCGAGCACATAGGGGAGAGGGACAAAGGGAGAGGGAGAGAGAATTTCAAGCAAAGTCCCCACTGAGCATGGAGCCTGACCTAGGGCTCAATCTCAAGACCCCAAGATCATGACCTGAGCTGAAATCAAGAGTCAATTTTTACCAACTGAGCCACCCTGGCACTCCTGCAAATAGTTTATAAATACATACATATATATATAAATATATATATATGATTGTATATGTTTTATAAATACATGTGTTTATATATGTATTATATATTGTATATACATATTATACATATATAAATCTTATATATGATATATATATATCTACATATATTTATATTCATACATAGAACACATTCTATCTACATCAAAACATGTCTTACTGATAGGGACACTAGTATCAAATAAATATGTACATCACGCAGGGGAGGAGATGCTTACAGTGCATTCTGATGGGGCACCTGACAGGAGAGCATAGAGACATAGAGAGCTTCTTTGAGGTGGAGATAATCCAGCCTAGAGGAAATCAGGGCTGAAGGCTGAAGGCTGAAGGCTGAAGGGCAGGTAGTTTTTAGTTAAGCACGGAGTGGGTGGCAGGGCATTCCAGACAGAAGGAGCAAAGACAGCAAGGACGTGGCAGACTTAGAGAACTGTAGGTGAAACAGGAGGTTAATGGTGAATCTGAGAGGGTGAATGAGATCCAGATCCACAGTGCAAATACATAGTTGAACAGGGATTTTGAATCAGGCCTTCTGGTATCAAATTTCCAGTATTTCCCTTGGGAAGCAGTAAGATGCACAGGCTAAACAAAGAAAAAAAACAAAACACAGGCTTTGGAATCAGATAGACTGAGGGTTTTTTTTTTTTTTTTTTATGGTGAAAAAAAATTAGATTTAGAGTCGGCTGGACTCAGTTTAAATGATCCCAATTTTGTTGGCAACATCCAAAGCATCATAGTCAGGAGCCAGTCGAACATATGCTTTCTTCTCACCATCAGGCCTGATCAAGGTGTTGACCTTGGCCACATCAATGTCATAGAGCTTCTTCACAGCCTGTTTGATCTGGTGCTTATTGGCCTTGACATCCACAATGAACACAAGTGTGTTGTTGTCTTCTATTTTCTTCATGGCTGACTCAGTAGTTAAGGGGAACCTGATGATGGCATAGTGATCAAGCTTGTTTGTCCTGGGGGCACTCTTTCAAGGACATTTGGGCTGCCTTCGGAGACGCAGGGTCTTGGGTCCTCGGAATGTAGGTGACGTGCGGATCTTCTTTTTTTTTGTGACTGTGCACGCCTTTCGGCACTGCTTTCTTAGCTTTCAAAGCCTTTGCTTTGGCTCGCCTTTGGGAGGGGCAGGGGCTTCCTTCTTCGCCTTCGGTGCCATCTTCGTGAAAGGGCCAGACTGAGGTTTGAATCCAAACAATGTCACTTGCTTTGTGATCTTGACTAAGATGTTTCTCTTTTATAATCATGGATCCCTAGTCTGCAAATGATAATAATAGCTATCAGTTAGGATCACTTGGAGGTTCATCTGAGATGGCATGTTCTACTTAAAGCAGTAGCTGGCCTATGACGAATAGGCCAGCTCAGTTACTGCTTTAAGGTAAGGATTTTCTAGGCAAGAGTAATATAGGGGCAGCATCGGTCTGGAGCTACCACAGGCAGCCTGCAAACTGCACGGCCAGAGAGGGCAGGTTTTGCTTGCACATTTTTCACTGAACCTCGAATGGCAATAGAAGGAAGGCTTCCATACTGTGAAGCCGACTGAGCAAATGGAGGGACAAGGAGGAGACCTTTAATATGAGTTGTGCTGGAATGGAACCAAATGAAGAGGTGAGAGAGGCTCAGAGAAACTCCCTGTGGAAAGTACTTATGAAAGGAGCATTCTGAGCAGGAGAAAAGGAATCACCCTTCCCTTTGGAAGAAACATCTAGTATAAACTGCTGCCACACTCCATAGTCAGAGCTTGCATGGGGCTGGGGACAGGGATAGGCAAGGTTTGCCACTGGTTTGCTCCAACTGCATGTCTTCAGCAATGCTCTGAGGAAGGTAGGGAAGCACAAGTAGGATCTTCAATGAAGCAATGCCTGAAAGAATTTCTATGAGCAAGTGAAGAAAAGGGAACAAAAAGCAGGAGAAGTAGAGCTCTGTGTGTGCATGCATGCATATGTAGGTGTACAGAAGATGATATTTTATTTTTATGTTTTGAATAATTCATTAAAAGAGAATTCACTCATTTTATCTCAGGAAAACCTAATCCAAGAGAATGACATTAAAATAAGAATAGGAGGCAGAGTTCTCAACTTTATGGGATACTCCATGGCGTGTTGTAACTCAGTCACACCAACTGTCACAGTCTCCTTGTGTCACTGTTTTTTAATCCACATGGCTGTTTTGACCATAGCATTGGCAGCTCTAGAGGGCACAGGCTAAAAGACATAGGAAACATGTACCAGCCTGGATTCACTTTGAATCCTTACATGCAACCTTCAGGCTCTCTTTCTTCTATATGTGTATCTGGTGACACAGCAATTAGACTAGCAATTAGACTGTGGCAGCTCTTGTCACAGCTGTGGAGTGGGCACATTTCAAGGCAGTACTTCATCTCTTCTAGGTAGTGAGATGATTAGACTTGGCTTCTCCCCAACTCTGCTCTCACCACAGGAACACCCATCTTCTTTGTTGGGGGAAGAAATCTGCTCCAGCTACTGGACAATTTTCACTTTTGTGGAGAGTACAGATCATCATGTGGTGTGATGGAAAGAGTCCTTTTCATTCTTGATCTTCCAATTACTGGTAATTTGGTTTGGGGCAAGTAACTTCTCTGAATCTGAAATATCTCATCTACAAATGAAGAGATAATATTAATTTCAAAAGATGGTTACAAAGATTGAATAAAATAATTTGGTGCCTTGCATATAACTACCAATGCAACAAATGATAATTTCTTTATTTAATGAAAAGTTACTGAATTCCCCATCAAGGCTTTCTCCACGTGGTAAGAAGAGGACTCTAGATCTGAACTGTCCTCTCTGCTAGTGATCCCATAGACAAGAGGGTAATCTCCTCCCTCAGTATCAATAACAATTTCCAGAGAACACGGATCAGCTCTGTTTTGGCCACATGTACACCCCTGGACCATGACAATGTCCCGAGTGATGGGATACTTTGACATCCTATGTCACTTGACCTCTCCTAAGTGGGCAGGTAGAGAGATAAAAATAGCAATAATGCAGTGGTGCCTATTACTCCAGTATAAATGCCATAAAGTGGTAGAGAGGTGAGAGATTCACAGTGGAAGTTCTGCAATGCCACACACAATTTTTAATGAGAGTCTTGACTTCTCAATCTGTCAGGTTCTTCCCATTCCTTTAGTTCCACAATTATAAAACAACTGGCCATTTGTTCTAAATATACATCAAGTAGAAATAGCATTATATATTTAACATTTATATAACATTTATATAAACATTATATATTTAGCAATTATATAACATCAATGTTTAGTATTAAGAAAAATGAATGAAGAAACATAATAAGGAAAAGTAAATTATTGGTAATAACATTCTCTAGATGACCATTAGACGAGAACCTGAGAAACACTCGACATATCTACTGGGCTTTGAGAAATCTAACTGCATAAAATCCTGGAAAATCTGCTACCTGGATACCACTAGTGGGCTAAATATCAATTTCTAATTTCTATGATATGGAGACTCCTGGAGAAGTCTGGATGAAACAACAAGAAAGAAGTCAGAGAAGAGAAAACAGCTAGGGAATATGGACTGTCATAAAGTTATAAGATATACAGTAAAAATGTAATGTGGGAAGACACCAGGTGGTACAGAGCTGACATCAAATTTTCATAGCCAACATGTGTAACAATAATAAGATAGCAACATCTCTATAGTGTGTATTGTGTATTGTTCTAAGCATTCTATATATCATTTAACCCTTTTAAGAGTCCTGTGAGGTAAGGATGTGATATTGATCTCAGTTTGACACCAATTAGAGGTAACAAAAATAATGAGAGTGTGAAAGGCCACTTATTAAAATAAATAACAGTTTCCCTGGTGAGTTGCAACCTTCCTTTACTTATAGAAATGTCAGTTTGACACTATCTTCATCTAGTACTGCAATTATTTTAAAACACTGTCACCAATTTATTTTATGTAAAAATTGTATGTGAGAAATATAGTGCTATTACACTAGGAGAGATCTTCTGGATTTCTCAGAGCATTAATAGGACTCACAACCCCTGGTGTCACTTCTAGAGATTTTGCTTGTTACTTTTGGCCTTGTAAAATGAACAAATTTGTATCTTTGTTGCTATAGAGTATAATGCATTTGATTTATAAGGTTGCCACGTTAGGAAATAAAGCACTTTCTATAATTAACACTCTCATTAGAATGCATTTCTTACTTTTGAAGTTAATGGCAGAGATAACACTTAGGAGAATTAATAAAGGATTGTCCAGAGACAGATCATAGACATGATCAAAGCATCAGATGTGATAAAGAATGTCAACTGAGCATCAAGGAAACATGATAGGTTTAAGTACTGTTTAGCTTTACCTCTAGTTATTTCTATAATGTACAGTGTTCTTTGCTTCATGTATCATTCTTTTAGGAAACTATGGTGATAAGCTACTGCATTGTTCATTCCTCATAGCAACCTGTTGAGCCAGGTAGCTATTTTACTCCTTGGATTTGAGAAACAGAATCAGTGAGGCCAAAGCATTTAACACATATTAGTTACAGGTTAAAAGGTAGACTTCAAATCTTCTGAATTTGGTATTTTTTAATTCTTTGAGCCAACTGATCATCTTTAAAATCATGTATTTGTTTTGTTTCATATATTTTCAAGATAATTTTTAAAAACCTTTAAAATGAAGGAGAAAAGAATCACCCATAAACCCATTATTCTGTATTTTATTTCCTGATTCTAATCACTCCCTAGTCACTGTCTATATGCATATATATTTTACATAAAGGTAACACAAGTGTACCAGATAGTCTCAGGCTTCAGGAATTACTTTTACTTTTAATACTCAGATTCCAATAGTTGGAGTTTTCATCTGTTGTAGGAAGGGCTGTGTGTTGTTAAGGTCTCCTCAAAAGTTTCCATGTATCCCAAAGAATGCTTAGTGTTTTAAAAATCCCATTCTGCTACAGAAGTGGCCTAGACCCAGTGATGTGCTGGCTTCACAACTGGCTCTCCAAGAAAAAAAAATAGTATATAAATAAATATAAATTTATCATTAACTTTACTGATATAAAAGATGTGTAACACAATTTACCATTATAATAAAATATACATTAGTTTTCACAGTACTTCCATGTAGCAATTGATTCTTACAGAATGATTTCACTGATATTTGCAGAACTTTTGTGCCCATAGAAAGCATGGTTGCAACCTATAAAAAAGTGTGGCTCTGACAAATGCTGGTTGATATTTTGGTTTACATAAAGAAATACAGGGATCCCTGGGTGGCGCAGTGGTTTAGCGCCTGCCTTTGGCCCAGGGCGCAATCCTGGAGACCCTGGATCGAATCCCATGTCGGGCTCCCGGTGCATGGAGCCTGCTTCTCCCTCTGCCTGTGTCTCTGCCTCTCTCTCTCTCTCTCTCTCTGTGTGACTATCATAAATAAATAAAAATTAAAAAAAAAAAAGAAATACAGCAAAAATGAAACAATGAAAACATGTCAGAGCTTTATTCATTCGGTCCTCAGGAGCATTTTGTGCTATTCACAATGTAATAGCTACAGACATGACCCAATTTTAAGTATATCTGGATTTTTAACATTTTCTGTATCACTTTCTTACATCTAGAAAGTCAACAAAATAATAAATCAAGCCCTGTTTTGTAGCACTTGCCCATTTCCATGGCTTGTAAAAGCTATCAACATGACATCATCAAACATAGAGTTCAGAAGACTTATGCAGTAGCATTCTTTTGTACAATATCTCTACCCTCCTGATACCAGAGATGTAAGTAGGGGCATCTGGGTGGGACATTCGGTTAAGCATCTGACACTTGGTTTCTGCTCAGGTCATGATCCCAGTATCCTGGGATCAAGCCCCACATGGGGCTCCATGCTCAGCAGAGTCTGCTTGAGATTTTCTCTCTCTCTCTGTCCCTGACCCTCACGCTCTCTAAAAATAAACAAACCTTAAAGAAAAAGAGAGATAAGTAACTTGAAGAGCAAAAGTGATAGTACAATATAATAAAAGTGGTTTTGTATATTTCTTACCTTCATTTTTAGTAAAATGTATTTAATTGTAAGATTACATAATGGATTTTTAATAATGTCTGCACTTAACAATGATCTCACAAAATCCATGAAAATTTAACAACTGGGTCTTAGAAGCTGTCATGAGCTGCCTTCAGCACACTATTTCCTAGGCCACATTTTTGTTCAGGTTCCAGCATCTTAGAAAGACCCTCCCCTTCACTGCTACTCATAGGGGAAGGGGGGAGGGTAGGCTCAGGAGATTTTTCAAAAAGGAAAGGCAATCCATAGAGATGCACCTCTACATAAAGGCAAACTCATTATTATGCAGAGCAGTTAAGTTCCACATATTTTCCTATTTCAGAGAAGGATTTTTACTCCACTCAATGTTACCAAAAGGGCCACCAAAAAATTTCCTTCCAAACAAAGAAATCATCTTCTCCAAAAACAAACTCTAGGTTCTATCTCTGAAGGTAGACCCTTCTTGTAATTTTCTAAATAGATCTTTCTCTCTTAAAACCAGGATTATTTTTAAAAATATGCAAGTCTACTCTATGTTCTAATGGGCTCAGTCATATTATAAATATCTACAACATAAATACCTACAATATCTACAACATATACATGTTGTAAATATGTTAATCTTACTATAAATGTTATATACAACTGTATTTTACATAATGTTTGCTTTTGTGCTTTTCCAACATAATATATTGTAAACATTTTCCTATTGTGTTTGTAGTTTCCATTTTACTGGCTGCATATAATAGAATATTTCCTATTGATTACAGTATTTTTTAAGTTTATTTACTCGTTTAACAAAAAATTATGGAGAACCTATATGAGGTGTTTTGGTACTGGAAAATGATCAGTGATGCATGATGTTCCCCCTTTATGCAACACACAGTCTAGTTGGGGAGAGAAACATTGCACCAAACACACAAATTGGGATAAAAGCTGAGTGAAAAGGTCAGCATATGATCGGAAGGATTAACAGAGGCAGGACCATATAGGGTCTTTTTTTTTTTTTTTTTTTTTTTTTATATTTTATTGGTGTTCAATTTACTAACATACAGAATAACACCCAGTGCCCGTCACCCATTCACTCCCACCCCCCGCCCTCCTCCCCTTCTACCACCCCTAGTTCGTTTCCCAGAGTTAGCAGTCTTTACGTTCTGTCTCCCTTTCTGATATTTCCCACACATTTCTTCTCCCTTCCCTTATATTCCCTTTCACTATTATTTATATTCCCCAAATGAATGAGAACATATAATGTTTGTCCTTCTCCGACTGACTTACTTCACTCAGCATAATACCCTCCAGTTCCATCCACGTTGAAGCAAATGGTGGGTATTTGTCATTTCTAATAGCTGAGTAATATTCCATTGTATACATAAACCACATCTTCTTTATCCATTCATCTTTCGTTGGACACCGAGGCTCCTTCCACAGTTTGGCTATCGTGGCCATTGCTGCTAGAAACATCGGGGTGCAGGTGTCCCGGCGTTTCATTGCATTTGTATCTTTGGGGTAAATCCCCAACAGTGCAATTGCTGGGTCGTAGGGCAGGTCTATTTTTAACTGTTTGAGGAACCTCCACACAGTTTTCCAGAGTGGCTGCACCAGTTCACATTCCCACCAACAGTGTAAGAGGGTTCCCTTTTCTCCGCATCCTCTCCAACATTTGTGGTTTCCTGCCTTGTTAATTTTCCCCATTCTCACTGGTGTGAGGTGGTATCTCATTGTAGTTTTGATTTGTATTTCCCTGATGGCAAGTGATGCAGAGCATTTTCTCATATGCATGTTGGCCATGTCTATGTCTTCCTCTGTGAGATTTCTGTTCATGTCTTTTGCCCATTTCATGATTGGATTGTTTGTTTCTTTGGTGTTGAGTTTAATAAGTTCTTTATAGATCTTGGAAACTAGCCCTTTATCTGATATGTCATTTGCAAATATCTTCTCCCATTCTGTAGGTTGTCTTTGAGTTTTGTTGACTGTATCCTTTGCTGTGCAAAAGCTTCTTATCTTGATGAAGTCCCAATAGTTCATTTTTGCTTTTGTTTCTTTTGCCTTCGTGGATGTATCTTGCAAGAAGTTACTATGGCCGAGTTCAAAAAGGGTGTTGCCTGTGTTCTTCTCTAGGATTTTGATGGAATCTTGTCTCACATTTAGATCTTTCATCCATTTTGAGTTTATCTTTGTGTATGGTGAAAGAGAGTGGTCTAGTTTCATTCTTCTGCATGTGGATGTCCAATTTTCCCAGCACCATTTATTGAAGAGACTGTCTTTCTTCCAATGGATAGTCTTTCCTCCTTTATCGAATATTAGTTGCCCATAAAGTTCAGGGTCCACTTCTGGATTCTCTATTCTGTTCCACTGATCTATGTGTCTGTTTTTGTGCCAGTACCACACTGTCTTGATGACCACAGCTTTGTAGTACAACCTGAAATCTGGCATTGTGATGCCCCCAGATATGGTTTTCTTTTTTAAAATTCCCCTGGCTATTCGGGGTCTTTTCTGATTCCACACAAATCTTAAAATAATTTGTTCTAACTCTCTGAAGAAAGTCCATGGTATTTTGATAGGGATTGCATTAAACGTGTATATTGCCCTGGGTAACATTGACATTTTTACAATATTAATTCTGCCAATCCATGAGCATGGAATATTTTTCCATCTCTTTGTGTCTTCCTCAATTTCTTTCAGAAGTGTTCTATAGTTTTGAGGGTATAGATCCTTTACATCTTTGGTGAGGTTTATTCCTAGGTATCTTATGCTTTTGGGTGCAATTGTAAATGGGATTGACTCCTTAATTTCTCTTTCTTCAGTCTCATTGTTAGTGTATAGAAATGCCACTGACTTCTGGGCATTGATTTTGTATCCTGCCACGCTACCGAATTGCTGTATGAGTTCTAGCAATCTTGGGGTGGAGACTTTTGGGTTTTCTATGTAGAGTATCATGTCATCGGCGAAGAGGGAGAGTTTGACTTCTTCTTTGCCAATTTGAATGCCTTTAATGTCTTTTTGTTGTCTGATTGCTGAGGCTAGGACTTCCAGTACTATGTTGAATAGCAGTGGTGAGAGTGGACATCCCTGTCTTGTTCCTGATCTTAGGGGAAAGGCTCCCAGTGCTTCCCCATTGAGAATGATATTTGCTGTGGGCTTTTCATAGATAGCTTTTAAGATGTCGAGGAATGTTCCCTCTATCCCTACACTCTGAAGAGTTTTGATCAGGAATGGATGCTGTATTTTGTCAAATGCTTTCTCTGCATCCAATGAGAGGATCATATGGTTCTTGGTTTTTCTCTTGCTGATATGATGAATCACATTGATTGTTTTACGGGTGTTGAACCAGCCTTGTGTCCCAGGGATAAATCCTACTTGGTCATGGTGAATAATTTTCTTAATGAACTGTTGGATCCTATTGGCCAGTATCTTGTTGAGAATTTTTGCATCCATGTTCATCAGGGATATTGGTCTGTAATTCTCCTTTTTGGCGGGGTCTTTGTCTGGCTTTGGAATTAAGGTGATGCTGGCTTCATAGAACGAATTTGGAAGTACTCCATCTCTTTCTATCTTTCCAAACAGCTTTAGGAGAATAGGTATGATTTCTTCTTTAAACGTTTGATAAAATTCTCCTGGGAAGCCATCTGGCCCTGGACTCTTGTGTCTTGGGAGGTTTTTGATGACTGCTTCAATTTCCTCCCTGGTTATTGGCCTGTTCAGGTTTTCTATTTCTTCCTGTTCCAGTTTTGGTAGTTTGTGGCTTTCCAGGAATGCGTCCATTTCTTCTAGATTGCCTAATTTATTGGCGTATAGCTGTTCATAATATGTTTTTAAAATCGTTTGTATTTCCTTGGTGTTGGTAGTGATCTCTCCTTTCTCATTCATGATTTTATTAATTTGAGTCTTCTCTCTCTTCTTTTTAATAAGGCTGGCTAATGGTTTATCTATCTTATTAATTCTTTCAAAGAACCAACTCCTGGTTCTGTTGATCTGTTCCACAGTTCTTCTGGTCTCGATTTCGTTGAGTTCTGCTCGAATCTTTATTAACTCCCTTCTTCTCTTGGGTGTAGGATCTATTTGCTGTTTTTTCTCTAGCTCCTTTATGTGTAAGGTTAGCTTTTGTATTTGAGTTCTTTCCAGTTTTTGAATGGATGCTTGTATTGCGATGTATTTCCCCCTTAGGACTGCTTTTGCTGCATCCCAAAGATTTTGAACGGTTGTATCTTCATTCTCATTAGTTTCCATGAATCTTTTTAATTCTTCCTTAATTTCCTGGTTGACCCTTTTATCTTTTAGCAGGATGGTCCTTAACCTCCATGTGTTTGAGGTCCTTCCAAACTTCTTGTTGTGATTTAGTTCTAATTTCAAGGCATTATGGTCCGAGAATATGCAGGGGACAATCCCAATCTTTTGGTATCGGTTCAGACCTGATTTGTGACCCAATATGTGGTCTATTCTGGAGAAAGTTCCATGTGCGCTTGAGAAGAATGTGTATTCAGTTGAGTTTGGATGTAAAGTTCTGTAGATATCTGTGAAATCTATCTGGTCCAGTGTATCATTTAAAGCTCTCGTTTCTTTGGAGATGTTTTGCTTAGAAGACCTATCGAGTATAGAAAGAGCTAGATTGAAGTCACCAAGTATAAGTGTATTATTATCTAAGTATTTCTTCACTTTGGTTAATAATTGATTTATATATTTGGCAGCTCCCACATTCGGAGCATATATATTGAGGATTGTTAAGTCCTCTTGTTGAATAGATCCTTTAAGTATGATATAGTGTCCCTCTTCATCTCTCACTACAGTCTTTGGGGTAAATTTTAGTTTATCTGATATAAGGATGGCTACCCCTGCTTTCTTTTGAGGACCATTCGAATGGTAAATGGTTCTCCAACCTTTTATTTTCAGGCTGTAGGTGTCCTTCTGTCTAAAATGAGTCTCTTGTAGACAGCAAATAGATGGGTCCTGCTTTTTTATCCAGTCTGAAACCCTGCGCCTTTTGATGGGGTCATTAAGCCCGTTCACATTCAGAGTTACTATTGAGAGATATGAGTTTAGTGTCATCATGGTATCTATTCAGTCTTTGTTTTTGTGGACTGTTCCACTGAACTTCTTCTTAAAGGGGAATTTTAAGAGGCCCCCTTAAAATTTCTTGCAGAGCTGGTTTGGAGGTCACATATTCTTTTAGTTGCTGCCTGTCTTGGAAGCTCTTTATCTCTCCTTCCATTTTGAATGAGAGCCTTGCTGGATAAAGTATTCTTGGTTGCATGTTCTTCTCATTTAGGACCTTGAATATATCCTGCCAGCCCTTTCTGGCCTGCCAGGTCTCTGTGGAGAGGTCTGCTGTTACCCTAATACTCCTCCCCATAAAAGTCAGGGATTTCTTGTCTCTTGCTGCTTTAAGGATCTTCTCTTTATCTTTGGAATTTGCAAGCTTCACAATTAAATGTCGAGGTGTTGAACGGTTTTTATTGATTTTAGGGGGGGATCTCTCTATTTCCTGGATCTGAATGCCTGTTTCCCTTCCCAGATTAGGAAAGTTTTCAGCTAGAATTTGTTCAAATACATATTCTGGCCCTCTGTCCCTTTCGGCGCCCTCGGGAACCCCAATTAAACGTAGGTTTTTCTTCCTCAGGCTGTCGTTTATTTCCCTTAATCTATCTTCATGGTCTTTTAATTGTTTGTCTCTTTTTTCCTCAGTTTCCCTCTTTGCTATCAACTTGTCTTCTAGGTCACTCACTCGTTCTTCCACCTCGTTAACCCTCGTCGTTAGGACTTCTAGTTTGGATTGCATCTCATTCAATTGATTTTTAATTTCTGCCTGATTAGCTCTAAATTCTGCAGTCATGAAGTCTCTTGAGTCCTTTATACTTTTTTCTAGAGCCACCAGTAGCTGTATAATAGTGCTTCTGAATTGGCTTTCTGACATTGAATTGTAATCCAGATTTTGTAACTCTGTGGGAGAGAGGACTGTTTCTGATTCTTTCTTTTGAGGTGAGGTTTTCCTTCTAGTCATTTTGCTCAGTGCAGAGTGGCCAAAAGCAAGTTGTATTGGGAAAAAGAGAAAAAGAGAGGAGAGAAAGAAGGAAAGAAAAGAGAAAGAGAAAAAAAAGGGAAGAGAAAAAAAAACGAAAGAAAAAAAAAAAAAGAAAAAGAGAAAGAAAAAGAAAGGAGAAAAAAAAGGGGGGGTGGGGGAAGGAAACAAATCAAAAAGCAAAACAAAACAAAACAAAACAAAAAAAAAAAGAACCACGGGGGAGTATCTTCTGATTCTGTGTACTTTAAGTCCCTTGGCTTCTCCTGGAAGTTGTCAGTCTAGCTGGTGTTCTGGGGGAGGGGCCTGTTGTGCTGATTTTCAGGTGTTAGCAGTTGGGGGAGCTGCTGTGCCCCTGCCTGGTGCAGGGCTCAGTGGGGGTTGTTTACCCTGTGAGGCCGCAGGAGGAACAGCCTCAGTGGCGGGGCCGCTCTGGAAACCTGGATTCAGCTCCCGCAGTAGCTCCGGAGCTCTCCGTCTGCAGGGCCTGGAGGCTCCGGGGCGGGGCCGCTGATCTGCTCAGCTGGGGCAGGAGCGTCCTCGCTGTCCTGGGCCCTCCCGGCCTCTGCCTGTCCCGGGGGAGGCGGGATCCTGGGCTGTATCCCGGCGCCCTGTGCTCCGGAGCCTGCGCTGTTGGATTCGCGCTCCCGGGCCGCAGCCCCCTCCGCGGAGCCGCCGCCCGAGCCCCTCCGAGCTGCTCCTGGAACCGCGCAGCGCCCTCTGCACGGAGCCTCTTCCTCTGCCCGAGCCCCTCCGAGCTGCTCCTGGAACCGCGCAGGCCCCTCCGCACGGAGCCTCTTCCTCTGCCCGAGCCCCTCCGAGCTGCTCCCGGGGCCGCGCAGCCCCCTCCGCGGAGCCGCCGCCCGAGCCCCTCCAGCTGCTCCGGGTCCCGCCGGGTCCCGCCGTGAGCGCTGCAGCCCTTAGGGAGCTCGGCGCACTCTCCTGGGCGCGCAGTTGCTGTTACTGTCCCAGGGAGCCCGAGGGCATCCCCGCCCTCCTGGGTCCTGCTCCACCTCCCCGCGAGCCCCTTTCCGCCCGGGAAGGTCGGTGCAGCTCCTGCTCCTCCGGGACGGGGCTCTCCTGTCCTGGGGACACTCGCCCCGGCCTCAGCCCGGCTCCTCGCGGGGCCCCTCCCCCTTGGAGGCCTTTGTTCCTTTATTTCTTTTTCCCCGTCTTCCTACCTTGATAGATGCGCGAACTCTTCTCACTGTAGCATTCCAGCTGGTCTCTCTTTAAATCTCAGGCCGAATTCATAGATTTTAAGGATAATTTGAAGGTTTTCTAGGTAGTTTGGTGGAGACAGGTGATTTGGAGACCCTACTCTTCCGCCATCTTGCCCCTCCCCCATATAGGGTCTTGTAGGCAATTTTAAGAAGATTAGATTTTATTCTGAGTGTAATAGGAAGCTTTTGAAGGTTCTAAGTCAGGGTGTATGGAATTCAGTTTTTATTTTTAATAGCTCTGTATGGCTGTTATTTGGAGAATGGACTGGATGGGGCAAGGACAAAAGTGAAAGGATCACTTTGAAGGTTGGGAAGACACTGGTGCTTTGAACCAGGGTGTTTTCTGTGATGACAGAGGTATGTGGAGACATCTGAGATGTCCTTTGGTGTGGAGGTGATTTGATAGAGTGGTCTGAGACATTAGGTGGATGAAACCATTCCTAGTTCAAAAAGGAGAGGAGTTGAGGTGCTCACTGCAGGGACTGGCAGGTACCTGGCCTTGGAGGATCAAGGCTTCAGAGTTTTTTTTTTTTTTTTTAATTTATTTAAATATATTCAGTACTTCAAAGTGTGGTAAAGTGAGATTAATCTCTGCATATTTTCTGATGACTAACATAAAAAGTAAATTTAAAGAAAGCAAATTAAAGAATCAATCTGATAGGCCACAAAATACATGAGAAACGAAAGAGTCTTGGAAACTACTAGAAGGAAGAAAGAAGAAAAATTCAGTTACTGTCAAGTCACAAAGAACCTTTGGAAATACGTTACGAAATTCTTCAAGGACTACCTAGTTATTGGCATAAAATGATTAGAAGCTTATAAGTTTCATGTATGTGATTTTCCCCTCTACTTATTAAAAATGGCTTTTGCTTAAACCATGAAACAGGCTAGGGGTTAAACAGTGTCACAAATGTGGAAAAACCTGGTTACAAGTGATTTAGCTTATATTGAAGTTAGATCTTAGATGATCTGAGTTATGAGGCCTCTGAATAAGTTATGAAGATACTTTGTTTCCTTTCTAAAAATAAAAGTCCTTTTTGCAATGTGACACCTCAAATATGGATAAACTTGATTTAGTTACTGTGTGGTTACTGGTGCTTCTAATCTGATCTGTATACTCTGGGCTCCAGAATCCTGACTGTGATGGTCATTTAGGTCCTACAAATGCAGTCTTCCCTTTACTAAGATCTTGAAATGTTCCTTATGAGGAACTTCAGGAGGGCATCCAATATGTATGCTTAAGTAGACAGATGTCAACAAACTACACATAATAGCAGGGAGGAATATCTTTGGAAAAGTTACGTGGCCTCTCCCAGCCTTGGTTTCCTTATGTGAATTGTAGAGAAAACAATATTTAATATATAGGGTTGCTTGAGGTTTAAAAGAGATCCTGTTTATACAGTGTTTCTCACTGTGCTTGGCATAGACTAAACCTTTAATAACTAGTAACTATTACATACTTTATTTACTAAAGTCAGTGTTGTCATTCTGTTATCTCGAGTCTTCCCCAAGAAGGTTTGTTAAAATACCTATTTTTTGTGCTTTACTACATTTTTATCTTCTTGTTGCTTTATTTCATAGTGTGCTTATCTTGTATTCAGAATTTCTCTCACACAAATTGCTGCCAGGTAATCATTTAACTGAATCTCTACTACAGGTTGCAGGGTGTTACAAAGGACCGTTCCTGCCTCAGTTTTGGCTGAGGCTGCAAATCAGCAGGTGCAAGCAGATCCATTATATTCCTATAATGGAGGGAAGTACCAGGTCACCTGTTCGGGATTCACAAAAGAGTTGTCAAACTCTAGTTATGTAGCTTGGAATTAACACCAACCTTTAGAGGAAAGAAAAGGGAGCAGTTAGAGAATGTACATGGAAAAGTTGTTCAGCACTGAGCCATTTTCTCTTATATCTATCCATACTCATCCCCACTATACCCACACTCACCCCAAGTTGAGTGAAAGTTGCTTCAAGGAAACCTAGAAAGGCCTACAGCTATGATGCTATCATTGGTCACTTGTGTTCACAGCAGAGTGAGGAGAGGAAGCTGTGTTAGTTTGCTCAGTTTGAGCAAAAGGATGAGTGAGGATTGCTTGATGAGCAGATGTGGGCCAGTAAGAGACAAAATCCACAGAGCTGTTTGAAATGACTTTAAGAAGAGTGATGTGTCCTCAAAAGGGAGAGTCTGTACAGCATAGATCACTAAGATGGGAGGATTTTTAAAGAAACAGGTAGATGACACATTATTTCAGTTGTGGTAATTGAAGTAAAAGATCCCAGCAATGACAATGCAAAGAATCCAGGAAAAATTCCTAAACTTCTGCCAAGCCCAAAGAGACTAAGTTTTAGATTTGCAACAAGTCCAGAGGAAACCAAAATATATTGGTAATGTCAGAAAGTAACACCTTTCCTGCTCCTTACCTTTTTTCTCTCCCTTGGCTTTTGACTTGGAAGAGCATGTGTAGCCTAGGGCTGGTAGAAAAGAGGTGGGAAAGTAAGAAGTAGCTCACTTCATTGTTGGAAGAGGTTATTAAGAGGATATATCCACCAGTTGCCTTGGGTTGGCCCAGGCAGCTGGAGGCTCCTCCTCCCTCCCTTGTTCCTGGAATGTATGCTCCATCCATCATTCCACAATTGGAGCCATTCTGAAGGACTTGAGACAGTCATGCACTGTTGAGCTGCCTGGATGTGGTACCTGGCTGAACCTCATTAAGGTCTTTATGTAAACTTTTAAGATTCTGGCTGGCAGGTGTTGAGACCAACTCATCTTGCAGTTGCCCAGGACAAGGCTCCTAAGTAAGTTCTCTTGATTATGAAACCTGTAACCTATCAGTCTGGAGTGGCCTGCCTCTTTTTTTGGTGTCTTCTTGCCCTATATGTACAGAGACTGCTTGGTTTTCAGTTTCAATCCAGAACTCCCTAGGTTGTGAAACAACACCTATCCTCCTGAATGAGGAGAAGTTTTCACTTTGGATGACATTATTATACTGAAATAGACATGTTAATTAGTGAAACAAGACTATTTTTTTAACTGCTAGTACCCAGTGTATGTAATATGTATGCATGTATGTATGTATGTATGTACATATCATTTAAGGAGGAGTGAACAAGTATGGAGACTGCCATCTAATGGCAGGAGAAGAACCAACCCCACAGAATGGGTTATTGAAGGCCGAGCAGGGGCTCCTTCATTGCCTCTGAGTTCAGTCAATCCTACTGGTTACATTTGCACCTGGTACTATGCCAAGTGTTTGAATAATATTTGCTACCATTTTTTTTTTTGAGCAACTACCATATACCAGACACATTAGGTTCCATCTGCTTCCAATACACTTTTCCTGACCTATTCTACTTGTCGTATTCTTTATTACACATTCTATTCTCATCAAAGTAAGATTCCTTTATTTTTTGCTCCCATATATCCCTGGAATTCCCCAATCTAGCACTTTTTAAAAATTTTTGAATGATTCTTTATTTAATTGTCTGTCTTCTCCAATAGACTATGTGTGAGGATAGGTCTTCCTGGTATGGTGACTGACAATAAGGTATTTTCAGAATTATCTAAATTAATTGTCATCATAATCTAAGGCATTATTTTGTAAGTAAGGAATGTGAAGTTCATAGGTAATAATGTGCCCATTTCCAATCAGCTGGTCGGTGGTGAAGTTAGATTGTAAACCTTGGGTTGGAGTTAGTCTCTCTAACTCCAAGGAGTTTGAGAATTTATATGGTCCATTGTCCTCTGACAGAAACAAATTGACGTCTAAACAACTCTTGGCATTGAAAAACCCAAAATTTTAAACAACAAAAAGAAAATGATAATGAAGGGTTCTACCCATGAATTGTACCATGCTACCTAAAACTGTAACATAGAAGCCCAGTAGCATCTTTTTAAAAATTCCAGTGTATTGACAATTAAATGTAAATTCAATTAAGTTGTTGGTCATATTGTTTGTTTACTACCTCTTTATTAAAGAGCTATATGTTTTAATGTTTTGAACATTTTAAGTCAATAAATAGAATATACATTCATTCCTCACCCTAATTAAAAAATCTAACAAAATCCCCTGGGGCTTTTTTCTTTATCAGTGTGGATATCAAAGCGAAACAGCAGAGTGAAAGAAAAGGAAATGCTGCTGCAAGATTTTCTCTTCTAAATTTTCATGATTAAACACTGTAAAGGAAACCCACACTGAAATAGAAAATTGTTTAGACTTAATTCAATAAAGAACTCATTTTCCCAGTGCCATTCATGTTCCAGCTACTGTGCTGGGTGCCAGGAGACAGAAAGGTAAGTAATTTGTGAATTCTGCCCTCAAGAAGTTTATAGTTTGGTAAAGATAACAAAAAATGAAGTGTTGCAGAAAGAGAAAATAAAATGTTCAGAAAGAAAAGGGGACAAAAAAAGGAGAGGAGGAAGTTATAAAAGAAACAGAACAAAACTTCCCAGAGTTGGGGTGCCTGGGTGGCTCAGTTAGGTGACTCTTGATTTCAGCTCAGGTCATGATCTCATAGTCATGAGATCAAGACACATATGGGGTTCAATGCTGCATGTGGAGCCTGCTTACGATTCTCTCTCTCCCTCTGCCCCTCTCCCTGCCACTTTTTGTGCTCTCTGCTTTCTCAAATAAATAAAGTCTTAAAAAAAAAAAAAAATAGACGGCAGCCTGGGTGGCTGAGCGGTTTAGCGTTGCCTTCAGCCCAGGGCGTGATCCTGGAGACCTGGGATGAGTCCCACGTCGGGCTCCCTGCATGGAGCCTGCTTCTCCCTCTGGCTGTCTCTGCCCCTCTGCCTGTCTCTATGAATAAATAAACAAAATTAAAAAAAAAACTATAAATGACCATTTTTGTAACTGTAACACCTAACACTATGTGCTGAATGACACACGGTAGATGCTTGGTAAATGGAGGTAAGGTAATTAGTTAAGGGAGTCAATGAATTGTGAATGATTAAGAAATTATTAATTTTTTAAAAAATAATCTTATTTATTTGAGAGAGAGAGAAATAGTGAAAGAGGGCACGAATGGGGATGGGTGGGAGAGGGAAAAGTAGGCTCCCTGCTCAGCAGGGGCCCAATCTCAGGACCCTGGGAATCATGACCTGAGCTGAAGGGAGACGCTTAACCAACCAAGCCACCCAGGTGCCCAATTAATAAATTATTTGAGAGCATGCACATGATTGCTTAAGGAGATATGGAAAAGAAAGTCATGGCTTGACATGCAAAATATATCAATATACATATGACAAATCTGTCATAAGATGCAAATATGTCTCGGAGTGTCAAAACTATAGGACAAAGTCATTATTAGGTTTGTGTTCCATGAGGCTTAGTAAATACAGAAGTATGATGAACTACTTGTCTCTGGTCTTTGTACTCACATCATTTCAAATACTAATTGAGAGAGGTTTAAGGTAAAGCGACCATGCTGAGAAGTCCAGATTTAGTATCCGAGACACAAAAATAAAACAAAACAGAACCAAACAGAACTGAATTCTAGGAATAGGCAGTCAATTAGATTTTTTGCTGCCTTCTCATGATCATGGCTACCTGAGGGTTTCCTGGACATAAGACAAGACAAGCAGTATTGTTCTTTGCATTTCTACTTTCCTAGCTATAGGTTTTGCAGTTTGGAGAAAAGAGTACTGAGTTTCATAACTTTAACTAGGTCTTTGTGAAGCTGGAAACACATCTATCTGTTTACTGTCATATTCCCATGTCTATACAGTACATGGCTCAGAGTAGGTGCTTTACTGATACTTTTCTGGGGGGAGGGAGGAAGCAATTCCTAAAGTTCTGACTAAGTCACTTCAAAAGTGATCTCAGTGTTCTCTGAGCAAAGTGATATTGGAAAAAGGCCATTCAACTATAGATAGTGGTACTTGGTTCATATCCCTCCTACCACTTGGGCCCAGATTTGATTTTTTTGCCCCAGAAGAATCTCAGTAGTACAAAATAATAGGGCACTAAACCCTGGCATATTTTGAATTCTATGCATCTGTTAAGAGTTAAATGACTTTTGGGGCTTGGGTGGCTCAGTTGGTTAAGCACTTGCCTTTGGCTCAGGTCATGATCTCAGGGTCCTGGAATCAAGCCCTGCATTGTGCTCCTTGCTCAGCAGGGAGTCTGCTTCTCTCTCTCCCTCTGCTCCCCCCCCCCCCCCCCCCCCCGTTCATGTTGGTTCTCTCTCTCTCTCAAATAAATAAATAAAATTCTAAAAAAAAAAAAAAAAAGGTTAAATGTCTTTGGGTCAACCATGCCAAAGTGTTTACTCCTATTGAATTTATAATTATTTCTTGTCTTTTTCTACCTGGGTGTATTTTAAACCATATCTTCCTCATTTTGTGCTTAAGAATTTTGTGAATCAAAATATTTTATAGTATTCCTATTCTATTTTGGGAGGAGGATCTTTTCCACTAAAAAATTTAGGCATGATTTGCACATAATAAAGTTTGCTATTTTTATGGTACAGTTCTGCAAGTTTTGACAAATTTATGTGACCACTACTACAATCATGATAAAGAAAAGTTTTATTGCTCCAAAATATTCCCCAGAACAGTTTTGTAAACAACCAGTCTCCCACTCCTGGCAACCACTGCTCTGGTTTTCTGTCTCTATGGTTTTGCAAGGATGTCATTTCAATGAAATCATTCAGGTTTTTGACTATGGCTTCTTCCTTTCAGCAGAATGCATTGGGGATTCAGTTATAGTATGTTGCATGTATCAGGTGTTTGTTCCTTGTCATTGCTACTATTCCATCATACAGATATATTACCATCAGGTTTATCTATTCCTCAGTTGAGAGACACTTGTGCTGTTTCTAGAGTTTGGCAATTACAGATAAAACTGCTAAAAATGTTTTTGACTATCTTTTTTTTTTTTTTTTAACCTAAGCTTTTAACTACTTGGAGAAATATCTGGGATTTCTAAATTACTTGGTAAGTGTATATTGATTTTATAAGGAATTACCGAAGTGTTTCCAAAAACTAGCTGTACTATTTTGCCTTACTTCCTGCAATGTATGAGAGTTCCAGGTGCTTTTAAGATTGTATTTATTTATTCATGAGAGACATATAGAGGCAGAGACATAGACAGAGGGAGAAGCAGGTGCCCTGCAGGGAGCCTGATTCAGGTCTCATCCCAGGACCCCTGGATCATGCCTGAGCCAAAGACAGAGGCTCAAACTCTGAGGTACCCAGACGTCCCCAGTTGCTCTCCATCCTGTCAGCACTTGGCACTGTCAGAATTCTTTTTAATTAGATTTGATTTTTAATAGATATATAGTTGTATCTTACTGTGGTTTTACTTTGCTTTTCTCTAGTGACTACTGATATTATGCATCTTTACATATATTTATTTGAAGTCTTTATATCTTCTTTGATGGAATGTCTATTCAAATATCTCCCCCATTTATTATTGAATTTTGAGAGTTCTTTATATAATTTGGATATGTTCTTTGTTTGAAATGTGATTTGCAAACATTTTCTCCTTTTTCTGTGGTTTGTCTTTTCATTCTCCCGATATTGTCTTTTGAAGAATAAATGTTCTTAATTTTGATGAAGTCCAGTTTATCAAATGTTTTCTGTTATGGGTTGTGCTTAGAGTGTTATATGTAAGAAATTAACGTTTAACTTAAGAATGCAAAGATTTTCCTTTGTATTTTTAGAAATTTTGTGATTTTAGGTTTGACATTTAGGCTATGATCTGTTTTGAATTAATTTCTGTAGAGTGAGAAGTATGGATTGAGGTTCATTTAAAAAATAACCCATTTTTTATCCAACTTTTCCCCATTGTTATACAGTTGTCTCAGCACCATTTGTTGAAACGACTTTCCTTTCTCCACTGAATTGCCTTTGCATCTTCATAAAAAACTAATACTATGTGTGTGCTTCTATTTCTGGACTCTTCAGACTGTCTTAACTTCTATAGTATGATATTGTAAATTATAAGAGTATATATTTGGTTATCTAGATGACTAAAATATATTTCTCGTATGTATTTGATTTTCCTCCAGAGTTCTTGGCTCACAGCTCCCCAGATCCTTGGTGTTGAGAAAGATAAAGGTTTCTTTTGCTATGTTAATGAGGTGGCTTTTGGAATGCCCCTAGATCACCTGAGGATGGGGGCTAGTCACCAGAGGAACCAACTATAAGATTTCAAGAGTTAGAATTTCCAGTCCCACTCCACAGACCTTAAGGGCAGAGGGCCTGGTGGTTCAATCAATTGCCAATGGCCAAGTATTTAATCTATTGTGCCTGTGCAATGAAAGTTTCATAAAAGCCCCAAAGGCCTGGGTTTGGAGATCTCCTGGGTTGGTGAACTAGGGAGGTACTGGAGAGAATCACACCGGGAGAGGGCAAGGGAGCCCCTTGCCCCACATCTTGCCCTAAGCATCTCTTCCACCTAACTGTTCTTGAGTTACAGCCCTCTGTAATCAACTAGTGAAAGTAAAACATAAGTGTTCCTCTGATACTTCTAGTAAGTAAATTTTTTTTTTTTGAGTTGTGTGAACCCCTCTATTAAGTGAAGCAAACTTGAGGAGGGAGTCTTGGGAATCTCTTATTTATAGGCAGTTGGCCAGAAGTATAGGGAACAACCCAGACTTGGGACTGGTATATGAAGTGCATTTGTCAGGCAGTCTTGAAGGAAAGACCCCTCCACTTGTGAGGTCTGATGCTATCTCTGGGTAGACAGTGTCAGAACTGAGTTCAATGTAGGATGCTCAGCTTCTGTCAGCACACTGCTTGTTACATGTGTGGGGCTCCTGACATCCACACTGGAATTGGTACTGGAACCTAAAGACAGAGTTTGATATGATGTTTGGAAATCAGGTAATGTAAAACTTCCAACAGAGTTGGAAAAATTGTCAAAATTGCTTTGACTATTCTAGTTGCTTTACCTATCTATATAAATTTTAGAATGAGTTTGCCAATTTCTGAAAAAAAAAAAAAAACTTTCTGAGATTTCACCTAGGATTATGTTTGAATCTATAGATCAGTTTGGAGAGAAGTGACATAACAATTTCAAACCTTCCATTCTGCAAACTGGTTTATTTCTCCATTTACTTAGATCTTCTTTGATTTCTTTCTTTCTTTTTTTTTTTAAACGATTTTACTTATTTATTTATGAGAGACACAGAGAGAAAGAGAGGCAGAGACACAGGCAGAGGGAGAAGCAGGCTCCTCACAGGGAGCCTGATGTTGGACTCGATCCCAGGTCTCCAGGATCATGCCTTGGGCCGAAGGCAGGCGCCAAACCGCTGAGCCACCAGGGATCCCCTTTGATCTCTTTCGTCAATGTTTTGTAATCTTCAGCATAGAGATCTTCCACTTACTTTATAAGACTTGTACGTCAATATTTCATTTTTTGGAAGCTGTTGAAAATGATGCTTCAGGGGCACCTGGGGCTCAGGGGTTGAGCATCTTCCTTCAGTTCAGGTCATGATCTCGGGGTCCTGGGAATGAGTCCTGCATTGGGCTCCCCACAGGAGCTGCCTCCTTCTGCCTATGTCTCTGCCTCTCTGTCTCTCATGAATAAATCAATAAAATCTTTAAAAAAATGGTGCTTTAAAAAATTTAAATTTGATTATTCACTGCTAGAATATAGAAATGATTAAATTTTTTATTGACATTGTTTTCTTCAACCTTGCTCACTAATTAATAGCTTTTTAAAAAAATTATTTGAGATTTTCTACATAGACAATCATGTCATTTGCAAGAAGAGATAATTTTATGTCTTCCTTTCCAACACATATGCCTTTTATTTCTTTTTCTTGAATCTCTATTATATTTTCCTCTTTTATTTAGCCTATGGTTCTAGCTTGTCAAGAACTTTAGAATCAAGAAATTGTCACTTTGTTTTTTCACTGTTGATCAAAAAGTTCACCAATTCCTCATCTTAGTTTTTAATTTTAAAGTATGGAACCAGATAGGTTTTGTAAAACACACAGAACAAAACTACTTATTAGGAGAAATTCTGAACATATATAGATGTTGAAAAACAGGTCGATGAACACACTGTATCTATCACAGAGCTTCAAAAGTTTTCAACTCATGGCCAATCTTACCTCATTTGTATCTTCACTAACTCCCTTTTTGTGACCTACCCCTGGGTTATTTCCAGTTATATCCAAATAACATACTATTTTTAGACAGAGATTTGAGAACTCCTCCACTATACTGTAAGTTGTTGAAAGTTGGGAACGGTGTCTTATTCATAATTTTGTGAACACAGCATAGCTCAGCATCTTGCAGATACAATATATGTTCAAAAATTTTTGTTTAACTAAATTTTTATGGGATCTCTCACTTCAGTATAGTTCTAGAAACCCTTTCTTTCTTTGTGTTTTGAAAATCAGTCTACCTTACTTTGAGGGCCCTTTCTATATTTAGTTGTTCATACAATCTTGTATTTGAAACTATTTTATTTAACACACATGACAAAATATAGGAATGCATATGTAAATATTAGAGCATAGTAATGCAGTGTATACTCAACACCAACTTAAGAACCAGAATTTTACTATATCACTGAAGTTGCTGTTTTTCCTTCAAATTCTGTGTTCTTGATCTCTTTTCTGTATGTAATCTCTATTGTGAATTTTATTATTTACATTTTAAATATGTATACATGTAAATATATCCTTTTTCTTTTTAAAGATTTTATTTATTTATCCATGAAAGGCACAAAGAGAGAGGCAGAGAACTAGGCAGAGGGAGAAGCAGGCTCCCTGTGCGGAGCCCAGTGCAAGACTTGATCCCAGGACCCCGGGATCACAATCTGAGCCAACTGAGCCATCCAAGTGCTCCTAAAAACATCCTTAGAAAGGGTTTTGTTTAGTTTTGCTCATTTTTGAGGCTTACAAAAATGCTATCATGTTGTAGTTATATTTTTTACATTATCATTCGTTAATTAATTAGAGCATTCAGTTTATATTTTATGTAATTTTTAGGATGATTTGATTTGAATATACCATCTTTCTATTTGTCCAATCTGTTCTTTGTTCCTTTTTTCCTGCTTTTCCTGACTTCTTTTGGATTAATTGAACATTTTTTGGATTATTTTTCACTTCCACTTGGTTTTTCAGTTAACTCACCTTTATAAAGTTTTTGGGGATTACTCTAGGTTTACAATATATACAATATATCTTTAACTCATAATAGTGTACCTGCACATAATATTATATTAATTCATATGGAGTATATGAACCTTAAAGCAATTTCTTTCCTCTCACTCTGTGCTATTGTTGGTTCTCATATGCTACAAACCATTCAATATATATTGTACATACATCTTGGTTCTCATATGCTACAAACCATTCAATATATATTGTTACTTCTTATGCCTTAGACAGTACATATATTCATTATTTTATATATATTTATATTTATTCTCATTTTTATCATTTCTCATGCTTTAGATTTCTCCATACCATCTTCATTTAAAATTACTGCCATCCAAATCTGTTGGCAATATTTTGTTTTGTTTTTCTGAAAAAGTATTTGTTTTGCCTATCCTTTTTGAAGGATAACTTTGCTGAGTTGAATTGAATTCTGAACTGACAGATTCTTGCTTTTGGCACTTTTATTGCAATGTACTATCTCCTTCTAGGTCACAGTATTTCTGATGAGAAGTCTGCCCTTCTCATTCTATAACTCCAATTACATATATGTTAGACCATTTGATTTTGTACCGTAGCTCTTTGATGCTCTGTTCTGATTCTCTCTCTTTCATCTTTGTCTTTAAGTTTGGTTAATTTTAATTGACCTATCCCGAAGTTCATACGCAGTCTACTGGTATGTTTGTTCAAAGAATTATCTCTGATATCAAGTTTTTATTTATCCAGCTCTTTTTCTCTTGGTATTATTAGTTCCCTTTGCTTGACTTTTGACCCTTGTTGTTTCTTAAAATATTTTGGCTAGACTTACTTCTGCAGTTTGTATTGCTTTGACTAATACAATATAATATCCCACATTTTATTCAGCAGCTCAAATCCCCATCTCTAGCTTTGCCTAAAATGAGCCAGCATCTAACTCAGTATTCACTCCCCAGCCTACTGTGTTTGTTTTTATTTAAACACTTGCATTTGAAATAACTCCATCAATAATTATCCTTTATGTAGACTTAACTTCACTCTAGAAAGTGGTTAAGTAGTTAACCAGTCACAACAGCAAGCCTCATTTCTCTCCTTTCTATCTTCTATTTCCTCATTTCTCTTCCTTACTATCTTCAAGGATAGTAAGAAAGATAAGTAGATCACAACACAGTGATCTACTCTTTGCCCTCAAACTAAATGTGCTTCAGAGAACTTCATAAGGTACAGATTAAGATTTTTCTTTCTGCTTTGGTCTCCTGACAATGACTTTATGAGCCAGAATTAGAGTATGCACAGGAAGGCATTAATACTTGGGCCATAATATGCATAAGAACAAATTTAGTGAGAGATTCAGTGTTTACACTCTTAATATCAATTGTCTGGGAATATATTTTATGATAACAGAAATACAGGTTAAGAATAAGAAGTTATGAGAAGAATTAAATAAAGAAACCCTTATTTTCTCTATGCTCTGAGTTTCATTTTCCCTAGGGAAATATTGATTCAAAGCAGCCATGAAGTGCATAGAATTCTTTTCCCTTGATAGCTATACAATTAGGAGAAAACATGGTCTGTGCTCTCTAGGAGATTAGAATTTAACAAAGATTAGTAGCCCAACCAATACCAATGAATGCATCAATAAACACATGGTAGAAAACACATATAAATAAGTAAAATACCCAGATGAATATAACTTAGTATCAAGAAATGGCTGGATCAGAATAGGCTAGGAAAAGACAGTTCAAGAATGATAGCCTCATCAAAAGGAGAATGGTCATGAATAAACATTTCCTTATTCAGAAGTATGTTTTTACAAGTCTGTATCTTTCCTGATGCACACTTGTCAAAGTATTGTATTAGATGCTACTGATGCCCTACTAAGACACCTTCCACTAAGTCAATGCATCAGGCTTCTAGCTGTTGAGTGTTGTTTGCAAAAGGCTCACAACTTCCCCTCTTTTGGAGAACTGTCTGAACTTCATGATCTCAAAGAGTGATTCCACAAAAAAGTAGCATTAACCTCACTGGGACACTTGCTACAAATGCAAATTCTCAGACTCTAGTCCAGAACTACTGAATTAGACTGAATTAGATACCCTATGTGTGGGGCCCAGAAATAAGTGTTCCATAGAACTCTATGTGATTCTGATTCTGAGTGAAGTTTGGGAACTACTACTGTCCAAGTTGATGGGGACCATCTTGTCTTGGGGGGTTAGGCAGGACCTCGACAGCTCCACGGCTGATGAATGACTGATATAGAGACAAAAGGCCAAACTCCTTGCCTCTGGGGTGGGAAGAAGGGGTAGGCAATTCTGTGGTTATGATTTGTATTCTAGAGAATGAATCATCAAACCATGGCTTTGGGGGCCAAATCTGGCCCACTGAATGCTTCTGTAAATAGAGTTTTATTGGTACAAAGCCAGACTCATCTATTTTATTGTCTGTGGCTGCTCTTGTGCTATAATGGCAAAGCTGAGTAGTTATGAGAGGCTATCTTGCCCTTTACAGAAAATCCTGCCAAGTTTTGTTCTATAGTCTCACCTAACAGTAATATACCAGGCCAACGCTAGGCTTCACTTGATACCATGTCCTTGGTTCTCTCTCTCCCATTCTGCTTCCTTCTGTGCCTTCTAGATTGCATCCAAATCTCTGTCTCAGGCTCTGCTTTTTGATAAGGGGAACTGTCAAGTATATTCAGATGCTTCCTTATTTTTTTTTTACTATTTTTCTCCATTTGTATTGGTTTTAAGGGAGTAGTGATATTTTCCAGACTGATGTGTCAACATTGTTCAACAGGCAGTCCCTCCTAAATGGTCTTTTGGATCAGACATAGAACTCAGAAAAGGATGGCATGTCTTGTCTCTGCAAACCCAACTTTTTTCCTACCACTTCTCTAACAGTGTCAGCAGCTGCCTAGAATTGTCTTTGTTACCCTGATTTAAGGGTGATATGTTATTATTTATTTATATTTATCATTTATAGAGCACCAAAAGCTTCTGTGACACATCTCACCCCATAATATCTGATTTTGCAGATGCCAAGGACCTCTAAAAATACAAGTGAAGTAAGACAAAAATATGTACTCTGACCACCAGTAATGATAAAGTGTGGGCAAGAGTTAGGTGAGGACATTCTTGTAATTCATGAAGCTAAAAATAAGATAGAGAAAATATTTTGTCTGTAGTTTGCTAAACGTCCTACTGAAGGAATTAAGCTTTATGTAAATATTATCCAGTCCTGCAATCTTCTTTCTGAGTTGTTTACCTTCTTAATAATGGAATAGCACCAGAATCTTTCTAATATAGTGATGTCTTCATTGTGCTATACTTGCAGCTGATGCTTAGAAAATATTCATGTTTTATAATGCAGTATGTTTTAAAATATTTTCTTACAGATAAGCCAAAGGAAGTAGGACTAACAGACAAAATGAAAAATATAATTAGTATCCAGAGCTGAAATAGCAGCAGAAGTCATTTTCTGGAAGGATAAAGTGCTGAAATGAGAAGAAAGAGGTATTAATGAAATAAGATCAGGCATGATGAGGTTGTACTTTATTGCCTGAGGATTTGGGGTAAAGAATGAATGGGCTGTTCTTGTCTGTGTGTAGAGATAGTTGATCATTTCATAAAGTCTGAAAGGTGTATCTTAGGACATAGGAAAAAATAGTTTCTCTACATCTTTTCTTTGAAACAGCTATTTTCAGGTCAGAGGACCACTGTAGGATTTTCAAATGAATGTTTTCATGTGGTTCATAGGAAGGTGCTATATGTATGGGATAAGAATGATTTCTTTATCAGAATAGGAATTTTATGAGATGAAGTTTAATTTAGAATGTCATTTATTAATGAATTTCAGTAAACTACTTAACATCCAAGGCACTTTTACCAAAGTTCTTTTCAGCTTTCCATTGATTAAAAATCATTGTTGAATACTATATTTGACTCTTGAACAATGTATGGGTTAGAAGTGCCAACCCCCCTTGCAGTTGAAAATCCATGTATAACTTTTGACTCCCAAAACTTAGCTACTAATAGCTACCATTGACTAAAAGCCTTACCAGTAATATAAACAATTAACATATATTTTGTATATGTCTTATATACAGTATTCTTATAATAAAGTAAACTAGAGAAAAGAAAATATCATAAAGAAAATCATAAGAAAAAAACGCATTTACAGTACCTCATTTACCGGGGGGAAAAAATCCATGCATAAGTGGACTTGCACAATGCAAAGCCATGTTGTTCAAAGGCCAGTTGTAATAAACAGTGAAGCACTCAAGACTTAGAGTTGCATACTTATATACAACCCTTAGATTTTAATATAGAAATTTAAATCTTACAATGATGAGTATAATGGAGTAATAGATAATAAAACATTTCACATTTGTGTACGGTTTTAAAATTCTTTCAAAGTACTTTCATGCTTTAATTTTATTTTACCCTCACAATGGTATTGCAAAGAAGAATAGGTACTTAATTATTAACTTAATAGTCATGCTTAAAAAAAGCTTCATTTAAAAATTAATGTTTAATAAATATACAGCAGAGTCCTAAATAGGAGCATGTACTTTGGACAAACGCAGAAAAGATCTGGGTTCAAATATCAGCTCCACTCTTACTAGCTCTGTAACACTGATTATGTTATTTGACATATCTGAATTTCATCTTTAATATAGATTACGATGGTATTGAATATCACCTAAGGTTATATATGTAAGTACCCGGCAGAGAGTAAATGTTCAGTGTATTGTGGTTCTTTTTCTACTTACCCTCAGCTTTATGCCTCCAAAATTTGAAAAATAATAGAAAGCAACTTCCAGGTTAAACATCATGTACAATGGATAGTTGATGACTAGAACAGAAGAAACGCTATCTGAACCCAGCCCTTCCTCCAAAATAGTGTCATAAACCCAGGGTGAGTTCATTTCTAAGGTATGTCTAAATTTAGCTCTAAAAGGAAACCTCATGAGTTACTTCATGTTCACTACAGACAAATGAAAGCATATACATTTACAGACAGAAAGAAACCTTTTCTTAGAATTAAGTTAAATGGGATGGCTTTCTGTCGTGCCTTTTAAAAGTGATATTTGCAAGCACAGTGGACACTGGCTACAGCTGTACAAAAACAGCAGAAATACTGATGAGAAAGTTTTCATATTGACCCTTTGTAAAGGCTCAGGGTAAAACCTTGTATCAACAATCAGTAAAGGCATTTCTACAGAGAACTGAGATCATTTGGTCTGAGTACATTTCTTCTTGGTGGTTTAGCTGAAAATGCAGCAAGCTTGGAACCTATAGGAGAAGGAGTATGTAGCATGCCCATTAGACTGTCTTTTTCAAATATCAGATGTCTGAGGCCAGCTGTTGGCAGGTGCTGGCTCACAGACAATTCATGATCGAACTACTTAACAACCAGTCACAGTACAGCTATTCCATGATATTGGCTAATATGAAACTCATGCTTTAGACACTAGACATGAGGGAGGCAGAGCTGTCATTACGTTATAAAACATTAGAACTTTACTTATATTTTTGCTAAGTCAGAGGGACAACCCATAGAGGCTTCAGAAGTAGGAGTATTTTTAGGTGGGGATGGTATTTTCCTTACAAAAGAGCTCTGACATTTCTCAAGTGTTTGCAGGAAATCCTGTGGTTGCATTCTTCAAGTCCTGTGCCTTATAATGCATAAGGGCAAGTATCATCTTGTCTGAGGTGAGGTGACTTTCCTGCCTGCAGTTAGCAACATAGGCATTCCTAGAACTTCCATTCTTTGATTCCCTGGATCAGAGTTGTTTACAGTAGTATACACTACATAACCTATGAAACAACCTAATCATGATTCTACTTCAGCATGTTGCTTCTGCCATTTCTTCTGGTTTAATCCATTACAGATTAAATTGTCAATAATCTTGTTTCATGTTACAAAATCCTATTTTGGATGTGTGTTTCCAAAGACTCAGCTGGTTTCTCTGATATCAATAGATGCTTTCAAGGACTTTGGCCCAGTCATGTGGAGTGGACTGGATTGTGGAGAAAAAATTATTTAACATTATTTATGTTGTTCTTACAAATATTTCCATGTATTTTTATGGTTCTTCTTTAAGAGACCATAATTCTAAGATTTGGAGAACAGAATGTGCCTTAGAGTTTCACATGTTTGACTCATCAATGGAGTGATGTCTGTGCAGGTGGTGTTTGCTTGGGAGATTAAACTGATGTTGGTACAATATTTGCTCACTGATTCTTAAGATTACTAACAATGTTGCAGCTTCTCTGTGCTATGCCTTTGACACCCACAGCAAAGGGGGATTATGGCAATAACACATGAGCTTAATTTTCAATCCACTGTTGCACCTGGACTCTTAGTTATGCAGTATTTCTTTATCATTATTTGTCTTTTGTAAGAGAAAATTTCCCAGACATGGAAATATATCATATTCTCCTGGGTCTCATCATAGTATCACAATTTGGCAGTGATAGCCTCCATCTTTATTGTATTTTATATTACAAAAAAAGAAACCCTAACTTCTGAAATGTTCAAAGTGAAAAATGGAGCTCGTCCTCATCTCAACACTATTCCCTTGGGGGTAACCCAAGGAAACACTTTGTGTGCTTAGTCCCAACAATTTAAACGTCCATCACAAACAGAATATGTTCATAAATATATTGGCTCAAAAGGTTACACAAAGATTTTGTGCTGGGAACAATGGCAGCTATTGAGAAAAGTATTTTTAAATGTGCAGGTCTGATTTTTAAGCTGTGACTAAAAGTCAATAAAATAAATAAAATAAAAATGACATTAAAACCCTCCTTTAGAAGAACATGAAGTATGTCTATTCCAACAACTCTCTATTTCAGAACCAACCAGTAAGGAGATTGAGAAGTAATCTTATTCTCTGTTGTTCCAGGATCACTCAATCAGGCACAAGTAGATACAGACTTCCAGGTGTGAAACAGAGACTTTTATGCCTCAAAAGCTTAGAGGAGAGGTCTGTGGTCCCAATGAAGAATACCTTCAGCAATAAGTTTGCATGAATGAAACATCTGCATATTTTTATTTACTCTGTAAACACTGCCGTTGGGACTGATGTTCACTTAATAACACCATCACACAAGTGAGCCAATGCCATCTAGCCCTGTTCTGTGCTTCTACAACACATCTCCATTTTTCTCAGGGGAGGACCACCAGAACCCCTGCAGTACAGAGTTAATGCAGAGGGGTGTGCACGAAAGTCTGAGTTAACCAATGCAAATGCAAGCCTTCTTCTAAATCCTTCAAGATTGAGTGCAGAAGCTGACTTGACCAAGGAGCTTTCCATGATCCCTCAAACCTGGGTTAACTGCTTCTGCTCCATTTCGTTGGTATTCAGTGCACATGGAACATTCTATCATAAGTGAAGGTTCCTTGAATTTCTAAATGGTAAGCCCTTTGATGGTAGGGGTTGGCCTTATTCATAATTGTCTCTCTATGTACTAGTATATTTCCTCACACACAGTAGTTTCCCCATTAGTGTTTATTGAATGAATGAATGAATGAATGAATGAATACATCAAGGCATGGATAAATGTTTACTAAGTTCTCCATCCCCTTAAAGGCTTCTAAGCTCCAGCTTCAAAGTCTTATTAACTGCCACACTAGTTGGTTAACATACTTAAGAAAGCTAGCCTGCTCTTTTCTGAGGCATGGCTCAGTTGTCACCACTTGCATGATTCTTAGAGAGGGGAGCTATTTTTTTTTTTTTTTTTGAGCTATGCACTGTGTTGAACCAGGGCCTGATAACTCTGACATTCTTCTTAACAAGTACAGTTAGGAGTTTGGGGTGTGCGTGTGTGTGTCTCCTGTTTGAGTAGCCTAAAATTCTATCCCAAGAACTAAATGCCCTCCTAACAGGCAATCCCATCAAGGCAGTGCCGGCTACAAACACACCTGCTAATTGCCTCCAGGGCACTGGCAGGCACCCCTGCATCAGGCGCAGGGCAGAGACAGCCCTGGAATGCTTGAGTTCCACTTCTTCTGGAGTTGGGCAGGTGTCCTGCCCTTGAGACCCCCGGTCTGAGAGTAATGCTCTTGAGGGAATTACAACATTTTCCACAACTGAGCTGTAGTCTGGTTTCTTGTCTTATTTCTTCACACATCTCCACAGCCCTTGAAGGCAGGATTATATGCGGTTCACTGTTGTGTTACAGCTCCTCGTACACTAACAGAGTACAAGAAATAAGGCAGAAATAATTATTTCTGCTCTGTGGGGAAGGTTTCTCAGGTATTCAAGTTGGATGTTATATCAGGAAGAACAGGAAGCCCAGAATGTGTTTTTGGTCCTTTCCCTCCACAACTGAGTGGAGAGAGAAAATTAAAGCAAGTAGTTTCACCATGTATGTATTAGAGAGGTGAGCCCTATGTTCCTGCATTACACAGACCCATCCAGTAGAACCTGAAGTACAGCCAGGCACAGAATTAATAGAACAGGTAATAGAGACCATCCTGAAGTCGTCAATTTCTGGAATTAGTTTTAAGAACCATGCAAAGAGGGGCAGGGGAAGGTATCACATGAGAATTAGTGAAGTAAATGAACAGTGTGGAAAAGAAGAAAGCAAGAACAGGTTGGACGACGTTAGCTTAGTCACTCCTGCCTATGAACTGAAAGAATTTCTGAAGAGAAACTAGAAGCGAACAAGAAAGTTCATTCATTCATTCATTCAACCACTCTCTGCCAGGACACGAATCAGGCTTAGGAGATATAAACAACAAACACACACAGCCCCTGCCTTCACGGAGCCAACTGTCTGGTCTCAGGCCACCAGGGCCTGGTTTTTAGGTATGTCCTGCACCCCGCCGGCGGGCACCCGGCCGTCCTCGCCCTGGCTCGCGCAGCCTCCTGCCCCGAGCGCCCGCGAACCCCCCCGGGAGAGGCCGCCCGCGTGGCCGGGGCCGTGGCCGCGGCGCTTCCCCTCCGCGCGGCCACCCTCGGCCTCCGTGGTAACCCGCCCGCCTCCCCGGGGCGTCGCGCGGCGTCCAGCCTCCCCGCACGGAGGTCAGAGGTCGGAGGTCAGAGGTCGGCGGCCGGCTGGGGCCTGCCCAGTCCCACACGTGGCCTGGGCCACAGAAGAGCCCGCCAGCCCACATCCGTACGTGGCAGGTTACTAAGTAAGGGACGGACTTACCAGGCTGCGGGAGGGAAGCGGCAAGACGAGGGCCCGCTGCACCGGCCCCGAGTCAGGGTTTTCTAGGAGGCCGCATCCGGGTTGAGGCACGCGGCCGCCCGCGGTCTCGGCCGCACAGGACCAGCGCGGGGCTGTGCCCCGGAAAGCGGCTCCGGCTGGGGGACCTGCGAGCGGAACAGCCCTGCGAAGCCGGGGCAGGCGGCCAAGGGCGGCAGCGCGCGGAACCTCGACGCCGGCTCCTGTTTCCGGGCCGGCCGCCGCCGGGCCTCGCCGGAACCCCCGCTCCCGGCGCCCCAACCGGACACGGCAAAGGAGCGCGAGTAACGCTGCGCCTCGCTTCAAGGTAGTCACGTGGACGGAAGCCGAGGCACGGAAGGCTTTGCAGAGGAGGTCCGAGTTCAGACGGGAGTTCTCGAGGGCCACGACGGCCGGAGAGTTCCGGGGAGAGGCCTGGAAGCGTAGACACAGCGCAGCCCCCCTCACACGGCAGGTAACAGCCGTCGTGCTGTGCGGAACGGCGCCCGAGGGCTTCGGTGCCGGGGAACGCAGAGGGCGAGACCGCCGCGGGGATGAGGCGCGAGCGAGCCGGGCCGCCACCGCGTGCGCCGCCGACCCCGGACCGAAGCCAGGCGGCGCTGGGAGCCTCCAGGACCCGCGGGCGGAAGCGGGTGGAGGGCAGCCGCCAGAGAAGAGCGCGCTCAGCAGTCGGTGAGCGATCCAGAGGGGGGCCGGGGGGGGGGGGGGGGGGGTTACACCGGGGAGGAGGTCCTAGGCACGGAATACGGGGCGTCTTCTGGGAAACATTCGGGAGGTCCAGTTGGAATTGGTGATTCATTCCAACGTGGCGAGCGGTGGGAAATGGAGAAACGGGGTGCCTTTAGCCGGTTCACCGGGCAGCTAGCTATCGGCCTGAAAGAAGATGGAAAGTACGGGTTTGTGGTTGTTGAGTTGCTGAGTTTGACGTTCCCGGCGGATACGTGCGTGTAATACTAGTAGGAAGATAAAATGCAGATGTGAATTTGTATTTATCATCAGTGTATACTTTGAAATCATGAGAAGAACCTCATTTTAGATTGTTTAATATGCACATTTAAGTGTTTAAATGTATAGATATCCATATTAAATAAATATGCTATAAAATGACTTTATGTAATGTGTAGGTATTTATGTATTAATATAGCTATAAATTTATATTTAAGCTACTTTGCTGATCGAGCATAGTTTAGAAGGTAGTTGCACTGTATTTTATTTATTATTTTTTTTAAATTTTTATTTATTTATGATAGTCACACACAGAGAGAGAGAGAGGGGCAGAGACACAGGCAGAGGGAGAAGCAGGCTCCATGCACCGGGAGCCCGACGTGGGATTCGATCCCGGGTCTCCAGGATCGCGCCCTGGGCCAAAGGCAGGCGCCAAACCGCTGCGCCACCCAGGGATCCCTGCACTGTATTTTAAAAAAACAGTGATGCGACATGACCATTAGCACTCATGCCTTACTCCCAGTATGGTCAAGAGTGAATGATTGGGTTTAGTGACTTTGGACCTAATGCTTATTAACTCTTTCTCTAGTATACAAAATCTCAACTTTTCAGGACCAGAAAGTTGTCTGTGAAACTCAAAGCTATCCAACCTTTTAGTTTCTGGGTACAGTGAAGAAATGCATTGTGTTTGAAAATTAGAATTGTAACCATCCCTGAGTGATCGAATGAATCCCTTTTAATTTACCAGATTATTTTGTAGGAACAGTCTCAAAAAAAAAAAAAAAGAATCAATAATCTCAACGGGCATTTTAGTTCTTTGACATAAAAGAGAATTTAACATCCTATTTTAACACTATTAGCCAAGCAGTATACAAATCAGCAATGTTCTGGTCTGTGCTAACACTTCGTTAACACTTCATTAAGAGAAGTCAGCTCCTGGTACTTGAGGTTGTGCCAGAGATGGAATATTTCTTTTGCCTTAAAACCACAGATATTTCACCAAAACCCCAGAGCTTCTTGGAATATCTATCTATTTATCTAATCTATCATTGTAATTCAAAAAAACTTAGGGCTTCTCCTAACATCCCTAAACCAATGGAGGATTAAATGTCCCCAGAGTTTCCTTTTAAAGATTAACTTCAGATCCAAAGTAAACTGGTTCCACTTGAGGATGATTATCTTGATAGGTGACCCTTGAGGTGGTGTGGCTATGAAATAGTCTAGGATGGGGTACGGTTTGTTCCATTCAACCATGTTTTTATTTACTCAGTATTTATTAATCTGACTGTGTTCTTATCACCTTGTAAGGCTTTGTGGCAAGAAGATAGGTTTCAGCCTCTATCCTTGAGGAATTCATTGATTAGTTGGGGAAACGATGTAAATATTTATCTTACAATATAATGTGTTAAATTTCAAAATGGAATTGTGAACAGCATGATATGGGACCTCTGCCCATAGACCTCTGTTGACACAGAGGAGCCAGTATTTGGTTTGAACTCTTAAAGGTGATTAAGAATTTTCCATAGGAAGAAATGCATGTGTGTGTATTTTGGATTAATAGTGGTGGTGTTGGAACAGGGTTTGATAAAACCCAAATGTGTCCCGAATTACAAGAGGGCGTGGTATATTGAAAAGATAAGTGCTGTTGGAGTATAGCATATTTGGCCAGAGAAATAGGCCGTCCTTGGTAATTTTAACAGGAGAGTTGGACCTCAACAAATTTTAACTCCTGGAGTCCCATTGGAAGGCCTTGGGGAATTTCCAATACATGAAGCTATATAATTTACTGAGCAATATCTTAAGCTGTAATGGATCTCTGAGTCTGAAATATCTGGGATCTGGGATCTGAGACTGTTGGAACTCCATAATGAAACCCAAAGGAGGTCCCCAGTTTTTACTTTAGTAACTTGAATTTCCAGGATTAAATGTGTAGATGGATGATCAATTGCTCATGACTTTTAGGCTCATGTTTGTCTCAATCCAGACTTTGTTTTTCCTCTGGTATGGGACTGTGATGCCACCGAGAAAGAACAGGCAGAATGAAAAGATGCTCAACATCACTCACCATCAAGGAAATGCAAATCAAAACTACAGCAAATCAATTCACACCTGTCAGAATGACTAAAATCAAAAACACAAGAAACAAGTGTTAGAGAGAATGTGGAGAAAAAGGAACCCTCATGCACTGTTGATAGAATTGGTTCAGCCACTATGAAAAACCGTATGGAGCTTCCTCAAAAAGTTAAAAATGAACTACCCTGTGATGCAGTAATCACACTACTGAGTGTTTACTCAAAAAATACAAAAACACTACTTCAAAAGGATACATGCACCCCTATGCCTATTGCAGCATCATTTACAATAGCCAACATATGGAAGCAGTCCAATTGTCCATCAACAAATGAATGGATAAAGAAGATGTGATATAATATACAATGGAATATTATGTAGCCATTAAAAAACAATCTTGCCGTTACATGGATATAAATGGAGCTAGAGAATAATGCTAAGTAAAGTAAGTCAGCCAGAGAAAGACAAATACCATATGATTTCCCTCACATGTGGAATTTAAGAAACAAAACAAACAAGGGGGGAAAAGGGGGAGAGAGAGATTGAGGGAGACAAGAACCAAAAACTAGATTCTTGACTATAAAGAGCAAACTGATGGTTATCTCATGGAAGTGAGTGGGGGGATGAACATAGTAGATGAAGGAGAATAAGAGTGCACCTTAGTGCTGAGTAATATATGGAATTGTTGAATCACTATATTGTACGTGTGGAATTAATATAACACTATGTTAACTATATTGGGATTAAAATAAACAATAAAAGTAAAAAAAAATAAACACAAGAGAAAAAAAAAGATAAGCTTTGTTTTGGCTATGTCTTGCAGTGATGAGCACTTTTCTCTAGCAAAAGGTAATGTATTAAGCATTTGCACAGTGTATGGCTTACAGACAGTGCTAAATAATTGATAGATAATTAAAATAAAGATGAATAGGATCACAGAAAGTCTACTGTCCCAAATTGAGTTATTTACAATCCTTTCTGTTGTCTCTAGCTGACCTGTTTCATTGTGAACAATGAGGAAAGTTGTATCAGCTCCATGGGTCCCCGTGTTTCTAATCCAGTTACTAGCATTGAAGATCAGGGCTACCGTATGGCCACACTGCTCACTGCCCAACTCCAGGGAACTCTCCAATGGTCACCAACAGGAATGGTTCTTCCTGGAGACTCATCATATGGTAACCCTATAAACTGTTCAGCATGAGGTAGATACTGCTTAAAGCCAATGTAGTTTTGATAACTCCTTCTGGACTGGGGTTCAGCTGTGCTGTCTGGCTTTTCCTGTCTTAGGGAAAAAACAAAGATGTAGTGTTAGGTCTTCTTTGGTTCCATGCAAATTTTAAGATTGATTGTTCTAGTTCTGTGAAAAATGTTGCTATTTTGAAAAATATTTTTGCATTAAATCTGTATGTTGCTTTGGGTAGTATGGACATTTTAACAATATTTGTTCTTCCAGTCCATGACCATGAATATCTTTCCACTTGTTTGTGTTGTCTCCAGTATCATTCTTTTTTCAATATCTTTCATTAGTGTTTTAGTTTTCAGAGTACATGTCTTTCACTTCTTTGATCAACAAACAATACTAAGTTTGTTCTTAAGTATTTTATTATCTTTGGTGCAATTATAGATGGAATTGTTCACTTAATTTCTCTTCTTGTTGCTTCACTATTATTATAAAAATGTGTGGCATTTTTATATATCAATTCTATATCCTGAAACCTTATTGAATGCATTTATCGGTTCTAGTAGTTTTTTGTTGGGCTCTTTTGAGTTTTTTCTCTATAGTATCATGTCATCTACAAATAGTGAAATTTTTGCTTTTTTTTTTTTTAAGATTTATGTATTTATTTGAGATAGAGACAGAGCAGAGGGAAAGGCAGAGGGAGAAGATGAGAGAGAGAAGCACACTCCCCACTGAGCATGGTGCTGAACATGGGGCTTGATTTCACAGCCCTGAGATCATGACCTGAGCTGAAATAAAAAGTTGGACTCTTAGCCAACTGAGCCATCTAGATGCCCTGAAAGTTTTACTTCTTTCTTACTAATTTGGATACCTTTTATTCCTTCCTTTTGTCTGATTGTTGTGGTTAGGACCTTTATTTCTTTTTTTTTTTTTTTTTTAAACTTTTTTTTTAATATTTTTTATTTATTTATGACAGTCACACAGAGAGAGAGAGAGGCAGAGACACAGGCAGAGGGAAAAGCAGGCTCCATGCACCAGGAGCCCGACGTGGGATTCGATCCCAGGTCTCCAGGATCGCGCCCTGGGCCAAAGGCAGGCGCTAAACCGCTGCGCCACCCAGGGATCCCACCTTTATTTCTATATTAAATAACAGTGTTGAGAATGGACATCCCTGTGTTGTTCCTGACCTTAACGTCTCTCAGTTTTTCAGTACTGAGTATGATGTTAGTTGTTGGATTTTCATTTATGGCCTTTAAAATGTTGAGGCCTACTTTGTTTAGGGCTTTTATCATGAATGGATGTTGTAGGCCAGATACATCTTCTGTATCTACTGATGTGGCTTTTATCCCTTCCTTTAAAAAAAAAAAAGTTATTTATTTATTTATTGCATGTGAGCAGTGGGGAGGGACAGAGAAAGAGAAAGAGAGAATCTCAAGCAGACTTCCTACTGAGTATGGAGCCCAAAGTAGGAGTCAATCCCATGACCCTGAGATCATGACCTGAGCTGAAATTAAGAGTCAGATGCTTAACTGACTGAGCCACCTAGGCACCCCTTTTGTTAATGATATATCACATTAATTGACTTCCAGATATTGAACCATACTCGTATCCCAGGATAAATCCCACTTGATCACGGTAAATGATTTTTTAAATGTAGAGTTGGATTTAGTTTACTAATATTGTGTTGAGGATTTTTACATCTATGTTCATCAGAGATACTGGCCTATAGTTCTCTTTTCTTGTAATGTCTTTATCTGGTTTAGATATCAGGGTAATGCTGGCTTCATAGAATGAATTTGGAAGATTTCCTTCATTTTCTATTTTTTGGAATAGTTTGAGAAGAATAGGTATTAACTGTTCTTTAAATGTTTGGTAACATTCACCTGGGAAGCCATCTGGTCCTGGACTTTTGTTGAAGAGTTTTTTGATTACTGATTCAATTTCATTGCTGATAATCTGTTTGATTTTTTTTTCTTCCTGATTCATTTTGAGAGGTTATATGTCTCTAGGAATCTATCCATTTCCTCTAGGTTGCCCAATTTGTTGGCATATCATTTTTCATAATATTCTCTTATAATCCTTAGTATTTCTGTGGTACTGGTTGTTCTCCTTTTTCATTCCTGATTTTGTTCGTATAAGTCTACCTCCCCCCACCCCCTTTCTCTTTCTTTCATTTTTTTTTCCTGAGGAGTCTAGCTAAAGGTTTATTGATTTTGTTGCTCTTTTCAAAGAACCAGCACCTGATTTTATTGATCTGTTCTATTGTTTTATTAGTTTCTCTTTTATTTCTCCTCTAATATTTATTTTTTCCTTCCTCCCACTGCTTTTGTTGTTCTTTTTCTATCTCCTTTTTTTTTTAAGATTTTATTTATTTATTCATGAGAGACACAGAGAGGCAGAGATATAGGCAGAGGGAGAAGCAGGCTCTCCACAGGGAGCTTGATGTGGGACTTGATCCCAGGACCCGGGATCACGCCCTAAGCTGAAGGCAGAGGTCAATTGCTGAGCCACCCAGGCATCCCATCTTTATCTATTTCCTTTAGATGTAAGATTAGGTTGTTTGAGATTTTTCTTGCTTCTTGAGATAGGCCTATATTGTTATAAACTTTGCTCTTAGAACAGCTTTTGCTGTAACCCAAAGATTTTGGACCATTGTGTTTTCATTTTCACTGGTCTCCATGCATTTTTTTGATTTTGTCTTTTATTTCATGATTGGCCTATTCAGTGTTTAGTAACATGTAATTTAATCTCCATGTATTTGTGTGCCTTCCAGTTTGTTTTCTTGTGGTTGACTTCTAGTTTCATAGCTTTGTGGTCTGAAAAGATGCACAGTATGGCTTCAGTCTTTTTTAATTTGTTGAGACTTGTTTTGTGGCCTAATATGTAGTCTGTTTTGGTGAATATTCCTTGTGCACTTGAAAAGGATGCATATTCTGCTGGTTTAAGATGGAATGTTTAAATACATCTGTTAAATCCATCTAGTCCAATGTGTCATTCAAAGCCACTGTTTCCTTATTGATTGTCTGCATGATTTATTCATTGATGTAAATGGGGTGTTAAAATCCCTACTATTATTGTATGACTATCAATTAATTCCTTTATATTTGTTATTAGCTGCTTTATTTTTTTGGGTGCTCCCAAATTGTTGTCTTCTTGTTGAATTGTACCATTTATGATTACATAATGTCCTTCTTTGTCCCTTGTTGTAGTCTTTGTAATAAGGCCTATTTCGTCTGATATAAGAATTGCTACTCTGGCTTTCTTTTCACTTCCATTTGCATGATAAATGTCTTTCTCTTCACTTTCAGTCTGCATGTGTGTTTAGGTCTGAAATAAGTCTCTTGTAGGCAGCATATAGATAGGTCTTTTTTTTTTTTTAATCCATTCTGTCACCCTATGTCTTTTTATTGTAGCATTTAGTATATATAAGTCCTTATTGCCATTTCGTTACTTGTTTTATGGTTGTTTTGTATTTCTTCTCTGTTCTCTTCTTCCCTTCTTCTTTTTCTCATGATTAATTTACTTTCTTTAGTGAAATACTTGGATTCCTTACTCTACTTCTTGCATATCTTAATGATTTTTGATTTGTTGTTACCAGTCAGTTTATTTGTAGCATCTGCATATAGCAGTCTACATAAAGTTCATGGTTACTTAGTTTTGAACTTATTCTTTATTCCTGTCCCCTCCACCATTCAGATATTTGCTATCATCTTTTACATCCTTTGACTTTGTGCTTTTCTTGAATAATTTTTACAGATATACTTACTTTTTTCTTTTGTGCTTCCTATTTTTTTTCACTTGATTGTGGTTTTGTTTTCCACTCACAGAGTCCCCCTTAATATTTGTTGTAGGGCTGATTTAGTGGTCATGAAGTCTTTAACTCTTTTTTTTCCTATAAAGCTCTTTAAATCTCCTTCTATTCCAAATGATAGCCTTGCTTGATAGAGTGTTCTTGTCTGCAGATTTTTCTTTTCAGGACTTTAAGGATGCCATGCTACTCCCTTCTAGCTTGCAAGGTTTCTGCTGAAAAATCAGCCAATAGGCTTATGGAGTTTCCTTTGTATGTGACTGCCTCCTTTTCTCTTGCTGCCTTTCAAATTCTTGCTTTATCATATTTTTTTGTCATTTATTTATTTATTTATTTAAATTGAATATACCATAAGGGAGTGTCAGGAGGGACAGCAAACAAGAGACTGCCTTGAAGTAGTGCCATTTTAATTACTCTGTGCTTGGTATGAACCTCCCTGCATTGAATTTGTTGGGGGTTGTCTGTGACTCTTAAATCTGGGTCTCTGTTTCCTGTCCTAGATTTGGGAAGTTTTCAGCTATTATTTCTTCAAATATATTTTCCATTTCTTTTTCTCTTCTCCTCCTGGGACCCATATAATGAAAATGTTACTATGCTTGATGGTGTTGTGGGTTCTCCAAGAAACACTTAGAGCACTTTTTTTTCTCTTACCTCTTCAACTTGATTGGTTTCCATTAACTTTCTCCTCCAGGTTCCTGATATGTTCCTCTGTTTCCTGTAGTCTACATTTATTCCATGTATTGTATTTTTTATTTCATTTTATTGAAATAGAGATATATATATAGAGAGAGAGATAGATATATATCTATAGATATAGATATCTTTATTTCATTATATTGAGATAAAGATATAGATATCTATATTGAGAAAAAGATATATATAGTTAGATATCTATATCTTTATCTCTATCTATCTATCTATCTATCTATCTATCTATCTATCTATCTTTATAAGGATCTCACTGATGTTCTTCACCCTTTTCTGAAGTCCAGGAAATTAAATTCATGGTTGGGCATATTACTTACGTCTGTTTTGCTTAGATCTCCTCCTGTGATTTTGTCCATTTCTTTCATTTGTGAAATGTTTCTCTTCTCCTCATTTTGTCTATGTCTATTTCTTTGTTAAGAAAGTCAGCTACCAAAAAAAAAAAAAAAAAAAGAAAGAAAGAAAGAAAAGAAAGTCAGCTACATCTTCTGTATTTGAGAGTAGTGGCTTTATGAAGAAGAGGCCCTGCAGTGCCTTGCAGTACAGTGTTCCCTATTCACTAAAACCTGGCACTTCATTAGAGTCTCCTAGGTGTGTTGCTTGTGTCCTGCTGTTGTATTTGAGTCATTTTTTCTTTCAGTCCAGATGTCTTCACTGACTCTCTGCCTGTTGTGGGCTGGGCTTGCTCTGTGGTGTTAGTGAAGCCCAGGTAGGCCAGCTCTGAGGGGTTCTGACCCACAGGAGGGCTTGGAGGCAGGGCAGTGATGTTAGCAAAATTTGCACTGAGCCACTACTCCTAGGTTGGGTTTCTGAGAGATGCTATGGCTTGGGTCACAGAATTTGGCAGCTCCAGTCATGTGTACAGTGGTTGGGCAGGATGTTTGGGAACATGGCAGTAGCAAAATCTGTGCTCATCCCAGGGCCAAGGCCATCAGGCTTGAGGTGGGAGGGTTCTCGGGAGAATGCATGGGTGGGGTGCACTGCCAGCAGGTCAGGTAGCAAGTGTAGTGCTGCCTCCTGCAGGTGGCTCAGTACAGAGTGCTGGGGGAGGAGAATGGTGCTCTCTAATTAGTTCCTTTGTTCTGGGAGAAGTCCTCCAACATGCTCCAAAATCATCATAAACAGATCTCCCTCCCATTTGTTCCAGGTATGCAAACTGTCCCTTTTATGTTGTCTCTCCATGGGCTGCTATCTCTTTAAGGGTGGGGACCCAGCTATCATTTACCATCTTGGCTCACCACATGCTAAGTCAGCTGACTTTTAAAAGTCCAGGCTCCTTGTTCCCCTTGTTAGACAAACTCATGGAATTCAGCCGCTCTGTTTTCAAAGCCAGGTGCTATGGGGATTCATCTTCACTGGGCAATCTCCTTGGTACAAGGGACCATTTTCTTCCTTTCTCTGTGCTTGCAGGTCTCTCCTTCTGTGGGCAGCTCCTGACCTCTGTTTCTATCTTTCCTAATCTCTCAGATGTGGCTTCTTCTCTAGACGTAATTGTGGAGTTTGTTCTGCCAGTCTTTGGATTGCTCTCCAATTTATTTACACGGATATGAGTGATAATCTAGTTGTAAATACGGGTTTCTGGTGAGCTTAATGTCCTCCTATTCCACCACCTTCCCAAGATCCTCTCCGAAGTTTTGTGTTTCAATGAACTATGAACTAAAAGTGGGGAAAATAACCTCGTAGTTCTGCTCTCAATGTTGGGGGCTTCATTAGAAATATACAATTGATAAATTTGCTAGTTTGAAAATTGTCTCCCATATAATACTAACCTACCATCTGTGGCTAGTGGATGTATTTTGGTGATACATTGGCAAGACAGTTGGTTTCACAGCAAGAATGTTCCCTTGTTCTTAGTAAAATAAAGTTTCTGTCACACATGACTTCAGATATCCTAATTTCTAGAATAAAACCCAGCATTTCCAAAGAAGTTTTTGGCAATTGCTTGAAGAAGGTTAAATTAAGCATAAATACAAGGTTAATATTTGTTTCCTTTGATAAAACTGCAAAGAAATTAAAGCTCTAGACTTCTGACACTACCTTTTAGGATATTTGCAGAAAAATCATTATACTAGTGTAGGTAGAAATTTTTTGTGCTTTTATCTACATAGTGTTTTTAGGATATTTATGCGTGATAAAAATATGAGTTTTGATTTCTGCTAAGTAAGAATTTCAGAAGGAGTAGGTTACTTATTTACTCGAAATCTTTGTTTTATTGTTAAAATCAGGATATAATTGATTCATCTCATGTAGGGGTTGAGTAGCAGCTTATACATAGAATGACTATAAGGAGCACTGTGAATATTGTAGTGGCACAGAAATGCTTATTATCAATAATAAGCAGTGAGGTATTCCACTGAAGAAGTTGAAGGCAAGACATTGTCACATTGTTTTCTCAGGATTTTAAAAACTTTGGCTTTCTTGTGCATGTGACATTTTCAATTGTGTTGGAGAGAATAGGAGCTCTAAATGTAGTACTTTGTTGTCTGAGGAATTCTTGATAGAGACAGACTTCATATGAAGTCTAAATTGTGTCACTCACTGTCTGAGTTTTAGCATTAAGATCTTTAGAAGATAATTTGTTTATTCTTAATGTAACCTCAGGCTGAATTCTCTTAGGTTATCATAGAAGAAATGTCACCTGAAAGTGGAAAATATCCCTGAGATTGCTTTAGGCTTGAGCACATTTTTCTTGTCAAAAAATTAAGTCCAGTCTTGAAGGTTACTGGTATTTGCATATATACTCCATTCTTTTGGGTTCGCAGGGACTAAAGGACTAGTGACTAAAAGTGGGAGGAAAGGAGATTATTCTTATGATAAAAAAGGTTGAGAATATATTCCAAGACCAAATATAGTAAAGATCTCTGTGTTTCTGCTTGACATATCCCTGAGTCTCTGCAAAGAAAGATCATAAGCTTTTGGCTATGTGGACAGGATCCCAAAACAGTTGCTTATATTCAATCCTTTCATCATTTCCTCTCCAAATATCCATTTATTTTAAGGAATGGGTACTTTTAAATTATATGTGAGGTTACATAAGAAGTAACTTTTTAAGTAATATATGAAAATATAGAGCTTCCTTGAGTTATGGTGGGGTTATATCCCAATAAGCCCATCATAAGCTGAAAATATCATAAGTTAAACATACATTTAATACACTTAACCTATCGAACAGCACAGCTTCACATAGCTTAACTTAAATGTGCTCAGAGTACTCATATTATTTTGCTTTTGGGCAAAATCATCTAACACAAAGTCTGCTTTATCATAAAGTGTTGACCATCTCACGTAATGTATTGAATAGCATATTGATAGTGGAAAACAGAATGACTGAATGGGTACAGAACAGTTATAAGTATAGTATATTAGTTGTTTACCCTTTTGGTCACAGGAGTGATTGGGAGCTGCAGCTTGCTGCCACTGCCCAGCATTGAGAGAGGATTGTCCCACATAGCGCTGGACTGGGAAAATATCAAAAGTCAAAATTAGGGCTATGGTTTCTACTGAATGTGTATCACTTTGCATCATTGTAAAGTCTAAAAATTTTGAAGTCAAACCATATTGACTTGGAGGCTGTCCATATTGCAAAGGGCAAATTAACAATATTTTATTTATATAGTGTGTTTTTGTGTGCTTTCCATGTGGAAATTAGAAAGGCAACATTCACAGTAAATTCATTTGACTTAACAGTATTCTTTCACTCATGAATAGCAGCCTTGGTATACATTCTGTACTCTTGGTACAGAAGAGTTCATATTTCAGATAATTAGAAAGAATAGGGCGAGAGAACAGAGCCTGGAGAGCCACTGAGAGGATGTGTGACTCAAAGCCCACCCTTTACCTCCAAAACAGAGGGAAAAGGGTTGGTTTGCATTTTGTAATTAAAGTGTGGGCCTTGCTAATGCTCCCATGAGTGCTGGAGTCCAAGACATCTTGATGAAGATCAGAAATCAAGTTACCCTAGAGGAATTTTGTTTTTGTTTTTAAGCAGATGTTTACAGGGCTGCAATCTTTATTAAGTAACAGCACCAGGGAAATGTTACAGACAGGAATGCTTCCTGTCTATCACAGTTTAGAGTGACTTGGCAAAGGATTATTAATGATTTGGAAAATTCCAGAACTAAGTTTGATGTCAGAATGTTAGGAACACTTTATGCTAAGGCCAGAAAGGTGACTTTGTACCTCTGAGGGTAGTCAATTACTCAACCAAACCACAGATGTTTTATTCAAGACACTACCCTAGGCCTTTAGAGGGGCACATAAAAAATTATAACATACAATCTCTGTTCCAAAAGAGCTTGCATTTATTTGCAGAAAAATTCAGAGATGTATGAAAAATTAATGGGATAAGGCAGTATATGTAAAGTGCCCAGTGAAAGTTACAGAAAGTAAAGGTTAAAGGGAAGAATATGTATGAGTTAGGGTTCTTTGATTCAGATCAACAATACTGCTCTCAACAACTTGAACAAATGAGAATTTATTTGAAGACTTTTAGGAACTCATAGACTTGCCAGAAGTCTTGAGAGTCTGGCTTGAAGGCCTTAGGAGACAGGCATGAGGAGCTGTCCAAAAGATCTGTGGTGCCATAGATCCTGGGTCTGGAAGAAATTTTAAGTGTTAGGTCATTCCAAGTTGTGGATTATTTGACAGATTTTTAATATTCTATCATAGATGTAGAGGTGATGTTTATGGTATACTTGGGATAATGCATAAATTTTTCTGCTTGCAATGAACGATAAATGCATGAGGAAAAGGATCAGTTAGCAAAGTAAGTGGGAACCAGATTATGGAGTGCTTTGCTAAAATTATCTTACTGGCAGTGAAGAACACTTTGTAATGTTTAGCAAGAGTATAGCATGGTAATAATAGCAATGTTTTAACTCTGTTCTTTATAGTGGTGAGATTTCAAAGAAAATAGTCACTCCCTTCCTTACTCCTGAGGCTTTTGAATTCAGCATATGGGTGGTCTGTTTCTGAACTGCTTCCTTTCTTTACAGCATTCTGTATCATGCCTTTCCTAGGACAGTGTTTCTCAAAAGAGCAACCAAAGGCTACCTGCATTAGGAATGACTTGGATGAGGGTATGCCTGGGTGGCTCAGCAGTTGAGTGCCTGCCTTCAACCTGGGCATGATCCTGGAGTCCCAGGGTCGAGTCCTGCATCGGGCTCCCTGCATGGAACCTGCCTCTCTCTCTGCCTGTGTTTCTGCCTCTCTCTCTGTGTTTCTTATAAATAAATAAATAAAATCTTAAAAAAAAAATAAATGACGGGAGGGATTCCTCAATGGCTCTGCCAGTTAAGCAGATAAGGTATACACTCTAAGCACTCTTGGTTTGGCTCTGGTCATAATCTCCTGTTCATTCTCTCTCTCTCTCTCTCTCTCTCTTTCTTTCTCTCTCTCTCAAGTAAATAAATCCTAAAAGGAAAAAAAAAGAAATGACTGGGGAGATTTGTTAAAATGCATATTCTTTGGGCCCTATTGAATTAGAATATTGGGGGCTGGGGACAAGAACCTGCATTTTCAGCAGGTTACCTGAGTGATTCCTCTGTGGACTGAGGTTCAAGAACCACTGACCTGAGGAGTGTTTAAATGGACAGATAGGCTTGGGAGCAAGGGAAGATCCTTCCTTCCTGCCTTTCCTTCTCCTTCATGTCCTCACTTTTTCCCCAGCTCCCGTTATTCTGTATGTTTTACTCCCCTTCCATCTTCTCCCTCTCTCTTTTAAGAAACACTCCACTCACTGAGCAGTTCACTGTGTGAAGACTAAATGCCTTTCTGAACACTGAAGACTTAAAAACATACCTGAGGAGCTTAAAATATATGTCTGTTCAAAATAGGCATTGGCAAGAAATCAGTTCTATCTCAGGGTGAGCCTTTTATGGAAAAGATGTTTAGAGTTTGCTTTAAGTAAGGCTTTGATTTGCAAGTGTGGTAGGGTTTGAATAAGGAAGATCTAAGGATTTTCAGCTGTTGATAAAGGGACAGCAGCTGGTGAAACCAAATTGTAGGCATCAGGGTTCGAATCTCCTCCATATCAATTCAGAACATCAGTGAGAGTGTAGGGCCAGGCACTGATGCTTGGGTAGATTCTCTCTTCCTTTATCCACTGCTCTTGTTTGAGATAGCATAAAGAGAAACAACATTTATGTAGCATACTTAAAGCTTTGTAAATATCATGTCATTGATTATAGGAATTCAGTTACTAGAACAATATCTAGCACAAGTAGGTTTTGAGTGGATATTATTGATTCACTAAATGAAACATTTAGTAAATGCTGGGCAATGTTCTAGACACTGAGATGCAACACTGAAGAAAAAAAGAAAGAATCTCTCCCTCATGTGACTTATATTCTAGTGTTGCATGTTATTTTATATCAACTTTTTTAGGTAGATAATATATTTCCCACTTTACAGGTGAGAAATTGAAGCTTGGACACATAAATTCGTTAGATGTCAGACAGCTAGGAATCTGTAAGGTTTAGCTGTAGGAAATGGATTCCCATGCCTGTTTGACTTCCAAACTCATATTTTCTATGACATTATTATAGCTTCGGGTAGATTTTTTTTTTAAATAAAAAACTATCTTCCTTCCTCTGGATATGTTGGTGATCTTCTGAAATTGAAGTGAATTTCCTAGAGAATAGCCTTTATGCAATAAGATGCTAAAGAGAGCTGAGAAGCCCCCAAACAATGCATTGCCCCAGTTCCTTGCCCACTGTGCAGAAATCAGAAGACTTCAGTTAAGCTCCTGTAAACTGACTCTAGAATGGAAACCTTAGATGCTGTTTGGAAATGTCCTATCACATATCTAACACATACTATGACTTCTGATACTTCAGCCTATTACTTTTGGGGAGGGTGTTGTTCCCCTGCCAAGAAAGCAGTGTGTCAGATGCTCCATGTTGATAGTCTTGCACCTTGGTGAAGTAGTTGAAGGTTACCCACTGTGCCTCTCACCTCTGTATGGCTTCCTGTTTCCTTCCTGTCCTGCTGCTCCTTTTCTCTGTGGGTCCTGTGTGCTGACATTCTCAGGGCCTGCTGACATAGCTGAAAATGATCTAAAAAAAATGACTGTGTAAGAGATGTAATACCTTCCTCTTCCAAGAAGAGGTGATCAACTAAATACCATTTGTTTGGTCCAATTATCCACTTAAACACTACAAATTTGGGTACTATGTACTATCTGTTACTTATTAACTGCCCAGTAGCCTTGGACATCTCACTTTCTCTCTCAGGAATTCCAGTTTCTTCACCTGGTAAAATGATATGTTTATTATCAGGATACAATGAGATCATATGTGGAAAGCACTGTGCACATTCCCCAGCACATAGTACCTCCTCATTACCTGTTCTTTATTATTATTTTTATTTTCACAATACTTAGAGGTTGATGATACCTCCATGTTACAGATAAAATATAATGACTATCATATATTAGGTGCAATCTTTTATTTGATTTTTATAGCAAGCTTGCAGGGAAGTACCATTATCAATTCCCACTTTTACAAAGAGGAACTGGGTTGTATTTGGGGTCACTCAGCTGAATAAGTAGTGGAACTGGGATTCATGCTTATTTCTTTTTTTTTTTTTTTATTTCTGATAAACTCCTGAGACTTCATTCTTTCCACTATGACAAGCTGCCTGTAAGGAATGATTGCCACTTCAAAATTGCACTCAGCCTTCTTAAAATACTTCTGTTCTTCAAACGAAATACCTCATGTCAGTTCTAAATCTGTAATACTTGGGGAATTAGGGTCTCATCCCATGTAATGCTACAGTGTGCTCTCTGCACTGCTAAAACCTCAGACACAAGGGTTTTCACCCTCGAGGCATCTGCTGGTGGGCGGCTGATTCTTATGCCATCTATGAGGTGCTATGAGAACACTCTAGATGAAGGATGCTTGTAAATGCAAGCTAGTGTTTCTTCACATGACATATTTGTTGCTACTACTGAGTATTTTAGTTCATTACACTTCTTCCAAATAATTAGAGAAAATGTGCGCATTATAGAATGTATGTATTTCAACCCCTGAGCTGGCACGTTACAAGCTTTCAGTTACTAACATGTGAATTTTAACTATTGTCCCTGTCAGAAGTAACTGATGGCAGAATGAAAATTGTGGAATATAACTTCAGCATTCAAATGTGAATGGATAGGGCCAAAGGAAATGTTTCTGATTGGAAACTGGACCCTTGCCAGCTCTTGAGTTCTGAGGGAGATCTGAGACCTGAGGAGAAATAGCCAAGTTATAAAATATGATTTCCTTTTGCTTTCACTTTGTTTCTTCAAATGTAACATTCCCATGTAGTCTGTAGCTATGTTTGATCACAACAAAGCTAGGTTAGATATAGCTTCTGAAGCACTCAAAATATTTTGCTAAGTAACCTAGAGAGTTCATTTTCACTTCAGTATGAACACAATCCAGATCACTTAGAAGTAATTACTAAGCTTTTTCTCTTATTCAAGATTTGTTCCAGTTCTTGACAATTTTCACAAATATTTAGCAAAATGAAAAAAAATGAAGGACAATGTAGTATATTTTCCATGAAGCTAAATCCATTTAATTCTAAGTGCTGATCTTCTATTTTGAGATTCAAGCATCACAATTTTTTTGTGTTGCCATGTCCCTTTTATTATGAAATGGTGGTAATAGTGACTGAAGTTTCTACATTTAATGTTTTTGGCAATATCTGAGGTTGCTAGCTCTATTTCTGTTTGCCAATTTTTTATTTGTTTTTAATTTACTGACCTGTGCAGTGTAAGCCTGGAACCACTGGTGTGATAGAAAAAGCATAGGCTTTGAAATTAGAAGCCCCTGAATTTCCTTCCTTGCTAAGTTTACTAGAAGCCAGATGAACTGGGCCATTATTGGTGCTCCTAGAATCTCAACTTCCCGATTTGTAACGTAAAAGAGCAGGGTTGTTGAAAGGATTCAATGTGATAGAATATACAAAATGTCTAGCTCACAATCCTACTTAATAAACAATCATTTTTCCTCATTATTTCTTCTAGAGCACAATTCACCAGGAGAGGAAGAGTGTGACCATTGTTTGAGATGTGGGAGAGAAGCAGATAAGGGAGACAAATGACAAAATAGAGAATGGGGGCAGCCCCGGTGTCTCAGCATTTTAGCGCCGCCTTCAGCCCAGGGCGGGATCCTGGAGACCGGACCCCTGCATGGAGGCTGCTTCTCCCGCTGCCTGTGTCACTGCCTCTCTCTATGTGTGTCTCATGAATAAATAAATAAAATCTTAAAAAAAAAAAATAGAGAATGGTGGTCCTAAAGGCAGGACATGTTTGAGGTAAGCCTTTCTGTTCTTTATAACATTTTCTTATATTGAGGAAGTTCTTGGAGGGCAGTGATTTATCTTGCTGTCTTTGATTCCCCAGCATCTGGCACAGGGCAGGCTCAGAGAGGCTCTGCTACAAGTGGTATGACCTGGGAAGTGGACTCTGATTTGACTATTTGCATGCAGGAAGTTTATTGGGGTGCATTTGTCAGCTTAATGGCTGCAGGGGGAGTGAAGAAAGAAGGGCCAGGCAGAGATCTCTGCCACCACTATGGGAGTTTTGGAGCTGAGATACCCTGCAGTTGTCTTTTTTTTTTTTTTTTTTTTAATTTTTATTTATTTATGATAGTCACAGAGAGAGAGAGAGAGAGAGAGGCAGAGACATAGTCAGAGGGAGAAGCAGGCTCCATGCACCGGGAGCCCGATGTGGGATTCGATCCCGGGTCTCCAGGATCGTGCCCTGGGCCAAAGGCAGGCGCCAAACCGCTGCGCTACCCAGGGATCCCCACCCTGCAGTTGTCTTAAATTGGGGCAAGGTGTTTGGGCTTTTTTACTCCCTGCCTTGATCAATCATACATGAGAGTTGAAATGGGGAAGGGTGCATGACTTGGGAGAGGTCCCTTTCTTCAGCTGAGGGAAATCTCAGGTGGAGTTTTAGCTGCAAGCTCTCAGTTGCTGTTATGGATAAAATTGTGTCCCTCCAGAAATTGTTGATGTCCTAACCCCTGATACTGTGGATGTGACCTTATTATGAAATAGGGTCTTCACAGAGTATCAAAATGATCAAGTTAAGATGTGATTATTAGGGTGGATCCTAATCCAATAAGACTGTGTCCTTATAAAAAGGGGGATATTTTGACACAGACATAGACATGTGTAAAGAGAAGGCAATGTGAAGGCCCAGTGAGATTGCCATCTGCAAACCAATAAATGCCTGGGGCTACCAGAAGCTAGGTGAGAAGCTAGGGCCAGATTTTTCCGTTACAGCCCTCAGGAGGAACTTGTCTGTACACACCTTGGTTTTGAATTTCCAGGCTTCAGAACTTTGAGATCATACATTTCTATTACTTATAAGCTGCCCAGTTTGTGTGCTTTGTTACAGCAGTCCTGGGAGACAAATAAATGAGTTGCCAATGCTCTAACAGCAGGACGGTGTGTGCCTGAGTTCTGAAGGGGGGTTGGGGGTGGTGGTGGTGGTGGTGGTGGTTATGGCATAGCACAGTGTTACTAACAGAACTCCATGATGTTTGTGGGGTGAAGGAGCCTTCATGTTTTAGCTTTGACCAATGTAGGGTCATGTTTCTCCCTGAAAGAATTCTACTAACTAGATAATGGACTGGTCTTTCCATCCAATTATATCCTCACACCTCAATACAATGAAATGCCCAGTCCTATAAGGCTAACTGTATCTAGAAACTGACAAAGGGACCTGCACGTGCTTAGAAAACACTCTGAATCTGAGGTGCCCTAGCAACCAGGTATATTTATGGAGTTGGGTCTCAAGGTGGGCTCAAACCGTTCTGGGGCTTATTACCGCTCTTGCATTGTCAGCTTGATGAGCCTGTTTAAGGAAATGAGATTTTAAAATATAACAACAGTCCTGGCTATGGAGAAGGAAGGAGGTATCAAAAAGTGACAATGAATTTTTATATCACAATATGGCTCAGAGTAAATGCTAATTTACTGAGCTGAGCAGTTCCGTCAGGATTAAAGAGAAATGGGCATGAGATTCACATAATTTTAGATTGATGTTTGCTGGTACTCTATGTGTTTCTGTATTACCTTTGGATATTGTCCAGCCTATCAGAGGCTGGGACTCTTTCTTACTCATTTCTGTAGTCTCAGCACCAAGCAGGATGAACAATTCTGGGAACTGAATACGTGTTTAGAGCTGCGGAGTCTATGAAATTGGCCTGTGTAATCCCCTGTCTTCTTCCTGCAAGTTGTGAGTGTTAGCCATATTCTTCTTCCATCAGTAGAACAGTAGGAGCAGAGAAATCCATGATCTCACTCATGCCAACAACCAAACTGTCATCAGAGTTTGCATTGCAAAATCTCTATTTCTGGTCAGAGGCAGGAAGAAAACAATCTGCTTTCTACTGAACTCCAGGTAAGTACTCAGGGCTTGAGGTTGAAAAAATGATTGTTGAATGGATATTGAAAGCATAAGTAAAGCCCTTCAGTCCTTACAAGTCTTTGTGTTTGGATTGTATATGATAAGTTTACGTCCATTATGGAAACCACACAGCTTATTGCAGAAAGGCCCCAGGCTCCATCCTTGCCTGAAAATCAATACTGAAGAATCATGATAAGCATGTAGTAGGTGCTCAGTAAATATCTTTGGCATGAAATTCCATGCTGCAAAACAGAAACAGGTTCCTACAGAGTCTATGAAAGTCTCCAATGAAACTTCTTTCAGGAGAGGACAGCCATCTCTTAGATGGTGCACTTCTCAGCTTGCCTGCCTGCCTGCCTGCCTGCGTCCCTCCCTCCCTTCCTTCCTTCCTTCCTTCCTTCCTTCCTTCCTTCCTTCCTTCCTTCCTTCCTTCCTTCCTCTGCTCTGTCTCTTTTTTGGTGAGCTCCCCACTCACTTCCCTGCTCTTTTACTTCTAATTTCTTCTTAGAAATCCAGAAATTCTTGGAATTTATTTGCAATGGAAGGAGGGGGCAGATGGTAGGGGTGATTGTGAGAGCCCAGTATCCCCTGCTTCAGGTGTGAAGAGTCTGAAGGTACCTCACACCACACAGTTCCCCTGATGTATTAGGCAGAAGCTGCTTCCAGTGGGACCTTGTCAGAGATCCCACCTTTGCTGGCCCTCTTTCTCTCCCCATTTTGTTACTCCCATTACCTTGCTAGTATTCAGGGGACACTGTCTTCATAATAAATTACTCAAACAAGGTGCGCCTGGGTGGCTCAGTTGGTTGAGTGTCTGCCTTTGGCTCAGGTCATGATCTCGGGGTCTTGGGATTGAGTCCTCATCGGGCTCCCTGTTCAGCGAGGCATCTGCTTCTTCCTCTATCTCTGCTTGTCTCCCCTGCTCATGCATAATCTTATAAGTCAATCAGTCAATCAATCCATCCATCCATCCTTAAAAAATAAATTATTCATACATGAATTCTCATCTCAGGGAAACCTAACTTAGGCTTTTCACATTATGAGGGGAGAAAAGCCTACTCTCTTGATTGAGGTCCATCTCTAAAACCTGCTCCATTTCTCTGCTCCCTTTCAAAGCAGAACTTCTCAAAGGAATCATGTAGTGCCTCTCCTTCTTCTCCATTTCTTTCCTCAGACTATTTTAATTAGGCTTCTTTACCAAACACTCCATAGAAACTGTTCTTTTCAGTATCACCAGTGACCTCTATCTGGCCAAATTCAATAGCTACCTCCTGTTCTCATTTTATAGGAATTCTCAGCAGTATATAACTCTTCTGACCCTTCTTATAGAGACACTCTCTTTTCTTGGCTTTCCTGATATCACAGTCCTAATTTTCTTTGTACCTCATAGGTCATTCCTTCCTAACCTTTGAACTTATTCCCTCTTCTCTGTTTGGCCTATTATATGTTGAAATACCTCATGGCTTAGATCTTAGACCACTTCTTTTATCTATTTATGCTTCTCCCTGTATGTGCTAAAAATTTGTGCCTCTCGCCCCAATTTCTCCATTGAATTTTAACTTCTATGCCCAACTGTCTATTAGACATCACCACTAGTATATATTTAATTAATGCATCTCAAACTATAACATCCAAGAGATAACTATCGTTTCTGTATGCCAACAACTTAATGAAAACTCGTGTTTCTTACCTACTCCTCCCAGTCTTGGTAAATATATCACTTTCCACTGTACTGCTTAAACTAGAGACAGAGCAGTTGTCCTCCATTTCTCTGCTCTGCCCTCTGTAGCACATCTAATTGATGAGACAGTCTCACTGACTATGCCCCTACACGATGTTCTTTATCTGAACTTCTCATCATCTCTGTTGCCACTACCAGTCCTAACTATCCTCTTTTATCATCTGGACTACTGAATTGATCAACTATCTGGTCCCTTACTTTCTGTCTACTCTTCTCCCCACCAGCCTAAACCATTCTTCAAACACATGAGATCACACCATTTACTTGCTTATAACTCTTCATGGCTTCTTTTTGCACTGAGGATGAAATCTAAAATCCTTGTTACAATTTACAATCCATGCTTACAGTTCCTATTCTTCCCTTTTCTTAAATTTGTCCATTTTAGACTTCTGTCTTTCCTAGCACATAACAGGCCTTAGAGTTTTGTGCTTGTGGTTTTCCTTCTGCCTACAGTACTTTGGTCCTAGGTCTTCATTTTTGCATGAGATAGATTTTTTTTTTTTTGTAGCTCAACTCAATTCCTATTCTTTTTTAAAATTTCTATTTTTCCAACTTTATTGAGGCAAAATTGACAAACATAATTTTTTGTATTTAAGGTGTACAATATGATGACTTTATATGCATATTCACTGTGGTGATTATCAAGATCAAGACAATACATTCATTATCTCACATGGTTACTCTTTTGCTGTTGTTATGTTTGTTTGTTTTTGTTGTTTATGGTAAGAACACTTAAGATCTATTCCTTTCAGCAGTTTTCAAATATACAACACAGTATTTATTTACTGTAGTCAGCATGTTGTACATTAGGGCCTCAGAATTTATTCTTATAACTGGAAGTTTGTAACTTTTATTTATTTTCTTTTTTAAAAAAGAATTTACTTATTTATTCATGAGAGACACAGAGAGAGAGGCAGAGACACAGGCAGAGAGAGAAGCAGGCTCCATGCAGGCAGCCCGATGTGGAACCCAATCCCAGGACTCCGGGATCACACCCCGAGCCAAAGGCAGACACTCAACCGCCAAGCCACCCAGGCGACCCAGTTTGTAGCTTTTAACCTGCGTTTCCAATTTCTCGATCTCCTGAGCCCCTCACAACTACCTGTCTATTTACTGTCTCTATGAAACTGGCTTTTTTTTTTTCCTTTGGTAGATTCCACATATATGCGATACCGTGTAGTATTTATCTTTCTTTGTCTGGCTTATCTCACTTAGCATAATGCCCTCCACTTTTACCCATGTTGTTGCAAGTGTTAGAATTTCCTTTTTTCCTGTGGCTAAATAATATTCCATTTTACCCATTCTTTTATCCATTTTTTTCTTTATCCACTCATCTGTCAAAGGGCACTAAGGTTGTTTCCATATTTTGGCTATTATGACTAATGCTGCAATAAACATGGAAGTGCGGATAATCTCCTTGGGATACTGATTTCATTTCCTTCAGATATATACCCAGGAGTGGGATTGCTAGATTATATGGTTGTTCTATTTTTAATTTTTTAAAGAATCATCATAGGGATCCCTGGGTGGCGCAGCGGTTTGGCGCCTGCCTTTGGCCCAGGGCGCGATCCTGGAGACCCAGGATCGAATCCCACATCCGGCTCCCGGTGCATGGAGCCTGCTTCTCCCTCTGCCTATGTCTCTGCCTCTCTCTCTCTCTCTCTGTGACTATCATAAATAAATAAATAAAAATTAAAAAAAAAAAAAAAAAAAAGAATCATCATATTGTTTTTCCGTAATGACTGTAACAATTTACATTCCCAGCAGCAGTGTGTAAGGGTACCTCATTCCCTACATCCTTGTCAACATTGGCTATTGCTTGTCTTTTTTATGATAGCTATAATGATAGGTGTGAATTAATATCTTATGTGGTTTTGATTTGGATTTCCCTGATAATTAGTGATGTTGAACACCTCTTCATATACCTATTGGCTATCTATATGTCTTCTTTGAGAAAATGTCTGTTTGGGTTCTTTGCCCACTTAAAATGGATTATGTGCAGGGTGCTTGGGTGGTTCAGTCAGTTGAGTGTCTTCAGCTCAGGTCTTGATCTTGGGGCCCTGGAATGGAACCCCATGCTGAGCGAGATGTCTGCTTCTCTGTCTCCCTCTCTCTTCTCCTTGCCCCACTTGTGCTCGCTCTCTCTCAAATAAATACAAAAATATATATTAAAAAATAAAATGGATTATTTGCTTTTTTCCTATTGAGTTGTATGAGTTCTTTTTTTAAGAGGAAGGGAGAGACAAACAGGGGGAGAAAGAATCTTAAGCAGGCCCCATGCCTGATGGGGGGCTAGACTTGGGGTTTCATCACAACCTGAGATGAAATGAAGAGTCAGATGCTTCACAACTAAGCCACTCAGGTATCTCTGAGTTCTTTTTTTTAATTAAGTTTTTATTTAAATACCACTTAGTTAACAAGCATACAGTATAATATTAGTTTCAGGTATAGAATTCACTGATTGAACACTTCTATATAACACACTCGGTGCTCATCACAACAAGCATTTTTAATTCTCCTAATCCCCATGATTTGTTTAGCTCATCCCACCCCCAGTAACCATCAGTTTGTTCTCTCTAGTTAAGAGTCTATTTCTTGTTTGTCTCTCTTTTTTTCTTCTATGTTCTTTTCTTTTGTTTTTTTAAATTCCACATATGAATGTAATCATATATACTTGTCTTTCTTTGATTGACTTATTTTGCTTAGTATTATACTCTCTAGCTCTATCCATATCATTGCAAATGGCGAAATTTCATTCTTTTATGGATGAATAATATTCCATTATATATATATCACCTCTTTGATGGTAGTATTTTTGATTTGGTAGTATTGACATTTTATCTATATTAACTCTTCCAATCCAAGAATACAAGATAAACTTCTATTTACTTGTGTCTTCAGTTTCTTTCCTCAGTGTCTTACAGTTCTTAGGGTATGAGTCTTTTACCTCTATGGTTAAATTATTCATAAGTATTTTATTATTTTTGATGGTATTGTAAATGTGACTACTTTTCTGAATTTCTCTTTCAGATAGTTCATTGTTAGTCTATAGAAACATAATTGATTTTTGTATGTTAATTTCACATCCTGCAACTTTATTGAATTATTAGTTCTAATGGGTTTTATTTGGGGGTGGAGTCTTTAGGGCTTCCTGTATGGGATCATATCATCTGAAAATAGATAATTTTATTTTTTTCCTTCCAATTTGGATGCCTTTTATTTCTTTTCTTTGTGCAATTTCTGTGTTTAGAACTTCCAGTACTCTGTTGAAGAGAAGTGGCAAGAGTGGGCATCCTTGTCTATTTCTGATCTTAGAGGAAAGATTTTTAACTTCTCACCAGAGAGTATGATGTTAACTATGGGACTGTCGTATATGGTTTCCATTATGGTGAGGAATGTTCCTTCTATAACTAATTTGTTGATAGCTTTTATCATGAAAAAATGTTCAATGTAGTCAAATGCTTTTTTTTTTTTTGGTCAAATGCATCTAAATCATGATCATATGATTTTTATCCTTGATTTTGTTAATGTGGCAAATCACATTTATTGATTTGCATATGTTGAACCACCCTTGAATCCCACTTGATCATGATGTATTATCCTTCTAATATGCTCTTGAAGCTCTTGCATTTGGTTTCTTAGCATTTTGTTGAGGATTTTTACAAATATGTTTATTAGGGATATTGGCTTGTGATTTTCTTTTCTTCTAGTATTCTTGTCTGATTTTGTTATAAAGGTAATGCTGATCTCATAAAAAGAGCATGGAAGTATTCCTTCCTCTTTAATTTTTTGAGAGAGGATTAGTGTTAATTCTCCTTTAAATGTTTGGTAGAATTCATCAGTGAAGGCATCTGGCCCTGGATTTTTATTTGTTGGGAGAGTTTTGATTACTGGTTCAATCTTCTTGCTAGTTATTGATCTGTTCAGATTTTCTATTACTTCATGATTCAATCTTGTTAGATTGTATGTCCCTAGGAAATTATCCACTTCTTTAAATTAGGTAATTTTTTGGCATTAATTTTTTACAGTGGTATCTTATAACCCTTTGTGTTTCTGTGGTATCAGTTGTAATGTCTCCTCTTTTGCTTATAATTTTATTAATTTGATTCATCTTTATTTATTTCTTAGTCTACCTAAAAGTGTATCATATTTGTTTATCTTTAATAAAAACCTGGGTGGCTCAGTTGGTTAAGGATCCAGTTCTTGGTTTCAGCTCAGGTCATGATATCTGGGTTGTGAGATCAAGCCTGGGATTTCTCTCCCTCACCCTGCCCTACCTCTCTCTCTCTCAAATAAATACATCTTTTAAAAAACAAGCAAACTTATTTTCCTTGATCTTTTCTATTGTATTTCTAGTCTTTATTTAATTTGTTTCTCCTCTAATCTTAAATTTTTCCCCTTTTGTTAACTTTGGTCTTAGTTTGTTTTTTCTAGCTCTTTGAGGTGTAAAATTAGATTATCTGAGATTCTTTTTTCTTAATGTAAGCATTTATTACTGTAAATTTTCATTTTAGAACTACTTTTGCTTCACTCCATAAATTTTAGTATGGGGCTTCCATTTTTGTCTGTCTCAAGTTATTTTTGATGTCCCTTATGATTTCTTTTTAGGCCCATTGTTGTTCGGAAGCATGCTGTTTGATTTCCACATTATTTGCAATCTTTCTAGCTTTCTTTCTGTTATTGATTTCTAATGCTGTTATTGATTTCTAATTTCTAATGCTACAGTGCGGTCACAAAGAATGCTTGATGTGAATTCGGTCTTCATAAAATTAAGACTTGTTTTGTGACCTGGAGAATGTTTTGGGTGTGCTTGAGAAGAGTGTGTATTTTGCTACTATTGGTTGGGATGTTCTCTATGTCTGTTAGGTCCACTTGGTTTATGTATTATTCAAGTCTTCTCTTCCCTTGTTGATTTTTCTGTCTGGACACTACCTATTGTTGAAAATGTGGTGTTGAAGTCCCCTACTATTACTGCATTGCTATTTCTGCCTTCAGATCTGTTTAATATCTTAAGGTGCTATGATATTGGATGTGTATATACTTATATTTGTAATATACACTCGATGGATTGACCACATTGTCATTATATAGTAAAATTTGTCTCCTGTTATAGCTTTTGAATTAAAGCCTGTTTTGTCTGATATAACTGTAACTATGCATGCTCTCTTTTGGTTTCTATTTGAACAAAATATATTTTTCCATCTCTTCACTTTCAGCCTATAAATATCCTTAAAGCTTAAGCAAGTCTTTTGTAGGCAGCATATAGTTAGGTCTTTTATTTTTATTTTTTATTTTAACCATTAAACTATTCTATGTCTTTTAATTGGAGATTTTAAATAATTTATATTTAAGGTAGTTACTGGTAGTAAGTACTTACTATCACCATTTTATTAATTGTTTTCTGATTGTTTGTAGTTCCTTTGATCTTTTCTTCCTCTTTAGCTATCTTTTTTTTTTAAAGATTTTATTTATTTATTCATGAGAGACACAGAGAGAGAGAGAGAGAGAGACAGAGACAGAGACACTGGCAGAGAGAGAGAGAAGCAGGCTCCATGCAGGGAGTCTGGCATGGGATTCGATCCTGGGACTCCAGAATCACACCCTGAGCCGAAGGCAGGTGCTTAACCACTGAGCCACCCAGGGATCCCCTCTTTAGCTATCTTTATATATTGATGATTTTGTTTTCATTAGTGGTCTGCTTTTATTCTTTTTTCTTTTTTTGTTTGTGTATCTAATATAGACTTCATAGGTATCATAAGGCTTTAGTAGTATATATATACATTTTAAATATTTTATTCATTTGTTCATGATAGACACACACACACACACACACACACACACACAGAGGGGCAAAGACACAGGCAGAGGGAGAAGCAGGATTCATGCAGGGAGCCCAACGTGGGACTGGATCCCGAGTCTCCAGGATCACGCCCTGGGCCAACGGCAGGCGCCAAACCGCTGAGCCACCCAGGGATTCCTTTAGTAGTATATTTTATAGTCATGAGCTATTTTAAGCTGATAACAGCTTAACTTCAAGTACATTCAAAAGTTCTATGCATTTATTTTCCCCACTCCCCACATTTATGTTGCTGGTGTCACAATTTAAGTCTTTTAATATTGTATGTCCATAAACAAAATATAGCAGTTTTAGTTTTTTTAGCCAGTGTCATTTAACTTATATGCTAGAGTTCCAAGTGTTTTTTTACACATCATCATTGCAGTACTCTAGAGTATTTTGAATTTCACTATTTACCTTTACCAGCGAATTTTGTACTTTCATATGTTTTATCTTAATAATTACCATCCTTTCATTTCAGCTTAAAGAAATTTTAGTATTTCTTGTCAAGCAGGTCCAGTAGCAATTAATTTCCTCAACTTTGTCTTGGAAAGTCATTTTTCCTCTTTTGTTTTTAAAGAACAACCTTGCTGGGTAGAGTATTGTAGGTTGGCAGGTTTTTCTTTGAGCATTTTGAGTATATTTTCCTACTCTCTCAGCCTGTAAGATTTCCACTAAGTAATCTGCAGATAGCCTTACTGGGGTTCCTTTGTACACAAGAAGTTGTTTTTCCTCTTACTGCTTTCAAAATTGTCTTAGTCTTTGATTTTTTAGTTTAATTATGATGTATCTCAGCGAAGATCTCTTTGGGTTGAATAGTTTTGGGGAATTGCTGAACTTCCTGTATCTAGAAGGCTGTATCTCTCCCCAGTTTATTTAAAGTAAGTTTTCTGTCCTTTTCTCCCTCTTCTCCATCTGGGACTTCCATTATGCAAATATAATTTGTTTTGATAGTGTCCCATAATCCATAAAGGCTTTCTTCACTCTTTTTCTTTCTTATTTCCTTTTCCTCCTCTGACTGGGCAATTTCAAGATATCTTTCTTCAAGTTTGCAGAGATTTTCTTCTGTTTGATTGAGTCTACTGTTGAAGCTCTCTATTGCATTTTTAGTTTCATTTATTAAATTCCTCATGTCCAGAATTTCTGTTTAGTTCTTTTAAATAGTTTTTCTTTATTTTGAAATTTTGGCTTTGTTCATACATTGTTTTCCTGAGTTCATTGAATTGTCTATCTGTATTCTCTTGAATCTCACTGAGCTTCCCACCTGGGAACTGGGGTCTCTGTCTTTGGGGCTTTCTGCAGTGACTCAGGCTCTGGGGGAAAGCTGCAGTACTAGTGTGGACCCTAGAATGCAGTGTAGTGGTGGCTTAGGCCTATAGCAGTGTGCAGAGCAGCAGCAACTTGGCCCTAGTGATATTGGCCAGAGCCTTAACTCAGGACTCAAATGGTGAGGCCCAGAGCAGCAGCAGCACAGGACATTGATGCTGGGCCAAGCATCAACTCAGGTCCCAGGAAAGTGAACACAAAACTGGAATAGCACACCTCAGTGAGAGTGGGTTAATGCCACAACTTAAGACCCAGTGAATTGGGCACAGAGCACCAGCAAAGCAGCATAGTCCTTATGACAGAGGTTCAAAGCAGCAGCCATGGGGTGGGGTACAAGGCAATGGCAGCTTTACCTGGTGATGATGTGTCAAAGCTGTAATTCAGAAAGCATGGTAGGGCACTGAACTGCAGCAGTGCAGCCTGGTGATGCTGTGTCAAAGCCGTGACTTAGGACCCAGGAGGTAGTCATAGAATAGTAGCAGAATGGCCCCAACATTGGCCCATTGAAGCCTTATGTCAGGACTCAGAGGACGGGGCAGAGCAGTGGCAGCTTGGACCTAGTTTTGGCAGGTTAAAGCCTTGACCTAGAATTCAAAAAGTAGGCTGCTGAGCAGTGGCAGTTCTGGTCCTGTAGATAGTGAGGTATTATGGTGTTCTGATTTGGTAAGTGGTTCACTATAGCAACCAGAGTCTCTGAGAGTAGGTTTCACTGTAGCTATAACTCCATCCCTGAGAGGAGGACCCCCGGTGGCTCCATCAGCTAGATCTGCATTGGTGAAAACTGTGGGGCTCCTCAGTAGCAAAGGCTACAAGTTACAAGTGTTCACAGTGGTGATGTGGCTTGTTGTGTTTCTCCTGTTCTCCTTTTCCTTTTGGGGTTAAGTCTTCCAGAGGAAATCCTTCTGGGCACTGGGCTGCTCTGGACTCAGGGCTGGGGTGATGCAGATAAAATGTTTTCTATGCTTGTCTGTGCAGCCATCTTTAGTTTTTGAGCTTTGCAGGATTTCTGTTGCTGCTTCATTGTAGTCCAGAGCTTTCTCAAAGCTACTTTTGTCAGTTTGTGGTTTATTTATTGTTGTGTTTTGTTTTGTTTTGTTTTGTTTTGTTTTGTTTTTGTAGGGGAGACAAGAATTGGGGCCTCCTAGCCCATCATCTTGCTGATGTTTTTTCAGAACTAGATCTTCTCAGACCTGACCCAAATAGGTGTGGGAAACATTGACCTCAGTAAAATATCTCTAGATTGAGAGACAGCTGAGGGACACATGAGCACTACATCCAAGCAACTTCCATCAACAGTCTAAAGAGTTGAGAGACATTCTAGTCAACTTAGAATGAACTTCTGATTTCATTCTGAAACTCAGAGATTGGTTTCTATTATATGGAGTTCTCTAAACTGTGATCTCTTCAAGTCAGCTTGAGACTAGACTCCATTCTATTGTCAAATGGATCTGTTAATCATTTTTTTTGTTAATCATTTTTTAAAGATTAATTGATTGATTGATTTAAGAGAGAGAGAGAGAAAGAGTGTGAGGGAGGGGCAGAGGGAGAAAGAGTCTCTAGCAGATTCTTTGCTGAGCACAGAGCCTGACCTGAGGCTCGATCTCACAACCCTTAGATCACAACCTGTGCCAAAATGGATCCTCAACTAATTGTACCACTCAGGTACCCCTAAATCTGTTATAATTTCTTGTGAGGTTCTGGAGAGCAGGAACTATACGTCACTTACTTGGACAACTGGCATACCTTTTGGCATCTCTTCATAAGATACTCAACAAATGTTTGCTTAATGATGTAATGGTCAGTGAGGATTGTACCTTACTATTAGCTTTGAAATTTAGGCAACTTTCAAAATCACTCTGAGCCTAGTTTTCTTTATGCCTACCAGATAGGACTTTAGTAAAGAGCAATTAAGAGAGTGAATATGAAAGCCCAAAGCAAATGCATGCTTGATACACAGGAGGCATTACAGGTTTCTTTATTTTTTCTCTTCCTTCGTCCGTCTCTCTTATCAATCCCCCCTTCCTACTATAGATTTACCTATGATGGCAAGCCCAACACTAAGCACAGTCCCTATATTCTTTTTGTCTTTCTTTATTCCTCCCTCAAATTCTCTCTTCTTTCTCAACTTTTTCTCTCTTAGCCTCTTTCTTTATTATGTCTTCTCTCCCTTTTCTATCCTTCCCTTCTATTCAACATTCAGCCCAACCTGTACTTTTCTCTTCTGTCTTTCTTAAAGTTTAGCATGAATATCTAGTCTCTCTAGCCTACCAAAAAGTCATTAATGAAGGGTTCTCTTTAGTCACACTAAATACTTGTTCTCAAACTGTCTGCAGAAAAAAGACCCTCTATGGAGCTTGCTTTCTGCTCCCTATTGAGACAAAAGAGCTTCCCAAGCCCATGCAACCCAAGTGCTGAAATATTAATAGGAAAAGACAGCAAGTCAAGGGCATGGCAGTTTGGGTGCGAGATCAGCAGGTCTTCTGGAGTTCTCTTCTGTGTGGAGCCTGCGGGAGAGCTGACATTCAGCCTGCCTCCACACGGAGATGCAGATGGCTGCAAAGCTTATTTCAGTGAGCATACAAGGAAGGGGGTGGGAGAGACTGGCAGAACAGAGCCACAATTCCTATCCATGGCATCAAGATGCCAAGATCTGAGGACAATTAAAAATGGATAACTTGAGGGAAACTCATAGGGAGACAGTTTGAGCCTTATTAAAATGCATTGAAAACTTTTTTTAAAGGAGGAAAAAATATTCTGATTTGTTTTTGAGTTTTAAAAAATAAACATCCCTCAAGATTGGCCTCTTCTAAATAGGGTTGGGAGGGGTATGACTATGTAAAAATAAATCCAATCGGACCTCCCACAGTATTTTCCTTAAAAAAAAATGCCAATAAATTTGTAATACTGCCAAGTTCCAAAAGAACAGATTGAAATACCCAAGATTAAATATTCAATTTTTTTCCCCATTGAAGTGGCATTTTAATTTCCTTCCCTGGAATACCCTGGTTGGAGGGAGAGAGAGTCACTGTCTTTAGATATTTCTTGTTTTCATTTTCTTTTGAGTGGTGGGTTCTAGTTGAAAGAGGTATAAATACTTATGTAGATTATTTAGAAATCACTTTGGGATTCCCCAGTAGAATCCCCAAATGGGGAGAACGTCCGTATGTGAAGATGACAAAACTATTAGCTAAAGTAATTTATTATTTTCTGATAATGCATTCAGGGCCAGGCAAAGCCCATCTACTCAGTTTAATTGATACTTTATAAATGAGACTTGCATTTATAAAAATATGCTATTCTTTTATTGTTGGACCTTTCTTCACTTTATAAAGTTCACTAGCTCATCTTCATAGTATAGTGCTTAAAAGCTTAAGCTTTAGATCTAGATTTCATTTTGGGTCCTATGCCATCCATCACTTACTGTTGAGTGACTCTGGGAAAATTACTTCATTGCTTTGAGCCTTGGCATATTCATCCATAGGATTGGGATGTTAATACTTGCCCTTTGAGGTCTTTGTGAGAATGACAAGAGACTCAGCTTATAAAGCATTGAGCACAGTGTCTGGCACATATGCGAGGAGTCAGTATTTGTTAACTAGTATCATTTCTGTTGCCTGAAGAGTTTTTATTGCACTGACACAATAACTTCTCATGTTTTCATAGCACTTTGCAAATTTCAAAGTATTTCCACTTACATTATGTCATGCATCCTGTGAAGATACTAGGGTAAAAATAACCTAACCCTATTTAACATATTATATTTAGGCTTCCCAGAGTCATCCAGTTAGAAAGCATTGGGTCAGTATTTGAACCTGAGTGCTTTTTGAGCCCATTGCTACATCTATGAAATATTAAAATACATTTAGAATTTAGTGAGTCCTTATAATATTTCAGGCACTGTTCTAAGTGATTTTACATGAATAAGCTCATTTGATTCTCACAATGTAATGATTTAGGTACTATTAATTTCCTGTTTTACAGATGAGAAAACTGATGTTTGAACATTAACATCTGGTCTCTTAGCATAAAAGCTAGCTTTTAGGTAAAGACACTCAGACTACCTTACATATGCTTGAATTTTCAGCTGTGTAATCTTGGATAAAATCACTGAATATCTCTATATTCTTGTCTGAAATTGGGAATAATTTAAGCCCACTTCCTAGAGTTGTGAGGATAAAATAAAATATTTGAGTGTCCTTTGGAAAAGTAATATTCATGTATTAATTATTATAATATGGTAAAAAGTCATTTATGTGGATATGTGTAGCTGAAATAACCACCAATGATCTGGGTATAATTATTTTTTAGTTTCTAAAATGTTGTGTGGCAATATGTAGACACAGATAAGGGAAAGGAGCTCAGTAGGAGCACGTCAGCCTAATCATCATAATTATAAGAACTATGGTTTCTTCAAGAAATGGACTAAACTAGCAATTTTTCACAGCTCAGATAAGCTGATTTTCTAAACCTGAATTATCTACAGCCAAATCTGTGTTGGTGCTGGTTCTTCCAGCTTATAGTTTCTGAACTGGGGTGGCCAGTGAATTCCAGACAATAACCTTTGGATTAGAAGTTAAATCTAAATTCATGGAAGGCTTTTTAATATTTGTGCAGATAGCCTGTTTGGACTCTGCAACTCCAATTGATTTTGGCTGTTCATTCTTCACCTCGAAGTTTACTTAATATAATTGTTTGAGGAATGGTGACTGAGTCAACATCTGTGTGGACAGACCTAGGAGCCTCTTCACCAGTGTTGCTTACCTTAGTATTAAAAAAAAAATCAATGCTAAATTGAAAGACAAGACAATGAGACACTGTACTGTCTTCTTGAAGCAGGTTTCCAGACTCATAGGATATCATGTCTTCCTAAGTGGAATATCATTGGTAAACCCTGGATATGGGAGCACCCAATAATGACAGTTCTCACTCGTCTCCCTTTGTCTGTATTCCCCTCACAGCCTAGCACAGAGCAGTACAAATGGGAGGGGCTTGAGGATGTGATGCTAACTTCCCATTACCCCAGTGTGAGGGAGTGGAATGGCCAAAGCTCTGCAACCTGGCACCTTGGTGGGACTCCTGACTTTAGCACATATTGACATTGCAGACTTGAGTAAGTTCTTCAAGCTTCCTGACACTGTTTTCTTCATCTGTAAAATTAGTTAATTAGGTTAATATTAGATGCAGTTTTGGATTGAGGATAATGAAGATGATATACATAAAAGTGAATATACTATATAAAATAATATAATCATTACTTTTTCTGTGAGTTCTTAACCATTTACCCTCTTCTCTCACAATATGAAGTTCTAAATCAGAGGCTTTCAGGCAAAGGGTCATGGGAGGTGGGGTGTTTCTTAAACGTGAGGTGCTTTATACTCATTGTTTTGTTTTGTCCTCATATAGTTCTGTGTGATAGATATGCTATTATTGTCACTTTCCAAATAAGAAAATGAGTCCACAGAGAGGTTAAGTCACATGTCTAAAATGCTCCATTTAGTAGGTAAAATATTCAGAATTTGAATCCCGTGTTCTTTATTGAATAAAATACTGGATTTGGAGCCAAGTGACTTTTGTTTAAATAAGTAGGGCAGGGGCACCTGGATGGCTCAGTGTTTGAGCATCTGCCTTTGGCTAGGTCATGATCCCAGTTTGATCTCAGGGGTCCTGGGATCAAGTTCTGTGTAGGGCTCCCTGTAGGGAACCTGCTTCTCTCCCTGCCTAGGTCTCTGCCTCTCTTTCTGTGTGTCTCATGAATAAATAAATACAATCTTTAAAAATAAATAAATAAAATAAAATAAAGGGACGCCTGGATGGCTCAGCGGTTGAGCATCTGCCTTTTGCTTAGGGCGTGATCCCAGAGTCCCAAGATTGAGTCCCACGTCGGCCTCCCTGCATGGAGCCTGCTTCTCCCTCTGCCTGTGTCTCTGCCTCTCTCTCTCTGTGTCTCTCATGAATAAATAAATAAAATCTTAAAAAAAAAATCAGTAGGGCTAATAATGTTAACTATGCCTTTATCATATACCAGGTCAGTGCTAAGCAATTTTAGGAACCAACTTGTTACATCTGCAATAACATAATGCTCCTTTTACAGGTGAGTAAACTGTGAGGTTACCTGGCCTGGTTCAGGTCAGCAAGTAAGCAGCAGTCAGGATTTGGCCTGAGGCAACCTAGTTTCAGAATCTCAGTTCTCTTTTCTGTGCGGTATTATTTGGAGCTAGATTCACCTTTGCCACTCTCAAGCATGACACTTCTCTGCTCTGGGCCTCAGCTTGTTAATTGATAAAATGAGGAAGTTGTTTAGATAAACCATAAAATCCCTTCCATAGTCTATGCAATAGAGTGAATCAATGTTGTCATAATAAAAATCACATAAGGGCATGTCCTGCAGGTCAGATCCATCCTCACCACTGAATCATGATGTGGGACTGCTCGGTTAGTAATAAGGACTGTGTGCCTTTTCCTGTTTTTGTGAGCTGTTGACATGGAGCTGAGGTTTATTGGATTCCGGAGAAATATGTTACCTCTACAGTAGGACTTTTCTGTCCTCTGAGGTGATTCCTCATTCTTCTGGTAATTTTCTTCCCAAACTTGAACTTTCTCTCTCTCGAGTCAGAATCAAAATATATGTGGCAAAGGCATGGGTTATGATAAGGTTGTGATAGTCACCAGGAATGGCCTCATTTTAGCTTAGAACAAATGAAGTTTCCTCAGTTACTTTGGTTTCCTTTTTTCCATTGGAGGACTAGCCCTGCAGAATGCCAGTTGAAAACTTCTAAGCTGAATATCAGGTACAGTCTTTATTCTCTGGTGTTTTGATTTCAGTCTCCTCTCGTAGAAATTCAATTAATGCATTTTCAAAACAGTACAAGGAAAACTCAGCCATGGAATATGTAGGGAATTCCCAGTGAGGGATTTCTGCTTCTCTACGAAGGACCCATTCTCTCTCACTTAATTCTGTTTATAGAACAGACCCTTTGGAGAATATAGTGAAAGCTACACACCATTTTCCTAGCAAAAAGCACATTCCCATACACACAGAATTTCACATAGAGATTCAGGAGTTCACAAGCACCTCAAACTTGTCCATGGTCAATTGTTCCAGCTAGTTACCCTCTTCTCTAGGGCATCGATTTCTTTTTTGGTTCTTTCTTTCAGCCTCTTTTTCCCTCATTCATTTTCTTGACTCTTTTTCTCACCACTGAGTGCAGTAATAGCATCTCAGATGTGGAAGGGACTTCAAAGTCAATGGATTGGCTCCTCACTAGTTTCAAATGACCAACCAGCTCAGATCATACCTCTCCAGTGATAAGGAATTTACCCCATACTGGTGACTACTCATTAAATTTTAAAAATGAATTAATAACTACATAATTCAATTAGAAGCGTTCACATTTTCTTGAGCAGAATTCCACTTGCCTGTGTAGTGGATGCTGTTGGGCCCAGTCTAGATCCCTTTTACCTCACTCCCCACACTCATTTTCCCTAGCTGCTGTGAGGGTTGGCTGGTTACCATTTGTAGCTGTTCTCTCCCTAGAGAAGTACCATTGGCTAAATGTAAGCTGCAATTGGCTGTGTGCTCCCCTGCACACCTACTGCAAACTGTAGACAGATAGACTGGCAAAGATGTTTGAGAGGCTGGGCCACTTGCCTCAGGGTAGGATTGCTTCTGTGGTGCAGTTTGTGTTTCAGAATGTGCTTATGGAATCAGATCCATAAGCTGTGATTACATTCTTGCTTAGCAATTGTCCTATTCCTGTCCCTGCTGTTCCCTTGCTCTTTTCTTAAGAGCACTCCTATTTTTGCTCTTGGGCTCTGCTTCTGGACCTGAGGTAGTTTGTATTGCAAATGGTCCTGGGATGGGATTCTGGAGTTGATTCCCTCACTGGTTGGATGGCAATGAGGACCCCTGTCACTAGTGATAAGTGAGGTCTTGATAGTCTCTGCCATCAGTAGCAGTGCACTTGCTAAGACATTCACCTAAGTTGAACTGGGGTTGGGATAGATGTGGAAAAGTTGTTTTACCTGGTGCATTGTATTGGGCATTTAAGATGTGCAGGGAAAAATTAATCCAAAGACTTTGGAATTAGGTAGCTGTTCTTACCATCATCAGTTTACTCAGAAAATGATAGTCTCAGATGTAGCTATCAATAGTTTAAAGCTAAGTGAGAAGCAGGGAATTTTGTTGGAAGTTTTAAAAAAGAACAGAACCTTATCTCCAATAGCTAGAGGAGAAGCACAGCTGAAGGTCAGGAATAAAACTTACTCAGAAGAGGGAAGAACTTCTTAGAGGCCTGAAATCTCAGCTGAGGCAAGTCTTCTATGCCAAAATCATAGCCCTCATAAGGAATGAGTGACGCTGTGAGACGTAGGATGGGGATCGCTGGTAAGATGCGCTTAAGAACCCAGAATTGCCAGATTCCCTGGAACTCTCTGAGCTGGCAGAAGTAGCTTCTAGAGACAGAGTGCTACCAACCTTGCCCCCTTGCTTGAAGACTGAGAGGTTTCAAAGGAGGCAGGAGCTTTACAAGACAACTTGGGATCTGTCCTATCTCCTCTGGTCCCAGATGCATACTTAAGGTCAAATTGCAGTGGAACTTAACCATCCTACTGAGACAGAACAGGAATGTGTCCAATAATAGCTGCAGAACTGGTATACATGTACTGGCAGGAACTGGAGAGTATCTGTGAGTGAACTGATACTAGATCATGGGGAGTAGAATATAAAACTAGATAAGAGGGAGTATCTGTATTGGGGGCAATCTCTTGTGACATAGGATTTAGTACCTTGGCAAGGACCCGGAGTGCTGGGATGGCTTGCAAAATCTTGGAAATAAACAGTACATGACTATGGCATCCACAGCTTTTCCCTCATGCTATACTATCCAGAAGATTACAGCTTAGAGGAGTAATGAAAATAAGTTCCTGCTGTCACAGCTCAAGTACCAGCTTTGAGAAGACACCATGCAAAGATGGAGTGCTACCAGTATATACCTTAAACCATAAAGCATTATAAGATATTATGTTCCCAGTTGGTAGCATATATGGGCCTGAGAATCAAAGAGTAGAAGTAGAAATAGGTACCATTCATTTTGATTCCTCGTAAGCCACTTATGGAATTTTTGCAAACCTTTTCTGTAAAATTAGGCTCTGTGGGTATAGAGGTCGTAGGTTGCAGAGGGTATTGTTGCTACCAGGAGACATAGTAAGAATACTACTAACCTAAAATTATGGCTGCCATGTGGTCATCTTGGGATCCTCAAGCTAGTTGACCATCAGCCAAAGAAAGGAGTCACTATAGTGGCAGAGGTATTTAACCCTGATTATCATGAAGTGGTAGGATTGCTCATACATAACGAAGGCAAGGAACATATTTCTCCTTGCCTTCCTCATACTTCTAACATAGAGATAATCCACTTAAGCATCTCTTGCACTTTCATGCCCACTTGTATGAACTTCTAACATATTCCTCATACTTCTAACATAGAGATAATCCACTTAAGCATCTCTTGTACTTTCATGCCCACTTGTAATTTCAAATTGACACATAGAGCAACCATTGTCTAATAAGAGCATAGACCTCTAGGGATGAGAATTTGTGGTAATCCATCACACAAGCCACTTAGACTAGAAATATGGCCCAAGGAGAAGGAAATCTAACACATACATTAGAAGTTAGGGATGATGAGTATCAGTTATGCCTCAGCAGCGGTGGCAGTAGCAGGGGATATAGTTCATCCTAATTCACTATCTTCCTATAAGTTCTCCAAGAAATTGAGACATGTGAGAATTCTAGAAGCCATACTCAGAAGGAGTGAAGTTATGTAGGAAACAAATGGATCTAAGTGCTATAAGCAGTAAACTGAAGTGGATGCTGTTGGGGCCTTGCCCAGATGTTTTGAATCAACAAGGGTGCCCATAACCCATCCACTGGGAGTGTTAGCTGGAAATAGATCACAGCTATCCCCTTCTTTGGAGAATTGCTTTAGACTAACATGGAACACTTCACCTTGGAGGCTATCCCTCCTTTTCTCTTTTGGGGCAAAGGTCTGACTGGCATAGTCATACAAAGGCCATCCTACTTGCTACAAGGTGGGGCTAAGTTTGTAGTGCAATTTTTTCTCCAGAACTTCCCTGTGACAATGAAGCTAGTCTCTAGATGAGACCATTTGGCTTTTCTCCCTTCACTCACCTCTTCTCCTGAGAACACTTCCTGAATGAATCACTTGAAAATTTAGGGAACTCTAACACACCCAATAGCTTTCATTCCTTATTTCTTTTGTGTCCATGGTTCTTTGTACAACACAATGGCTGAAAGATAAGGGAAAAGAATAAAGCATGTTATGGTAATGACAAACTAAGTTCTGTCTTTTCAGTTTTACATACTCCAAAACTTAGGCCTCTTGACACCCACTTCAAAGTTAATTTTCTCACTAGTCTCTGAGGACAATCCTGGATTAATTCCAGGATGGTTTAAAGAGGGATAGCTAAGAAACTGCTAGAGTATGTCATCACATTTCATATTTTGAAGGTTTCTTTCTATTAGGCATTGTTCTGCTCTGACCACTTAGAATGGTTACTGTTATCCCAGTCTCATTGCCCATACTTGAGTTCCTGCTTTGCTGTCCTTCCTGGTAGTGAAGTTCTTAAAAGACTTTGCCTCTTCATAGTTAAACTCTACTACGATTTATAGTTTTGGCCCAGAGGGAGGTTTATATGACTTGGAAGGACTGGGGAAAGATTAGGAGGGCTGGGGTTGGATTTCAGAACACACTGATGTTGAGGAGTAAAAGGGAAGCCACTACCTTTGGTCTCAGCTGCCAGCATCGTGGAAGTGGGTGATTATCAGGTGTTTGCCAGAAAGCATTTGGAAATATGCTGTACTGTCCATGCCCCTATGCCTGCACATAGCTGAATACAATGACTTCATTTCTTATGTTTTATAAATCTTGTACAAGTAAAGGAAATCTACTGAGAGGGAGGTCACAGGATATGATAAATGGAAGTGGACACCACAGCCTTTCTCAAGAATGCTGAGTTGGACGCTTAGCTGGATAATCTGTAGGGAGGAATGTGCAAGCTCCAAAACAGAGTTCAAATGATTGACTTTGATAAGGACATGCCAAAATCTGGGACATAGGCATTCATGGACACTTTATTGCTAAGTCTCTCAAAGCAGCTAAAAACAAAAGTCAGAGACAGAGATGCACCTGCTAAGGAGGACATCATCTTGTGTACTTCTATTGCTGATGCTGCATCCCATTTCATCTCATCACACTTGGCTCCAGTAGTATTGCTTCTCTCTGTTGCATTCAGCACTGGCATCGCCTTCACAGAGATCCAGATACAAGGTATTATCAATCACAACAATAATGCTGGGTACTAGGTATAGGCAGGGCTAATGGCAAGTGGCTCCCATATTTCCAGTGGTTTGCACTAAGCCTGTCATTTAGAAAGTGCAACAGTATGGTCTGTTAAACAAATGAAAGACTATTTAATCCAACTACCCACACCTTGTAGAGGCAGCTCATTCCACTGAGGGTTCTAATTAGTCACAGGGATACTCTAAGTAGTGATGTAAGCTTTTGTGGATTGTGACTATGCAGTTAGGGAACATTGAATTGGGAACTCCAAGGAGCCACTTGGACGGCTCTCAGTCTATCTTGCTTGAAAAAATAATGAATTCTAGGTAACTGCGTACATTCCAAACAAATAAATAGCTTGAGCGACTGTCTAGGCTCTAAGGAAGAAAATGTCCTTTGGGAATACTGAAAGGCTAGACTAAGTGCTCTTCATGATACTCCAAAAAGAGTGGAAGCTAAACCTAGAGGATCCTTGGACTATTTCTACATTTAACAGAGGATAAGCAAACAAATCCTTTTCACATATTTGTAGGGTCACAGAATTTCAGAGTCAAAAGGAATCTTGGAGGCTATCTGGCTGAGCTCTTATCTGGTAACTAAATTCCTTTTTTTGTAAGTTTCAAAAAAAAAATGTGAATGTCCAGGAGCTATTTGAGTCCCTCCATGGACAGAGAGCTCATTGCCTTCCTACTCATTTTATTTCCTTTTTAAATTTATTTGAATCTAACATCTCCCCTATAGTCACCAGTGTTTCAATTTATTACTCCATGGAGTTTCCAATGCCCTCACCTCTATTTCTCCCCCTTCTTATATCTTAGCTAAAGAAAACCTGTTTTTCAGTCCACATTAATCCTCCCTTTGCAGGGTCCCATGCAATTACAAATGATAAAATCAAAATAGGGTACCAGGGTTATTTGACACCTATGCCTGAGTCCTCAGCATTGCATTATAGTGTTGGACAAACATGCACATATGTGTACTCACACAAATGCAGTTGCATATCTTTGTGTCAAGTCAGTGCTCGTACTTAAATCTTGGTTCCCAGAAACATCCTTCACATGAACCTTACAGAGCAGAAGTAGTTTTTTTTTTTTTTTTTTAAAGAATACTCAAACCCTGAGGGCTGCTTATGTGGCATTTTACCTTCCTTGTAGACTCTTTAGCTAGACCATGAGCCTTGGTGAGTGTTGAATAAAACTTCCTTATTTTACTGAAAGGGAATGTAAGGACCATAGTTAGCCAAGATTATCTCAGCTACTTAGCTGAAGAGTAAGGCCTTAACCTCAGGTCTCCAAAATCTTGCTTGCATGAGCAGCAGTGCCTAGCTCAGTGAGGGTGAGGGGCAAATCACACATACTGAAAAATTGAAAGACTAATTGTTTTTGAAAGGTGTGTAATTTGGCTTTTAATCTTATTTTGAAACCTAAACTAATATATCACTGTAATTTCTTGTTGTTCTTTTGATTCAGCAACTCGTGTCATTCACAGCTATCTCTGAGAATACAAATCACTGCCAAACAAGAGAGCAGAGGTAGAGGAGTAGATGGAGGGGGGGATCCCTGCTACTAAGTGAAGACAACATGGACCCCAGTCAGAGCATACTTCCTTTGTAACAAAGAGGCCAGATCCCCCAAGATCTCAGGAAGTCAGAAGGTGGCAGTGATAAGGGTCATGCATGTCTGGATGCAAATCCTACTTCTACAACTTTCTAACTATGTGTCCCTGGATGAATTTCATACTCCTGCTGGGCCTTATTTTCCTTAGCAGTCACATGGGATTTTGTAAGGATAATGGGAAGCCTATACATAAAAGTACTTTGGTAACTGGGACATAATAAATTCTCAATAGATATCATACCTTATTATTAACAGCTTATTTTATCCCTTGTTCTTTTTCCATAAAGTAATATATTCAATTCAATATATTCAAGTAAATATTCAATATATTTCTGTAGGATTAATGTATAAAATTAACAAGATCTTGTTTTTACAAGAGAAGAAAGCGATATCTTTCATTCTACCCTGATAATCAGGGGAAGTAGGCTTCTAGGATCAGGAGTAGGGAAGACACATTTATCTAGACCAGAGTTTGGTAAACCATTGCCCACTGACCAAATCCAGCTCACTGCCTGTTTTTGTAAATAAAGTTTTATTGGAACACTGCTACTTTTATTTGTTTCCATATTGTCTAAGGCAGTTTTTGCACTACAGTGAGAGTTCAGTAGTTGCTACAAAGACCATATAGCCATCGAAGCCTAAAGTATTTACTATCTGACCCTTTACAGAAAAAGTTTTCTGGCCCTTGATCTAAACAGATAGAAACCAGTTGAATGCATGACAGAGTTCTCAGAATGCCCACATCTATGGGCTAAGGCGTGTGAAGGACAAAAAAGAAACAGGGCAATTGGGCTCCAGAGTTTAGTGGAGCAATTGTAACTTTAAGTCAGGAGAATTGGGTGATAGTCTCAACCTCACAAAGTCCTTAGCTGAATGACCTTGAGTAATCATTTCGTTCCTCTAGGTCTTCATTATCTGCAAAATGAAGGAGTTGGATTAAGTCAGCTCTATGGACACTTTGTCACTAACATTCTACAATTCTTTGGAACTTGAGGCTAGGACATTATCTGTTTAGGGTGTAGGAAAGTCTGGGAAGGGATCCTGGATTGATACTGGGATGGACTTGACTTCAGGAAGAATTAAAAAATACTCTTACTTCCCCCAAAAGTGGAAGTGAATGAAACTTTATTAAAACTCTCCAGATTTCTAAGGGGAATAAAGAGGCTGCATTTTATGAAGCTATTTTTGGCTTTTGTCAACTAAAATAACCCCAGGTTTCAGATATAAGAGCCAAGCACTACTAAAAGCATTAGAGAAAATTCTTTTCTACAGAGCACTGCTAACATGAGATTGGGGCAACAGAGCAGTTAGGTTGAAGAGTTTAAAAAGCTTATTAGAAGGTTGCTCAGGAGAAGTAGATTTAAATATTTTTTTAAAAATTATATATATAATATTAAATTTACATATATATTTTATATTTCAATATATCATTACCCAGTATCTAGGCTGATACTTAGTAGTAGTTGAATAAATACCTTCAAATGAATAAATAAAACCCATTGGCACTTCGGCAATATACTACTTACTATTTTATTTAATTAAATTAATTCATTAACTTTTAAAAAGACTTTATTTATTCATTCACAAGAAACACACAGAGAGAGGCAGAGACATAGGCAGAGGGAGGAGAAGCAGGCTCCATGCAGGGAACCCGATGCAGGACTCGATTCTGGGGCTCCAGGATCACGCCCTGAGCCAAAGGCAGACGCTTAATTACTGAGCCACCCAGACATCCCACTACTTACTATTTTAATTCAATAAATATTCTGTGGCTATTATTTGGATCATTGGGTCCTTTTTTTAACTTTACAGAGAGTAATGAGTTACTTTTAGCACTCCTGATGTTATTATTAACGTTCCTGAGATGAAATCTAGAAAGGGAATCCCAGAATCAGAATTTTAGAGCTAACAGGGACTGGATGAAACCCTTTGCTCTCAGTTGTATTCTTTCTTAGGCTCTTATCCAAAGTTGCAGAGCTAGTGTAAGGCAGTGAGGAGTAAAACTTATTCTTTAGATTTCTAATCCAATGTTTTTTCCTAAACAGTACCTCAGCTTATATTTTAGAATTTTATAATGAAATTCTAATATCCCATCCTTGATGGGAAGGATTTTGGTGTTCTAGTTAATAGTAATATGCTTCATTTATTCTTTCATTTACTTCTTCAACAAGTATTTATTAAACACTAATTTATTTATTGCAATGTGCTATGCTCTCCATGCAGGGAATGGAATGAGATATGGCCCCTTTCCTGAACTCACGGGTCTCCTGCAAGAAGATTTCCCTGCACCTTTTCTGCTGTATTGCAGGCTCACCTTCATCACTGTACCTCCCATATTAAATTAGGATGTCCTATTGACAGTCTGTCTCTCCCATTAGTCTGTAAGATGCTTGAGGGCAGAGGCCATGTCTTACTAATCACTGGACATATTCTGTCCCTTCTCACCCAAGATGCATTAACCTGGTCTCATGATATATTTGAAGGAGAAAGTGAATAATATATAGCTTTCTGGTCTAACATATATGTTATGAAATAAATATTTATGTCCCTTCCCAAATTCATATGTTGAAGATCTAACCCCCAATGCCATGGTATTTATTTGGAGAGGGGGCCACTGGGAGTTAGGGTTAGATGAGCTGATGAGGATGAGACCTGATCTGATAGGATTAGTGGTCTTCTAAGGAGAGACACCAGAGAGCTTGCTCTTTCTCTCATATAGCACCAAGGAAAGGCCATGTGAGGACAGTAAGGTGACCTTCTAGAAGTCACAAAGAATGTCTGTACCAGAACCTGACCATATCGGCACCCTGATCTCAGACTTCCAGCTTCTACAACTGTGAAATTTATTTTCTCACAGTTTAAGATAAATAAGCCACCCTACCTTTGCTATTTTGTTTTGCTAGCCTGAACTAACAAAATATTTTTAAACTTATACCTGTATTGAAAATCACAAACTCTTTCACAAAATTACAGCATTCAAAACTTTGTAGTCTGGGATCCCTGGGTGGCGCAGCGGTTTGGTGCCTGCCTTTGGCCCAGGGCGTGATCCTGGAGACCCGGGATCGAATCCCACTTCGGGCTCCCGGTGCATGGAGCCTGCTTCTCCCTCTGCCTATGTCTCTGCCTCTCTCTTTCTCTCTGTGACTATCATAAATAAATAAAAATTTTTTAAAAATTAAAAAAAAAAAACTTTGTAGTCTTTCTGGATTTGTTGTGAACTTTCCTACTGGAGCAAAGCATCTCTAGTTAGTTAAGATTGACAGTTAATAAAATGTCCACTAAGTAGACTCTTCTCCTTGGGTATGAATCATGACTGTATTAGTTTCTTATAGCTGCCATAACAAAGTACCACAAAACAGGTTACTTAAGCTAACAGAAACCTGATCTCTCACAATTCTAGAGGCCAGACGTCTGAAATCAAGGTGTTAATTGGACTATGCTCCCTCTGTTGCTTCTGTGGGATGAACCTTCTTTGCCTCTTCTAGCTTCTAGCGTCTTCAGGGACATAATTCCAATCTCTGTCTCCAGCTTCACATAGTGGTCTTCTCTCTGTGTGTCTCTTTCCTCTGTGCATGTCTGTCTCTGTCTCTTCTCTTGTCATAAGGATTCCAGTTATACTGGATTAGGGCCCCCCCCCCTTAATGATCTCAGGTTAACTTGATTGTATCTGCAAAGACTCTATTTACAAAGAAGATCACTTTCACAGATATCAGGGGTTAGGAGTTCAACACATATTTTGGGGGGTTCACAATTCAACCTATAACAATGACCTGTTCTAAAATTGTATTTTTTTCTCTTCCTTGCAATAATAGCATCAACTTCTACCATTTGGGACCATGCATTACATGTCAGTCATGGTACAAGACATTTAATGATTTCATTTTATCTTCTCAATAGGATTGAGAGGTAGAAAGTGTTAGCATTGTAAACAGCTGTGAAACTGAGACTCAGGGAGGTTCATACCAGGTCTTATACTAAATGGTGGAGTGGGATTTAACTCAGATTTCACTTATAGGAAAGTTCATGTGCTTAACCACAATGCAAGTATTTCTTTTTTTTTATACTTAGGAGCCTATTAGCTATTCTGGGATTCCCTGTATCTTAAAACTTCAGAAACTCTTTGCCTAATGTCTGCATTAAGCATTGTTCTATCATATATTCAGCTGCAAGGTAACCGGGGCCAGACACATAGGTCTATATATATTGTGGCCTGGTTAGGTTTGCTAAGACTGTTTCACCCCTTCTTTAGTTGACTCATCTGTCAATTTCCCTTTTCTTCTTTCCCTTTGTCCTGGTAGTCCATGTCATCCCTAAAGCCATTTCTAAATGCTAGGTGTGGTCCCAAAGAGAAACTCTTATGATTCTTGTATATGCTCTGTTATACCAATGTTAGCCTGAAGTCAGTTTCTGTATTGAGAGAGTCTGACATTCATACTGCTGTGTTCAGTCACTGAATCTTCAAAGTGACGTCAGACACGAGTTCAGTCAGTTTGTCCTGGATTTGGAACCCCAGCATTCTTCTGGCTTCCTCATCACTTTGCCTCAGCCAGAAGCACATCCATGTACCAGCCCCGCTTAGTTCTGCATGGATTTTCCCAAGGTGCTTGGAAAAGTCATCAAATTATTTGCAATTGTATTTCTACAGTTTTCAGCTGTTTGAGAAATTCCAGATTGATTTTCACCCGAGCAATGCAGCCTCAATCCTAATAAGGTTCAAGCACTGAAAAAGTACAGCGATGAACCATTGATTAAGTTGACACTGCAATATATTTTCCCTGCCCCTGGTAGACTGAACTGGCTGCTTTCACTGCTTACACTTGCATTCGTTAAATGTTCCAGGCTTTTGTCTTTTTGAATCTTCTTATCTAAAAATGAGAGATGGCTCAGTGCTTGGTTGCTCTGTCTGGATATTTGTGAGTACCTCTTTCCAGGGGTGTGAAAATGAAAGCTGAGGAAATTAAGGGAAGTGCACAGGGAATTCACCAATCTAAAAACCTAGTGTCCTGCCCTGCTACTATGCACAATCCCAGTTTTAGAGCTGAAAAAGAGGACTAGTTGGAAAATGAACATGTCCACAGGGAAATAACAGAGCAGGAATGTGTGCTACTGAGTGTCAAGTTTAGAGCACAAATGGCCTTTCCACATAGATAAGTGTCCCTAGACAGTGGCAGATCTGCAGCAAACATAAATCATTAAGATATACAACATCAGATTTTCTTCCCTTCATCCTAATGCACTCTTTCCCAGCTTCTTTGGAATGATGTTCTCCATATTGAACCAGTCTTAAAACTTACTGCTATGTGATCTTTGCAAAGAGCTTAACTTATCTCAGCTTTAATATCCTCATCTCTAAAATGGGTATATTACAGGTACTGCTCTTATACAACATTGTCATGATCAAATAAGCTAAAGGAAAGAGTGAGCCTTGTATACAGTAAGCGTTCAATAAATTAATAATAATGAAGCAAAATTTCCATTTGAGGCAGATAAATGCACTTTGAAAATCAACCTATTTTGGTAAAGATTTTTTTTTTTATCATTACACTGGTATTTAAATTGGTTGATTAAAAAAGTGGTGTGGTTCGTTCCTACAATGAGAACAGGTAGGAGAGAGCAGCCTGACAATCAGAGAGATCCCCCAATGAAGTAGACAGCAGGACTCAACAGTGTCACAGCAATGAATCTCTGCATTAGCAGTGGCTGGATGAAAGTAAATGGCTAGAGAGGAGGCATATTGTTCATTAGCTGCATACCCTTGGCTGCTCTGCCTCAGCAAAGGCATCCTCCCTGCTCTCATTTCTTCAGAATGATTTCTAGTTGCATAACAGTTGTTCTAGTATGGCAAACATTAGGTCTTTCAAGTCTAATGTAGATGAATTTTAACCATATGCATAGAGTAAATATATATATATACATGTATACATATATATTATCTTCTATAAATATTTATGGAGAGCATATAAATGATTCACACACAATCCCTCACATCCTAGGAGAAGAATAGAGAGATGTACTGTTTTCTGACCTGACCCTTTCAACCCCATCAGAATGCAAATCATCTAACCCTGGACATGTAATTGCTCAAACAGCACAGGTCCTAGGGAGCTGATTCTTATGTGGGGCATAGTCACATTCTAGACACTTTCATCAGTCTACTCCTTTACCAATAGTCCCCTAGACATTTCCTACCAGCTCTGTGCCTGCCTCCAGATTATTCTGAGAAATCACAGCAGACATGTGTGTGCATTTTAAAACATAGAGGTATTGCTAGGGGAAGCTTGAGTCAGACTCTTGATAAAGGTGTTACCTTAAAAGGTGGGGGCAGAAAGAGGTCTTTCAAGCAGCACTGTCCAAGAGAACTTTCTGTGAGGATGGAAATGTTCTGTATCTGTGCTGTCCATATAGTGGCTACTGTGAGACTATTGGCCACTGAAATGTAGCAAGTGGGAAGGAAATATTGAATCTTTAATTAGATGCTAACTGGTTTAAATGTAAACAGATATTTGTGGCTAGAGGCTTCTGTACTGGAAAGCACACTTTAAACAATAAGCAGCCCAATCTGCTTTTAAGAAGATGAACAGGAAGTGGGTGGAGAAGATTAGATGGATTGGGGTGGGAGGAGCAGGGAAGAAGCTGGCAACAGGTTAAATCTTATTTTCCCTTCTGACTAGAATACTCCATCTCTAAATACTCTAGTTTTGGTAGCATGAGGAAAAATGGAATACTTAAAGATAACATCAATTTCTCAGTCATTTGCTCAGAGTTTTCATGTGCCATTTTATATCTTTATTATGCAAGAAACTAAGGATGAAGAAATAAGATTTAAAAAGCAACATGCTTTTGCCCATAAAGTGTGTATATTTAGAATGTCAGGCACATTGCAGATTACAATTATATAGTGTATGGTACAGGAAGGCTGTGAGGAATAATGAAGGTATTATTACATTTTCTTTGAGAAGTAAACCAATTCTAATTGGTATTAACAATTTAAAATCACAATGATCTTGAAGAAATACAAAAATATGACTCTGGAACTAAAATGCTTTTTAAAAAATAAAATGATAATCAAATACTAATAATCGTTTCTGTTTTCCAACTCTTTGTTCATTCTTCTGACCTGTGTTGTCTTTGTTGCCCTGACTGTCTGGCTAAGGTCAGCTGGAATGAAAAGCCCTTGCTTTATGACACAGACCTGGTCTCAGAAGCCTGGGATGTCTGGGATGAGATAAGTCACCCAGGAGTGCTTTCTTTGGGTAGTCTCTGGACCGTCACCACATTGCTATTATTTATAGACCAAACAAATATATAGGAGTGAATACAGCTATGTATTCAGGCTGCCCTCTTTAAGATAAATCAGAATTCCATGTATTTACAAGTATATTGCCCTTCAATGACTGCTTCCTGGCGACAACAGTCCTACCACTACTGTGAGCCACAGTGATATATCATTTTTCTTTTCTGATGGGTGATTTTTTCCTAAGTCAAAGAGCCTCCCTTATTTTCTCCCTTCCTATCTTATTTTTATCCCCTAGTAGTTATTGAGTGCTTGGTGTTTGCCATGCATGATGTAAAGTGTTAGAGATGTAACACTAAATAAAATTAAGCCTTAATTTCTTCATTTGCAGAGTGGGCAGTATTTTCTATCGGTTAGGATTAAGGCTTTGAGGTTGGTGGACTCATCATTAACTACCTGTGTGATCCCGAGAAAGCTTGTTCATCCCTTTATGCTTTAGTTTTTTCTGCCATAAAATGAAGGTGGGGAAGCATGTTCTTTAAAGGGTCACTCTGATAATTAAGGAGATAATACATGTAAAACACTCAGCACTTTATCATGGTAGGTTCCCAGTAAGTGCTAGTGTATGCTACCGTGGTTATTACTATGATTAATGCCCCAGATTTTTTCTCCTGATATTACATTAATTAGACCAAACTTTGTGAAAGTTTACATGTGTTCCACAGTTTTGTTTCAGTTCACCATATTTTCATACTTCTGTTATAGCACTTTAGAGGTTATGTGTTTGTTACTATTTATATTTCCAATTTTCCAAGTAGTCAACTGTGCTACTCGAAGGCAGGCCCCTTAAATCATTCGTCTTTGTTCAGTGACACAACACTGGCCCGTAAGGTCAGTGCTTAAGAGGTATTTTGAATATTCCTTGCTAGTTTCAATAATATTACAATGAATTAGGAGATACATGTTTATAAACTAATGAAACTTCTCTCTCATTGGATGTGAGATGCGCAGTGGAGACATACAACTATCTCTCATCCTTCCTGTGAGACATGCCCCCATCCAATGCTGCTAGCCTCTGCATAGATAAGTTAGAATAATTTAGAAGTTCAGTACACATGTTCAGTCTCTCCTTCCAAACTCACCAATCAGGTGAGTCACCTTACTTGCCTGGTGTGAAAGAAACTGGGGAGAGAAGCCAGGACTAACATGTTAATGAAGCTACTTTGACACAGAAAGTAATATCAGAATTGGGGAAAACCATTTACTTCCAACAGGAGTGATTGGATTATCCATTTCAGAGATAATAAATCTTGAAGAGTTTGAGAACTTGCCTAAGCTGGAAAATGGCAGGTGTAGAATGTGAACTTAAGACTGAGAATCCAGGTCTGAACTACTGTAGGGAAGGACTGTACTATATCCATCTTTGCATTAGCAACTCCTTCAATCATAGGCCGAATACTCGTCAAAATGTCTGCTCTGTGCCAGGCACTTTTATAACATACAAAATACTCGCAGAACAAGGAACAGTCTCTGGCGTTTTGTCAAGGTGGAGTAGACTCATTCCTCCCAGGTCCTTCTTACGGCTAAAAACCATGGCTATAACATAACAAACAAGGTCAGGAAGACTCTCAAAGTGGAAAGAAGGTAGACTACCTAGGGACATTAGGACTTGAGGAACGGCATTATGGTAAGTTCCCTGGGTTTCCTTTGAGCCTCCAGCATATTCTCAACAGAGTGCTGCAGAAGTTTCCATCTCAGAACTACCAAGAAGCACAGCCAAAAATCTCCAAGCAAGGCCTCTTCCCCTTAGCCAAAGGACCAGAAAAAGGGTAGGCTAATAGTAGGAAATCCTTTTGGCAATAACCACCTTATTCCCATCAAACACCAACAGAGAAACCATTCTATTCCTTCCCCACAGTGTCAGGCTGCTAGAGAGGAGCTGATCTTTCATTTTATCTCTCAGCCCCTTCCCTGTGGAAGCAGATATTGTGCACCAGTTTCCCACTGGCTGATATCAACTGGGTGGAGCAGAGACCTTCTCCCATTTCCTACTTGGCAGAAGCAGGTGGCAGTAGTCAGATGGACTGAGGGAGCAGCTGGACTTCCATCCCCCACCCAACAGAACCAGGCAGGACTCTGGTTCTCTCACCAGATTGGTGTCATTGGATCTTTTGCTAAGCTGAACCCTCATGCCTTATATGGCATCAGTGACACTGAATAGGATGGTGCAAGTTGAGGATAGTAAGGACTTCATTCTCCCGTATTCCCCACCCCATGTCAGTGGGACCCACTGGGGACCTGAGCCTCTACCTTCACTCTGCAGCAATAAAGTATGAGTTGATTCTCTGCTTACCCCTACTTGATGACAATAGGGCCCAAATTTTAACTCCCACTTGGAGACAATAAGTAATTTGACTATTAGTGTATCATTTTTAAAGGAAAGAAGTCAGCAGAGACTAAGGGGGGAGCTGAAAGTCCACTCTACCAGACTGTTATGAGGCATTGTGAGTCAGTGCCCCTCTTTTGCTGGATAGTGTTGGTGGGACCCATTTGGTCCTCATGCCACACTTTAATAGAGGGACTGAGTACCAAAGGAAAAAAAAGATCAAATAGGAACCAGAGTCCTATAATATTCAATATGTCAGAATAAAATAGAAAATCATGTGTCATACCAAGAACCAGGAAAATCACAGCATGAATGAGAAAAGACACTCAACAGATACCAATACCAAGATGAATCAGATGTCAGAATTACCTGAGAAGTATTTTATTTTATTTATTTATTTTTTTAGAGAGAGAGAATGCACATGTGAGTGGGGGTGGCAGAGGGAGAGGGAGAAAGAATCTTAAGCAGGCTCCATGCTCAAGATGGGGCCTGATTGATGTGAGGCCCAGTCTCAGGACCCTTGTATCATGACCTGAGCTGAAATCAGGAGTCAGATGCTTAACTGACTGAGCCACCCAGGTACCCTACCTGACAAGTATTTTAAAGTAGCAATAAAAAATGCTTCAACAAATGAATAAACAAACAGCACAAACAGAGAACAAATTGGTGGTTGCCAGAGGGAAGGGAGATAGGAAGATGGGCAGAAAGGGAGAGGGGAGTGGGAGTTACAGGCTTCTAGTTATGGAATGAATAAGTCATGGAAACGAAAGTATAGCACAAGGAATATAGTAATTGGTCCTATAGTAGTGTGTGGTGGCAGACAGTAGCTACACTTGTGGTGAGCACAATATAACATATAGAGTTGTCGAACCATTATGTTGTATACCTGAAATGAATGTATCATTATGTGCCAACCATACTTCAATTAAGAAAGTCTCAACAATTATCTTGAAGTATATTAAGAAAATAGATCTCAGCAAATATATAAGAAATAGATCTTGTAAAAGAGCCAAATAGAAATTAAAAAGCTGAAAATGCAACAACTGAAATTTTATTTTATTTTTTATTTTATTTTCTTCTTCTTATTTTTTATAACAAATTAAAAAAAAAATCACTGGATGGGCTCAGAAAGTCGAATGGAGATGACAGAACAGAATTAGTGAACTTAAAGATAGATGAATAGAATTTACCTAATCTGAAGACAGAAAGTAGACTGAGTGAAAATTAGTAGTCTCAGGGAAACTGTGGTGTAATGACAAAACTGCTAACAGCCATGTCATGGAGTTCCAGCTGAAGAAAGAGTGGTATTAAAGAAGTAGTTAAAGAAATAATGGATGAAAATTCTCCAAGCTTGACAAAAGACAAAAACTTGTAAGTTCAAGGTTAGCAACCCTCAAATAGGATAAACCCAAAGAAAGCTATGCAAAGACACATTATAATTTAACTTCTAAAAATAAAGACAAAAATTGAAATCAGCAGAAAGAAATTCTGCATTCATTATTTAAAAGGGAACACCAATTAGAATGACAGTAGATTACTCCTCTGGAGCCATAAATGCCAAGAACAAAGAAGTGCAACAGTTTCCAAGTACTAAAAGGAAAGAACTGTCAAGTGTGAGTTCTGTATTCAGTGAAAATATCCTCCAGAAAGGAAGGGGAAAGATAGACATTTTGGAATGAAGGAAAACAATTTGTTGCTAGAAAACCTGTCTTTGAAGAATGGTTACGGGAAGTCTCTTAACAGAAAGAAAATGATAGCAGAAGAAAGGTAGAAGCTTCAGAAAGAAAAAAAAAGAAACACATCAGAATGGGTACAGATAGACAAAAATATATATAATAGACTATCTCCATGAGATTTTCTTAAATACTATTTGATTATTGAAACAAAAATTATAAACATCTGTTCTGGTTCTCAATGTATGCAGAGGAAATACTTAAAACAATTATATTTAACAAGGAGGAAATGCTAAGAGACTTCTATGAAAATAGATTTCTATGTGTCACTTGAAGTGGTAAAATGTGAATACCAGTAGACCAAGAGAAATTACGTATGTGAATTGTAATACCTAAAATAGCCAATAGGAAAACTCAACCAGGTGATATACTCAAAAACACTAAAAATGAAAAAACAAAACAAAACCCAAAGTACTAAAAATGAATCAAGATAGAATCCTAAAAAAAAAGTTTGAATAACCCATAGGACATAGAAAATGGAAACAGGAATGAGGAATGGAAAAAACAAACATAACAAAGTAAAAAATGGTAGACTAAAACTCTGCCATATTAGTAATGAACGTGAATAGTTTAAACTTAATTCAATTAATAGACAAAAATTGCCAGAGTGGATAAAGAAACATGACCCAATAATACACTGCCCGCAGGAAATTCACTTCAAATATAATAACAGGTAAGTTAAAAGAGAAAGATGGAAAAGTTACACCATGCAAACATTGATTAAGAAACGAAAAGCGGGATCAATAGTAATATTGGATAGACTTTAGAGAAAAGAAACAATCTCTGCCCTCAGAGAGCTTAACAATTTACATGTTATTTGAATGTTACATTTCAATTTTAAGTTTAATTTTTTAACAGATTTTATTTATTTGAGAGAGCATGAGCAGGGCTGGGGGTATGGCTCTGGGAGAGGGAGAAACAGACTCCCCACTGAGCAGGGAGCCTGACTCAGGGCTCCATTCCAGGACTCTGGGATCATGACCTGAGCCAAAGGCAAGCACTTAACTGACTGAGCCACCCAGGCATCCCATACGTTTTCCATACTTAGAAGGAAATATAATAACTGCCTCCAAAGACAGATCATGAGGTTACAGAATATAATTAAGCAGTGATTTCCAAGTTAATATCTTTTCAAATATAATCAGCCCACAGTATTTACTTCTAATGCGTATGGAGCATTCTGCTGTGTGCTTTTGGGTGATGCAGCTGCTAGGGAAATTCCAAGTAAAATGCTGTGTAATGGGATTTTGAACAATTTCTGAGGTATAGGGAAGGGAAATTCTGAGTGGCAAACCCTTTCAGGTGATTTATTAAAACATAGATGAACAAGACAGATATGGTCCCTCCTCTCATAGAAATTAGGGTGAGGTTGATTAGGCAGTGATGTACTTTCAGGGTTGGGAAGTAGGATAATTGGTTAGGTCAGATTCAGGGGCATTAGGAAAGGGATTGGTTAGGGATTGCCTACTGCCTTGATTTTGTCTCTTGCTAAATTCATAGTGAAAATAAACTATATTTAATGATGGAATTCTTTTCTAGTAACTGCTCAATCTTGGTAACAGTGATTCTTTAGTGATATGTTAAATATTATCCTATATATTAGTAAAATAAAACTATTTTTTTCCTGTACTGTAGTTACAACTGTGTAAAAAATATTCATGTATAAGGACAAATGGAAATCAGACCTACAAAAATAACTGATCTCCTAGGGTGATGGGGTTGAGGGTGATTTTTGATTCCTTCTAAGTGACCTCTATTAATATAATGTGATTTTTGGAATAAGTAGAAATCAGCAGGAAGTGGGTATGCTGAACTCAGAGGAGGAATAGAAGGCTCCATGTAAATAGTTGAGATATGAAGACAAGAGGGAGAGCAGAGACCCTTTCCTCACAGGAGCGTGGACTCCTGGGTGATGCCTAATGGGGGATGTGGCTCTAATTGGTAGACCTATTTTTTTTTCTTTTAAAGATTTTATTTCTAACTAATCTCTACCCCCAATGTGGAGCTCGAATTTTCAAACTGGAGATCAAGACTTACATGTTTTACTGACTGAGCCAGTAAGGCACACTTGGTAGTGCCTATTGTTGGCTAATGATCACACTTTAGAAGCTGCTTTCTGATGCTGCATGTACATTGGTCTTTTACTCCATTTATCAAAAGAACAGATATAGTATCAAAGATGCTTCATATTTGTATTTTTCCATGCATTTTTATTTCATTATTAATCTTTATGAAAACACTGTGAGGCATGAGAGGAGTTATGTCTACATTTGACAGATAGGTAGACTGAGGCAAAGACTCCACCACTTAGTACCTTTGGATCCTTTGGTAATAAATCTCTGTACCTTAGGTTCCTCATCCATAAAGTAGTAATGATGATACTACTTAAATCATAAAGGAACTTCTGTTATTAAAGAAATTACATATAAATTAGTTTGAACAGGGTCTGGCACATGGTAAGGACTCAACAAATGTTATCAATTATTATTTAATAATAATTATTATTATATAACCAAACTTCCAGTGTTTATAATCCACCAGTGCAGTTGGGATTATAGCCCTGTTTTCCAGCTTTCCTACATCCTATACTTCTTAAAAAAGTATCATGGTGGAAAAGAAAAAATGTGAACTTTGTAGTTGAGGAAAAGTCCTTATTCCAGGGGCACCTGGATGGCTTAGTCAGTTAAGTGTCCAAATCTTGGTTTTGGCTCAGGTCATGATCTTGAGGTTGTGTGATTGAGCCCTGAGTTGGGCTCCAGGCTTGGTGGGAGTCTACTTAGGATTCTCTCTGTCCCTTTTCCTCTGTCCCTCTCATACCACTCTTTTGCTCTCTCAAAATAAATAAATCAATCTTTAAAAAAATCCTTATTTCAAGCACTGTTTTTCACTCAGCAGTGAGCGATTGGAAAATTCTATAAATCTTAGTTTCCTTGTATTTAAAATGAAGACAGTGATGATAATATGAAAGGCTTCAGTCTTAGCCTAGGTTCTTTAAAATACAGAGTCTGGGTAAAGGATTAGTTGCTGTGTTTTATTTGGGAGCTGTCATCTCAGGGCATTAAGAGTGAAAAAGGAAGAGTAGCAGGTAAGAAAAAGAATTTATGTAACAGGACACAGTACTCTGTCAGGCACAACAGCATGATCTGCAGAGATGCAGCCAGTCCCTTGGCAGGTGCACTAGTTTGGCCTTGCAGAATTTCTCCAGACAAATAACAGTGTGCTTCCAGACTGACCATCAGTGGGAAGAAGGGAGAGGGAATATATCTGCTGGTTCCCTTCTGTATCCTGTCTGCAATTGGTCACAATTTCTCCTACAGGGAATTAACTTTGGCAGCCACTCAGAAAGTCAGATGTCATATGCTGTTGCATGGCAATTTATTGGAGTTTGGAAGTAGAAGTGATGGGAATAGTTAGCAACTACAGGAATGAGGCTCATCACCTTGTGGAAGCAGAACCTCCCAGATCTGCATGCTTGTTCTAGCAGTACCAGGTGACAACAAAGGAACCTGGAGACCAGGGATCTGAGGAGATCCATAAGATGTGCCTATTATATCCTCAGAGGTTAAAACAGAACATAGAGCTTATCTTAGTTTGAGTTGCCACAACAGAATAGCAATAGACTGGGTGGTTCATAAACTAAGCAAGCCTATTTTTCACCATTTTGGAGGCTGAGAAGTCCAAGATCAAGTGTCTGATAGATTTGTTATTTAGTGAGGGTCTGCATCCTAGTTCATAGATGTATATCTTCTTGCTGTGTGCTCACATGGCAGGAGAGTCAAGGGAGCTTTCTGGGGTCTCTAAATAGGCATGAATTTCATTCATGAAGCCTCAATCTTGTGACATACTTTCATCCAACAGTCCCACCTCCTATTGTATCTCCAACATATGAATTGGAGATTGGATTCTAACATATGACTTTGGCGGAGACACATACAGTATATAGCTGTGCTATATTAATATTAGTTATTACATGTGGCCTCCATGTCTTGAATAGTGGTAGCAACAGAGAGAGATGCTGTATGGAACTCTAGAAGGCACTTGTATCATCACATGTATCATCTATTCTGAGACACATCATCATCTACCAATGTGCATCCAGAAACAAGGCCATTCCAGTGTTTATGTGTGCATACTTTATTTCCTTAGCAGGGGCACCTAGTGGTCTGGCATAAAAAGAACAGTAGCTGGTAGCTAGTATTAGCATAAAATTTTTCTAGTATTTTTTTAAATGCTTATAAATTTAGAAGCTTCTATCTCCTATAGTACAGATTATATTTCCTATGATAGCCACACCAACATATATCTTATCCCAGATGATCTACTTATAACTAATATGCCTGACATTAATATGCTTCTGTAAGGATGTTGAGTCTATGTTCCCACCCTCTTAAAACTGGGGGGATCTTTGTAACTGTCTCAGCCAATAGAATGCAACAGAAGTGATGATGCCTGTTTTCCAAGACTGGGTCATAAAAGGCAAAAATATCATCCCCATAGCTCTCTTTGGGACATGCACCTTGAGAGCATAAGCTAACATTAAAAAGTCCAGTTTCCTAGTAGCTACCTGCTGGAAAGCTTATGCAGAGAAACCAGAGAGGGAATGGGAGTGCTAGAGACAGAGACAAGGAGAGAGAGGGAAAGGAAATGAAGAAGGGAGGGAGGGATGGAGAGGAAGAGAGACGCCCAAGTTTCTGTAGCTGTTTCAGCCTCAGCTGTGGGGTTCCTCCAGCCCAGGTACCAGAAATGTGAATGAAGTTTTTGAGAGGACCCCAGCCCCAACAACCATCTGACTGCACCAGATTCCCACCGCATAGAAACCTTGAGTGAAAAGAAATGATTATTGTTTTAAGCTGCTAAGTTTTGGAGTGATTTGTTCTCAGCTAAGAAACTGGAACACCTGTGGAGCCCTCTCCTTAAAAGGCTGTCATGATCGTTCTTTTAAGTGTTGCCTTGTCTTTCATTTTATTTAAAACTTTTAACCCTAATCATTTTGTTAATAAAATATTTATTGAGTGTCTACTCACTGCCCAAATGATCTAGTTGCAAGACATACAGAGTGAGCAGTAACAGTCCCTGCCTTCATGAGGTTTAGAGCTCAGTTGGGAGGAAGGCTATCTGCATACAAAGAAGAACAAGGCCTGGGACTAAGATGCCAGCTAATGTGTGATGCAGAGATGCCATACAGTTTTTTAAAAGTATTCTCCATTTGGAGAAAAGCAAAACGTTTTTGAACTATCATTGGCTGATTTACTTTAAATTAATGAAGCTTAAGATTCAGCGCTCTTCACTTTCAAAGGCCTGGTTGCAATCACCTGGTTGCAATACACCTTGAAGCCAGAGACTATTACTGCTCACTCTGTACCTCTCGCAACCAGATCAGTTTTGAGCAATGAGTAGGCACTCAATAAATATTTTACTTATTAACAAAATGATTAGGGTTAAAAGTTTTAAACAAAATGAAAGACAAGGCAACACTTAAAACAACTGTCTTGACAGCCTTCTAATCAAAGCTGGAGCTCTACAGGTGTTCTAGTTTTTATACTAAATATAGGAGAATTTTGAAAAGTAGGATATTTTAACTAAAATTGCTTATATCCTTTTAGATGCTTTACCAAAATTGTTTCTGTTCCAACTTCCACACCATCTTTCTTCCCCTCTTGTCCAGTGATGTTGGAGAGGCCATGACATTTTTGGTATCTGGTTCAGAGGAGGTTAAGTTGAGGGTATTTTTGGTTTGAATTTAGTGGGTCTTATATATGTGGTTCATTCAATTCAACATATTCAGTTAATTCTCTGTAAAGCTAAGTTATTGTTAGTCACACTGGTGTGGGAACAGTTCTCAGGAATACTCCTGCTGTCACATGCTGATTCAACTGGTGTCATGAAACCAAAGCTCAGAACTATAGGCCATCTCGTGGTAAGAGCACATCCCATATACCCAGTATCCACCTCTGGAAGTACATGGGAAGTGGAAAAGAAGCAAGGATTAATATGCATGGAACCAGGGGCTACTCTGTGGAAAATTCTTCTAAACATGAGCCATTTGAAATTATAAATTAGGGATCCTGTTTTCACTTACACCTGGTCAAGAGAAGGCCTCTCCTACTGGAAAGGTTCTTAATAATGCAGTATATACAATTTTAAACATAAATAACTAAAAGCTGACGAATAGCTCAAGCATTACAAAATCCAGAAAAAAATAGCATGATAGTTTTGTTATTTAAGTATCAAATCATCAGGAAATTAAAATCTTTTGCCAGTGTTTTCATATGATTCACTTCTCTTCATTAATTGGATTATCAACCAGCCCAGAAGTCTATTTATTGCTGCTATTCAAAATTCATCTCTTTCTCTTAATAAATTATTGCCTTGGGTATGATCTGAAAAAAATAAATTTTCAGGTTTCTTCTCTGTGTCAAAACAGTTTCTATTGATTTCAGTGCTTATCTTGTTTGCTTTCCTTTTATATTTCATTAACTTTTAATTTGATTTTCTCCATCCTTAATAGGTGAATATAAAAAACAAAGAAAATATGCTTCCATGTTGACCAAATTGTGTATAATTTCTCACTTACTTTAAATTTGTAATGATGGTGATTATTTTTCTCATTGTAAATTGTCACTTTTGTAGCTATTAAAGGAGGGCGTCCAAATGGTGGAAGCTTCAGGCCTCATACACCTCAATTCATTCCTGTCTAGATGTTGGGAAGAGGAGAATGGGCCTGTTAAAGCTTGCCTTCTTTTGGGAATTCTGTCCTAATACCCCATGTCTTAATTAAGCACCCCCTTGATTTCCAGATTGCCCTGTGCTAATCTTGAGAGCTTACCACCTTGAACAAGATGCATAGTTTTTCTTCTAAAGCTAACAAAAACTCTGTGAAGTAGCATGATAATCAGTTATATGTGTTAGCTTGGCTAGGCTTTGGTGCCCAATCGTTTGGGCAGATACTAATCTAGATGTTACTGTGAAGGTATTTTGTAGATAGGCTTTTCATCTACTATCAGTTAATTTTAAGTAAAGGAGATTATCCTCAATAATGTACGTGAAACTCATTCAATCAATTGAATGTTTTAAGAGCAAAAATAGGGTTTCCTGGAGGTGAAGGAATTCTGCCCCAAGAGAGTAACTAGAAATTCTACCTGGTTTTCCAGCCACTGCCTTTGCCTGCAGATTTAGGACTTGTGGGCTCCCACAGTTGTGTGAGCCTAATCATTAAAATAAATCTCTCTCTCTCATTCTCTCAACACACACCCACATCCATGCCCTCCCCACTTCCTTCATCTTCTTATCCTATTGGTTGTGTTTCTCTGGAGTACCCTGACTGGGAAAGGTAGTAATTATCATTATTTTATGGAAACTAAACAAGGTTAGCAAGTAACTGATTTCAGGACACACAGCTCATACGTGGCAAACCAGGTCTGTAGACAGACCGTGCTCTTTCTACTCTGCAGCTCTTTTTTGGAGTTAGGAAATCTTTCTAGTTAAACTCGTTTCATTGAGTTGCATGATATTAGGATTTGGTATCCATCTTCCCTCAGTCTTTTTCCTTGTATGTCAACTGTGGTAACAATGGATCTTGACCTATATACATCATAGGATTGTTTTAAGGTTCGATGGAAAGGCATAGGTGAAAGCAAAACAATCACGCAGATATAATTCATTGTTAAGTAAAAGTTAGCTTCATAACTTTTCCCAAAGAATGGGTCAGGCTTTCTTTTTCCTGAGGTATTAGTTTCTTCCTCTTCCTCTTGCCACCTGTTTCTCTCACCTCATACTCCATATCCTTTTCAGTGGTAATTATACTAAAACACTTGTACTCCCATAAACTGTATTTTATTTAATCATCAGAGCACATTTGGTTAGATAAGTATTATACCCACTTCACAGATGAGGAATTGACATGTAGAGTTGCCCAAAGTAATGTGGCCAGATAACAAAAGAGCTGGAACATTCTTTCACTATATCAAAGTGAAAGGAAAAAAAATGCTATAAAAATTTAATCAATTTGAACCCTGAGACCATTGCCATAAAAAATGAATCTCTTACTTTGCAGGAAGAAATGTCTTTAATTCAGGTCCCCTTCCTGCCCTAAAGGGAGCAAATTATAATTTTAGTGATTAAGCTTTTAGAGTCAGTATTTCCATTGGAAGACTCTATGTCTGATTCACCTGCCAGTACAAAACTGAATCTATCAAGCATTTGGTGCCCAGCTGGCTGAAGAAGATTAAACTTGGGAAGTATTTAAATAAATTTTAAATAATTCATAATTTGCCTCCCTCCGAATAGTAAGGCCTGTCTTGTGCAAGTGGAAGTAGTGGTAACATCTTCAATAGAAGGCTGAGTGAGTTATGAAGGGAAGAATGTCTGGAATCTGATTTCCTATATAGATTGTGGCAAACAAGAGGAATTGATATCTTTCCTTTATAAATCTGTAAACCACCCTTACAAACTAATTTAAAATTAAAGTACCCAGGGACTGCAGTTTATATTGAGACTAGAATTTGGTTGTCATATTTTGAGGGGGAATATTGACAAACCAGAGCAGTTTAGGATTGTGAAGAGACTGTTAAGGAGAAACAGTTGATGAGCTGGGGATACTTAGCCTGATGAAGAGATACAGAAAACAAGAAACTACTTTTCATTATTTGAAGGGTCAGTGTTTAGCTCCAGAAGACTGATGGGTAAAGTATAAATGGGAGTAGATAAAAATCCTTGGTAACAAGGAGCACTGTCCAAACCTGGAACCAGATTGGTTTGTGGGTCTGGTCTTCATGGTGCTAAAGGGGGTGACCAGGATGGTGACCAGTAATGCTGATGTCTAAATTCTTACTTTAGTGTATGGGGTGTTGGACTGCACAAAATTTAGAGTTTCTTCTATTACTAATACTCAAGGATAAAATGTTAATAAGAATACTCTTTCCATTAAAAATAAGCGCTGACTTGCATCTGTTCAGATAAAAAATCATACCTTACTCATTTGATTTGTCTTAAGAATTGGTACATATTGAAGGTCTTTTATTCATCTCTACAAATCTTCATTCATTCATTCATTTTAGAGAGAAAGAGACCAAGAATGGGGTGGGGAGGGACAGAGGGAGAGGGAGAGAGAGAGAAAATCTTAAGCAGGCTCCATGCTCAGCCTGGAGCCCAACTCAGGGCTGGATCTCCCAACCCTGAGATCATGACCTGAGCCACAATCAAGAGTTGGCCTCTTAACTGAGTCACCCCAACTGAGGCACCCAACAAATTTTATTTCTAAGTCTCAGATTCTTTATATATGGAATGGGATAAATATGATGCCTACTTCGTGAGGCTATTATGAAGGTTGGTTTCAGAAGATGCACATAAAGTCTGGAGTGCCTAGCATGTAATAATTTCCCAATGACTATTAATCACTATTATTGTTTTTGTTGTTACTGTATGTAAATTCATTCTACCTTATGACCTTGTGAGGTTGATGATGACATCCACATTTTAGAAATAAGGCATCAGAGACCTAGGTCAAATAAATTGCTTGAGTTCCCATTGTTGGAAAGATGTGGCAATGGAAGTCAAATCCATGTCCTGCTCACACCAAAGCAATAACAGTTTCCTTAGTATTCTATGTGGCTGTAGAGCACTCTCTTGCTTTCACAGACATTTACTATGAAAATGTCTTTGTTGTTTCACTTTGATGTTTAATCATTCTGCATTCCACCAGAAGCAAAAGTGTGGCTTTGTTGTTACATACACACACACACATCCCACCCATACATACAGCCTCAGTGACGAGAGTGGAAACTCTAGGCATCATTGTGACTTTATTATTTGAAACATCATTTACTGATGGCTCCAGCAAAGCTTTTGATCATGCCAAGCTGTGTGGCTCAATGAAATCTATGTATAGAATCCTATCTAGCTGCAGAAAGATTGCATCAGAGAAGGCTGAATGATTCAATTGCTGTTATTCTAAAGCCAGCATTCTGGGGAGAGCATTAGCATTCACCAACTTCAAAAGAGTCGCTAGAATGGAAATTGACCCTGTCTTGTAATATAAACAGGTCAGCTGTTTGAGAGTTTTCAAAGACAGTTATGATGTAATAGCCTATATACAGTACTCACAGTCTAATCTGTTTTAAGCTTCTCCTCTGGCATTTCTCTTTCCCAGGGATGAAATAAAAGGAAAAGTGAATACAGATAAAGAAGAGGGCTCATCCCTTTTGCCATTTAAGAAACAGCCTATTGTCCAGCCTCCATAGGGATGTGGCATGGCTGGTAAATTCAATATTTACATCACTGGGGCTGTTTTCTCAGAGACTTTCTTTTCATATGAGATGTTATCATCTTGTGATTTATGATCTGTTTATCTTTGCTGGCAATTTTTCTAAAGTTTTCATTGTTCTTAAATGTACATGACACCAGGCAAATAGCTAATACTGATCAAATCAGCTGTAGGTGCAGTAGACATTTTAAATAAGAACACAATTAAATGGAAACCTGAATTCTAGCCAGCAGGATGTTAACAATAATATAGTACACTGGGGTGCCCTGCATTATTGATCCTGTGGTGTCTCTATAAGCAACAACTCACAGTGCATTTGCCACAAAAAGATGTATGTGTTTCAATAGAGCCATCTCCCACTCATTGTCGTGCATTGCAGGGGGACTTGAGACAATCCATTCAAATGTAAAATATGAGTCGGAATGAAATTATGTATATATTTTTATCTAGGTTTTCCTTTCCCTTCAAATTTGTGGATCTCACTGGTTTCTTGACAATCTCTCTACCCCGCCCCCATCCTACAACAATTACGGGTGAGCAGAAAAATTAAAGAGTGAAGAATTAATTTGCACCAAAAAAAAATATAAAATCACAGTTTTTCTCAAAATGACTTTTTCTAAAATTGAAGATGAAAAGCCACCAAGAAATTGCAGTTGGCAAAAATGCAGACTGATGTAATGCATCTCTATTTAAGGAATTAATGTTGAACATATATATATAATATCATGTGTGTTTTACCCCGACCAGTCTTTTCTGGGGCATGTTTGATCTGTAAGACTCAGACCAAATGTCACATATCATTCAGAAACAGGTTAAGAGGTCTGTGATTCATATCATATCAAATCATATCATATCATATCATATCAAAAGGCTGGTGAATTTTTTATATGGCTGGAGACTTTTGAATTCTGCCTTCATAATTGACATGTAGATTTCTAAAGTTTTTTTTTTTTTCCATAAACACTTATTTCATAATGGATAATGTGCAAACGTTAACATTTTGGGAAAAATCTCTCAATGTATGGGTTTAAAAACAAAAGTTAAATGGAGACATAGTACTTTAGTATATGCATTTTTCTAATATATGATTTATTGTATATATAAGAAGTGGCATTTGTCAGCAAGCATCATCTTCCAAATTAACTGCTCATAAGCCATCCTATAGTCAGTGGGCCTAGAGCATTTTGTGGCCGCTAAGTTTGGTAACCACTCCCCTTTCTTTTAGAATCCCCTCCATTCCTCCAGTCATGACCCTGCCACACACTTAGGTGTGCTATGTCATTCCTGTATCACAATGTCATGTACCCCCTTTCCTCTTACAACTCCGTTCTCTCAAAGATGTGGCAGCATAAAAAAGTAGAAAGAGCTATTGAATGAGAAATACCAAATCCTGAATCCCAGCTCTGTTATTTCCTGTTTGATTTTGTCCAATTTCTTATCTCCTTTGAATTTTGGGTTTCTCATCTGTATATAAGTATTTCACAGACTTGTGAATATTTTTTTTTATTTTTTTCAGACTTGTGAATATTAAATGAAATAATGTGTGTAAAGTACCTAGTACAGTGCCTCATGTGTAGATGTTGGTCTACAAATATTAGTTTGCTTTTTCCCTGCACAGAAAAGATAAAAGAGATGGAAGGGATCACTTAAGGTTTTGCTTTCCCAGGCATGAGTCATTTGCATTTTAAAAGGGAGCCCTTGCTGACCCAAAGAAATAAGATATCGATGCTGGAATTTTAGTGAGTTGAGCAGGCTGGTGTGAGAGTTATTTTTAAATAGAGACTTCCCAGTTCTATTAAATCTTGCAGTGAGGATACCGAGTCCATCCATGTCTCTTTTAACACAGAAATAAGAACATCATCCTAAAATTGCATTAAATAAGGCCTCTTATATGCTCAATGATCCCAATTTTAGGAAATTAAAGATCATTATTATTTGATTAAATTTAATTAAAAAGAACCCACCACCTCAGAGCCCCTGGGCTTCTATGAAGAGAATATGAGTGCAATGATTAAATTAAATCACAACCAATAAAGATTCTCATCAGAAAAGAAAATGGGAGGAATTATCTGATTGAGAACCCCGAGTCAGTTAAATGCTTTGAGTGTTTCATAAGTCATTGAAATTTACTTGTGCCAAAATGGAGAATAGACTACTTAGCAAATGCTACTTATTCCTTCATCCATCCATTCATTCATTCTATACATCAGCCCTCTTGTCTGAGTAGACAGTGTGTTGGACATCTTGTGAGAAATACAAGGATAAATGAGATGCATTTCCTGCCTCCCTACCCCAAACTTGGGGCAAGACATACTCCAAAATGAATATAATCCACAGAATTGAGATGCCAAAAAATATATCCGTTTCAACCTGAAAAGACTTTTTGAAATGTTGGTATTGAATCTAGGCCTCAAAGTTGAGATAATTCAGCAAAAGTCCATCACCCAGTTTTTAGTAGATCCTTACCATATGTCAGGAGCTATCCTAAGTACTGGAGATACAGTTTCAGATGGAATGGGATTGTATTCCAGCTCTGCTGTTTTCTAGTTGTGAGCCATAGTAAAACTTAGTATTTCAAATGTTTAGTTCCTTAACTCAGATCAAGTAAGCTTTGACCTCATCAGTGAATGTTGAATAAAACAATGCACATAATGATAATTATGTGTTCAATAAAAGTTAGCTATTGTTACAACATTCCATTGACCTCCTCTTTCCCATTGTTTTTCTCTAAACTTTCCTATCTCTGGCTGTCAGTTTCAGTCTCATTAAGCAAAAGTTTAATTAATAAAATCCAAGCAAAAACACTGGTAGCTTTTCAGCATCTCTTGAGAAATTCTAAATAAACACTTTGCTTTTGTATTCGAGGTGTTTCATGCTCTGTTTCTAAACCTCTTGCCCTGGGTAATGTCTAAAACTTGAATAAACTAGATCCCAGGATATTGTTAGAATGTGCCCTGGACTCTGTTGCCTTTGTGTCTTTACTCATCACTGAGGGAAGGAGCTTTGCTTTTCTTTTGATTAGTGTTCCTATTTTCTGAAATAGTATTCAAGACCCAACTGAAAAGTCACCTCCTCTGTTAAGCCCTCCCTGATTCTCCTGGCTCATGACCTTTGAATATAGTGTTGATCATGTCAAGACACTACTTAAGAATTTTGCTGGCTTTTCATTCCCTCATAAACCAAGGCTAAACATTTTAGCATGACATGCCCTTACTAATTAAGTCATCTACATGATTTTTCACACGTATTATATATTTTTGTGCCTTAAAAAAAAGATTATTTATTTATTTGTTCATGAGAGACACAAAGAAAGAGGCGAGCCATAGACAGAGGGAGAAGTAGGCTTCTTGCAGGGAACCCAATGTGGGACTCAATTCCCAGACCAGGACCACACCCTGAGCCGAAGGCAGATGCTCACTACTGAGCCAACCAGGAGTCCCCTTTTGTGCCTTTCTTATGCTATGTTGTCTACATGGAATGTCCTGCACTGCCTTACAGTCTTTGGCCTTAATGCCCATATCTGGAAGCTAGTCTGGATGTTCCATATCTGGAAGCTAGTCTGGAGATTAATCTGTCCATCCTGTAGGTTGCTTTACCACCCCATTTTCATTCTATTACAATCTTCAGCAACATCTCAGCTCATAGAGTTTGCCATATGTTCATACTTCCTTAAAAGAGTATGAATTCCTTAGGACACAAACTAATCTTTACCAATCATTAAATGCCCCATTTGTATCACAATGCCTGAACACATGGTAGGGCTTAATAAATATTAAATGAATGGTATAAAGAGCATAGACTGTCCTAGGGACAGAATAGTGATTCTTGATTTGGTGCTTAGTTTGCTGGTTTCATGGAATGGCTCATTTGGAGTTCTATGCTTCATTTTGGTGTTACAAGCATGTAGAAGGAATTCCTCTTGGGATTTTTTTCGTCTCAGAATTAGGGCTCTTGTTAGGATACTTACATAAGTTGTTTTGCTTGCAATGGCTTTAAACCAAGAGACCTCCAGGGAGCCATGGGGTGGCTGACACCAGTTTATCTGACTGGTTCTTCTGAGGACAATGAGCACTGGAAAGCACTTTAATAACTAAGCAGATTCTTGGGTTTGGCTCAGTGCCAGACTTCAGTTCTACCTCTAGACTTAGTCATTGCTTTTGTGAGGAATGAATGGTGGTATATCTGGCATCAGGCCTGGCACTTTGTAGTTTCTCAGTAAAAATGAGATTGATTTTTCTTTCCTTCAACTCAACAAGTTTAGGACCATTTAATATAAGATATCATTAAAGAAATAACCTCCCTCTCCCAAAATCTAAATGAAATCCTGAAACACAGTGATATGCACTGATGCCATAGGTCAGAGTCATCTCTGGGAGCTTATGCATGCTCTATCCCATATCTCCTGAAGGCATCTTCTCAAGGACAAAGACTGGCTTGCACTTAGGCTTCTGAGTAGTGTCACTCAAACCATCAGGCAGTCATAGCTTGGTGCCTTTGGTTTCTTGGATAAATTCTAAAGATTTTATTTATTTATTTATTTATTTATTTATTTCAGACATGGGAGGAAGGGCAGATGTAAAGAATCTCAAGCAGACTCCCTACTGAATATTGAGCATGACCTGGGGCTCAGTATCATGACTCTGAGATCATGACCTGAGCTGAAACTGAGAGTCAGATACTTAACTGGCTGAGCCACACAGGGGCCCTCTTGGATAAATTTTAGATTGTAGCAAACTTCCTCCTTAAGGATGTGTGGTAGTCTTTAGTGTTTGCTAACCAGCTGCCCTGCTCTGTTGTTTGGGCATTTGAATTCAGGGCTTGAGGTGGGAAGATGGTCTAACAGCATTTCTATCCTTTCTATCTGCTCCATAATACTTTGTTGAGAGGGAGGATGGGAATAATGACAGAAAGGGAGTCATGGAAAAATATAGTAATATTAATGACACAATAAGAGATAAAGCTACAATTATAGCCTAGACTAGAACATGCTCTTTGTTTTGGTAGCACTAATCCTAAAACAGGGAATGAAATTCAGATCATTTTCCATGTAGTGAGCTCCTCATTAATGGTGCTATGCAAATAAGGGCCAGATAATTACTTTTGGAGGAGAAATACAAAACTTCATATTGAGTTTTCTCACAGCTATGAGATTCTGTATTTTCATGAAAAGATCTCATGTCCTATGAGGCTCTGTATCTCCAGACATCACTAAGACCACAAGTGTGATAAGCACTTTAGAGTTCCAGGTGATATCATTGAGCTGTCCAAGGGTCTGCAAAATCTATTGCCCCTAGTATGTTCCTGTAGTCATTATCTTGGCTATGGAAATCAATTAGAATCTTAGAATCCACTTACCTATCTGTGCTAGTCTTTCCTTTTTCTGCTGAATTGGGTAAAAGAACTAAACATTCTGGGCTCAGAAAAGGACCTTAAGGAAACCAAACAGTCTGTTTCTTCTTTTTTACCTCCCTGGCAGGTTTTGGTTGATGAGGGTATGAGGTGGAGGATGCAGAGAAGGCTCTGGTTCCTGAGAAAGAGTGAAGATTGTAAAGATCCTAGTGTCCTCCGAATTTTAATCTTTAAAGCTGTCTGCATTGAAGTAGTTAATGAAAACTAGGATGGGAACATAGGGAGATTAGAGTTATTTTGGAATTGACAATAGATGTGTTTTTTTCAAAACACAGTTTTCCTGGTAATCCTGAAAGGATTTGAGCATTGATGTAGAAAGAAAACAGGTACTCTCACTGTAGGCAGAGCTTTAAAAATTGCAAGGAAAACGTTAGAGATATTTGATCAAATAACATAAGGTCCTTTCTAAAAAGAAAACTAAAAAGTTTCAGTTCTGACTAATCTGATCCTGTGATATACCCATGCCAGTTCATAATGGGTGATATTGCTGAAGGTGTGGACTCTTGAGGAAAGCAAACAAATACCTAACTCTTAAACAGCAGAGAGGGACATCTTGCAGAACTTGCAGTCCCAAGGGGGCAGGCAAAGTTGCCCTCAGAAGTCGTCCCTTCTAATCATATAATCTCTAAGTGAATTTGCAATCACTCCATTACCTATCTAAAGATAAACAATATTTACAAGATACAGTACCAAGAATGATATAAATGATAGTGTATCCCATCAGTGAAGGAAGTAAAATACTTTATTTTTTTTAAATTTTTATTTATTTATGATAGAGAGAGAGAGAGAGAGAGAGGCAGAGGGAGAAGCAGACTACATGCACCGGGAGCCCGATGTGGGACTCTATCCCGGGTCTCCAGGATCGCGCCCTGGGCCAAAGGCAGGCGCCAAACCACTGCGCCACCCAGGGATCCCGGAAGTAAAATACTTTAAATGTCTCTTTTTAGTAATAGCTTTACTGAGATATAATTTGCATACCATGAAATCCCTTTAACGTGTATGATTCAGTGTTTCTTGGTATATTTGCAAAGTTGTACAACCATCAGCACTATCTAATTTTAGGATATTTTCATTTCCCCCCACCTCAAGAAGCACATACCTATTTGCAGTCACTCCTCATTTCCCTAGCCCTTAGCACCAATGAATCTACTTTCTCTGTGGACTTATTCTGGATATCTCTCATAAATGATGTCATATAATATATGTCTTTCAGGTCTGGCTTTATATGCTAATTGAAAAATTAGCGTAAAGATTTCAAAATTCATCAATGTTGTTGCATGTATGGTACATTTTCATTTTATATGGAAAATATTCTGTTGTATGGATATAACCACATTAAAAAATCATCAGTTGCAAATATTTGGGTCCACCAATTTTTGGCTGTTTGAATAGTGCTGCTATGAACATTTATGTACAGGCTTTTGTGTGAACATATGTTTTTAATTCTCTTGGGTATATACCTAGGAGTGGAATTACTGGGTCACATGACTCTGTTTAACCTCTTGAGGAACTGACAAACCATTTTCCAAAGTGGCTGTGCCATTTTACATAACATCTTTTTAATCTCCAGTGTAGAAGAAGAAGTTTATTCTGTCCTGGAGACCATGTTGTCACTGTAGGTATATTTTTGAAAAATCCATCACATTTTGAGGATATTAGATCTTACCATCCTGGCTTTCTTCCTTCTGTCTTGCCAAGGTCCCCCTCATGAAAATTTTTAGGAATTTTGATTATAAAGAGAAAATGTCCATGCCAAAGCATGAGAGAAGGCCTTAGGGAACTGCATGCCACTTGACCTTGAAATTATTTCCCATACTCTTTCTCCACTGGACATCACTGATTCCCTTTATCATATTTATCATATTTCACATAATGAAGTACTACCTAACTTCAATAGCAATAAACACATATGACAACTGACCATCTACTTTGTGCTATGTACTGTATTTACTCCTGGAGAGTAACAATTTGGATAAAACCACCATTTAATGGTTTCATAATTGCTCATATGTGCTGATAAATGCATCAATTGAGATGCCTTTTTTTCAAAGGCATAATGGTGTAAAGCAGAGTTTTTAAATTTCAGCAATATTGGCACTTTGGGTCTGATAATTCTCTGTTGTGAGCGCCTGTCCTATGCATTATAGGATGTTTATCAGCATTTGGGCCTCTACTTACTAGATGTCAATAGTACCCTCCCTTCGTGTTGTAATATCCTAAGTATCTCCAGACAAATACTCTCTTGAAGACAAAACTGGACCTGGGTGAGAATCACTGGTCTAAAGGTGAGAGTATAGACTTAGATTTCAGAACTTTGGCAAGGTTAATCAAATATTTCTGTTCCTTATCTTTAAAAAAAAGGAGGAATAATAGCTACCTTTTAGGGTTGTTGTATGGATTAAATAATATAATGTATATAAAACCCCCTAGTAAGGAGCCTGGCACACTGCTATCCTCTAGTGTGATGGTGATAATACAAGAAACTCATTTTGAAGATATTGGAGAGGATGGCTCTGTTTTTTTTTTCTCCTCTAATTTTCCACTTCCTTTAAACTTGAACTTTACAAAGTTAGAGGAGGAGAAGTCAAAAGGAATAAACAAGTGGAATTTGCTTCAATATCCTTGTGTGAAGGAATGGCTGGAATGCTGGATACTTATGTACCTGGACAACTATTCATTCATGTGTTCACTCATCCATTATCTGTTCACTGGAAACATTTACTGAGTGTCTACTGTTATTTCTTTTCTGCCTTTCTGCTCTCCAGTCCCTTGGATCAGTTCTTGACTGTCCCATGCTCTTTCATATCTCAAGGCTTTTCCCTCCTGGCTTTACTCTTCCCAGGGCACTCATGCTACATCACTCCTATTCCTTGTTGAGATCTCAGTTCAAATTTAGCTTTTTCAGAGCTATGTTTGCTGACAATCCCCACATGTACTCCATCACAGCTGAAAGGAGAGCCCAGAGCCTTAGGCACTCAAAGCCCCTGAATTATTTTATTAGATTAGTACCTGTTGATACCACTAAATTGTAAGCCCTGTCAAGGTAGCAGTTGTATCTATTTTTCTCACCATGCTTCAGCACTGTGCCAAGCACATCATGAGTAGTACATATTTTCAGATGAAGTGTCTGCTGACTGAACGAATGAACACATTTTGGGCATGGTTCAGGTTTCTTCTGGCTGTTCTTTAGGTGTTCAGAAAAATGCTAGACTAATGATGACTCTGCCCTCTCAGGAATGATGAGCATTGGCTCAGCAGGTTGCCTCAGGTTGATGAGTGAGCCTCTTCTGATCATAGGAGAGAGGGTGAGATGGCAGTGAGAGGGTAGACAGGAAGGCCTAGCCTTCTGCTAAAGTTAGGCCTGCAAGCATCTTTGAACAGAATTTGCTGTCTCCACCATCAAGTGCTTCAACAACTTTGGCTATGGAATAAAAATTATTCCTTTGCTCCCCATCTGACACATGCACTTTTTGTTTTCCCATTTGCAGCTAAAATCCTTTATCACCTTCTGGTTTTTTTTGCTGTAGGATGTGGTGATTTTTAATTCTTGAGCATATTTTTAAAAAGATTTTATTTATTTATTCACGAGAGACACACAGAGAGAGGCAGAGACATAGGCAGAGGGAGAAGCAGGCTCTCTGTGGGGAGCCCGATGCAGGACTTAATCCCAGGATCCTGGAATCACACCCTGAGCTGAAGGCAGATGCTCAATCACTGAGCCACCCAGGCCTCCCTGGAGAATATTTTTTTTTATGCGAAAACAACTTTCCCTGGGCTGGTCACAGGTTAGGTTAGTCTTTGTGTTGCCTTCTTAGTAAAGGCGTGATTGGTGGGATGGGGTGGGAAGCTATGGCCAAATATGTTTTTAATGTACATAGAATTTGTTCTCTAAGTCTATAAAAGCAAATTTAAAATATGCATATTTGTTATACAGCCCTTGGGCTGTGGAGAAGATTGGAATTTAAAAAAATAAATGAGGGGGTCCCTGGGTGACTCAGCAGTTTAGCGCCTGCCTTCGCCTGGGGCATGATCCTGGAGTCCTGGGATCAAGTCCCATATCGGGCTCCCTGAATGGAACCTGCTTCTCCCTCTGCCTGTGCCTCTGCCTCTGTGTGTATGTGTGTGTGTGTGTGTGTGTGTATGTGTCTCTCACGAATAAATAAATAAATAAAGTATTTTAAAAAATAAAAAATAATAAAAATAGAAAAAATAAATGAAAGCAGGAAATCTTTATCTGGGCTTGCAGTGGGCACAGTGAAATTTTGACCACTTGTTCTCCTATGAATCCTTGCCTTGCTCTGCATGGGCTGAGAGTTGCTGCTGATTTGTGGCAGTGACACTTTTGGGTTCACTAAAAGAGAGGTGTCTAGCTTGTTTCTCTGGTGAATATGAAGCAAGGCCTCGTTCCCATTATCCCTGCTGCCCACCAGCTCTGAAAATACATCTTGTTGCACTGGGCTGGAGGCCAGTGGTGCAACATAATGCAGTACATTGTAAAACTAAAGACTGAAACTCAGTGTGAATATTTATTTGTCATTTTGGAAAGCTACTCCTTTTTGTGTGTGTCAGAGATTGGAAACAATGACCGAAGTCTAGCCTAGAGTGGGGCAGTGAGGAGGAAGAGGTGTGATGGAGAGATAGGGGATGTATGTATGCCGCCATCCATCGCCTTGATTGCTGATGCAATTCGGATGAATGGGTCTGTTTCCCACCTCTTTCCCAGAGACCAGTGACTGGAAGGTGAAGGTAACTAGAAGTGACTCTCCAAGGCCACTTTCAGCACTATGTATTAGAGGTATCATCTGTGGATGAGATTTTCATTTCTCTGTTTATAGCAACCTGGCATTAGATTTGTTTTGTTATTCACAACAGTTGTTTGTACAGTGGTCTCAATAATTAAACCAAAATGTCACTACATCCATATGCTTTTCCATATCCTATTTCCTTGTGAAAGGTTTATCCCATAGGAAGTATCTCAGTTTCAGTCAGGTTCTGCTTTGCTTTGGGGAAAAAAAGACACACAAAAAAACACAACCTGTCTTTTGAAATGTTTCACATAAACTGTAGAACAATTAAAATTATTTGTATACAACGACGACACAGAAGTAATGGGATGATTAAAATATTCTTAATGAGTTTGCATTTTCCAATTGTTTGACTTGATACAGCAATACATATTTATGATTTTAATTATTGTTTTGGCCTCAGAAAATGTCTGTTTTTTTAAAGATCAGCAGGGTTCATGAGAGAGTTGATATGTTGACTTGTTGACTTCTTGATTCTTTCCTTAGACTATTAACAATTAGAATAACATACTGTAATTAGGAAATAATTTAACAAATTTATTTATACACATTATGGGCTTTAGAAAATTATAATGCTAAGGTCCCTTCTTTTTTCTTTTTTAAGTAATCTTTAAACCCACAGAATCTGGTAAGTGTAGTACAATCCATGTAGCATTAGAAGCAGTTAATTTGTATATGGGGGAAGAGTCTTATCTGCCTCCCCGTCTCTCTTTATCTCATTCTCATCTTGGTAGATGAGAAGGGGCTCCAAGAAGTGAAGGCTAATCCTACCATTTGTGCCCTGGCACCTGTTTCCTCCCAGAGACTCAATTAATCCATTATTCCCTGACTTGTTTTTGCAACTTCTGCCTCTCCTATTCTCTTAGTAAAAAACTCCTGTCCCTCCATGAGTATAAAACAAAAATCATAAGAAAATCCTTCTTTTACCTTATTTTGCTAATTCTCTTTTGTCCTGTCTCTTTTCCTTCACTTCTAAGTTGTCTTTCCCTTCTTCATTTATTCCTTAACCTGCAACAATCTGCCTGTCATTTCTGTTCTCCATGGAAAAGTCCCCCCCCCCCACATTCCCCCAGGGCAGAGTGGTCTCCATCCAAGGGAGCCTTCTCAGTCTTTATGTTACTGCTTTCTGTGGCAACAATTCTTGTTGAAACCTTAAAGCTCTTTGTGTTTATGAAACCACATCTTCCTGGTTTCTCTTCTTTCCTGTATTTCCTTTCTTCCACTCAGCCTAAATTACGGTGTTCCCCAGGATTCTCATTTATGGCTTCTTCTCTTTTCCCATTTATGTATATTTCATAAATGATTTAATCAGGCTAAAATTTACTCTTGCTGTGATAGCATGACTGGGAGTGCAAATGTTTGGAAGGAAGAATGTAACATTTGGAGTCAAATCCATCTGTCTTTGTATTTTGGTTCTACCCTCTCCAGGGCTAGTAGTAGATTTATCAAACTTTACTGTAATAACTCCCAGCATCTTTTGTCCACAATGTTCTCTTGAAATCTAGTCATGCGTAGCTGTCATTGGAAATTTCCAGGAGGCTGACCCACAGGCATGTAAACTAATCATATATGAACCAATACTTGGTTCTTGGTCCGGCTCCACCTTTAGCTCTTTTTTTAAATTCTGTTTCCCTTCTCTTAATAAAGGGTATCAGATGTTTAGGAACTATGTTGTCTATTCCATATTTCCCTCCTTTTTGCTAATTTTATATGATAGTAATGTTTCTATTCCTTTCCATCTTTATCTCTACTTTAGGCCGTCTTCACCACTTTAGGTCCAGCCTCATTAACCAACCCTGGATTATTAACTTGATGTAGCATTATCTTTTTATGAATTTTGTTATTGTTTTGGCCTCAGAAAATGTCTGTTTTTTAAAGATCAGCATGGTTCATGAGAGATTTGATATGTTGACTTGTAGACTTCTTGATTCTTTCCTTAGACTATTAGCAATTAGAATAACATGCTGTGGTTAGGAAATAATTTAACAAATTTATTTATACACATTATGGGCTTTAGAAAATTATAATGCTAAGGTCTCTTCTTTTTTCCTTTTTAAGTAGTCTTTAAGCCCACAGGGAGGGCCTGATATTCACAAAGGTCTACCTGTTACATTCTAAGTTTTCCTTCAGTCTATTCTCTACAAATTTAACAAAATAGCATTTCTAAAGTACACATCCTTCAAAATATATCACTTACTTTGTGGAAACAATTTAAGTTCCTTAGAAAGAGCATAACATTGTTCATGAATAGTCTTTGCCTTTTTCTATAGCCATTCCTTAACTGATGCATGATGGTGCTCATCTATATTGAAGTCCATCTGTTTCCAAGAATTTCCATACTTTCTTTCATCTTTGTGGCTTTACACTGAAATCTACTTCTATCTACTTCTATAAGGAATGTCCTCTGATTCATTTTTCACCTGTGTAATACCTGCCTGTATTTCAAACTTCATTTGCTTTGTGGAAATGTGAAATTCTGTACCCTCAATATAAAACAGGTTGATGGGTCCTCAAATAGTTAAATGTGAAATTACCACATGACCCAGCAATTCCACTCCTACATATATATCCATAAGAATTGAAAATTGGGACTTAAACAGGTACCTTTACAGGAAGGAATGCTCATTGTAGCATTATTCATAGTAACAGAAGGGTGGAAGCAACCCAAGTGTCCATTCAACAGATGAATAAACAACTAAACTGGCATATCCATACAATGGAACATTATTCAGCCATAAAAAGGAATGAATTTGAGTACATGCTGCAGCATGGATGAACCTTAAAAACATTGTACTAAGTGAAATGAACTAGTCACAGAAGGACAAATGTATGTATATTTCTAGATATAAAATATCTAGAATAAGCAAATTCATAGAGATAGAAAGTAGATCCAAATTTACTACAGACTTAGGGGAAATGGGAAGTTTTTGCTTAATGGGTACAATATTTCTGTTCATGGTGATGACATAATTTAGGAAGTAGATAATTGTTGGTGATTGTTGAACAAAAATGTGGTTGCATTAATACCTCTTAATTTCACTGTTTCCTAGAAATTCTCATTCATTGCTAGTGGGAATGCAAGATGGTATAACTACTTTGGAACACAGTTTAGCAGTTTCTTACAAAAGTTTCTTTCTTACCATATGATCCAACAGTTGTATTCCTTGACTCAAATGAAGAGTTGAAAACTTATGTCCACACAAATGTTAATTGTGGATTTATTAATAATTGCCCAAACCCAAAAGCAACCAAAATATTCTACAAAAGGCAAATGGATTAACAAACTGTTGTACATCCAGCCAATGGAATATGATGTATCACTGAAAAGAAATGAGTTATCCAGTCATGAAAACACATGGAAGAACTTTCAGTGTGTACTACTAAGTGAAAGAAGCAATCTGAAAAGCTTGTGTACTTCATGAATCCAACCATATAACATTCTGGAAAAGATAAAATTATGGACAGAGTAGAAGAATCAGTGATTTCCAGGGGCCATGGAGGAGCGTGTGATGAATAGGTGGAGGTCAGAGAATTTTTAGGACAGTGAAACTACTGTGTATGATACTATAATACTGGATACATCTCATTATATATTTGTCAAAACCTATATAATATACAATGCAAAGAGTAAACCCAAATGTAAACTATGGACTTTGGGTGATAGATTCATCACCTGTAACAAATATAACTCTCTTGTTCTTGATTTTGATAGAGGGGAAAACTTTTTATATGTGGGGGGCAGGGAGTATGTGGGAAATCTCTGTATTTTCTGCTCATTATTGCCCTGAAGCTAAAACAGCTCCAAAAAACGAAGTCTGTTAAAAAATCATTTCCTCCCTTCAGCTTCTACCCTCTGCCTTTAGATTAGCTTTTCCTCTCCAACAGGAACCTTTACTGTTTTCTGCCAGCCCAGTGAGACAAACCAGAAAACCCCCTGCTACTACTTTCCTACCTTACTGGTTTATCTTACTCTCCTGTTCATTATGCAAACATCTTAGAAGTGTGAGTCTCTGAGTTCCTTGGCTTCACTTCCTCCTATCCCTTTGAATCCTCAGTCATCAACAGTGTGGCTTCCATTCTTCCTATCCTGACAGTGAAGTCAACAATGACTTCATGTTAGATTTAGTGGGCATATTTTGTTTCTTATCTTACCTGATCTTTTGTCAGAATTGGCGCTTTGTACTAATCTTCTTAGAACTGCCTTTGCCTTGGTATTTTGCTACTTTTTCTCCCCCCCAACTCATTGGTTCTTCCTTTGCAGGATCCTTAAAAATTCTTTTCGGTGTCCCTCCAATGTCCCATCACCCAAGGCTCTGTCTATAACCCACCTTCTTTCATACTACATATTTCACCCACAATAGCGACAACTTGAATATGGTTTTTAAGGAATCATTATATACAAATTGTTCTCAAGTCTACACCTTTGCCCCTAATTTCTCCTCTCAGTATAAGACTCCAGCTTCCTCCTCATGATGGACTTTTCCATCTGGAGGCTCTGTATTTACTATGAACTCAACATGTGTAAACCGATTTCAATTTCTGCTTCTCCCATGCAGCCTGTTCACCTGCCTCTAGTTACTATCTATCTCCTAACATCTCAGCATCATTCTGGCTCATAAGCTAGTTGTGAGGGCTTCAGTGAGTCAGTATGTGAATGTGTTTAGCACAGGTCCTGGCAAATATTTAAATCTAAACAAATGTATGCTATTATTACTATTTTTATTCTTATCTCAGTGAGAGGTATCACTGAACCATGTACCCAAGCCAAGATATTAAAAGTCATCTCCAAATCTTACCATCTGCCCCAAGCCCCTCCTTCTCCTCCATAACCAACTAACTTCAAGATCTTGTCTTTGCTTATCCAGGATGCATCCCCATCACTACTTGCATAATGAGTTATGTTCTAGCAGGACTCAGATATTTGTTGCCTTAAAAATTCCCTCTCTCCTTTTTTCTTGTGTAGTCCCCTATGCCTGGAATGATCTTCCTTTTTCTCTTTACTGCTTCATTTTCTATTGATTTTTCAGTTCAGCATCATTTCCCTCAGGGAATCTTCATTGCCTCTCAATCTTTTGTATGATTTGGATGCCTGTTCTCTGGTTTAACATAGGGTCTTCTGCTTTCCTGTAGCACACACAGCCTTCCACCCTGGACTGTGAATTTCAACAACTATGTCTCATTCATGTTTGTTTTCCTTTCACTCAGCAGAGTACCTGGCATATATTGTGTATTCAGTAAATATTCGTTTAATTAAACTAAACTATTGATTCAACTTAGACATTGAGTGATAACCTCTAAACCTTATGCTGTATCTCCTCATGTGTTTTGGGTTCCAACTCTTTTGAGTTATAGAACTGTAGAAAAATCCTCATTACAGGGATCCCTGGGTGGCGCAGCGGTTTAGCGCCTGGCTTTGGCCCAGGGCGCGATCCTGGAGACCCGGAATCGAATCCCACATCGGGCTCCTGGTGCATGGAGCCTGCTTCTCCCTCTGCCTGTGTCTCCGCCTCTCTCTCTCTCTCTCTCTCTCTCTCTGTGACTATCATAAATAAATAAGAAATTAAAAAAACAAAACAAAACAAAACAAAAATCCTCATTACATGTTCATGTTAGAGTCCACGTGTATTTTGACAATAAGGAAAAGACCTTTTCAGATGTGATATTCCCATTTTGAACTTGATGATCGAAGCATCAAAGTGTGTGTTTAACCTGGTGTAAAGTTTGGCAGGTTCTAGAAGAAAGTACCTAGAATGCATATATTCATTTAGTAGTAAATACTACTGGCTGTGGCCTCTTTACAAAAAGTATTTTGCAATTTTTCCCTAATCACAATTATAGTAAAGCTCAATATGATAATACTAGAAAATGTGGAGATTTACAAAGAAAACAAAATCAGCCATAATTCTACCACCAAAGATAACTACTGTTCATGTTTGGTGTTTGATCTCTCAGGATTTCCCAGAGTTTTTCTTTATAAAAATATTATGATTTAAGCACTATTTGAAGCTTATTTTGTTTTTCTCTTAGCAATGTAAGAAAAACATTTTTGCATTTGGCTTTAATGCTATTTTTAGTTTTCTACTTGGTATTTTATTATATGGATATTATCCTTTACTATTAAATATTAAAGTCATTTCCAAAAATTGTAATGAAAAATTTTAAAACATAAAAATTTTTATTATATTATCTGTATGGATATTATTTGTGTGATAGCATGCTTATATACATATACATACATACATATACACACACACACACATACTTATATACATATACATTTGTTTGGAGTTTAACCATACAAAAACATTTTAGAATGTTCTCTTGTTTATGTGGATGTGTTGCTTGGAATACTGACCAAAAAAAGGGACACAATGATTTCATGTTTTCCAGTTCTGTAGCTGAGATGAAAATAATACTTTTTTTTTTTTTTTTTTTTTTTTTTGCAGATTTTTAGTGCTCATTTGCAAGTGATTCATTTAGGTAGGATTGGTAAGACTTCTGACTTTATGGCTCTTAAAGTTTTATCCATAAAATGGAGGTAATAATAGTTGCTTCTGCCCTTGTGGAAGATAAGAAAGTATCCTAAAGCACTGAGAAGATTGATGCCACATATAGTTTTCATGGCTATTATTTTCTGAGTTTTTCTCATTGTTCTTCTTTATTGTGATTTTGTTTGGTATTATTATGCTCCCCTCCAGCATCACCAACCCACATACACACACACACACACACACACACACACACACACACACACGGCAACATTTTGTGCTATACAGAAACACATAATAATAAATATATTTCTAAATTGCATTTCAAAATGAGCTAATGTTTCAAAGTAAAACTTAAAATATGGGAAGTCTCTGAAGTGGACGAAAGATGAAACGGATAACTTAAATGAGATGTGGCCACCGCAGGGGACATTCCACTTCATACAAATCCCAGAAATCTCAATGAAATCACTACATAATTTACACATGTTCATAAATAATCCATCTCAACCTTTTTCTTTAAGAATCCACTTTTCAAGTGCGTAAACTAAGCAATCCTGGTGACCCACCTCCAGCATGAGATGAGGGAAATATATTTCAAGTTCAAAAAATGACTTCATGGGTTGTGGTTAATGGAATATTTGCCAATTTCTTTATTGAGGCCAAAGGGACATTAGAAAATGCACACCCTTTGATCATTTATTAATGCACCATACTCTGTGCCTATTCAAATAATTTTAGCATTCAGGATTTGGCTTATGATAGTGGAAGAAGCTTGAGAGAATGGCTGAACTCTATTTTGAAAAATGCTTTTACCATCCTGGCTGAACCGTGCTACATAATCCTAGCCCTTGCTATAATTAGACACAGGTATCACTATTACAATTCCAGTTTTATTAGTGGGATAAAAAGTAGCAGAGAAGATAAAGGGTAATGTTTTGTTCCTTGAATGATTCAGAGTCTGCATAAGGAGAGGGAATACTAGGGCCTGATGCAGAATCCTAGCCATCCCACCATCCTGCATTCCAAGCTTCAGAAGTAACTTCAAGTATTAAAGAACACAGATTTCCCTCCATTGATGGATGAGGGTCTTGCCTCAGCCAAGAAAGGAGCCTCACATGTGCCTGAAAACTGGGGATTAGCCCTGTGGTGACCAGACATGCTCGTCCCTATCTTCCATGTGAGTTATTCCATGGGTGAAGAGATCATTCATCATCACTAAAAACACAGTTCACTTTAGTCTTCCAAAACACACGATTGGTCTCCCAAATGTGCACATCTGGAAATCTTATCTAGGCCTGCATAATGACCAGTGTTTAAGCATAATCTGTGTGTAAGTGAATTCAGCTGAGAGGGAGTTTGCCTTTCAGCTTTTGCTGTCTGAAGACTTGGCACTATTGAGCTCTCTTCCGTTTTATTGTCTGGACAAGAAAATTAATAGGAGCTGGACAAGAGGCTCTAAACTGATGATTTTACAAAGAATATGAGTGTACCTTTTGCCATAAAATTGTATACAGTGTATAGTACCACTGGATAGCTCAGCAGGTTTCAAGGCTGTGAGTCAGCTTTTGTGGTCCTTCAGACTAAGATGTGTTCTGATTTTAGGGATGCATGTTCATGTGGAAGGGTGGCTATTGCATGAGGGCCCAGAATTTGTGTTCTTTGTGTATGGTGAGCAAAGAGTTTTCTAGCTGTCTTGTGTAGATTATTTCAATCCCTGCAAAGTCTTGAGAGTGGCATTATTGGCCAGATTTATAGATGACAAACCTGATATCCAAAAGGTGAAGTGACATGCATAGGAAGTCACTTGGTATGACAGAGATTGAAACCCACTTCTTTAACTTCATGAACTTTCCTTACAGTTTCTTTCACAAACAGTGTCTCTAGAACTCAAGACTCCATCGGTAGGCATTTGTTGACATTTTTCTTCTGTTAAACTGCTGGAAAAAAATGATTAGAAGGCCATCTCTGCCAGTGGAGAGAACTGGTATGTATGGACAGACCAACATGGAAATCTGTGAGGGGCCACATCTGGCTTGCTAGTAGGAGGAGCTGAGGAGCCAAACTGAAGGAATCACTTTCCTTGCCTTCCTCTTGAGTTCTAGGAGACTTCCGCGTGGACAGATATTGGTGGCCTTATTTTGTTTGAAGCAGTGCTGTGGGTGGTTACCATCACAAGTCCCTTTCTAACCAGAGCTTCTTATAATCTTTTCTGTGGTTTGCAGAGGTCCTAGGTCTTTATTGGAAGCTCAGAGTCCCTGAATAAAGGCAGGTTTAAATGGAAAGAAATAACACTTCTGGAGAGAGTCCTGCTCTTTCTTGCTGTCTCTGCACCTTTTAGAAAACTGAGAATGTTTTAGTGTTATCAGAATGTTACTCAGCATATTGCTTTAGTTGATAGCTTGGGCTCTACTACAATCAGGCAGATCTGAGTTTAATGTGTGGCTCTGTTGTGTCTTAAGTGCTATGACTGTGGCAAGTTGTTTAACCTCCTGGAGCTTGTTCCTTTACCTATAAAATGGAGACATTCATGATTCCTTACCTTACAGGATTATTTTGAAGGTCAAATAAGAGAGTGATGGTAAAGCAGTTATCACAGTGTCTGGCAATGTTGATGTTGATTGTTATTGTTTTTAAATACAAATCCAAGTGGTTCCAGAAAATGTTTATGAAAATATTAAGCAAAAAACCAGAATCTTGTGCTTACTGTTGTTGGAACTATATAAAAATATGAATGACTACAAATGGAAGCAGAATAGCTCAACCGTTTAGAACTTGGCCTTTAGAGTCTGATAGGCCTGGGTTTAAAACTTGAACCAAGTTATCTTTGTGTGAGCTGGGGATTTTCTTCCCTTACCAGTCTAAGCCTCACTTTTCCTATGTATAAAGTGGAGTTAATTATAGTTCAGGTATCCTCAGGATTCTCTAAGTATTAAATGAGATAGGTCCTAGGAAGTTCTTAGTACATTGCCCGACACAACAGGGGGGCAATACACATTAAATACTGCAAGGTAATAAATATATTTGTGCCAGTGCAATGAGATTATCAGCATTTTAATTTAAATAAAATTTCTAAAATACTATATTTACACATATCATTTCAGTATAAATATGGGAACCCTTACACAGAAACAATGCAATTCAAGTCTGCCCTTAGAATTAGGATTCAAAATGTTATTTATGATTTCAATATTTACAGCCTCTGACTCTTGTCATCATTTTTAGTAGATATGGCCTGAAAATATTCAAGGAAGTCTACCTTGTGACAACCCAGACTGAAGATGACAAATCAAAGGAAGCAAAAAGAGGAAATGAATTATTCTTTGTACATATGGAAACATGATTGGTGTTTGGGAGTATACTTTTCCAGATGAGGAAGTTGAATTATAATGAGAACCTCATTCAGTTCCCTGTGGGAAGAGGGATGACAGGGCCATCCTTGTGAATGGAAAAGTGAAGGAAGCAGGGTGATGATCCCAGTAATGTCATCACTATTGGTTAGGCCCGCTGAGGTCCCATGAGATGCATGTGCTTCTCTGTGTCCAGCCTGTCACGTGGAATCTGTGTCAGAGCCAGGAGTGACCTTAGCAAACACCTTGTCAACCCTTCTCATTTACAGAGTGGTGAAGTGAATTGCCGCTTTGTGTAGCTGATAAGTGGAGTTACCACTGCTTAAACTGTCTCTCACGGATCCTCATCCAGTTCTCTGCCCACGCCGCAGAGGCTTCCCTGCTCTAGGCAGGTTTGACAAAATTGCCATATGGAGGGAAGCACAATCAATAAAGAAATTAAGATAGTGTGAGAACCTGGGACATTTCCTTAATTTCTCTGAATTTCAGTTGCCTCAACTGCCCTGGGATGAAAGGATTGCATTAGAGAAGTCTCTATATAGCATCAGCTATAAAACAATAAAATTGAACAAACGTTGAGTGCTTACCACAGGCCGGCTTTTAACTGTAACTGCTATTTTATATAAGCATCTCATTTAATCTTCACAAACTCTACAAAATAGATACTATCATTATTCCCATATTATAGATATTATAACCAACGCTTAAAGAAGTAAAATCAATTTTCCAGAATCATATAGTTAGAAGGTAGGGTTCTCAGGGGTTCTGACTTCAAATTCCACATTCCCAATTCCTGTGCAGTTCTTCCTCCCTCATCTGTACTCCACACACGCAAGCCACCCCTATCATGACCAACTTCACATAAAAGTATTTTGACAATCAAAATTATAACGGCATTGCTTTATGGTGGGGGCTTTTTCAGTATGTCTCATATAGTCAAGACAGGATGGGCAATGTCTCTAATAACTAACCAGAAAATTCACCCTGGTTGTTTGGGTTTGTCATGTAGTTCTTAATGACTAGATAATGACTCTAGATGAATGGAGAAGAGAAGACTCCCAAATTAAGGAGCATACTAGCAAGGGATGTTTCCCCTTTCAAAAAGGAGAAAAAGGAAAATAAGGCACTAGTGTTTGTGAAGTACTAAGCACTTTGTCATTAGATTTTGCATAATTCTCTCAATTAAATCTTACAATAACCAATGAAGGTACATACAACTGATGTGTTTCACAGATAAGTTCACTTAAACCCAGAGAAGTGAAGTAACCTGTCCAAGGTCATATGACAAAGTAAATATTGGAGTACATGTTAAGATTTAAACTTAAGCCTGTTGGTCACCAAAGTCCATGCTTCTCCTGTATCTCACTACCTTTCTGACATGTTTATTTTTTCCTTTTTACCTCTCTTAAACACATTGAGACTAACACTCCCCAATGTACACACACACCTCTCCCCCCACGTACACACCCTGCCTGCCAGCTTTCCTTTACCGCCCCTCCCGCTCCCATTCTCTTTCACATCGGGCAGGTCTTCTGCTTTTTCGCCATGACAGTTAGAGTGATGCTTAGGAATTGATGGAGCAGAGAGACACCACATGCTGGTGGAGGTTCTGAATCACTGCACTCATGCACTACATCATTTATTCATCTGTGCTGATCTGTAGACTAGGTATGCATAGACAGAAAGCAGTGACTCCTTCTAATAAAACCCAGATGAGCTTGCAGAGCATACTCCGGGCCACTGGGCATTTAAATTCTGAGGCAGGCATCAAGGCTTCCCTTTGAACAGGAGCTGCATCTGAGCCCTGGGGAAATTATATGAAGACACTGAGTTCACTTGGAAGACTGTGGTGTTCCCAGGAGGTAAATAGGAGCTTCTCCATCAGAGTCCAGGGCTTATTCTGAGGCCCACCCTCTGGCCTCAGATAATCAGACTGAGAAAGAAAGACCTGGCTTATAATTTGCATTGAGATATATGGATTTTTGTATGCTGCTATCATTCATTCCTTCAACAAGTATTGAAACTGTACTGTATGAAGACACTGTGTCAGGTGCTGAGCTTATACCAGTGAACCAGGCACAAATCCTGGACTTGTATACAGAGCTCACAGTTGAGATGCAGTGATTCACTACCTTTTCATCTCTGTGACTCATGTGATGGACAATCTTATGCATAAATCTGATTGCCATTGCTCCACCCTTTTGTGTAATTAGAGTTACTTCAGTGTGTTACCACAGTCTGGGCAAGGAAGAATGGCAAATTGGTGCATGTGGTCCTTGTGTTAGCAGCCAGCTTCTTTCCTACACCTCACAGTGCAGTCACTCAGGCTACTTGACTGTCTTTCCTGCTGTAGCCAATTCGATCAACTTACTATGTCTGTCCTCTGAAGCAGAGTCAGAGTTCTCTTTCCTGGAAGCTCAGACACTGTTCAGATACAGCTTGATATTCATAACCTTAAAGAGAAGCCATGTGGTATAACAGAAGTACCCAAGCTTTCGAATCAGATGTATTTGGTAAGCATCCTGGTCCTGCCACATATTAGCAGGTGATGAGGGACAATTTTTTAGCCACAGAGTCTCTATTACCTCCTCTATAGGAGGTGATAACAATTCTGCCCCTGAGGTTTTCTGGGAGAATGAAATGAGATAAATTATATAAATATTTGTTCCTCAACCTCAAGGAATTACTTAGTTTTATATCACTTCTTTTACTACCTAGGAAAGCATATTTAGAAATATGTGACTCTTGGTATAAAAATCCTGAACCAGGCCCAGTTTACTCTCCATCCTCAGGTATAAACAGTGTATTGTACACATCCAACCCTGTCTACCAGACTAGGAATTCTTGAGGGCTGAAGTCATGGACAGTTGGTTCTTGTATCTCTCGAGCCTAGTTCAGTTCTGGCCTGCCATGTTGAGCCACTTAATAAATGTTTGTTAAATTAAAGGGTATCTCAATCTCAGAATACCATTGCTATATGCCAAGTACTTCAATGACTTTATTTTTATGAAGACATTTGAATCTCTTCACCATCAGATTAGATCTTATCTCTTGAGTCCCTTTCATTTTCAGAGCTGTTATTTTTTAAAAATAATAATTTAGAAAGACTTTGTTTTAAGAATGCCTTTTAAAACTTCCTGACTGTCTTGGGTTATAGCCATTTGATTATAAGCTAAAAGTGATACTATGAAATCTTGCAGCTTGCTGGGAAAACCCATAAGACTAATACTTGATTATAAAATCAAGTTTGCCACAATTGGAACAGAGCTTATGTCAGCAGAGTATCTTTAATGAGAAGGTGATTTTAACAGAAATGCCTGTTTTATTTTGTTTATTCAAGGTCTGAGTGTATGATTGTTTCTTCATGCCTCATTCAGTCACATTAAACTTACTGTAAAGCATCTTATTCAAACACATTATTTTTTTTTCTTATTTAATGAATTCCAAGTGCCAGGAAATAAGCACCATTCTATTATTCCTATTTTAGGGATAAGAAAACTGAGGCTGTGATTAAATGAGTATAAGTCAAAGAAAAGACCATGAATCAATATAACATTATTTAGGATGGACTAGGGAAAAGGCCCGGGTAAATAAGTGAAAAATCTGAATATCTAGTATGAAAATATGGCATTATTATTTCCAATGACATACATATGTTCTGCATTGTAAATTATTTGATAATAAAAGGGATTTAAAATTAATTTGTTTTTTATACAGCACTGTTCCTACGAGAGCAGTCATTAAAATCATAATATATGTAGATAAGGTAAATTCCTGAGTTTTGCCCCATATCAAAGAACTTAAGAATAGGAGACAAATAATGGATTAATAATTGTAACAGATATTGAAATAATTGTGAAGGTTATTATGGCCAGACACTAAGGATTACATGACTTCAGCTTTGGTCTATCCTTTCTTCCTTGATATAAAGTCTCTGAAGGAAGTCCATGTACAAATAAATTAAAGCAGGGCACACTATTATTACTCAGGACTTTGGTCCAATATGTTCGGCTGGACCATAAGGATGGCTGTTTCTTTCCTAAGCTATTTAAGATTAAGTAGCCCAGAAAGAAAACAATGCAAGACTTGTTCTTGTTACTTTCCCCAAAGCCCTAACCAGAGCTTTCTATCTTTCTCATTAGTGGGAGGATAGAACATCCAAAATAATTAGGCAGGCACAGGAAGTGGTGCTAGAGACAAACCAAGAGGGTTAGCATCCCCAGCATCCAGAGCTGAACTGGTCTGGGCTCATTCCCTCACTCTTGCAGCATTCAGGAGGATGAGATGATGATGAGAGGGAAGGAAGAATGGGGAGAGAGAGAAAGACAAAGAGTGGGGGGGAGGAAGTGAGGGTGAGGGGAAAGAGTGGGAAAGATGGAGGGAGAGGGGGTGAGGGATAAAGAGACATGGGGGAAGGGAGAGGAGGAGAGAGAGAATAACAGTAAGAACAAGTAAACCCTGGATATCCTTCCCACTCAGATATAATGGAAGAAATGAAGAAGACAATGAGGTCAAATAAGAACAAGGATCATTAATTCTAAGTGACTCCACTCAATGACTTGGTGCCAAAAAAAATGTCATAAAACCTTATGTAACAACAGTGAGTCTCTTTCCTTTTGGGATGCAATTAATGGAAGTCCTAGAATCCCCCCTGAAGGCCACTTCTAGAACCATTTACATACATTTTCTCACCAGTTATATAGTGGTTACTATTATTAAACCCACTTTACAGATCTGTAAACTGAGTTTCAAAGGATTTAGGAAATTTACTAAATTAACCACGTTAGTAAACCAGGGATATTCTTACACAAGTCTGTCTGACTCTTAAACTTTCAAAACCAGATCTGGCAATAGTTTCAACTATTCATTTTATGACCTCCAACAAACCAGACAAATAAGTAGTTGTTGAGTGAATAAATTCCCAGATGAAGCTATCTGGTTTTCTAGCCTCATGACACTTGATCTGTTTTTTTTGTTTTGTTTTGTTTTTTTTTTTTTAGGATTGCTATCAGGATTAAATGAAATAGTTAAATGATGAGTTAATAGATAAAAATATAATAGGACTCTTAAACAGATGAAAGAAATTTTTATTCAGTTAGAAAAAAGATCTGGAATTTTTTTTTTTTCTTTAAACCATAAACTTTTGAGATAGATATCAGGAGCAAGTGTTTTTTTTACTGTCTAATGAGAAGTAAGACTGGACATTCCTCTTTGAGTTGACTATGACCACTCTGACATTCTTTTATTTTTTAGATTTATTTATTTGGGAAAGAGAGAGAGTAAGGGGGGGGGGAGGTGCAGAGAGAGAGGGAGAGAAGCAGGGCTCCCTGTTGAGCAGAGTCCTGCAGGGGGCTCTATCTCACAAACCTGAAATCCCAGTCTGAACCCTGAGCTGAAAACAAGAGTTTGGTGCTTAACCAACTGAGCCATCCAGGCACCCCCAAACTCTTACATTCTTATGTTAATGTACAAATAGGTGATTTAAAGTGCTTGCTGGCATTTAGTTCCTTAGAGAAATATAAAAATTCTTTCTCTTTATTTTAGGCACATGATTATTTTACCTGCCTGTTTTCTTTACTAAGCACAAAGATCCCAATTGAAAGATGAATAGTCACACACTCAAAACAAGTAAAGAGTTGGTGAATTTTTGCTTCCTCTGTAAATAGTAATTTACTCAGCACTTACTTGGCAAACAAAAGATGAGATTCCCAAGTGAAGCATTACAGAACTGATCAGGAAGTCAGGTTGATCTCAAGCAAACCTTATTATGGAACCTCAGTGAGGTCCTTGGTAAGGGTCAGTCAGAGTTGGCTTACTTTGAACCCCTTCAGTAAGACTCAGTGCCTTTTGAAATTGCTAGCTTCTCTGTAGTGTTTAAATTATGACTGAATTTGGAGAGATGTGACACAATTGTTCAAAAATACAGCTTCATCAAGGCTTATCTAGATAATTAAACCCAGGAGTCTAAACATATATTCTATATGTTAGTCTTAACATCCCCTCCCTTTCTATAGGGCAATACTCCACTCTTTTCTCCACCGACCACATGTAATCCCAATAAATAATATTGTATTTTCCATGCCTCACTTTCTCTAAGTAAAACCAAGAAGAATTTGATCTTAACAAAGATTTCCTCTCTTTTCACTTGCCACACTTCTGTCTCTTGAAAAAAAAAAACGTATTTTATCTTCACTTTTTTCTTGTCTTCTGCTCTATTAGACACCTCCGTTTTCACAACTGAACTCCGAGAAAACACAGAAAAATTAACACATTTTATTTGGATCCAGCTGATAACAACGCCAACAAAATTCAACCTAAGGTGCTAATCTGCTCTTCTCTCCTTTTTAAAATCAGTGTCATTATTCATCTATGTCACCCAAGGTGGGAGCACCACCTCTGAGAGCACATTTAGTCTGCAGACTTGATAAGAGAACTTTATAACTTGCAATCCCAATTCCCATATTTTATTCATGATTTTGATACTCCTAGTCATTATTTCAGTAACCTTCCATTCAAGGCAGCAGGTTAATGTATATGATAAATTTGTCTGCTAATGGCTGTACCAAATTGAGTGGCATGGCTGGAGGCAGCCTCTGGCAAACAATATTAGGCTCTTCTTGGTTAGAGATACAATTGTATATACAGCCTAATTCAAAGGACTTAAATTTAACCAAGTTACATTTCTAAAATGTGAATTGTAAGGATCAGAATTAAGCTCCCTTTAAACATTGTAGTTCATAACCTTGCTTTTGCAGCATTTTAGATGGATAGATATGAATTCATTTAATTGAGATAACTGGAGGATTCTTACATATATAACGTTGAGCTGTAATCACTGGGCTGGAAGACCTATATTAGACTCTATTATACTAGTAATTATCTGTGTGACCTTAATTAATTTAATTAATTTCCTTGGGTCTTAGTTTCCAGATAATGGTTTGCATACTTTGATAAGAGACACTCAACAAGTACTGCTGAGTGAATGTGCCAAGAGTTTAAAACCACCAATACAACCAAACTTCTATTTGGCAATGATCTAAACTTGTAGGTTCTTTCTTGTCTGTTACGTCTATTCCTGTTCTCATTCTTTTTCTTCAGACCACCATTATTTCTCTCCAAGATTATGTTAGCTGTTACCTGTTTTCCTGTTTGGGATCTTGCCCTTCTAGTAGTATCATCTTCACAATGTTATGAGGGTGATCTTTCTGAAACACACTTTCACACTTCAGGTTTCTTCCCCCTGGAAGTTTATGTTTGAATATTTGGATGTTTTATGACTGAATGTTTATGTTCCCCACAAATTCATATGTTGAAATCCTAACCCCAAGGTGATGATATTTGGAGCTAGAGCCTCTGGGAGGTGATTAGGTCATGAGGATGGAGCCTGCATGAATAGAATTAGCATTCTTATAAAAGTGATTCCAGAGAATTTCCTTGCCCCTTCTTCCATGTGAGGGCACAGGGGGAAGATGCTCATCTCTGAAACAGGAAGTGAGGCCTCACTGCACACCAAATCTGTGGGTGTCTTCATCTTGGAGTTCTTGGCTTATAAAACTATGAGAAATAAATGCTTGTTGTTTAAGTCCCCCAGTCTCTGGTAGTTTTGTTACAACACCTCGAACAGACTAAGGTGGTTTCTCTGTTGTTCCTACAATCAGGTGTAGGCCTTTTGCCCCCTCTTAGAATTGGCCCCAGTTTGATTCTTTTCCTTACTACTGTCTTGAACGCTCTGATCTTCCACAGTGTTTTAGAAGTTTTTCCACTTCTAGGTCTTTGCATTTGACATTCCTTGTCCTGAGAACAGTAGTCTCTCCTCCCTGACACACTGACTCTTCCTGCTCATCCTTCAGAGCATGCCTTGCGATTTGCTTTCTCTAAGAGGCCTTTGCTGGCATCCTCAATTCAGCATTCCTGTGACACTCTGTTCCTCATCTATATCAGCAGATCTTAAATTGCAGTAAACAGGCTATTCTCTTGTCTATAGTTGTCCCTAGACTAAGTTTGTTCTAAGAGACAGAAGCTACATCTGCTTTGACCACTGTCAAATCACCAGTGCCTGGCAAAGTGCCAGGGACATTGTATATGTTAGTTGAATGGATTAGAACATGGAGGTGAATTTACTATACATTGTTTTCAATTTTGTACCCCTATCTGATGAGAAATGTGTTTATACATACAAAGAAAACAAGAAATAAGAAAGAGAGAAAGGAGAAACATGTAAATAGTAAGAGATGGAAACGAATGATTTCTTTTCTTACTAATTACCATGCAGACACACTAAGCTAAAAATGGTTTGCCCTTGATTATCTTCACATACCTTAAATTGTATTAATAGGCTGTCTGGAGTGCCACATGAATAGTATTATGCTCTCCTGGGCAAAAAAAAAAATAGTCAATTTCTACTAATGAACTAGCTGTGGGATATTAGCATCTGTGGAGAAAAATATTTAGAAAAGAAATAAAGCAGAAATTAAACCAAAACTTAATCTTTTTTTGTGTAGTATGTTCAGAGAAGAAACTCAAAAACAATAGTTTCAGGTAACATCTGTATTTTACTAGGTTCATTACATGGTATAGAAATCCATGTGACCATGGGTACGGAGGGATGCTTATATTTCACTACTATGAACTATGTTTTCTTCTCCATAGATATTTCTGGGATATTTGGTTCTCTGGAATAATATTTTGAAGGTAGAGCCAAAAAGATTGGCTTATTAATTGAATGTGGGAGCCAGAGAAAGAAATCAGTCAAAGATGCCTCTAAGTTCTGGCCTGAGCAAATGGACAGATGGCATTGCTAACAACAGGGAGAGAGAAGGCTGAAGATAAAATAGATTTTGGGGAGAAGATCAGAGATTCAGCCGCAGTTATGTTAAGTTTGACATTTTTATTGATATATGCAAGGGAGATGTTGAATAGGCAGGGGATAGGTGAGTCTGGACTTTAGGAAAGAAGCTTGTGCCATGATTATAGTGTTTGTGGATGCTTGAGATTCACTGGCATGCAGATAGTGCATAGAGCTCTGAGATTAGGTCAGTTACTAGAGGAATGAGAGCAAATAGAGAGGGGGAGAGGAGTAAAGACTGATCTACACCTGGAGCACTCCAATGATAAAGGCTGGTGAGAAAGGAGATTGAGAAGGAGACACCAGTGAGGAAGAAGGAACACCAGGAGAGAGTGGTGTCCAGGAAGTAAGGTGAGGGAAGTGTATCACAGAGAAGAAAGTGATCAATTGTGTCTAATACTGTTGGTAAATCTGTAAGATGAGGACTGAGAATTGACCACCTGAGATGGAAACATGGAGGTCATTGGTTACTTTGAGAATAATGGAAGATGACAGAGCAAGATCTTGACTGGGTTTAAGAGAGATTGGGAGGAAAGGGATTGTAGACTGAAAGTGTAGGCAACTCTCTGTAATCAGAGATATATATGATAAATATAGAATATCATATGTTTAAAGGAGTTTCTGACCCAATTCTTAAGGATCTTTTTTCTGGGTTTTTAGATATTAAAAATTCCTTGGAACTAGAGTCACTTTACCTTCAATGAAAAGAAAATTTTCCTAGTAACAAAAATATAATATACATGAGCGATAGTGAGGAAGCATATGGACTTTAATGATTGTTAAGATTCCCACGACCCACCTACAAGCTTGCTGGCTATAGAGATCTTATTTAAGATAGGATCGTCCATGAACATATAGACAGAAGAAAATATCAGTGTCTCCATGAAGACTGTAGGTCTCTCATTTCCCCAGTCTAGTTCCACTGAAATCTGATAACTGTTCTGTCAGTTCAACTCTTTTAATGACTTAGCCATCCTAGAGAAGACAATATGGACTGTTACAGGAATGGAAAAATGCTGTAAGTTTTCATTAGTTCTTGTAACAGTTCTTAAATAGGCACATGACTGTATTAATCAGTTCCGTGTGCCACAATGACAAAGTTTAACGATTGTCTTTGACTCAGGGCTGGGCCTTCATTCTTAGATTATTTCGATAGGTATCATTCCCTATAATAGACACTATTATAACTCTAATAGTGAAAAATCTTGCCCAGAGTGAAAAATCTGGAATTAGTCTGCAGCCCCTCATTTCCACTGTATGATGTTCTTGGAAATAAACTGAACATATGAGTACCTCTGTGAGTATTAACTATGGTTTCTCCCCTACATATGTCCAGTTTGTATAATGGACTATCCTGTTATTTGCTCCTATTCCAGTAAAGAAACTTGGTCTCCTCATTCTCAAGAAAAGGGTCTATGCAAGGAAATAGAATAAGTCCCTTTTCTTCCCGCAGGTATTCCCACCCTATTCAAATGCCAGAACAGCTAAAGATAGTTCTGTTGAAGACTTTATTAAATGAATTAATTCATCTTTCTTAGGTCTCTTTTATCATTGAGTTCATAATCAATAATTCATCTTTCTTAGGTCTCTTTTATCATTGAGTTCATAATCAACAAAGCCTAGGTACATATTTATGTAAGAATAGAATATACTAGGGGCTGTGATAGAGTTAGACTGTGAAAATTCTCTGGGAGCATAGAATAGATAACAATGTGCTGTTAGACACTTGAATTAGATATTAAAGCAAGACTGGTGCACCACTAGTGGGAATGCAAACTGGTACAGCCACTCTGGAGAATAGTTTGGAGGTTCCTCAAAATGTTAAAAATAGAACTACCCTACAACCCAGCCAATTGCACTACTAGGTATTTACCCAAAGGTTATACAAATACAGATTTGAAGGGATACATGCAGTTTGGCATTTACAGCAGCATTATCAATAGCTGAACTTGGGACACCTGAGTGGCTCAGTGGTTGAGTGCCTGCCTTTGGCTCAGGGTGTGATCCTGGAGTTCCGGGATTGAGTCCCACATTGGGCTCCCTACTTCTCCCTCTGCCTATGTCTCTGCCTCTCTCTCTCTGTATGTCTCTCTTGAATAAATAAATAAAATCTTAAAAAAAAACAATAACCAAACTATGGAGAGAACCCAAATGTCCATTGACTGATGAATGGATAAAGAAGTTGTGGTATATGTACAGAATGGAATATTATTCAGCCATCAAAAAGAATGAAATTTTGCCATTTTAAATAACATGGATGGAGCTAGGGTGTATTATGATAAATGAAATAAGTCAGAGAAATAGAAATGCCATAAGATCTTACTTATTTACAATTTAAGTAAGAAAACAGATGAACATATGGGAAGGGGAAAAGAAAAAAAAAGGAGAGAGAGAAACAAGCTATACATGACTCAACAGTAGAGAACAAACTAAGGGTTGATCTTAGTTTGGAAGTGGAAAGTGAGTGGGGGAAGAGCTAGATAGATGGGGGGAGGGCTAGATAGGTGATGGGTATTAAGGAGAGCACTTATTATGATGAACACTGAGTGTTGTATGTAAGTGGTGAATCACTGAATTCTACTCCAGAAACCAATATTGCACTGTATATTAACTAACTAAATTTTAAATAAGTAATAAAAATAAAGATATTAAAGCAAGATTGGTAATTGATCAGGTGGACAAGAGGCACAGGGACACATCTGGCAAAGAATCAGCAGCCAACATGAGCAAAGACTTTGAGTTGGAGACAAGCATATGTGCTTGTGCTTGAGCAATGTAAAATGTCCAGTGTGGCTGGAACGCTGGGTGCATAAAATGACTGTGTACAGTAGTAACATGAGAGCCATATCTGGTTGAGACTTGTGTTGTCACTTCATAAAATCTTTTATCCTCAGTTAACTATTTTAGTCATTTGTTTAGTAAGAGACTAAACAATTTGGAGCATCAATAGGTAAGGAAGATAGAATTCCTAATTACTATAGGTCAGGGAGGATGAGAAGGCAAGACCGTACTTGGTATATTCAATGAGCATGACAGTCAGCCTCTGGTGCTCTCTCTTGCTATCAGGCTTCCACATCCCAGTGTTGCCTGCATGCCTTTTTGACCAAACTACATGTATAATTTAAATAGGAAGAGTGACAGGTAACCTCTTCTTAACTCCTTAGCTCAGTTCCAATGGAAGTAACTCCCAATATGGTATCATGTCTGCCCACAGACTATCTAGCTTTAACTCTGCCTGGGTAGTTTCCCTCATACTAGGATCTACCATTTCTCTGAGCTGGCTGTGTCCTTCACACTCACATAGCATATCTCCTCTCCTTTGTAGTCAGAGAGCAAGTGTGAATAGAGTTCCAAGGCTGTGAAAATCTTGATTCAATGTCCTTCGTATGACCTAGGGCAAAACTGTACAAACTTCTACTGTATTTTCCAATTTTTTCTCTTGTTCCAATGTCTGATCTTCTTTTACTAAAACTTTATTTTTGTTATTAATAAATTATGTTTTAAAAGAGTCTGATAAAAACTAGTAATACATGAGAGAAGGTTCTCCTTTGCCTGTATTTCCAGAGAATATTTTATTTTAAAAATATTTTTTAGCTTTCTGGGAAATGAGTCAGGCAATGTGACTAACTTGGAATGTAGCTTTTATCTCTGGTTTAAAATTCATAATATAATTAGGTCATGGTTTCCTATGTTGATATTTGCTCCACGGTAATTCTGATAGCTGATAGTTTAATTGAATTTTCATGTGTTTGAAACAGATGCTATAAGCTAACTCTTCCATCAAAGTGGAAATGTTAGTCATGCAAATTTAGAAGAGAGAGTTCCTTCATTGTTCATGCCTACACTTCCAGATATAGCAGATTTAACAATTAACTCATTTAGCCACAAACATTGACAATAATCGTAGGAGTTGTATTTAATTATAAGTGGCCACCAAAAGAGATATTTCAGAAAAAATGAAAGCCAAGAGTGTAGGGTAAACTACTTTTAAAAATTGTTTTCCATTAGCAAAGATAGAGAATGAAACTGACTATGCTTTTCACTATCCTATACACTTTTCAAAAAATTTCAATATGCCAAAAATTATTTTGCTCTTTCTCCTGATTAGTGTCAAAGCATACTGGGTATATTTTTGGTTTAATGACTGAAATTTTGGGGGGGACAGATGCACACATCAAGAGGATCTAAAATAACATTACCATGAGTTCTATTATAATATACAAAACACCTAGAATTTATAGTAATTACACACAAACTTATAAATAATGGAAGAGACTTAATCACGTTGACCTTGCTCAATCATAAATAACAAGGCTGCCTTAAACGCACTCTAATTGCCCCCTCATTATACAGAACTTTTCTAATCCTTTCCAGTTATGGGAACCTGTGTAACAAGCTACAGTGTTCCTTTGGGTTGTTGGATTTCTTTTTGAGAAATTATTCTCCAGTTCTGCCTTTTTCCTTACACGCCCCCTCCTCCAGTTCTTTGCACATTATTTCCCACTGTGATCTCTACCTTACTGATGTGATTCTCCATGTGTCCTTCACAGGATCTCTGCAGGTCTTGCCTACCCATGTGGAGATTTAGCCAGTGCTCTCCTCCTTTAAACAATGGCACACACAGAAGTGCAAGATTTCGTATTGAAGTTGCTACTGCTGTGTAGGCAATTATGTGAATGATTTTTCTCCCCAATGTTGTTAAGTAATGTGTTTTGAGAAAGAGGATCTATCGCTTATGTGAGGATGAAATCTACTTAAAAAAAATAAAGGTACATGTGTTTGGGGGATATAACATATTATGAAAAAGGTATAGCAAAGTCTTATTCTTTTTTTTTAGAGATTTTATTTATTCATCAGAGAGAGAGAGAGAGAGAGAGAAGGAGGGAGAGAGAGAGAGAAAGGCAGAGACACAGGCAGAGGGAGAAGCAGGCTCTATGCAGGGAGCCCGACGTGGGACTCCATCCCAGGTCTCCAGGATCACGCCCTGGACTGAAGGTGGCACTAAACTGCTGAGCCACTTGGGCTGCCCACAAAGTCCTATTCTATTAAAAAAATATATACAATAAGAGGAATAAACATGTGAAGAAAGAGCAAAATAAAAAAAAAATGTGGGTAGCACAAGGGGTATTCTGGAGCTTCCAGTCAAGCACTTGGAAGATGTGGCCAGAATATGCTAGATGGGGAAATTTATTTTCTTAAAATTATATATGTAAAGTCTACAGGTATACATACCTATCCACACGTTTATATAAGTGTGCGTGTGTGAAACAAACCGTGGACATTCAAAAATATTTACATTACATTCAAAAATTAACAGTGAGTATTTTTTGGAGGGATGTGAAATAATAGTTTTTTTTACTGTTAACCCTGGCAACTGGTGTGAAGTGACTTAACACTGTGTATATATTTGGTTCCTGCAACATCTACATTAGAAGTCAGAAACTTTGCTCTGATCTCCATGCCTATGCTCTGAGGGAGAAGTCACTAAGAACTAATCACCAAACTACCATTTGTTTTCTGCATGCAGCACACTACAGAATGAATGGTAAAGAAAGCAATGGCACAATTATCATAAAAGATTGCTGTTCTTGTGTTAATGGTTAGTATTTTTCATCCATGTGACTTGGGCATGAATAAATAATGGACACAGATATATTGTTTTCCACTCCCTATGACTTTGTTGTGAGCTTGCCATTCTTATCAGTGGAACAAATTGATAAGTGCCTGGAACACAGGCTGGGAAATGAACAATGTGAGCTGGGTCCACATTAGTTTTGCCTGTTATTCCTGCCAGCTGCTAAGGTTTGTCCTGTAAAGATTCCCTGGGCTAGCTACTAGCCACTGAACAAATATTTCTGGTTAGCAGCAAAATTCATCAATAAGCAAATGGAAAACAAATCAGCTTAGCAATAAAGTTGAAAAATAAGCACAGCCTCATAGAGAAAGCCTGCAAGGTGACTTTACAGTGAGAGTGATAGCAAAATTGCTGGGATGTGACTCGAATTTACACTGCAAATGGCTGTCATGGGCCATACCACAGAATGCCAAATGATGGTGATATGATTGCTGTGCAAAAACATATTTGTGCTTTCCAGCTGCAGACAGGAATGCCAAGAGCTTTCTAAGAGTAGAAACTCCAGGTACTTAGTCATGTGATATTTCAGGGTATAGAGTGTTCTTGTCCTTTGTGAACTCACACCATATAAACAGAGAGCAAACATCATCTTATTTCCAGTTGGTTGCCCTGGGCAAATATTTGATGAAGATGATGAAAAAGATGTATTTTGCATACTTTCTATTTGCCGGGCACTGTGTTTAACACTCCTAGTACACCTTGTTTACTGACCAGAGATACCTGTGAGCTCTTTGTCATTTACTCAGTTGTCTCATTGTCTTAGGACTAACTTTCCGTCATAGATACATGCTTTATTCTTATTATTTGATTGATAGGCCTGACCTTCTGAATCTCCTTGGTTCTTATGTTGCACATGATTTCCCTGTCCTGTACTTAATATTCTCAAGGTATTTATAATAATAATGCCAGGAAAGACTTTAAAATGCTTTTTTTGTGATATGCCCAACAGGCCGAAGGCAGGCACTATCCTTCACTATCCTTCTCTCTGTCTCTCATCCATCTATCACCAGTGCCCTTCAGCCAAAGACCACAGGAACACCAGAAGTTGAACAAGTTGAGTTTATTTCTAGTTCCAAAAAGGGAGAACACATGAGAACATGTGAAGGGAACTGTAGGGTGTCTCAATACCAGGGTGTTAGAAAAAACTTAAAGGATTTAGGATCCAATTGAGAGATTTGGGGAAAGGACCAAGGAAGCAGGAATTTCTGTTAAATTGAATGCTGTCAAAAAGAAGGGGCAATTTTATGATCAAGTATCTCATTAAATCTTATCTTTGGGGAGTGGAGATTAGAGCCAGGATAAAGCTGTCATTGGTTAAAAAAAAAAAAAAAAGTAGCAGTTACTCATTTTAGCCAAAGGAAGTGGTGGTAAGGGGGACTTTTAGCATTTTATAGGCAGCACAGTGACCTTGATTTTGTCTGTTCTTAGTGAGTTTGCTTTGTCTTACTTTATCATGATCTCAGAGCAACTTTGTTTGAAGATAGTATTTTGTGAGATTTTTTATGTCCAACAGAATAGCATAGCTTAACTATGAGTACCAGGCCAGCTTCCAAATGTGAAGGAGAATTTCTTTTTATTATTTTTCTACCAATCATCTATCGGTGCTTTCTTAAGAATCACAACCCTATAGGATAGGTATTAAAAATATCTCCGTTTTACAAATGATGAACCTGAGAAACAGAAGTATCATGTTCAAAGTCTTAATGCTAATAAATAAAGATCTGGGGTTCAAACTCAGGCAGTCTGACTCTATAGTCCATTCTGTTTATCATTATACAATATTGGTTGACAATGAACCAATCTATTAAATAGTCTGTCCTTCCATCACAAATCACATTGATCTTTTTATAATGGTCTTTTACACTGTTGCTTCAGGGAAGGAATGATAGATTATTGAACTAGTTAGGAAGAGAACATGCTGTCATGACAGCTTGATGAGAAAAGATTTTTGTAAAGGAGAGATTTAAGCAAATCCAAATTTCATCCTGAGGATAGCCACCTAATTTGCCCATGCTTTGATCTGAATGGGGTAAACAACTTGGAGGTGAACAACAGAGATCTGGAGAGACAATTGTACCAGCCTGTGCTACCTAGCCTCTGGGAGGAGGAATGTCTGAGAACAGGGAAACAAATACAATTGTTCTGGCCAGGAGGAAGAAAGAAAAAGAAAGTAAAGACCAATATCCCTGATGAACACAGATGCAAAAATTCTCAACAAGATACTAGCCAGTAGGATCCAACAGTACATTAAGAAGATTATTCACCATGACCAAGTGGGATTTATCCCCGGGATGCAAGGATGGTTCAACACTCATAAAGCAATCAATGTGATAGATCATATCAACAAGAGAAAAACAAGAACCATATGATCCTCTGAATAGATCCAGAGAAAGCATTTGACAAAATACAGCATCCATTCCTGATCAAAACTCTTCAGAGTGTAGGGATAGAGGGCACATTCCTCAGCATCTTAAAATCCATCTACAAAAAGCCCACAGCAAATATCATCCTCAATGGGGAACACTGGGAGCCTTTCCCATAAGATCAGGAACATGACAGGGATGTCCACTCTCACCAGTGCTATTCAACATAGTACTAAAAGTCCTAGACTCAGCAATCAGGCAATAAAAGGAAATCAAAGGCATTCAAATTGGCAAAGAAGAAGTCAAACTCTCCCTCTTTGCAGATGACATGATACTGTACGTAGAAAACCCAAAAGACTCCACCCCAAGACTGCTAGAACTCATATAGCAATTCGGCAGTGTGGCAGGATACACAATCAATGCCCAGAAATCAGTGGCATTTCTATACACTAACAATGAGACTGAAGAAAGAGAAATTAAGGAATCAATCCTATTTACAATTGCACCCAAAAGCATAGGTGCACCTAGGAATAAACCTAACCAAAGAGGTAAAGGATCTATACCCTAAAAACTACAGAACCCTTCCTACAGAAATTGAGGAAGACACAAAGAGATGGAAAAACATTCCATGCTCATGGATTGGAAGAGTTAATAATGTGAAAATGTCAGTGTTACCCAGGGCAGTTTACACATTTAACGCAATCCCTATCAAAATACCATGGACTTTCTTCAGAGAGTTGGAACAAATCATCTTAAGATTTGTGTGGAATCAGAAAAGACCCCGAATAGCCAGGGGAATATTAAAAAAGAAAACCAGAGCTGGGGGCATCACTATGCCAGATTTCAGGTTGTACTACAAAGCTGTGGTCATCAAGACAGTGTGGTACTGGCACAAAAACAGACACAGAGATCAATGGAACAGAATAGAGGATCCAGAAGTGGACCCTCAACTCTATTGTCAACTAATATTTGACAAAGCAGGAAAGACTCTCCACTGGAAAATAACAGAGTCTCTTCAATAAATGGTGCCGGGAAAATTGGACAGCCACATGCAGAGGAATGAAACTAGACCATTCTCTTACACCAGACACAAAGATAAACTCAAAATGGATGAAAGATCTAAATGTGAGACAAGAATCCATCCAAATCCTAGAGGAGAACACAAGCAACACCCTTTTTGAACTTGGCCACAGCAACTTCTTGCAAGATATATCCGTGAAGGCAAGGGAAACCAAAGCAAAAATGAATTATTGGGACTTCATCAAGAAAAAAAGCTTCTGCACAGCAAAAGAAACAGTCAACAAAACTAAAAGATAACCTACATAATGGGAGAAGATATTTGCAAATGACCTATGAGATAAAGGGCTAGTATCCAAGATCGATAAATACCTTATTAAACTCAACAGCAAAGAAACAAACAATCCAATCATGAAATGGGCAAAAGACATGAACAGAAATTTCACAGAGGAAGACATAGACATGGCCAACGAGCACATGAGAAAATGCTCCACATCACTGGCCATCAGGGAAATACAAATCAAAACCGCACTGAGATACCACCTCACACCAGTGAGAATGGGGAAAATTATCAAGGCAGGAAACAACAAATGTTGGAGAGGATGTGGAGAAAGGGGAACCCTCTTGCACTGTTGGTGGGAATGTGAACTGGTGCAGCCACTCTGGAAAACTGTGTGGAGGTTTCTCAAAGAGTTAAAAATAGATCTGCCCTACAACCCAGCAGTTGCACTGCTAGGGATTTACCCCAAAGATACAGATGCAGTGAAACGCCGGGACACCTGCACCCCAATGTTTACAGCACCAATGTCCACAATAGCCAAACTGTGGAAGGAGCCTCGGTGTCCATCGAAAGACGAATGGATAAAGATGATGTGGTCTATGTATACGATGGAATGTTACTCAGCCATTAGAACTGACAAATACACACCATTTGCTTCAACATGGATGGAACTGGAGGGTATTATGTGAGTGAAATAAGTCAATCGGAGAAGGACAAACATTATATGGTCTCATTCATTTGGGGAATATAAAAATTAATGAAGGGGAATAAAGGGGAAAGGAGAGAAAATGAGTGAAAGTATCAGTGAGGGAGACAGAACATGAGAGACTCCTAACTCTGGGAAATGAACAAGGGGTAGTGGAAGGGGAAGTGGGCAGGGGGTTGGGGTGACTGGGTGACGGGCACTGAGGGGGGCACTTGGCACGATGAGCATGGGGTGTTATGCTATATGTTGGCAAATTGAACTCCAATAAAAAAAAAAAAGAAAGTAAAGAGCATGAAGCAGGGGAGGAGGAAGGAGAAAGGATGGGACTTGGAATGAGGAAAAGGGAAGCAGGTACTGCCTTCGCTAGGGAGCAAGTGAGTCCCGAGAGTGCAGAAGCAGGGCAAGAAGAGAGGTGGCCAGAATACATTTGTGCACTGTTACTGCTTTGGCCCTTGGAGGTGTTTGCCTAATAGGGCCTGATGGCTGTGCTTTTATATAAGGTTTTTCCTTCTGGAACCATGAGCCTGTTTACATTGTTGGGGCAGAGAGGAGGGAGAACATAGAGGAACAGAGAGAATCCTGAAAGTCCTGCTAGAGGCTAACAGCAGGAGAGAAAAATATTACATTTATGATCTGCCCTCAACCCTAATCTAAAAACCAAAATAGAGAAAAGCCTCAAACATTCAGTTTATCAAATCAGACAAAATAGAAAGCCAAAACAGAAAAAAAACAACCAGAATCCTAATTAAATAGAAGTGACATACAACATATTTTGATAATAATTTTGGCTTTAATTTATTTTATTTTTCCTTTTTCTTTCCGTCATTCATCACATACGTATAAAGACTCTACTGGTTTTAGGCACAGTGCCAGGTATGGGGACACAATGATGAATGAGACAATCAGGATCTCTGCAGGTCACAAAGTAGGCCCCAGACACTAGGTCATAGACAAGAAACCTCAGAATCTTAAATGTATTCTGAGAGCATACATGAATTTGAGTTGTAATGTGTTAGATTTCCACAAACGAGGCTGCTGCATGGTAGCTTTCTTATCTATTTGGAAGAAAAGTAAGTTGAATTTTGAATTGCTGTATTTCCATACTGGGTCATTTATATGTCTTGCATCCTAGGGAAACAGACAAAAGGTGGGCTCTCTATGGTTTACCTAGTATCTTTGATGATGAGGTAGATTGAATTTACATGTTCTCATCGTTCTCTACCTTTGCTTCCTGCCTCCTTTTTATGATGTAGGAGCTGAAATCTCAGGTGAGTCAATGCTTGATCAGGTGCCTTATGGAGTGCAGTTGCTCAATAAATGAAAATAGGTATTATCAAGGTAAAGCAACCTCTGAACCCAAGTGAATAGCACTTCCTAAGTGCTGCATATCAGTGTTCACTCTCTTCTTCCTTTTGAACTCCCCCTGAGGGAGGATGGGTTAGCTGACAGGTCCCAACCTTCCCCACCTGAATTGAGTTTTCTAAATAGTAAAGAAATTCCCCCAAGCCTCCAGAAATGGCCAATAAGTCCAACCACAAAAGAGTATTCAGGGATTTTGTTTCTCAAGCTAAAGAAAGTGGGGGGGGGGGGCACTCTCTGATACTATCACTCTTTCAGCTTTAATTTCTCATTAGAGAGATATTTCAAAAGTCTGAAGAAATCTTTCAATAGCCTGACATTTTGTGAATATAAGCTATTGTGCTGCTAAAGTGTCTGTTCGTGTCAGAAAACACAAGGTATGGGTGCACTTGTCCTGTTGATCCACTTTAGATATCTTTCACTGTCTCTAAAAAACTTTCTTTAGAGACCCTTCCCTTCCCAGTGGAGTTGACAGCAGTTAGGCTTAAAGTTAGCTCACTTTCTGATAAAAATGAGTCATCTAGTTCAGTTTTATTTTTTGTCCTTTCTAAGTTGACAGAAGATTGGCATATGGGAAATGCTAAAGACACCACCTCCTGGAGGTGGACTGAAATTTCTGAGAAAAACTCGCAGTGAACCAAGACTAAAATCCCAATCAAAAATGTACTGCAACAGAAACAGAGGAACAAGAACAAAAACAAATCCCAATTAAAAAAATTAAAACCTCAATAAACGACAATTTATTGCCTACCTCAGGCAAAAATTTTCATGAAATTGTAAATGCAGTCTACATCATAAATGTACGTGTGCTTTAAAATACAGGGATCAAAAAAAATACAGAGATCAGGGTATGTTCTTACAATGCCCGAGACTACAACTGGAAAATGTATGGACAGTGAGGGTAGCAAAATTGTGGGAAATCAACAATTTATCAGACATTCGTGCAAGTAACATCTGTGGCTCCATTTGAAGTTAGCAAAGAAATGGACTTCTATATTTGTTTTTATTGGATTTTAATGGGCAATCATCTTTTGATGAGCAAGAGAGGGTGAGAATGAGACATTATTTAATTGTCACTAGATTCCACAGGGGACAATGTGGTGTCATTTTTTTCTGCCTGTACTTACACCAGCTGGCATCTCATCTGATCAAAATTCCAAACAATATGGTTTCAAATCAAGTTATATGTATTATAAATGACCTAAGGAGAATGTGAAATGGCCTCATGAATAGGATCCTATAATATATAGATCCAAGACTTTTTGGCTAAGGAGTTGCTTACTTCCAAATATTAAATGGGATCCTACCAGTCTTCATGATCTCTTTGAAGTTATTTAATGAATCATGTGCATTATCTCAGCCTTCCACATTAGGTATTGAATACTTTGTGGGTTTGTTAATAGCTATATTTGTAGTTGTTAGAATGATGCCTGGTGCATAGTTGGTGCTTAGTAGCTATTAGAAAACAAGAGTAAATGAACAAATGAGTAAAGGAATACACAGATTTGAAAGGTTTTTAGTCTTTGAATTCCTCATTTGAGTGCAGATGGAGCCATATCTTTTTGCTTTTAAAAGATTTTTTTATTTATTTGAGAAAGAGGGTGTGAGCTCATGAGCAGGGGGAGGAGCAGAGGGAGAGGGAGAAGCAGACTCTCTCCTGAGTGCAAATCCCAACATGGGGCTTGATCCCAGGACCCCGAGATCATGATCTGAGCCAAATGTCAGTCACTTAACCAACTGAGCCACCCAGGAGCCCCTGAATGGACCCATATCTTGAGCAGATATGAGCTAACTTTTTTTCATATGCTGTGAAATGAGATAATACCATAGTTTCTGGTACACAGCAGGTACTGCATAAAGGCCAGCTCTTTTTCCCAACACATACCTTGGTTGTGGTGGTTTGAAGTTTGAAGAGGGCAGGATTAATTATGTTTGACTGTCTTGTTTCAGGTTTATATCTGTGTTTGTCAAATATAAATGATGAGCTCCAAGCATATATGAGGAATCTGAAACTCTGGAATGTGGCCTGATGGCCTTGAGTGATAGAAGAGCAAAGAGGGTTGCTATAAAGAAAGTGGGATGGTACCAAAACTAAACTTTACCAAACCCATAGTTCTCCATACAATGTGCCTGAATTGCCAATATTCCCTCCTATTCAGGAATTCTGACTTAGTAAACTACCTTGGTTAGAACTTCCAGTAAGTGATGTCAAGATTTCTTGGATAATAATGTTTAAATTTCTATTTCTGACTTTACAAACTGTGCAGAAACTAACTTGAAAAGAATTAAAGACCTAAATATAAGACTTAAAACTATAAAAATCTTAGAGAAAAATAGGAAAAAGCTTCACGACAGTGAGTTTAACAAGGATTTCTTGGATATGACCTTAAAAGCACAGACAGTGAAACAAGAACAGAAATAGATAAAGTGGACCACACCAAAATTTCTTTTTGTAGTAGGTCTAAATTCCACCAAGGAATGTTCTTTCCTATGTGAGGCTGAAGAATAGCTGGAGTTTCTGCCTAGTTAAGGTGGGTAGGTTTACTTTCAAATTGTCTCTTTTGTTAAAGGCACAACGGAAAATAAATCAGGAACACTTGTTCTCACGAAGTCTTAGAGTTCAATGAAATAATTTCCTCTAAGCACCACATGGTTGGAGTATCATGGCCTTTTTTGTTTTTGCTTGTTTTGAGATGTTTGTTTTGGTTTTGGTTTCTGGCAACAGAAACTCATTCTAGCTAATTGAGACAGAATGAAAATTTATGAGTTGTCTCACAGAACCAAAGGGACATTTGAGGAGCCACAGTGGAAAAGGTTTGTAAACAAGAAAGCTCTTGGGAAATCAGGTAGCAGGAGCTAATCACAGTCTCATCAGATAACACTGTAGGATGAGTCAGGTCCAGCCACCTTTTCAAGTCCTTTTTCTTCACATTCAGTGTCTTATTGGCCAAGCTTGAATCATGAACCTTCTCTTCAAGAAAGAAATAATAACTTTATTTAAGATTCACCAAGACTGCATAGAGTCAAAAAGCCAATTCTACCAAATAAAATAGGTCTGCTCGTTCCAGGGAAAGGAAGCATGCTATGCAGCAAACACAATAAACATGCAAACAAACAAACAAATAAACAATCAATCCAAGAGTCCATGTATTGTGACTTTATTGTTTTCACCATCCCATTCATGAGGGGAGACTGAGGTTTAAGAATTTGGTTTAAAAGGAACTTCTGCTGAAGTCACCATTTCTCCACCTGCTTTGTATTTCCATGCTAAACTCCTTGAGCCATTCTGCAACACTCAAGTCTATTGGAGTTAAGAAAGAGCTAGTTTCTCATTAAATAATGGTCATTTAACTTAATTATGTTTGACTGTCTTGTTTCAGGTTTATAGCTGTATTTGTCAAATATAAATGATGGGGAATCTGAAACTCTGGAATGTAGTCTGATGGCATCAGATCTCGCTGTCTCTCCTTGAGCTAAAGTCTTAATTGTAATTTCTACAGGAAAATAAATATGGTTTTTCAAAGACTCTTTATCCTGTTTATTGCTCTGCTGTTCTCCTCGTTCATGCTTCAAATATCAATAAGTGGTAGCATAGTTTTGCAATCCCCGGTGGAGCCTGTGGATTGTTATCCTATCAATATTTGTAACCAGCCCATCTGTGAACAGAATCACACTAACAGCTCACATATTCATAGTATATTTTCACAGATGCTTTCTTGATTAATTTTCATCAACAGTGTGGGAAGATATAGATTTATCATTCCCATTTTACAGATGGGGAAAATGAGCCTCAAATTGGCCATATCCTCAACCAAAAAAACAAAAACAAAAGCAAAAACAGGATAAGTCAAGTAAACTGTAAGGCCACCAGGTCTTCTGACTCCAAGTTGTAATAGGAAGCACTTGGAAAGGTTAGGATCAGTTTTTCTACTGCTTTATTATTATTTTTTAACAATTTCTGATAACATGTAGCATTAAATTGGGTATAAAGATGGTACTTTTCAATGTAAAAAGCAAAATATTTTCTTCTTTAACAGTGTTTGTTTCATTCACTGTTTTCTTCATTTTTCATATATCTTGCTTTGCTTTTAGTTAATTGCTCTCTCAACTCCAGCTGATATTTACATTCACTCATGTTTTTTAAGGACTGGAAGGTATAACGATATCTATATTTGTATAGCCCCTTGTTTTTTTTTTGTTTTGTTTTGTTTTGTTTTTTTATAAATGACATTGCTCTATATCAGCTCACCTGATTTGTCTGGGTTTCTTAACATTCCTGTGAAGTAGCTATTATTCTTTTTTCCCAGATGAGAAAACAGAGACTTGGAGAGCTTAAGTTTCTACTTTACCTTCACATAGTGAGACCTGGAACAAATCATGTAACTGAGATTTGAATTTAGATGTTGTTAAACTCTACACTGTTCATTATCTATTGCTTATATGACCTCTCACCAAAATGATGACCTGTCATCAAAATGAAAGACATGACATACCAGAAACCGCAGGCTTTGTGGGCGCACTCACCTGTCCCCAGCTGTCTGCTGGTCAGGATATTTCCTTATTGGGAAGTTATTCAGCTGTGTATCAGCAATCATGAATGGAAGACAATATTTCTGTGCTCCCAAACAATATTATTGCCTAGATGTTTCTTAAATGTAATATTTCCTTAGTCTAATTTTATAATGGAACAGTGTTTTATGCCATGAAAATATGCAGTCTAACATTTTTATAGCACTTGATTTGATGCAGATTTACTTTGTTGAGGACTTTCTGCAAATGGAATGACAGCTCCAGAATAAAAGAATTCTCTAGTGCTTGTAGTAGTCAAACTATGGATAGATAACCATGTAGTGATGTTATAGAAGGGAATAATGTTTTATGTCTAGAGTTAAGTTTGATTAGACTAAAGGGCACTTCCATAAGCTTTACTGAGGTTCTCTTTGCCTGGTACAGATTAGAAAAAAGGACAAACTGTAAAGTTCTGATACCTGAATATATTAGGCATATATATTGGTATATGACTACCATGATTGCAAACAACAAATAAATAAACCACAGAAGCCATATTGTTTATGCACCTAGATTTTCTGAAGCATTAACTCTTTCACAAAGCTTTCCTTTCATAAAACCAAATTCTTCTTAACTTTTTTCTGGATAAGCAGACAGAGATGGCTTCCTGAATGTGCAATCTGTGCAGTTTCACTGGACACCATGCTCATGGGGCCCTGTGCTTGGTTTAAGGCTCTTCTATCACCATCCTAAAGTTTCTTAGTAATTTTATTCTTGACCTTGTAATTGTAGGTGAAGTCCAATGGGACAATAGAGCATGTAGATGTGCAGAGGAACTATACACAATAATGCACATCCATGGTCCCTTGCTGACCCAATTGATATAGTGTTTGTAATGTCTTATAAAGCACAGAATTCTGGTGCACCCACCATCTGTGGGAGCTGAGTGAGTCTCATAGCAAATACAAGACAAATGTGTTATATCTGTGACTAAGGAAGCAGGGTCACTGACAACCTTGAAAGGCCACCTTGGGACACCCTTTGAACCTGAACTTGCTTTGAAAGTAGAAGGCAATAATGTCCTAAGAAACATAAATGACAAAGAAATGCTATCATATCCTTTCTTACTCATATTACTTCCTTATATTGGCCAGCCACTTACACTGAAAATGATGATATGAAAGGAAAGGAAAGATAGGGTGACCCAGAGTGACTTTTCCTTTTGGTTCTTCCTTACTCACCAATAAACTGAAGATAGCGTGTTGACAGAATGTATCAAGAAGTGAAATAAAAGTAGTTGAGTTTGTTTTGCACAGTGTTTCCATTGTAATATGCATACTTACCTAAGCTATAAAAAACATTTATGAGATTTTATACTTCTGCATCTGAATTAAATACTCATATTAACATCAAAAGATGCGCAATACAAAGATGATTGGCAAAATTCAAGATAATAAAATAAAAACTTAATTCTTAGAATGACATTCAATATCAAATTAAAAAAACCACCATGGCAAATTGAGACAGAGACCATAGAAAAAGGTAAAGGTTTATATTTTAGTATCTTTAATAGAACTTTTTTCCCTGCTTTTTGAACAAGAATTCCCTTATTTTCATTTTGAAGAGTCCTGTTAATTATGTAATCAGTCCTGTGGTTAGAATATATTTTTCAGTCTTGATTGGAGTTAGGTATATCTATGTGTCTGAATCCCAGTGAGTAGAATTTTTTTATTTTTTTAAAATTTATTTTTATTTATTATATTATTTATTTTTTTGGAGTTCGATTTGCCAACATATAGCATATCAACCAGTGCTCATCCCACCAAGTGCCCCCCTCAGTGCCCGTCACCCAGTCACTCCATCCCCCTGTTCACCTCCCTTTCCAATACCCCTTGTTCATTTCCCAGAGTTAGGAGTCTCTCATGTTCTGTCTCCCTCACTGATACTTTCACTCATTTTCTCTCCTTTCCCCTTTATTCCCCTTCATTAATTTTTATATTCCCCAAATGAATGAGACCATATAATGTTTGTCCTTCTCCAATTGACTTATTTCACTCACATAATACCCTCCAGCTCCATCCATGTTGAAGCAAATGGTGGGTTTGTCAGTTCTAATGGCTGAGTAATATTCCATCGTATACATAGACCACATCATCTTTATCCATTCGTCTTTCGATGGACACCGAGGCTCCTTCCACAGTTTGGCTATTGTGGACATTGGTGCTGTAAACATTGGGGTGCAGGGGTCCCGGCGTTTCACTGCATCTGTATCTTTGGGGTAAATCCCTAGCAGTGCAACTGCTGGGTTGTAGGGCAGATCTATTTTTAACTCTTTGAGAAACCTCCACACAGTTTTCCAGAGTGGCTGCACCAGTTCACATTCCCACCAACAGTGCAAGAGGGTTCCCCTTTCTCCACATCCTCTCCAACATTTGTTGTTTCCTGCCTTGATAATTTTCCCCATTCTCACTGGTGTGAGGTGGTATCTCAGTGCGGTTTTGATTTGTATTTCCCTGATGGCCAGTGATGTGGAGCATTTTCTCATGTGCTCGTTGGCCATGTCTATGTCTTCCTCTGTGAAATTTCTGTTCATGTCTTTTGCCCATTTCATGATTGGATTGTTTGTTTCTTTGCTGTTGAGTTTAATAAGGTATTTATCGATCTTGGATACTAGCCCTTTATCTCATAGGTCATTTGCAAATATCTTCTCCCATTATGTAGGTTATCTTTTAGTTTTGTTGACTGTTTCTTTTGCTATGCAGAAGCTTTTTTTCTTGATGAAGTCCCAATAATTCATTTTTGCTTTGGTTTCCCTTGCCTTCACGGATATATCTTGCAAGAAGTTGCTGTGGCCATAGTTCAAAAAGGGTGTTGCTTGTGTTCTCCTCTAGGATTTGGATGGATTCTTGTCTCACATTTAGATCTTTCATCCATTTTGAGTTTATCTTTGTGTCTGGTGTAAGAGAATGGTCTAGTTTCATTCCTCTGCATGTGGCTGTCCAATTTTCCCGGCACCATTTATTGAAGAGACTCTGTTTTTTTCCAGTGGAGAGTCTTTCCTGCTTTGTCAAATATTAGTTGACAATAGAGTTGAGGGTCCACTTCTGGATCCTCTATTCTGTTCCATTGATCTCTGTGTCTGTTTTTGTGCCAGTACCACACTGTCTTGATGACCACAGCTTTGTAGTACAACCTGAAATCTGGCATAGTGATGCCCCCAGCTCTGGTTTTCTTTTTTAATATTCCCCTGGCTATTCGGGGTCTTTTCTGATTCCACACAAATCTTAAGATGATTTGTTCCAACTCTCTGAAGAAAGTCCATGGTATTTTGATAGGGATTGCGTTAAATGTGTAAACTGCCCTGGGTAACACTGACATTTTCACATTATTAACTCTTCCAATCCATGAGCATGGAATGTTTTTCCATCTCTTTGTGTCTTCCTCAATTTCTGTAGGAAGGGTTCTGTAGTTTTTAGGGTATAGATCCTTTACCTCTTTGGTTAGGTTTATTCCTAGGTGCACCTATGCTTTTGGGTGCAATTGTAAATAGGATTGATTCCTTAATTTCTCTTTCTTCAGTCTCATTGTTAGTGTATAGAAATGCCACTGATTTCTGGGCATTGATTGTGTATCCTGCCACACTGCCGAATTGCTATATGAGTTCTAGCAGTCTTGGGGTGGAGTCTTTTGGGTTTTCTACGTACAGTATCATGTCATCTGCAAAGAGGGAGAGTTTGACTTCTTCTTTGCCAATTTGAATGCCTTTGATTTCCTTTTATTGCCTGATTGCTGAGTCTAGGACTTTTAGTACTATGTTGAATAGCACTGGTGAGAGTGGACATCCCTGTCATGTTCCTGATCTTATGGGAAAGGCTCCCAGTGTTCCCCATTGAGGATGATATTTGCTGTGGGCTTTTTGTAGATGGATTTTAAGATGCTGAGGAATGTGCCCTCTATCCCTACACTCTGAAGAGTTTTGATCAGGAATGGATGCTGTATTTTGTCAAATGCTTTCTCTGGATCTATTCAGAGGATCATATGGTTCTTGTTTTTCTCTTGTTGATATGATCTATCACATTGATTGCTTTATGAGTGTTGAACCATCCTTGCATCCCGGGGATAAATCCCACTTGGTCATGGTGAATAATCTTCTTAATGTACTGTTGGATCCTATTGGCTAGTATCTTGTTGAGAATTTTTGCATCTGTGTTCATCAGGGATATTAGTCTATAATTCTCCTTTTTGGTGGAGTCTTTGTCTGGTTTTGGAATAAAGGTGATGCTGGCTTCATAGAACAAGTTTGGAAGTATTCCATCTATTTCTATCTTTGGAACAGCTTTTGTAGAATAGGTATTGTTTCTTCTATAAACGTTTGATAGAATTCCCCTAGGAAGCCATCTGGCCCTGGACTTTTGTGTCTTGGGAGGTTTTTGATGACTGCTTCAATTTCCTCCCTGGTTATCAGCCATTCAGGTTTTCTATTTCTTCCTGTTCCAGTTTTGGTAGTTTGTGGTTTTCCAGAAATGTGTACATTTCTTTGAGATTGCCTAATTTATTGGCATATAGCTGCTCATAATATGTTTTTAAAATCGTTTGTATTTCCTTGGTGTTGGTGGTGATCTCTCCTTTTTCATTCACAATTTATTAATTTGAGTCTTTTCTCTTTTGTTTTTAATGAGGCTGGCTAATGGTTTATCTATCTTATGAAAATGCTTTCAAAGAACCAACTCCTGGTTTTGCTGACCTGTTCCACAGGGCCCCTGGTCTCTATTTCATTGAGTTCTGCTCAAATCTTTATTTACTCTCTTCTTCTGCTGGGTGTAGGTTTTATTTTCTGTTCTTTCTTCAGTTCTTTTAGGTGCAATGTTAGCTTTTGTATTTGAGTTCTTTCCAGTTTTTTGATGGATGCTTGTATTGTGATGTATTTCCCCCTCAGGACTGCTTTTGCCATACTCCAAAGATTTTGAATGGTTGTATCTTCATTCTCATTAGTTTCCACGAATCTTTTAAATTCTTCTCTAATTTCCTGGTTGACCCTTTCGTCTTTTAGCAGGATGGTCTTTAACCTCCATGTGTTTGAATTTCTTCCAAATTTATTCTTGTGATTGAGTTCTAGGTTCAAAGCATTATGGTCTGAAAACATGTAGGGGACAATCCCAATCTTCTGCTATCAGTTAAGACCTGATTTGTGACCCAGTATGTGGTCTATTCTGGAGAAAGTTCTATGTGCACTTGAGAAGAATGTGTATTCAGTTACCTTTGGATGTAAAGTTCTGTAAATATCTGTGAAATCCATCTGGTCCAGAGTATCATTTAAAGTTCTTGTTTCTTTGGAGATGTTGTGCTTAGAAGATTTGCCAATTACAGAAGGTGCCATGTTCAAGTCTCCCAGTATAAGTGTATTATTATCTAAGTATGTCTTAATTTGGTTTAATTGATTGATATACTTGGCAGTTCCCACATTAGGGGCATAAATATTCATGAATGTTAGGTCCTCTTGTTGGCTAGATCCTTTAAGAATGATACAGTGTCCCTCTTCATTTCTTACTACAGTCTTTGGGATAGACTTTAATTTATCTGATATGAGGATGGCTACCCCTGCTTTCTTTTGGGGGCCATTTGAATGGCAAATGGTTCTGCAACCTTTTATTTTTCAGGCTGTAGGTGTCCTTAGGTCTAAAATGAATCTCTTGTAGACAGCAAATAGATGGGTCTTGCTTTTTTTATCCAGTCTGAAACCATGCACCTTTTGATGGGATCATTAAGCCATTCATGTTCAGAGTTACTATTCAAAGATATGAATTTAGTGTCATCATAATACTTATTCAGTCCCTGTTTTTTGGATTGTTTCCTTAGACTTCCTCTTTCTTTTACAGAGTCCCCCTTAATATTTCTTGCAGAGCTGGTTTGGTGGTCACATATTCTTTCAGTGTCTGCCTATGTTGGAAGCTCTTTATCTCTCCTTCTATTCTGAATGAAAGCCTTGCTGGATAGAGTATTCTTGGCTGCATGTTCTTCTCATTTAGGACCCTCAGTATATCCTTCCAGCCCTTTCTGGCCTGCCAGGTGTCTGTGGAGAGGTCTGCTGTTAACCTAATACTTCTCCCCATAAAGGTTAGGGATTTCTTGTCTCTTGCTGCTTTAAGGATCTTCTCTTTATCTTTAGAATTTGCAAGTTTCACTATTAAATGTCAGGGTGTTGAATGGTTTTTATTGATTTTAGGGGGGGATCTTTCTATCTCTTGGATCTGAATGCCTGTTTCCCTCCCCAATTTAGGGAAGTTCTCCGCTATGATTTATTCATATACACTTTCTGGTCCTCTGTCCCTTTCGGCGCCCTCTGGAACCCCAATTAAATGTAGATTTTTTCCTTCTGAGGCTGTCATTTATTTCCCTTAACCTTTCCTCATGGTCTATTTATTGTTTTTCTCTTTTTTCCTCAGCTTCCTTCCTTGCCATCAACTGTCTTGTATGTCACTCACTCATTCATCTACCTCATTAACCCTCGTCGTTAGGACCTCCAGTTAGGATTGCATCTCATTTGATTCATTTTTAATTTTGCCCTCGGGATCCCTGGGTGGCGCAGCAGTTTGGCGCCTGCTTTTGGCCCAGGGCGTGATCCTGAAGACACGGGATCGAATCACACATCGGGCTCCCAGTGCCTGGAGCCTGCTTCTCCCTCTGCCTGTGTCTCTGCCTCTCTTTTTCTCTGTGTGTGTGACTATCATAAATAAATAAAAATTAAAAAAAAAAACTAAATTTTGCTGATTAGATCTAAATTCTGCAGTCATGAAGTCTCTTGATTCCTTTAAGCTTTTTTCCAGAGCCACCAGTAGCTTTATAATTGTGCTAATGAATTGGCTTTCTGACATCGAATTGTAATCCAAATTCTGTAACTCTGTGGGCGAGAGTACTGTTTCTGATTCTTTCTTTTTTCTTTTTTTCTGATTCTTTCTTTTGTGGTGAATTCTTCCTTCTAGTCATTTTGCTCAGTGCAGAGTGGCTAAAAACAGGTTGTACTTAAAAAAAACAAACAAAAAAAAAAACAAAAAAAAAAAAAACAGGTTGTACTTGATAGATGCGAGAAATCTTGTCTCCGTAGTGTTCCTGCTGTTCTCTCTTTAAATCTCAGGCCAAATTCGTAGGTTTTCAAGATGATTTGAAAGTTATCTAGGTAAGTTGGTGGGGACAGGTGACTACTCTTCTGCCATCTTGCCCCGCCTCTGCAAATAGAATTTAAAAAGGAGATGTGTGCCATTTCCAGGTTCATAAAACTTCTGCACATGAAACATTAATTTCCTCTAATGGCATATCAAAGTCTGAGGAGACCTAGGAAAGCATGTATTGAAGATGATAAGGCCTCTATTTGTCCGGATTCCTAAATGGCCCTGTGGTACCAAGTCTTTCAACTGATATGAAAACTCTTTGGACTGTAGACATAGCATACATGAATAATAAACATATCTATTTGTATTTTAGTCTGTGTATAATTCTGGGTCTATGAATTGGCTTATAGTAACCATCTGACATATAATGCTCTTGGCTTTCTCTAAACTCTTACACCATTTCTTTTGCTCCTACAGTAAAGTTGATAAATACAATATAAAATCTTCTATGGTTACTTGATTTTTATATTTCTCTTCTCTCTAAATTGGCTTAGGGCTAGAGACTGTCTTTACAGTCTTTTGGTATTCCTTTGGTATTCACCATTCCTGTTCATCCCAACCTAACATTATGCCTGTCTACTATATTGATGACATCAAGTTAATCTGACTTGCTAAGTAGAAAGTGGCAAGCAGTATAAATTCCCTTGTAAGGAGCCAGAGAGTAGAAAGTAAACTTCATATAATCTTTCAGAGATCTGCACAATGATGAAGTAGTCGGGGGCAAATCAAGACATCTTTTTAAAGATAAAGTTATTGGTCCCTCACTTTCAACCATTAGGAATGAGTTATAGAAGCTCTATATAGTTAATTTACAGTATTATATTAGTTTCAGGTATACAATACAGAAACTCCAGTATAGTTAATTTACAGTGTTATATTAGTTTCAGGTATACAATACAGCAGTTCTATACATTATACAAGTGCTCATCCTGATAAATGTACTCTTAATTCCCTTCATCTATTTTGCCCATCCTCCCCGTATCTCCCCTCTGATACCCATGAGTTTGTTCTCTGTAGGTAAAAATCTGTTTTTTGGTTTATCTCTTTTTCTTTTGTTCATTTGTTTTGTTCTTAAATTCCACATATGAGTGAAATCACGTAGTATTTGTCTTTCTTTGACTTATTTTGCTTAGCATTATACTTTCTAGCTCCATCCATGTTGCAAATGGCAAGATTTCATTTTTTATTATGGCTGAGTCAAATTCCATTGTGTGTGTGTGTGTGTATGTGTGTGTATTTACCATGTCTTTATGCATCTAATGGTGGATACTTGTGATGCTTCCATAGTTTGGCTATTGTAAATAATAGTGCAATAAACACAGGGGTGACTTTGTCTTTTTGAATTAGTCTTTTCATATTCCTTGGTTGAATAATCAATAGTCGAATTACTAGCTCATATGGTACTTCTTCTTTAACATTTTGAGGAACCTCTATACTATTTTCCACAGTGGCTGCACCATTCCCATTCCCACCAACAGTATACCAGTGTTCTTTTTTCTCTGCATCCTCACCAACACTTGTTTCTTATGTTTTTTATTTTAGCCATTTTGACAGTTGTGAGGTGACATCTCTTTGTGGTTTTGATTTGTATTTCCCTGGTGATGAATGATTGTGAACTTCTTTTCACTTGTCTGTTGATCAGCAGTATGTCTTCTTCAGAGAAATGTCTGTTGATGTCCTCTGCCCATTTTTAATTGGATTATTTGTTTTTGGGTGTTGAGTTGTATAAGTTCTTTAGATATTTTGGATACTATAAACTTCTATTAGCTATGTCACTTGCAAATATTTTCTCTCATTCAGGAAGTTGTCTTTTAGATTTGATAAATCTTTCCCTTTTATTTTGATGTAGTCCCAATACTTTATTCTTGCTTTTGTTTCCCTTCCCTCAGAGGACATATCTAGAAAAATATTGCTATAGTTGATGTCACAGAAACTACTGTGTATGCTGTCTCCTAGGATTTTTATGATTTTAGATCTCACATTTGGGTCTTGTTCTTTTTCAGGATTGGTTTGGCTATTTTGGGGTCTTTTTTGGTTCCATACAAATTTTGGGATTGTTTGTTCTAGTTCTGTGAAAAATGTTGTTGCAATTTTGATAGCGATTGCATTTTAATCTGTAGATTGCTTTGGGCACTAGGGACATTTTCATATTATTATTTTTTATCCATTCCATGACCATGGAAAGACTTTCCATTTGTTGGTGTTGCTTTTAATTTCTTTCATCACTGTTTTATAGTTTACAGACTATAGGTCTTTCATCTCCTTGGTTAAGTTTATTAGTAAATATTTTATTATTTTTGTTACAATTGTAAATGGGATTGTTTTCTTAATTTATTTTTCTGCTAATTGATTATTGGTGTATAGAAATGCAACAGATTTCTATATGTTGATTTTGTACCCTGTGACCTTACCAAATTCATTTATCAGTTCTAGTTTTTTGGTGGACTCTTTAGGGTTTTCTATATATAGTATCATGTCATCTACAAATAATGAATGTTTTACTTTTTCCTTACCAATTTGGATGCCTTATATTTCTTTTTGTTGTCTGATCCTGTAGCTAAGACTTCCAGTACTAGGTGGAGTAAAACTGGTGAGAGTGGACAATTTTGTCTTATTCTTGACCTTAGGGGAAAGACTCTCAGTTTTTCACCATTGAATATGGTATTAGCTTTTTCATATATGGCCTTTATTATGCTCAGGCATGTTCTTTCTAAACTTACTTTGTTGACAGCTTTTATCATGAATGGATTTGGTACTTGGTCAAATGCTTTATTTGTATCTACTGAAATGACCACATGGTTTGTATCCTTTTTCTTGTTGATGTAATATATCATGTTGATTCATTTGTGAATATTGAACCATGCTTGCATCCCAGAAATAAATCCCACTTCACTGTGGTGAATGATTTTTTAAATATATTGTTGGATTTGGTTTGCTAATATTTTGTTGACAATTTTTACAACTGTGTTCATCAGGGATATTGGCCTGTAATTTCCCCCTGTTTTTGGAGTGTCCTTATCTGGTTTCAGTATCACAGTAATACTGGCCTTATAGAATGAATTCTGATGCTTTGCTCTCTCTTCTATTTTCTGGAATAGTTTGAGAAGAATAGGTATTAACTCTTCCTTAAGTGTTTGGCAGAATTCACTTGTGAAGCTGTCTGGTCCTGAGCTTTTGTTTGTTGGAAGTTTTTTGGTTACTGATTTATTTTATTACTGGTAATCCATCTGTTCAAATTTTCTGTTTTTCATAATTTAGTTGTGTGATGTTAAATGTTTCTAGGAATTTATCCATTTCTTCTAGGTTGTCCAATTTGTTGTCATATAATTTTTCATAATATTTTCTTATAATCCTTTATATTTCTGTGGTGTCAGTTGTTATTTCTCTTTTTTCATTTCTGATTTTATTTTATTCCTCCCCCTCTTTTTATGATTCTAACTAAAAGCTTATCAGTTTTGTTGATCTTTTCAAAAAACCAGTTCCTGGTTTCAATGATCTGTTCTATTGTGGGTTTTTTTTTTTTTTAATTTTGTTTTTAGTTTCTAGTCTGTTTATTTCTGCTCTAATCTTTATTATTTTCTATCCACTCCTGGTTTAGGGTTTTGTTTATTCTTTTTCTCAAGAAGGCATAAAATTAGATGTATATTTGAGTATTTTCTTGTTTCTTGAGGTAGGCCTATATCAATATAAACTCTGTTAGAACTACTTTTGCTGCATCCCAAAGCTTTTGAACCATTGTATTTACATTTTCATGTGTTTTCATGTATCTTTGATTTCTTGGTTGACCCATTCATTATTCAGTAGCATATTATTTAACCTCTGTGTATTTGTACATTTCCTGATTTTTGTGTTTGTGGCTAATTTTTAGTTCATAGCTTTGTGATCAGAAAAGATGCATGGTGTGATTTTTATCTTTTTAACATATTGAGACTTATTTTGTGGCCTAATATGTAATCTTGTCTGGAGAATGTTCCATGTGCTCTTCAGAAAAATCTGTGTTGTGATGTTTTAGGATGGAATATTTTAAATATATCTGTTAAATCCATCTGGTCCAGTGTGTCATTCAAAGCCCCAGTTTCCTTGTTGATTTTCTGTTTGCATGATCTATCCATTGATCTAAGTGGGATATTAAAGTCCCCTATTATTATTATATTACTATCAATTGGTACCTTAATGTTTATTATTAGATGCTTTATACATTTGGGTACTCCCGTGTTGGTTGGGTAAATATTTACCGTTAGTATATCTTCGTGTTGGATTATTCCCTTTTTGATTGATAAAATGTCCTTCTTGGTCTCTTGTTACAGTCTGTTTCAAAGTCTAGTTTGTATAAGTATTGCTACTCTGGCTTTCATTTCACATCTATTTGCATAATAATTACTTTTTCATCCCTTCACTTTCAATTTGCTCTTGTCTTTTGGTCTGTAATGGGTCTCTTATAGGCAGCATGTAAATTTTTACCCATTCTGTCACCTTATCTTTTGATTGGAGCATTTGTACATTTATGAAAGCAGTTATTGATACTTATGTCCTTATTGACAGTTTGTTACTTGTTTTATGATAGTTTTGTAGTTCTTTTCTGTTCTGCTCTCCTCTTATAGTGTGTTGGGCTTTCTTTAGTGGCATACTTAGATTCCTTTCTCTTTATTGTTTGCATATCTGCTCTTGGTTTTTGATTTGTGGATACCATTAGGTTTGTATATAACAGCTTCTGCATTTAGCAGTCTATATTAAGTTGATGGTTGCTTATGTTTGAACCTATTCTTTATTCTTCTTCCCCTAAAATTTTAGGTTACAGTATCGAACTTTACATCCTTTTGTGAGTCTTTTGACTGATTTTTATAGATACACTGCTTTTGTGTTTCCTACTTTTCTTACTCCTACTTATGATCCACTTAATTTTCACTCCGAGTCCCATAACTTTTTTATTTCTGGAAAATTATTTATCTCTTCATTTGTTCTGACTGATAACCTTTCTGGATAGACTATTCTTAGCTGCAAGTTTTTTTTCCTTTTACCACTTTGAATGTATCATGTCACTCTCTTCTGTCCTGCAAAGTTTCTTCTGAAAAATTGTCTTATAGGCGGAGTTTCCCCTGTATGTAACTGTTTTCTTTCTCTTGTTGCTTTAAAATTCTCTTTATCACTAGATTTGCGATTTTAATTACTATGTGTCTTAGTGTGGACCTCCTTAGATTGATTTTGTTAGAGGATCTCTGTGTCTCCTGGATCTAGATTTCTGTTCCTTTCCCAGATTCAAGAAATTTTCAGCTATTATTTCTTCAAATAAATTTTCTGTCCTCCGTCGTCTCTCTTCTCTTGTCCTATGATGTGAATGTTGTTATGCTTAATGGTGTTGCTGAGTTCCCCAAGTCTGCTTTCATTTATTATTAATTTTTTCTCTCTTCTCTTCAGACCGACTGTTTTCCATTACTCTGTCTCCAGGTCACTGATCTATTCTTTTGCTTCCTCTAGTCTAACACTTATTCTATCTAGTGTATTTTAAATTTGATTTATTGAGTTCTTAATCCCTGATTAGTTCTTTTTATGTGTTCTATCTCTTTGTTAAGAATCTCAATGAGTTCCTCTACTCTTTTTTCAAGTCCAGTAACTATCTTTACGACCATTACTTACTTACTTACTTACTTACTTTATCTATTTACTTATTTATTTATTTACTTACTTACCTACTTACTAATTTATTTTTTATGACCATTACTTTAAATCTCTACTGGGCATGTTACTTATTTCCATTTTATTTAGCTCTCTTGCTCTAATATGGTCCTGTTTTTTCATTTGGGACTTTGTTTTCTGTTTACTCATTCTGTCTCACTCTCTGTATTTGTTTCTATTTGTTAGAAAAGTCACTTACGTCTCTTGCTCTTGAAACTAGTGGCCTTATGAAGAGGAGGTCCTGTAGTGCCCAACAGTGCAATGTCCTCTCTTCACCAAAACCTGACACTTTAGGGGAATCTTCTATGTGTGTTACATGTGCACTGCTGTTGTGACTGAGCCACTTCTACCTTAAGTCTAGTCATCTGCAATGGCAATCTTTGTCTGCTGTGGGCAATATTTGGTCTCTGTGTTGTCAGTGGGTCAGTCTGGGGCCTCCTTGGGCTTGAATCAGACCAAGTATCTGCAGGACAGTACTGCAGAAATGTGTGGGTGGGGCATGCTGCTTCAATAATGTCTGAGGTAGAGGGAGGAGACCAAGCAGCAGCTGGTTGGAGGGGTGGATCCACAGAAGCATGCAGGGGTATGCTTGGTATTAGGAAGCTTTGTGTGGGATGGGACCTGAAGCTGAGGCCTGGCTGGGGTAGGAGGGCATGTCTACAGGAGAACATGGGGGTCGAAGGGGTAGGGGATGTTGGCACTGTGTTGGTTCCCATAGGTGTCCATGTGTTTAGGCTCGTGGGGAAGAGGAAGGAAATGGCACCTGACAGCTCCTTTATTCCTAGAGAAGTCTCTAGGACGACTTCTGCCCCTCTAGCATGAGAGCTCTGAGATTAATAAACAAATCTCCCTGCTGTATTCCCCATATATTTTTTAAAAAGCTGTTTCTATGCTGTATCTCTGTGAGGCTGGTTTTGTGCTATTTCTTTAAGGGCATTGACTCAGTTTCCTATAGCACTTCCCACTTTCCTAAGAGTCTGCTGATTTTTAAAGTTCCAGGTTGTAAGCCCTTTGGGTTGTAAGAACTCAGGAAATTCAGCCCTGCTGGTTTTCAAAACCAAATGTTATGGGGATTCATTGTCCTCATGAAGGTTCCCTGGTGTGAGAGTGTGTTTCTCTCCTCTCCATTCCTGCAGCATTTCTTACTCCCAGGGACAATCCTGGTGGTCCATTTAGCCTCCATGTGGCCTCTTCTCTACGTTTAGTTTTGGAGAGTTTGTTCTGCCAGTCTTTGGGTCATTTTCTGTTTTTTTTTTTTTTTTTTTTTTTTGTTGTTGTTGTTGTTGTTATTTTTTTACATTGATGTGGCTGTTACCTAAGTGTATCCATGGGGCAATGTGAGCTTAGGGTCCTTCTATGCCACCATCTTCCCCAGAAGTCTCAAGCTTATAGCATTTTTGGATTTTAGAAACTGCATGTGCCATACTTGAAAAAACTGATCTAACCCATTTATGAAGTGACTCAGAAGGCTGTCAGTTTTGAGTCAGACCCAGAGCAACAAATAGCTTTCTATCAAGGTAAGAGCAGTTCTGCCTTTTGGACCGTAAGACCGGGTATATCCAATGGTGCTAAAGGTGTCAGCCTTAGGTAATAAAGCTGAGTGGAATCTCTGGCAAGGCCGGAGTGGAAAGTCATAGCATGTACTGCTGAGTTTTTGAGCAAGGTCATGTTATCTATGACAAAAACTGGTCACTGATCAAAATGTGACTCGTGCTATGCTATTAGGTCTTAATAGAGACTAAGTGCTTGATCCCCAGATGTTAAGCGGCCATATAACTGGAGTTGTCTGTTAAAAGTATTGTCAGAACAAGTCATGAGTTTGGGTAAGTAAAGTGGCAATCCATTATATGGAAGAAATGATAATTACTGCTTTGGCCTAAGCAGGTCTGGAAGGTGTGGTAATTTATGTGAATAGGAACACAAAATCCCAAATTACCTACATCTGTTGCACTGACATTTCTCCCTCAGTTTACACCTATAGCCTGGTAGGCTCTCTATGGCCTGAAGGAAAAGTAAAAAATCTGGGCTTACACATTCATTATTCCTTGCTCTGTGCAATAAAGTTGTCTTTGTTCCAGGAGTTAGGTCTTCTGCCTATGTCCATGAAACAGCAGCAGTAGCAGGCAAATCGAATACCAGATCCAATAACATATATATATGTAATATGTGTATCTTTATCTACATATTTGCAAATATGTGTAATGAATATTTATACATTTGCATATGTATATACACAGACATGATTACCTCTAAACTATAGTCTCACGAGTAATAATTTCCATTGTTTTAGCCCTATTTTCCTTATTTTTACTATTGACATATTATTTGCAATCAGGAATAAAGCAGTAAGTGTAATTTTTTTTTAAATTTTTATTTATTTATGATAGTCACACAGAGAGAGAGAGGCAGAGACACAGGCAGAGAGAGAAGCAGGCTCCATGCCGGGAGCCCGACGTGGGATTCGATCCCGGGTCTCCAGGATCATGCCCTGGGCCAAAGGCAGGCACCAAACTGCTGCGCCACCCAGGGATCCCAATTTTAAAATTAAAAAAGTCCAAAACAAAACTTGGACCTGATTAATAAATAATTTAGCTTAATATGTTTGGTATAAGCTAAAAATAGAGTGCTTTGCCCCCAACTCAGAGGTGAAAGACAATGGCGAAGGGAAATTCTCTTAGTGGGCAGAGCTTTGAAGTTATCTGGCCATCAACTTTCTGTTGACAGAAGGTAAGGATAATACTATACCTATTCCTGGGAAATATAAAATGACTGAGCTAGTTGGTCAGCCCTCTGAGAAGAGCAATATAGGAAGATCAGAGTCAAGCAGGTCTAGGGAAAAGGTGAGTGGGTGGACCTATAGGAATGGACACAGAATATGTGAATCTTTGTGTTTTATGAAAATACCCAGTGGAGATTGTGGCAGGCAGATTCTAAGGTGGTTCTAGTGATATATGTTTCCTGTTATCCGTGTCCTGTGTAGTCCTCTTCTCTTTACTGTGGGTTGGCCTGGCTACTGCAGCTAGCCAATATATTGTGTCAAAGATGATGCAGTGTCACTTCCAGATTGTCATGTAAGAAAAATACTTCCAAATTGCTAGCAGTTTCTATCTTGCAGTTTCAATGAAACTAACCACCATAGTGGGAAGGCCCATGCACCAGGAACTGAATGCAGTCTCTAACGAACAGCCAGCCAACAAGGAATCAAGACCTTCAGTGTGACAACTGCAAGGTATTGAGTCCTATCAACAACCACTAGAACTTGAAAGCAGATCCTTCCCTATTTGTGGCTTCAGATAAGATTCTTGCCCTGGTAGACACTTTGTTGCAGAGGACCCCTATGTGACACAGAGGACCCATATAAGCAGTGTCCAGATACCTAACTTACAGAAGTGGAAATAACAAATGTGTATCATTTCAAATTGCTAAGTTTTGGGATAATTTATTATGTAGCAATCAATTACCAAGATAGAAATATATATCACATAGGAAGCATTGAAAAAACAGGTGGATAGTATGACTTTTCTTGATAATGCCAGCCAGTTTCTGTCCTCAACCACCTGCAATTCATAGTGGGTCAGTGACAGAGTAGTCAGGGTGGCACAGATGGAGAATATGCATGAGGTCAACAGTATGGGCTCACCCACCCCACAGCTGACCTGACTGCTACTGGTGCTTGATGTCTGATTTGTCACAGCAAAGGCAAAGCTAAGTCTTCAATATGGTGCTGTCTCTAACAGAGGCCAAATGGCTACCCAAGCCATCTGAGCTGAGAGTGCTGAATTACATACCCTGCCTTGCATCCAAAGTTCTTAAGTCAAAGATTATAAGCAATTTCTATGAAACTTAGCTGATAGCAATACTAATTACTAAGTATGCCTCCTTCTTATTATATTCATCCTTTGTTCCCTGAAACTTTGCTATTAAGATGTTTGGCCTCTTGACTTTTACTGACAGATTGGCCCTATAATTGGAATCATTTTCCTAAAGGTGTCACGGAATGTCTATTCCTTTAATTTAATTAAGCAACTATGAAATCCCAGAAACTCTTAATTATGGAGGAGTACAAATACAACTATTTAGATATCTAAAGGCTATCTATGTAATTCTAGAGCTGATAATAGATGATAGGAGTCTGGTTCTTCACTGTATCCATAAGTCATATTGCTTTCACACTCAATTTATTCATCATCAATTCCCATTGACATAGGCACTATACAAAACATACATCAAAATGGGACCTTGCTCTCAAGGACCTACCTTGGTAGCACTTAGAACCTATATCAAATAAATTGCTGGTATCATTTTCCATATCATCTAGGTCCTAAGGCTATGTTCTTTATTTTTATTTCTTTATACTTATTAACAAGGAAAAGAGATGCCTCAAATTCTTTTAGGAATAGAGTATTAACAATTAATTAATACATATTATTCACAAAACATTGTTTGAGATACATTAAACATGAAATCTTCCCTCAAGAAAATTTTAGGCATAAAAATTAAAAAAAAAAAAGGGGGGGATCCCTGGTGGCGCAGCGGTTTGGCGCCTGCCTTTGGCCCAGGGCGTGATCCTGGAGACCCGGGATCGAATCCCACATCGGGCTCCCGGTGCATGGAGCCTGCTTCTCCCTCTGCCTGTGTCTCTGCCTCTCTCTCTCTCTCTCTCTGTAACTATCATAAATAAATAAAAATTAAAAAAAAAAAAAAAGAAAATTTTAGGCAAGCCAATAATCTGGTACAATAGAAGACAAGATGAAGTTAACTCTGTTAGAATCTTTACCCAGAGGCTCTAGAAAGACAGAAAATGACAGAGGAATTAGAGAACCATAGAAAATTAAAACCATCTTGACATCTAGAGAGCATCTTGACTAGTAGTGCCTGTATTTTCACTGCCAATGATGTGCTTTATTGTATTTTTTTCTTTGCCTCAGCTCACATTTTGAAAAAAAAAAAAAAAAAAAACTTGCCCATCAGGAAAAGTTACAAGTGATAAATGAATGCAGTATTGTTCTTTGGCAATCAAATATTACAGGTTAAGCAAAACTTGTTTGTAGGACGGGGGAATGTTTGATATCCAGGGAGAAGTAGACATGAAGTCATGAGAGGGAGAGAGAGAAGGGGTAATTAAGGAGATAAGGCCTCTCAGGAAATGAGAGGGATTCTATACCATAGTTAGAGGTGGTACAGTGAAGATCTCTGGTAGGTGGTCTTTTGGGAAAAATGAGAAGAAGGTGGAAAGAGGGAAGCACGTTGTCAGAGTAAGGATGACAAAGTGGTAAGGATGTGAGTTAGGGAAGGTGTACCTTCTAAAGTACGGAGAGGGAAGCTGAGGAGATTAGAGTCTGATGACCACCATCTCCTCAGGCTGGAGGCAATTCTGTGTGAGAAAATGAAGGAAGAAATGTGTAAGCTAGGGGCTCAAAACAAGTGGACAAGGCCTTAGGAAGCCAATTGAGAGCACTTGGTACAAGAGCATTCAGAGAAAAGGGATCAGTGGAACCCATTAGGAGTCCAACAGAAGTGGGATATTATTATTCTGGAGTCAATCCACTGAGTACTTTGGTATTGTTGATAGCTCTGAGCATTCTGGGAGCAAGACTGGAAGATCAACTGGCTGGGGTCTGGGGAAGGAGCAGTTGCTGAATGCTAAAAGCATAAAAGAATCTGAGGTGATGGGAAATATTTGCAGTAAATGGGTGTTCTGGGGGCCCAGGCAAGTTCTGGAGAGGCACAGTGTGGGAAGAGAGTTGATAGAATGGGATACAGGGAAGTGACAAGAAATAGGAATTCATTATGATGTGGAGATTGGGTTCAGAAAGTAGAAGTAGAATAATAGGATGTTTGGGGTATTTATAGCAGATCATTTCCTGTTTCATAGGGGCATGAAGTACAGGAGATCTCTGAAGTTTAGCAGGTTCATCAATTGTGAGACTAGGGTACTTTCAAAAGGATAATTTACAGAGACATTGAAGTTGCCCAGGTCACTGGTAAGATAGATAAATGGACATCTCTCTTCTACTACAGAGTGATCTTATGCAAATACTCTTAAGCCAGAGTCCTGATTGTACCATAGGCCAGGCTGTGACTTCAGATTAAAGGTCTTTTTTCCCCTTGCTTGCTTTGCTTTCCTTTTTTCCCCTTTTCTCTTCTTTTCTTTTCTTTCTTTCTGTTTTTAAAAAATATTTTATTTTTTAATAGGTTTAAAATTTCAGAGAAATTGAAAAGATGATACTGAGTTTTCATATACTCACATCAAATTCCCTCTATTGTTAACATCTTACATTAGTATGTTACATTTGTCACAATTCTCTACTGATTATGATACCTCATTATTAATTAAAATTCATACTTTTTCATATTTTCTTAGTTTGCATCCTGTGTCTTTTTTTTTTTCCATTTGAGGGTTCTATACAGGATACCACATTGTATTTAATTCTGTTTCTTTAGGTTCCTCTTGGCTGTGACAGTTTCTTTGACTTTCCTTGTTTTTAATAACCCTGACATTTATGGAGGCTACTGGTCAGATATTTTGTACACTATTCCACTATTGGGGTTTCTCTGATGTTGTTGTTTTTTTTTTTTTTCATGATTAGAGTGGGGATATGGGCTTTGCAAGGAAGACCACAGACATTAAGTGCCATTCTCAACACATCATATCAAGGATATATGCTATCAGTATGCTCTACATCTGTCAGTGTTGATCCTGACCACCATGCTGAGCTAGTGCTTTTTGGGTTTCTACTCTGTAAATTTCTTCTTCCCCGCCTTTCCATACTGAACTCTTTGGAAGGAAGTAACTATGTTCAGCTCACTCTTACGGAATAGGAGTTATGATCTACTTCTACAAAGGCAAGTATCTACATAAATTATTTGGAATTCTTCTATACAGGGAGATGTGTCTATTTTTCCCACTTATGTATTTATTAATTTACATGGACTCATGGATATTTATTTTTACTTTGAGTTATAATCCAGTGCTACTTTGTTTATTGTTTCGCTCAAATTGTTTCAGGTTGGGCCATTAAAAGTTCTTTCACTTGCCTCCTGTGTCCCTTTGACCTACATCCATCATTTTCCATATGTTTGTTTGTTGTTTGTTTTGAGCACTTCCTTTCTTTCTCACACCACATTTTGCTACTGGTTCACCTAGTATATTTCCTACCCCAATCCTTTCTCCAAGGAGCCGTGGTTCCCTTTATTGAGGAATGGTATTAGAAACCAAGATCTGTGTGTCAGTACTTGTTACTGAAGATCAAAATTACGACTGGTGTGTGTATGGACTTTCATGTATTAACTGGATCCTGTATTATTTTACTACCTTAACTTCACTGATCCTCTCAGTTACTCCCTTGGTTCAGCTTCACTGCCCTTCTTGTCATTATTGGAAGTCCCTATGCTTTCTCCAGCCACAGTGATGTGTACACTGTTCTGTATACTAAATCTTATTGCCTTGCTTTGCTCCTTAACTATCTTTGCTTTGTTAATTCCTACTTACTCTTTAAATATCCCCTTTTCTGGGAGTTCTTCCAGAACACCCATTTCGACCCAACTGCACTAAGGCCCCTCAGAATACGCTTTTATAAGTCCCTGCATTTTCACCATGATTTTGCAATTATACATCAATTTGTGTATAGTGTCTGCTTAAATCAGTAAGCTATAAGAGACTGTCTGTGTTCTCATCATTATATTCAGTGTTGAGCACACTGTATAGCATATGGTAAGTATACTCTAAATGGTTGAAAATGAATGGAGCACTGGAAGGGCTATGCTGTGGAAGAGAGCTAGAGAAAATTATTTATTTATTTATTTATTTATCTGACAGAACAATAGAATCCATAGTTAAATAAGGGCAACCTTTATTTCAAAACAAATACATTTCTTATTGCAAATTATATCTACCTTAGAAATGGTCCTTATGGAGTAGTGAACACCTTTTCACTGTAAAGATCTACGTAGAAAATTATATTTCATTAATGCATGCAAAGGGACTTACTATATTGATGTAGAATGTTGAACTGAGGCATCACTATGTTCTCTTTCAACAGTGTGGTATGGGGGAATGTAACAAAATAAATGAGTCAAATAGATCTGATTGTATCTTCCCTCTACTACTTTCTTGCTCTGTGACCTTGGGCAAGTGCCTTATCTTTGCTCACCCTTAGATTTCTCACTTGTAAAATGGGGCTAGTGACATTACTTATAGTCAGGTTAAAATGAAGACTAAATTACATAATGTGTATGAAATGTATAGCACAAGTGCTTCCCAAAGGCAGATGTTCAATTAGTAGTAGCCATTATTATGAAACATATAGAAACTAGTAAGTAGCACAGAAATTTGGAGACAGGTACATGTGGTTTTTAATTTCTACTGTTATTTGCTCCCTATCTCATTTTAGCCAAGTTATCTATACTCTCAAGCTTCAGTTTCCTTAGCTGTAAAGTAAACATACTATTATTTTGAAAGGTTCTTTACAGGAAGAAGTATAAACACAGACTGAACCTGTCCCTGAACTCAAAGTGTGCTCATGTGGGCCAGATGACTTGGATGTCCTTGAAGGGTGTGACCAAGGAACATAGGTGTTTGTTGGTGACCTCTGCCGTGTTTAGTGTGACATGCAAATTGAGCATGAGAAATTAATGATTTGAAGCAAGAGAGAGGATATATTTTAGAGATTGAACAGGGGCAGAAAGATACTCATCTCTCTGATTCTCAGGAGATAAATATCTTAGATGAGGAAGTATTTCGGGAGAAGAAAGAGGTATTAATTAGTGATGGTAATAATATTTTGGTGTGGTGTAACTTTTACTTTTTATTTCCCAAGAAATAGTCCATAAAATCTATATTATTCACTAATTCTTTTGAATTTGGAGTTTCTTTTTTCTTTAGAAGGAACACACTGGCCCACCTAGAAGCGGCTCCTCGCGCTCCTTCTGGAACCTCTGTCAGGTTCCGCCTCCTCGCCTCCACTCTAGCCTCCACCATGTCCATCAGGGTGACCCAGAAGTCCTACAAGGTGTCCACCTCCAGCCCCTGGGCCTTCAGCAGCCGCTCCTACACAAGCGGGCCAGCTCGCACATCAGCTCCTCCGCCTTCTCCCGGGTGGGCGGCAGCGGCAGCAGCTTCCGGGGTGGCCTGAACAGCAGCATGAGTGTGGTCGGGAGCTACGGCAGCCCGGGGCCGTCTCAGTGAACCAGAGCCTGCTGAGCCCCCTGAAGCTGGAGGTGGACCCCAACATCCAGGCAGTGCGCACCCAGGAGAAGGAGCAGATCAAGGGCCTCAAACAACAAGTTTGCCTCCTTCATCGACAAGGTCAGACACCTGGAGCAGCAGAACAAAATCCTGGAGACCAAGTGGGGCCTCCTGCAGGAGCAGAAAATTGCTGGAAGCAACATAGACAACATGTTTGAGAGCTACATCAACAACCTCCGGAGGCAGCTGGACACCCCGGGGCAGGAGAAGCTGAAGCTGGAAGTGGAGCTTGGCAACCTACAGGGGGGCTCGTGGAGGACTTCAAAAATAAATACGAGGATGAGATCAAATTGCGTGGAGACATGGAGAATGAATTTGTCCTCATCAAGAAGGATGTGGATGAAGCTTACATGAACAAGATAGAACTGGAGTCCCGCCTGGAAGGGCTGACCGTCGAGATCAAGTCCTCAGGGCAGCTGTATGAAGAGGAGACCCATGAGCTGCAGTCCCAGATCTCGACCCGTCCGCGGTGCTGTCCACCGGCAACAGCCGCTCCCTGGACCTTGGACGGCGTCATCGCTGAGGTCAAGGCCCAGTACGAGGACATCGCCAACCGCCAACCGCAGCCGGGCAGAGGCCGAGACCATGCACCAGATCAAGTACGAGGAGCTGCAGACCTTGGCTGGGAAGCACGGGGATGACCTCCGCCGCACGAAGACTGAGATTTCCGAGATGAACCGGAGCATCAGCCGCCTCCAGGCTGAGATCGAGACCCTCAAAAACCAGAGGGCTGCCCTGGAGGCCGCCATCGCCGACGCCCAGCAGTGCGGGGAGCTGGCCGTCAAGGACGCCAATGCCAAGGTGGCCGAGCCGGAGGCCTCCCTGCAGCGGGACAAGCAGGTCATGGCCCGGCAGCTGCGCGAGTACCGGGAGCTCCTGAGCGTCAGGCTGGCCCTGGACATCGAGATCGCCACCGACTGCAAGCTGCTGGAGGGCAAGAAGAGCCGGCTGGAGTCTGGGATGCAGAACATGAGCATCCATACGAAGACCACCAGCGGCTGCTCCGGTGGCCTGAACTTGGCCTACGGGGGCCTCACAAGCCCCGGCCCCAACTAGGCCAGAGCTCCTTCCAGTCCAGCTTTGGCCCTGGCGGTTCCTTCAGCCGCAGCAGCTCCTCCAAGGCTGTGGTTCTGAAGAAGATCGAGACTCAAGATGGGAAGCTGGTGTCTGAGTCGTCTGACGTCCTGCCCAAGTGAACAGCCACCGCGGGCCCTCTCAGCCTCCTTGCTCTTGTAGCCCCATGAAGCCTTTGGGGGAAGGAGCTGTGCAGGGGAGCCTTGCGTGCAATAGACCCACCTAAGGCTCAGCCCTGGTCCCCAACCTACCCTTAGGGGGAGTCTACTGCCGTGGGTACCCCTTCTTGGTCATGCCCCCAACCGAAAGCCAATTCAAATGTCTTTTCCCAAATAAAGCTGCTGCCAGTCCCCCCGCCCCCCGGGGGCAAAAAAAAGAAGGAACACACTGGTGAATCTGCCCTTGAGGTGGACCCAAAGTAAGGGAAGAGATTGTCTGGGGCCTGGTCGAATCCAGATTGCTCTAATTCCTTCTCCTTCCCCTTCTAATCTTTAGTTCTGAGATTCTAATGTTTGTTCTGGTGTATTTATTACTGTGAGAATAGAACAAAATAGAGATCTGGAAAAATCACTAAAATATAAATTGATAAATATATGAAAATAAATTATTCTCCTTTAGTACTTACATGAAACCCAGAAAATTCAGAGCCATAAAATACTGATATATCAAAGTAAAACATTCTAGCTACTTCCTTACTGAACCATGTCTTGTGTTATCAGCTTCCTCAACCACCTCCCTAACATCAGACTCTCATGAGGGCAGGGTAGTGCCATTCATTTAATCAATCAACAAATATTGACGAGGTGACTGTTACATGGCAGGAACAAATCTAGTGGGATACAAGGATGAGCAAGATTTACAGAATGTTGATTGAATTTCTATTCAGTGTTTGCTGATGGTGGTAAATGGAGGAAACAGGCAACAACTGAACAAACGAACAAAATAAGTTAGATTACTAATCATCACTCTGGCTTGTACATTATGTATTTCCTAGTACAATGTGTGGCATATAGTAGGTACTCAATAATTATCTGCAACTAAAATGTATAAATGCATATTTGCAAACTCATTTCCTCTGAACTTGATACTCTGCTTTTTCCATCTGATAATAAACTTGAGCTATTGCATTTTTTCACAAACATGCATTTTAACAATGGTTTTTTGGTTAATGCTGGACCAGAAGGAATGACTGAAATGGAGCATTGGTAAAATCAGTGGAAAGTATTTTGGAGATCAAAAGCTATGAGTCACTTTTTAGCTTACATTTACTATGGCATCTTCTCCTTTTGAACTCAATGCCCATTTTTTCAAGCAGATGAGGTAATACAGTATTAGTAATAAGTGAAAGGAATTATAAGCTTATTTTATGCTAGTTAATTCTGAATTGTTTGAACATCACTCAGGTCATTATTTAATCTAACACAAGCTTGCTGAAGATTAATTCAACTATGTAGACAACTCAGTCAGATGAATTATTTGCTTAAATGCTTGCTAAGTAAGATTGTAAAAATAAAACCTTAAGGGACCTCTTGAAGAGATCAGATATTTTATAAGGACTTAAGATTCTTGATAAAAAATTGTAATTCTTTGTAAATTCCTCACGGGCTCAAATAATAACTATTTTCTAAGACTTTAACTCAATGTAATAGTGTATAGTGCTAAACAGTAGACAGGGGAAACAAATGGTTTATAAAATATATATCTCGTTATCACTTCCTTTGTACCGTAATTTAGTTGCTTGATTTTTGTAAAAACAATAGTTGTGTATAAAAGATGTCTATAAAAGACTACATTTTGAGGGAGGAGGGAATAAAGCCTGTGTGGCATATGAGACTAGGGATCAGGTATTATCAGCAATTCCAACTACAAGCTATGTTGGTTTGGGTGAGTGAAAAAGTGATTTACCTTCTCTGACTCTACATTCCAAAGCTGTAAAATATGAAGTTTGGAAAGGGTGGTGCATAATTTCCTTCTAGTTCTAGTATTAGATGATCTTTTGATACATGTTTTAGTATTTTAATTGGGGAACTAGGAAAGAGCCATTTCTTTAATATAGAAGTAAGAATTTCTAATAAATTAAACACAATATGATATTACTCATTGTGTGTCCTGTATCAACTGTACTTAAAATATTCTGACCTAATTTAAGCTTTTTCCTCCTAAAATGATATACATGCAATTTGTCTTCTGGCTATTAAATACCAATTTTAGTTAGAGACTTCTCATTTTTAAATTCTTATGAATTAATTATCATTCTCTTAATAAATTATTGGAAAGTAATGACTCAGAAATATAAAAACAGGCCTAAAGTATTCACATAAATTTTCTAGGTTAGCATTTCCCAAAATTGCACAGGATGAGATTTTTGTTGCTGGCCATGAAGGAGAAACTGATATGGGACTTGACATTCCACTGTAAACAATTAGAAACATTGGGTGAAATCCATGAAATAATTGTGTTCAGCCATTGGACAAGAAAGTGGTTTTGCATGCTGTGACTCCTAAAAGAGAGGTGATTGGTTTGGCTTTCTGCCTGGGGACACTTTAGAAGACATGGCTTCGGGAGGGAGAAGTCAGGCACAGCATGCATGGTGTCTTGTGGAGCTGTGAAATGAAAACTTTACTGGATGGACTTAATAAAAGATTAGACTTTAGAGAAGAAAATATTGCTGAACCTGGAAGTCAGTAACAACAACAACAACAACAAATCTGAAAGATAGCATAGAGAGAAAAAATTAAAAAATTTAAAAGAGACTCAGTAATCTGGTAGACAATACCAAGGCATTTAACTTTGCCAATATGTAATTGAAATTCAGGGAGAAAAGTGTAGAAAAGAAGATTAGAGAAAAACAGTTGAAGATATTTCCATATTTGTTGAAAGTTATAAACACACAAATCCAAAAGTTTTGATGGACTACCAGCAGGATATACACCAGAAACCCAAAGACAACTTATGTAGAGGAAAAGAAAAGGTAAGAATGTCTTTACACTACCCTTCCAAAACAAAGGAAGACAAAAAACCATAGAAAGATATTTTTAAAGCTATTAAAGAAAAACAACTTCAACCTAGAAATCTATATCTGATGAAACTATATTTCAAAAATGAGGACAAAATAAAAAAAAATTTCAGACACCGAGACACCGAGACTTAGAGAATCCACTGTTGGCAGAACTGCACTATTAAAAAAAAAAAAAAAAAAAAAAAAACTAAAGGAAGTTCTTCAGACAGATGGAAAAATAATACCAGATGGAAACATAGATGTATAGAAAAAAAGGCAACAGAAATATTAAATATTAGGGATTCTTCTTTTTCTTAAAAAGATAATTCACTGTTTACTACCAAAAACACCAGTATATCATACGGTTTGTAACATGAACAAAAATAAAATATATGACAACATATAACACAAAGAACAGCAAGATGAGGAGGTGAACATTTTAACATTATATGTGAAGTGGCATAAATTTGATAAGCTAAGGATGTAAATAAACTCTGGGACGCCCACTAAAAAAAGACATATATAGCTAATAAATGAACAGCAGAGATAAGATGGAATCACAAAAGTGTTCATTTAATCCAAAAGAAGACAGAACAGGAAAAGAAAGGAAAAAAAGAAAAAAAATAGAAGAGATAAATAGAAAATAATAGATTGAAATCAATCATATTGATAATTATATTAACGATATGTCATGTAAATATAACATTTGAAAGCAGAGATTATCAGACTGCATAAAAAGCTCATCTACATGTAAGAACTTAAATATGAATTCATACATGGCTTAAAAGTAAATAAAAGTGATCGAAGGAAAGTAGGAATAGCCATATTAGTATTAGACAAAGTATTCTCCAAAATAGAGAATATTACCCATGATAATGTAGGAATTTTCATAATGATTTAGAGGTTAAATCATTATGCAGACCTAACAAATTTCAATACACCCAATATTAGAGCTTCAAAATATGTGATGCAAAAATGGACAGAGCTGAAAGTAGAAATAAGTTAAAGCTAACATCTATTTTATTTATTTATTTATTTATTTATTTATTTATTTATTTATTTATTTATTTATTCATTTATTTATTTAAGTCCGTAAGTCCGAGAGAGAGAGAGGCAGAGAGGCAGAGACACAGGCAGAGGGAGAAGCAGGCTCCATGTAGGGAGCCCATAGTGGGACTTGATCCCACCTCCCCAGGATCAGGCCCTGGGCTGAAGGTGGCACTAAACCGCTGAGCCACCCGGGCTGCCCAAGCTAACATTGTATTTAAAGATTTCAAAATCCTCTCTCAGAAACTGATAAATTGAAAGTAGAGGTACACTAAGGGTGAATATTGACTGTAACTATTATCCGACATAACTTGGTAGTTATAGAATACTCTATCTAGTGAGAATGGAATATGTAATCTGGGTGATTGTGTGAAAAATGGTCACCAATATACTATATGCTAGTCCGTAAGATAGAGATAGACTATATGCTGGTCTCTAAAACAGGTCTCAATTAAATTTAAAACATTTGAATCTTAGAGTCTGCTTTCTCACCAAAATGAATTAAATGAGAAATCAGTAACAATACATGATAAAACTGAATAATTAGCAATTAAACAACATACAACTCTAAAACTGAAAAATACTGTCTACGCCAATTTTTGGTAAAAATATGAAGCAACTAGAACACTCATGTATGTAAAATGTAAAGGTGTGTGAAATGGTTCAACCCAGTTTGGAAAAAAAATTGACAATTTCTTTGAAGTGAAACATACCTAGTATATGACTCAGTAATTCTACTCCCTGTTATTTACTCAAGAAAGTGAAAGCATATGTCTATACAAATTTTTAATAAGGTTTTATTTATTTATGTGAGAGGGAGAGTGCACAGTTCAGCAGGTAGGTACAGAGGAAGAAGAAGCAGACTCCTTGCTGGGTGTGAAGCCTGAGGTGGGGCTTGTTTCCAGGACTCTGAGATCAGTATCTGAATCTAAGTCAGATACTCAATGGACTAAGCTACCCAGGTGCCCCTCTACACAAAATCTTATACACAATTATGCAGAGGCTTTATTAATAATAATCTAAAATGCAAACAGTGTAAATGTCTATTTAGAGGTGAATGGATAAACGAATTCTGGTATATTCGTATGATGAAATACTAAATACTATTCAGCAGCAAAGTAGGAATTATCCACCAGTACATATAAAATCATGACTGAATCTTGGTTTCCTTTACAAGGAATTCTAGAAAAGGGAAATCTAATCAGTAGTTGCCTGAAGTTGTCATTCTTTCAGAGACTGAGAGTAGAGAAACACAAGACAAATTTTTTAGGTGATATAAATATTCTGTCTTTATTATAGTGGTGCTTACACATGAATGCATATATTTGTCAGAACTAATCAAACTTTATACTTTAAATAGCTATTTTTTATTGTATAAGGGATGTTTATTCCTCAATACCTTTGATTTGAAAAAGAGACTTGAAAAAAAGTTTTAAGGGAGGTTTCCATTTGTGACCTAAGGAGAATAATTTTGTGACTAAATATATTGAGGAACTTTCAATTTTAACAAATGGGAATTTTTTTCTATAAGAGTTCTTAGAGTCTTTAGTAGACCTTTTTAATTTAAAATCTCCAAGACACTGTCATGTTTTTAGCCATTCCCCAACTGTTAAATGGAGCATCTTCCTAGAATAATTTTCTCTGCAATGTATATTTGAAAAATACTTCCCTATATTAATTACCCATTCTGTGAAAGTGTTATGTGAAGTAATTTTTTTCTTATCATTCCCCAGTTTCATGTTAATGACAAAGACTTTTTTTTTTTTCCAATAATGGGCAAGAATTGAGAAGGGATTATTGGGAAGAGATGTTGTAGTTTATGGATAAAAGTACTGTGGTACATCCGGACAATGGAAAATTATTCTGTGTTAAAAAGTAATGAACTATTGAATCATTAAAGACTTGGAGGAAACTAAAATTTATATCACTAAGTGAAAAACCAATATGAAAAGGCTATATGCTTTTCACCATGACATATGCCATATGCCAACCATAGGACATATGACATTCGACATTCCAAATGTCGAAACTGTGGAAACAGTAAAAAGATTGGTGGTTGCCAGGGACTGAGGAGAGGGAAGGGATGCATAGGTGGAGCATGGAATAATTTTAGCGCTGTAAAATACTCTATGACACTTCGATATACATTTGTCCAAATCCATAGAATGTACAACACTAAGAGTGAATCTTGAGGAAAACTAAAGACTTCGAGTTATTAGGATGTCAACTATAAGTTGTTACAAACAATAGTTGCAACAAATGTACCACCCTGGTTGGGGATATCGATAATGAGGGAGGCTATTAGAGCAGGAGGTATGTGAGAAAACTCTGTACTTTCCTCTTAATTTTGTTGTGAACCTAAAGCTGCTCTAAACAAGTAGGATCTTTAAATAGAAAGGAGAGATGTTATAAGCATTTAGAAAAGGAAGTGATGATTATGATTAGACTTTGTGGGTTCACCAAGAATAAATCACCCATGGTAGAATCATTTCCTTCTTTGGTGGGTGGGTGTATATATGATACATGTTTGGATTTCATTATGTCAGAGTTTCCTAGACTCTAGATGCAAAGGGTCAGTGTTTATCTGAAGGATATTTCTAGAGGATAGGACTCTTCCTTCAACCTTTTGTGTGTGTATATATGTGTGTGTATAGTTTTTGTTTGTTTTTTACATTTTAAACAATGCCATGTTGTTTTTTAAATGAGTTCTTGCATTCTTTAAAAATATTTATTTATTTTAAAAATATTTTAAACAATGACATGCCATTCAATTAATGATCATAATTTTATGTAGTTCAAAATTGAGAAAAATATTAGTTAAAATATTTGATTTTAGAATTGCCATCTATAAAGAATTCAAGCAACTGAAATAATAGATAAATGTTTGGAAGAAATAAAGATAAATAGATAAATGTAAATTTATGTCACTGGTTTCACAATAAAATAGTTGTTTTTTTTTTAATAGTTGTTCTAGTAAAATGTGATATGTAAAAGGATTTAAGAATCTTAAGGTGATTGTAAATGGAATATATATTAACCATTGAGGAGCATCTTGGTGGCTCAGTGGTTGAACATCTGCCTTTGTCTCGGGTCATGATTCAGGGTCCTGGGATCGAGTCCTACATCAGGCTCCCCACAGAGAGTCTGCTTCTCCCTCTGCCCATGTCTCTGCCTCTCTCTGTGTGTCTCTCATGAATAAAATAAAATAAAATAAAATAAAATAAAATAAAATAAAATAAAATAATAAAATGATTAATCATGACATGCCTCACCAAAACATAAAAATTAATAATAATAATTATAGTTTATTGAATGTCTACTATGTGCCAGGCATAGATTGTTAGAAACTATGCATGCATTTATTTGTAAATCTCATGTCTATCTTTAATTTGTAAGTGTAATTTTTGCCATTTTGTAAATTTAAATTTTAAGCTTAGAGAGGTTAAGCAACTTGCTCAAATAGCTAGTAAGAGTTGAAACCAGATCATAGATCTCACATCCATCTTTCACAATATCCATTGTCTCTTTCCGTTTCTGCATTGTTTGTATCTTAGGATGCACTAAGGTGGAAAGAAATAACTAACATAAAGAATGTTAAAGACACATTTTAATTTATGCTATTCTGAGTTCATTTGGGGTTTTCCCTTTGAGAAACACCAAAGTTTAAGAGGAAAACTGAAGTACTTTTAGAGTACAGTTATTCATATGGAGAAGAGATTTGAATTCATTTTACATGAGGAACAGTCAGAAGAACTGAGGATTTTTGACTGGACAGCTGTGGATCTGTTGGCCTATGATAGTTGTCTTCAACATTTGAAGAAATATTGTTTGAAAGAGGGGTTACATTTTTCCTTGTGACTCTACAAAGAAGAACTAGGACTAATAAACGAGAGTTAGAATTTTCCAATAGAGCTGTCAGGTGTACTGAGATCTCTGAATGGTGGTGAGGTGTCTAGCATTGAAAGTATTCAAGTAGACGATAGTTAATCACTTACTTGGATATCAGCGTAGAACCACTGGAGTCTCAGCTGACTTTTAAAAGTTCCTTTTAATATTTGGAGTTTAATTTTATAGAAACAGCAGTAAATTAACTGAGTGGAAGCTAGAATGCATTTCTTAAAAAGTAATTTTGTTGAATACCTTCATTATGAAACTAGATTAAAACAGAAACAAGAAACAACACACCTGCAAGTTAAAAGCTGGCAGGCAGCTGTTGGTAAAGAGAGAACAGGATTTATGTATTGTCCCATCCACTATTGTAAATACTTGACAAACAATAATTATTTACTTTTGGACAAAGACCCCTTGTGTGTATTTTCAGCACTCTTTAAGGAGCTGACTGCAAAATGTTTTCATCTCCATCTCCAGTTTGAGTCTTTGAGTCTTGGCAAAGGAAGAAGCCAGGGAAACCTTTATTCTATAGAAGGTGAATGTTCTTGGCTGTGATGGAAGTAACTCGGCAGTTACAGGGGCCTCATTCTTTCCATCTCACACATTGAAAAGACCTCCCAGGAGAGCTGCCAAGATATCTGGAGTTCCTGTGGCCTCTGCAAGGAGCACTCAGGACACTTTGTTGAAGGCGTGGCTCGCCTTCATACAGTACTTGCAAAAAATAAGATGCATCCTGCACGCCCCCCCCCCCCACATACCCTCAAATCTTCCAGTTTTCTTTATTGATTTATTACATTAGTCATCTGTAATAATAGCCATCTGTCTAAAAGCATCTCAAAGATCTCCTTTTTGAATTTTATACTCTTGCTATTCAGAGTGTGGTCTGTGGGCCAACATCAGCATCAGCATCACTGGAAGCTAGTTAGAAATGCAGGTTCTTGGGCCTCAACCAGGCCCACTCAACCAGAATCCCTATTTTAATGAAATTCCTGTGATTTGTATGCACATTAAAATTTGAGAAGCACTATTTTAGACTACTTGTAAATGATCTTACACATTGTATAAACGTACTGTATGGTTTATTACTTTCTCTTATTGGTCTAATTGTACTTTTTAATGCTTCAAGATGTATCACTTAGTTTGAGGATAATGAGCTTTCTGGAATTATTACCTAAACTAGAATTTTCAACTCATCCTTTACTCTTAAGTCTCATAACCCCTGACTGACCATTAGGTATAGAACTTTCAATCCTACCTCCAGATTGTCTCTCTTCCACCAACCATACAGACCTGGATCAAGCTCCATCAGCTCAGTCTGGACTGTAATTATGGCCTTTCTGCTTCTGGTTTCTCTCAGTTCTGATTCATTCTCCAAACTATGGGAAAAGGTAATTTTTACTGAAAACATCATTCTAGGACAGTGTCCTAACTTAGTGTGATTTCACATTCTTCTCTATTAAGTTCTCCAGTAACCTCTTAGCTTCTTCTGTTGTCTCATTCCTACCAAACACCTTAATTCTAGCCATCAACTACTACTGGCCATTTGTGCATTTCTTTTTTCTTGAAAGCTCATCCTCAGGTTTCTTCCTCCTCTTTTTTTCCCTAGACTCATCATAAAAATAAAATCTTGCACTTATCATAAAAACAAGCCCCCCCCCCAACCCCAGGAAGAATGGATTGTTTCTTCCTCAGTTAATGTAACACAGTTTATGTGTATGTGTTGTTATGTACCAGTGTTACTTATTTTCTTGTCTCCATACACTGCTAGGTAGATTATGAGTGTCTTTAAGGCAGTAATAAGGGAGACATTAGTTTAAAGGAGTAGGTTCTGGAGTGAAAAATGTCAAATTCCATTCTCTCCTTACTACTGCATGACCCTAGATGAGTTATCCCTCTCTTTAGTTTCCTTCTTATAATTACATGTGTATTGAATGGATTTTGTAGGCATTAAAATAAAATATGAAAGTGTTAATTTTCATGATGTTTGGTTCATAATAAAAACTTTGTTCTATAAGGAAATGGTTCATTGGGTGGTAATCAAGAAAGGATAAGGATTTAACCATGGAAGTGATGTGAATCTAAATTCTAGAGTTAGAAGGCAAAAGTGGATGTTCATCATGGGAAGAAGAAAGAAGCCCCCAAATTAGAACTATGATATAGGTTTAGAGGGTTCACAGTGACATGGCTTATTGCTGAGTTCCCTGGCCTAGAGTTTCTGAGGACTAACTCCCATGGCCTCAAAAGGGTAGGCACAGATGATGCAGAGCTAAAGAAGAAACCATGTCCCTATAAAGTGACCTGTGGTCACCCATATAAAGTGTGGGGCCATACTTTCCATTTTGTTTTTACTGTCTTTCCTATGACATCCAGCATTTTGTGGATCTATGTGAAGTCTTTCCTTCCTTCCTTCCTTCCTTCCTTCCTTCCTTCCTTCCTTCCTTCCTTCCTTCCTTCCTTCCTTCCTTCCTTCCTTCCTCTTTCTCTTTCTTCCTGCCCTCTGTCTTTCCTCCTCCTGCTCCTCTTTTTTTTTTTTTTGTTTTCATTCTCCCTCCTGAAAATGTCAAAAATATAGAGCAGAATTAATTTAGGGACAATGAATATTTGTTCAATATACACTCAATTAAAACCAACAGACAGAACACACACAGTTGGAGACAATTGCCTGTCATTATCAGCACAGAGATTTGAACTAATATCCTAGAAAGGAAAGAGTGGCCTGACACTTTTTTATGAGTCAGATGCAGTGATACTGATTGAAGAAGACACTGTTAAATTGGAGACATAATCCATATAATAAAAAAACAAATCTTAATTCCTAACATGTGTCCTGAGAAGACTTTAGTCTTGAAGTACCTATTTATTATTATTATTATTATTATTATTATTATTATTATTATATGACATGTTCTTATTCATTTTAAAGAAAAGTAGGAAGTGGAAAGAGGTACATTTCTTGGCTTCAAGCCTAGGTACCTAGGACAGCAGGATTTGATAATGGAAGAGCAGAGAACTCCAGGCTTAGACTTTTTTTTTTTTTAAGATTTTTATTTATTTATTCATGATAGAGAGAGACTGAGACACAGGCAGAGGGAGAAGCAGGCTCCATGCAGGGAGTCTGACGTGGGACTCGATCCCAGGACTCCAGGATCACGCCCTGGGCCAAAGGCAGGCGCTTAAACCACTGAGCCACCCAGGCTGCTCTCAGGCTTAGATTTTTAATCTATCTGGAGCCCAGTAGCAGACTGAGCCCACTAACAGGCTGGTCCTAGCCATGTACCAGGTTGGTTTCATAGGTATACAGCCATATTTGAATTAATGTACATTAATTTTAGCTATACCTGACTATATATACTGTTTTACAGAGTAGGGCAGTATAGTATGGGATTAAGTGGAAATTTTTGCAAGAAAAAAGATGAGTATGAGGCCAACCTATGCCAAAGGAAGAGTGGTGTTGACTGAATCACAGGAGAACTCAGTGCTGTGAGTGTGTGATGAACATAGGCAGTAAACAGTTATATGAGACATGGTGCTATTGGGCAGATGACAACATGAGTAAATAATGTGGTAGCTGTGGATGTTTTTATATAAATTTTTATGCTAGAGTAGTGACCAGATTGTATATTTTGTTTAGACGTGTAACATTGTTTTGAGTCTTTTGTTTCTTTCAAGTATGACTCACAATTCTAGGATTTAAGTGTGATGAAAAAAAGTAAGTGAATAAGTCATGCAAAAGTGTTGTTATTGCTTTTTGTTTTTTAATTAAATTTGAAAGAAATGAGAAAAATTGAATTCTTATCGCATGGCTACTATGTGCCGGGCTGTGCTAGGTATTTTGCCTATGTTTTTTCATTAAATCCTCAAAATCCTTAAGGTAGGGATTAATATTTCCATTTTGCAGATAAGGAAACCAAAGTTTCAAGGGATTCAATAATTTTTTTCAGGATCACAAAGCAAGTGAAGATAAGATTTAAATCCAAATATTTGGCCTTCCTTGTGATTATACATGTTTGCTTTATCTTGTCACCCCTTTAGATGGAAACAATAAACATAACATTGTCTGATTGAAATATACATATATTCTATTTGTTTCTAAAACTCTTACATTATAGGACTCAGAATCTCACGATATCCTAAAACAGATATAGGCCTGGACTCTGTTAAGATCCTCACTACTGTGTGACTTTAAACAAATACTGTTGACCCTTAAGTGACTCAGTTTCCTAATCTGTAAAATTAAAGTATTTGGACCATTTGCTTTTAGTAACTCTTTTAAGCACTAATCTCTGTATCCACACAAAGCTTAAGAAGTCCTATTTTATATTCTCTTTGGGTACCAAAGGGGAAAAAAAGAATATAGAGAATTGAGTGTTATCAGTGAAAATCTTTAGGGCACAGGTTCATGACTTAATTGGGTTCAAACTAGCCAGGTTTAGTTGGAGTACCATGTGCTTCATGGTGGGTGAGCAGGAATGGAGCAAGTTTCATTAAAAATAACTATAGCTGGGACACTGTTGGCCTGGTAAAGCAGAAAAAGTATGAGGTTTGGAATAACAGATCCCTGAGTTGAATCATGACTTGATAAATTACTAGTTACATAGCTTGAACATCATTCTGAGCCTCAGTTTCCTCCTCTGTAACTTGGGAGTAATTGTGATACTTTTGGATAAAGTGAGATAATGGAAACTAATCACCTAGCATATGACACAGAACATGGTTTTTGGGGATCCCTGGGTGGCTCAGTGGTTTAGTGCCTGCCTTTGGCCCAGGTCATGATCTTGGAGTCCTGGGATCGAGTCCCGCGTCTGGCTCCCTGCATGGATCCTGCTTCTCACTCTGCCTGTGTCTCTGCCTCTCTCTGTGTGTCTCTCATGAATAAATAAATAAAATCTTTAAAAAAAAAGAACATGGTTCTTAAGTACAGTTGGTACTCAAGTGCTAGCTTCCTTCTCTTCTGTCTTAAGTGGCTGACTTACACAAACTTTATAGAATGACAAGCTGAGCCATGTTGGTACAAAGTTCTTCATATGACATTTCTGTATTATTAAACATTTATAGGAAGACCATAATTGCAGAAGAGTCTAGACTGACTCCATTTCCCACTTCCTGTTCCAGAAGAATCCCTTTCCCTGGTCCTTTTATTTTCTAACAGTCCTTCAGTAATCCCTTTTACATTTTTGAGGAAGGTTTGATGTGTGCAGATTTGGAGGCCTGGCCACACACCATGGATGTTTGATTTTCCCTCTCCCTCCTTCTCTCACGAGCTCTCATGAGGGAGCCTTAATCCAGGCTGTTGCCAGGTGATGAGATCTCCACATTCCTTCCAGCAGCTGCTATTTATGGATGGTGTCTGATGGTGTTTTAACACCTGGTTCAATATTTACCTGTGAGGGTTTCACTTTATTCTCTGACCTGATTCATAGAATGGAGCTGTCCAGAAAATGATACCTTGGGGATTGTTATTAAGTATCCCCAAAGCTGACCACTCAGTGTTCACCCATCTTTCCAGAAAGATTTTTCCAGGTAGCAGGTTCTGACATGAAATCTGTTGCTATCTTTTTTTTTTTTAATTTTTTTTTTGACTCTTGAAGCTGTGAACACTGGGAACAGGATGAATTAATTATTTTTTTAAGATTTTATTTATTCATGAGAGACACAGAAAGAGAGAGGCAGAGACATAGGCAGAGGGAGAAGCAGGCTCCATGCAGGGAACCTAATGCAGGACTCAATCCTGGTACCCTAGGATCACGCCCTGAGCCAAAGGCAGATGTGCTCAACTGCTGAGCCAGCCAGGCGTCTCATGATGAATTAATTAGAAGAAGCACATCTCAAGTTTTGGGGTAACTAAAAGTTAGAACAAAGGGGAAAAAGTGACTTATTTGTCTTCACTTTGTTATCTTATGAGTGAAAAGAAGAAATAAAACTCTTGATTCTTAAATTTTTCCTCAGTTACAGTGCTTACTTGCAAAGTCATATGTATAGCACCTAGCAATAAATAGTTTTCAGATCCATTATTTCATTCCACCAACCCCATGTGCTAGCACAAGGCTAGTGATATTTGAAGATGGAAAATGGAGACCTAGAGCAGTTAGATAACATGTCAAGCCATTTCCAAAACTCTGTTTAATGAGATGAAGATTAGTTAGACAAAATAAAACATTTGTAGAAAGAAGCACGCATGACCACTTAACAACAAGATATTATGATGGGACTGTTATCATTAACCTACTTTGTAGATGAAAAAACATAGCTAACAGTCATGTCTTGATTTGCCCAATTATATCAATACTTTATTGAGTGATGGACAGGATGTATTAGAAAATATTATAGTAAGAACTATGTCCCACAGTTGGGAGCATGAACATGTGGGTTCAGATAAGCCTGTGTTTGAAACTTTGTTCTAGTCTGGGCAGGCAACTTTACCCTTCTGGTTGTTATCCTGGTTGCTAAATATTCTGCACCTCAGTTTCCTAATTTTTAAAATGGGATTGAATAATGTCTCTTTAGCACCACTGTAAGAATTGAAGTCAATAGCATGCCTACCATACGGTAGAGAACTCAGCATTGGCTCCCACACTGGAAGAGTTTGTTGTCAATGTTTGCAATTCCAGGAAGGTGCTCACACCATTGTGGTTTGTCTCAATTTTTGGCTGGGCCCCTGGGAATTGAGTAAAGAGAAGAACTGGCTTGAAGCAAACTATCTCTGCACGTACATAGTCCTGGCTCGCTGGCCAGGTCTACGTCCTATGTAATTACAATGACATCTCAATATGTTCTCATGTCTCAAGGAGTCTTGCTTGTATCACATTTGTATTTGAAAGTTACAGCTCCGGAACCATAAATGCTGAACAGTCTCCAGGTAACTTGATGCCATGTGGAGCAAAGAGCTCCCCTTCAAAATGCTGCCAGGAAGATTCACTTTTTATAGCACTTTTTATAGGAATTCTCGTGGAGGAGAATTCTCAGGAGAAGAATTTGGCCTCTTGGTTTGAAGCACATCTGGTTCTTTGAGTTGTCAAAGAGCAAGTAGTCCATAACAATTGAGAGAATGAGGTAAATGTGAAATTGGAGCTAGACAAAGTCAGGAGAAATTAAAATTGCAGACAGCTTTGTTTATCTTTCAAAACATCCTGCTGGTTCATAAATTAGATGGAGATTTTTCAAATTAATCAAAGATGAAAAACCAGTGGACTCCCAATGGAGCTATGTTGATGTAATTAATTCAGAGGCTACTTACTAATTTGTGGATTTTGTAGGATTCTTGCTTTCCCCACTCACACCCAATTGTCTACCTTTTGGTTAGCTTTCTGCCTAACCATGTCTGCTGTAATATGTGAGTAGAGAAGCAAAAGGGATCCAATAAGTTAACTATGAGTGGAATCTAATATCTTAGTTAGTTAGGCATTTAAGAAATGTTTAGTATATGAAGGAAATCTGCTACTTATGAAGGAGTTCTGAGCTAATTGAGTTCTGGAGTTGCCATGGATTTTGTTGATCCATTTTATTCTCACTCTCTATGTAGGTAGTTGATTGAGCCATCAGAAGTCACACTTAGAGGTTTTCTTATGGGCTTCAGCAGTTCTTCATATTTCTACCTTAGGCTGTGTGTTAGAGAAAATACTCAGATTTGTATTTTGTGAAAATGCAATTGTAACCAAACCAGTAAAGATATCCAATAATCCTAGTCAGAAGAAACATTTGTCTTCTGTGAACTCTTCAGAAATAGAATTTGTGTGCTCCCCTCTGGCAATTATCACATGCCTTGCATTGTACTGCTTTGTATACACAGTCCCATCTCCCCCACTAGACTGCAACACAGTCACCTTGGGGGCATCCTTCTACTCATCTTTGTAATCTCCAGAGCAATAAAATAAAACTATAATGCCAACCAAATTTGTAATTTATAGTTATATATATATATATATATATATAGTTTTATAGTTTTCTAGAAGCCACATTAATTAAAATAAAACCAGATGAAACTAGTCTTAATAACATACTAACTTAAGCTAATACTCCAAATTATTATCACTTTTATATGTAAATGATATAAGAAATTATTAAAGATATTTTACATTTTTTAAAATATGAAGTATTCAATATCTCATATGTATTTTATACTTGTGGTATATTTCAATTTAGACAAGCCAGATTTCAAGGGCTCAATAGCCACATGTGGCTCATGTGGTTAGTTTCTACCATATTGGATAGCCTGACTTTAGAACGCTGTACTATGAGAGGTTATAAAGTGCTCTACTACCAGACTGCAGATGATGTGGGTTTCAAATCCAGCTCTACTGATCTCTAAGCTTCAACTTCTTCATTTTTGAGAGTAATATTAATAATGAGAACAATACCTAGCACATGGTAGGTATTCAAAAGGCATTTATTTGTTAAATGAATCAAAATATTTTTCATAGGGGATTGTTTGAGCCTTGAATGAAATAATGCATGTAAAGCCCTTAGCACAGTGTGTGGCACTTGGAATCTCTTCAATAAAAATTAGCTATTTCTGTTATTAAGATAGTGTCTAGACATGAGAACATACTCAATAGACTTCTTCCTCTTATGTCTGCTAGCCAAACTTTTATCCATTCTTTGTACATATACCATAATGGATCTTCTCTGTGAAGCCTTCATCTAATCCCAGCCAAATCCATATGAATCTATTCTTCCTTTGTCTTTTTGCAGAACTTGATTCATTTTTTATAAAATTCCTTATCACATTAGAATTTAAGTACTTTTATGTTTTCATTTTCCTATAGATTATAAGGACTCACATGCTGGGGCATTGTCTATTTATATAGGTATCACCCATTATGCCTCACAAATGAACTGGACATGGTAAGTGCTAATTATATGTTTAATGTATAAAAAATGAACAAATTTACTTTTCTGTTACATAAGAGGTTGAGATGTCTCTCAGAAGAAAGCTTGTTAGATTATTTTTCTGGTCTGAACTGTTCTTAGAAATAAAAAATATGGTGTCAGCTTTGAGTTTCCTCTTAAACATTTTATTGAGCTGATGAAGATTTCCTGAGATATTAAAACTCATAATTGGTTTTAATAGGACAATTATGGGCCCTGAGGAGAAGATAAAGTGTCTATGATTGCCAGGTGATGGAAATTTTTAAAAAGACACTGAAACTAATATAACCAACACATCTTAACTGAAGATAGTAAGTTCCTTTTTCTTTGTGGGTCACAGCTGTACAGGGCACCAACTAAGTCATGAAGCGTATTTAGTTACCCAGGACTTAAACTTAAATAAACTTCAAGTCTGCAGCTGCCAATCACAGAACATTCTTAGTATTGGTCAGCACAGAGCTGTCACATGAGGTTTCTTTTTGTTCCTAGGGTTTGGTCCTTAGAGGCACATCTGCATTCGCCCCAACAAGAAACTTCTCTCTGAGGCTAAAGTTCATTCCTTACCTTATATCAGATAAGGTGCAAGTGAGGTTAAGTCAGAATCACTGGTATTAGGCCATCAGTTTTAAGTATGGTAAGATTGTGTAGATTTAATTTTTGTTTTTTTCTTGTGGTTCATTATGCCTGTCCTTGACTTTCATTCACATCTTCTTAGTTTTTTGGTACAGATTAAGCAAAGGTAAATAGTTAATTCAGTGAACAACTGTTTACTTATTCCACTGAAGTTGGTATCACTGTGTCAGGTACTGGGGCATATACATAAACAAGTGGCCCTCCTTCTCATGTTAGACCAGAAAGATGGGCAAACACACAATCCTAAGACTGCTATAAAGGCAGCGTTAGAAGTTTGTACAGATTGTTATAGGAGAATAGAGTAATGACAATTAATACTTGTTATGTATTAGATAAATGGTAAAGCAGAAAAATCATACGACTCTATTTCTTCTTGGCCAAGTAACCCTAAGTAGGTGAATTAACCCATCTAAGCTTTGATTTCTTCAACTGCAAAATGGGGACAATTAAAGTATTTGTCTCTGAATGGAGTTGACAGGGACCATATGAAGGATCACCAAGCACTAAGAGGACTAGATTTATAGGCTGATGCATACAGAACACCTGGCACAGTGGTTATGTTGGATAAATATTTGCTATTGCTGCTCTTATCTAATAGTGAGATGATCCTGAAGTGTATAATGTACCTATATTTTTGGTAATTGTACAGACTGTGATAGAATTTTACTTTAGTAAAATTTAGATCCAAGGTATTTTAGTGACAGTATGAAAATATGCAATTTTTAAAAAAAAATCAGGACTTTCTAATTCATTTCAAAGCTGTATGGAAGGCAAATTCAGAAACTTATACTCTGTCAATATAAAGAGGCATTATAAAGCCAAAATAATTTTTTTGAAGATTTTATTTATTTATTCATGAGAGACACAGAGAGAGAGAAAGAGAGAGAGAGATATGCAGAGACACAGGCAGAGACAGAAGCAGGCTCCATGCAAGAAGCCCGATGTGGGACTCAATCTCAAGATTCCAGGATTATGCCCTGGGTTGAAGGCAGAGCCACGCCAAAATAATTTAAATCTTGAGATGTTGGTAAAAGAATAGATAGATCGATGAATAGAATAAACAATTCAGAGGCAACTTTATTTTATAGAGCAGCTTTATATATGATAAAGGAGGCATCACAAATTAATAAGGAACAGACTATGTAATAAGTTGTGTTGGAAAATTAGCTGTTTTGAAAAGAAAATTAACATATACTCCCTTTTCAAAGCCTATGGAAAATTGCAATCCCTATGGATTAACATTTAAATATTAAATCCATGCACAGATAACAAATATAACCTAATACTTACTCTTTGGTTAGAGAGATGACTTCCCATTGCCCTTAGATGAAAGTCTTAAATTTTTAATTCAGCTTGAGAGACTCTTTGGTCTCTGCCTAATTCTCCATTGTTACTCAGAATCACTCTCCCTCCACACTCTGTGTTTCTTCTCTAAGGGAGTTCTTTCAGTTCTCTGAATATGCTGTGCTCTGTCCTACCTACTTGACTTGACTTTGTTTTTACCTTATCTGGATGCTCTGTTTCTCCTCTCCACAGTCATCTCCATCCCTCAACCTTAAACGTTGCTTAGTAAGTCAGTTTAACCTTCATTTCTTATGCGTTATATAATGTTAAACACCTTTTCTGTAGGATTGTATGGCATTCTGCAATTTTCCTTTCATAACATCCTCACACATATAACTGCAAGTTAGTGTCTGTCACCCCAGTGCACCATAGCTTATGTAACAGCAGAGCCTATATCTGTCTGGCTTATTGCTGTTACCTCAGTTATCTGATCATTGCTTGACACACTCAGAAACTATTAGACCAAGTGAAGAAATCAAGGGAAATACAGATTTGATTAGATAAAATTAAAACAAAACAAAACCCTTTTGTGCTGTTATAAACCATTGCAGAAGCTAAATGATTTCAAAATGGTGAAATAAAGAACTTTCTACTTTTTTCCTCTACTATAAATTGCACCCAAAATAAGAACTAAAAACAACACAAATATCATCTTTAGTGGAACTCTATCTGTGGCACAGAGGAAAATTAGGGGTGAATGCCTACAGACTGTGGCACCAATGGGAGGGAAATCCTCTGATTTACCCCACAAACTTCTGTAAGGCCCTGGAATTAGAGCAACCAAACACAAGTTAAGGAGAAAGTGTGTGGGTGTTTGTGGATGTGTGTCTAGGAACACATTGTTGGAAATAAGATCTGCTTGAAAGCCTCTTTAAAGAGTAATTAGGTCCCAAGATGTTCACTCCCTAGCCAGAATAAGCTAGTGATTATAGTGGAATGGAACCAGAGAGGCTGGAGAGAATGGCAGGCATGGAGAAATGGGGAGCTGGAACCTGGGTTAGCAAATAGTTGGATTAATGCAAGTCTTGTTTTTGAGCAGCACCCAGTTTCAGAGCTTAGTAGCCAGGCTGATATTTCTCAGGAAGGTTGAGAGGAAACTTCCCTGGGAAAACTGGCACTTCTACAGAGAAAAGACCAGCAAACCCTTGGCTATCCTCATTGAGAAGGGAGCTGGCCACCAGATCACCGCACACCAACATACACCACTTGACATGCTTTGCTTTACATCCTCTCACAGGATATCCAGTTAGCATTTTTGTGTCCTGCTGAGAAAAACATAGGCTGGCAAGGCATTTGAGGAAGTCTCTAACATGAAATAAGAAGATTAAGATAGTAAATAAATGAATGAGTAAAGGAAGGTTTGGAGTAATTTGGAAAATTTAGGAAGAATAAAATATTAAAAACCAATGAAAATTGCCACTAATATTTGAAAAGTCATGAAAATATATTGCATTCGTGAAAGAAAACCAAGATGCTATAAAAAAAGATGACTTAAAAAACGAAAACAACCCCTAGAAATTAAAAATTTTATATTTTAAATTAGCATTTTAAATTAAAATGAACTACCATTCATTTAGTCAACAAATACATATTGAGTGCTTATATTCCAGTTGGCAGAAGCAGATCATAAGAAAATACATATATAGGTAAAATGTAGATACCATCAGCTAGGTGATGAGTGCTTTGGAGAAGTAAGATAAGGAAGAAAGCCCTGGGAATGAGGGGCTGCTCTTTTATAAAGAGTAGTCAGAAAAGTCCTTACTGCTCAGGTTTTGCAAAGATATGTGATTATTTGTCAATAGTCTGCTAAGTTGAAGGTTCTTCACTTTTGCCTTTCACATGTCACCCAGAGCCATCAATGGGGACCAGAGCTATGGCTATAATATTAGAATGGATACTTATTTCAAGTTTCTTTAATGAAGGTATGTGCATGGTCCAATACTGCAAATCTCATTAACCTGATCAACATAACGTCATTTCACTACTTGATCATCTTACCACTGCACAGATGGTAAACTGGAGAGAGAGGTGAAATGGGTTTTCTAGCCCCCAAGGGAATAGGGTCAAAGCAACACAAAACCTCTGTTTTTCATGGACATTTTCTTTTTCTTCAAGCCTAGAGGCTAATCACTAAAAACAGAAATCAAATTAAGAAATTAAGGTGAGCTATTGTAGAGTAATTAGTGTTTAAAACTCTTAGATCTTACAGCACCGAAGAATCAGTTTGTCCTAGTGGCTGGCTATAAGAATCAGGAAAATGACCTTCAGTGGATTATAAACTTCCTTTAAATCATAAGTTTTGTCTATACAATTCATTTGAATTTTGCATTCTACTCCACATTATTTCTATGCTTTTTTTAAAAAAGATTTTATTTATTTATTCATGAGAGACACAGAGAGAGACAGAGAACATAGGCAGAGGGCTTCCCTGTGGAGAGCCTGATGTAGGACTCAATCCCAGGACCCCGGGATCATGACCTGAGCCAAAGGCAGACACTCAACCACTGAGCCAGCCAGGTGCCCCTACGTCTGTGCTTAAAATGGAAAAGTTATATTTAAAACTACTTTCTATTAAGTAAAATTTATGTATTATTTTTGTTTCCTGGCTCCCTATGTGCATACTCCCTTATATGCTGCAAAGCTACCAAAGCACATTTGTATTAGATTGGATCAAAGAGATGGCATAGACAAGCAGAATAATTGAGGAGAAAGTCCAATGAAGGCATTCTTATTTTTTTGAAGGCATTATTTTAAACCAGGACAGGCAGAGTTAAGAAAAACAAGCCCACTACAGTGGGTTGAATGGTATCCCCAAAATACTGCATTCCAATTCCCAGGACTGAAAACTGCCTTAAATAGCAGAAGAGTGAATATTACTTTGTAAGGTAACAAATGTGGTTAAGGATGTTGAGATGAGAATGTTATCTGTATCTTCACAAGTATCTTTATATGAAAGAGATAGTGGAGGGTAACATAGACATGAGAGGAAGAGGCAATGTGAGGGTGAAAGCAAGGCTTGGAGTGCTAGGTTTTAAGCCAAGGAATGTAGACAGCCATCTAATGCTCAAAAAGGCAAAGAATCTGTTTTCCCTTATAGCCTCTGGAGTGTAACCTTGCTGATATCTTGATTTCAGACTCTAGCCTCTGAAACTGTGAGAAAATACATTTCTGTTGTTTTAAGCCCAATTTTGTGATAATATTGGGGCACCTACAAGAATGCAACATAGCACCTTTGTGCTAGCAATCATGGGAAGCTATTAGCACCACTAGGTCTGGAGTGTCAGTGGAAGGAGTGACTACCAGCAACTGGAGAGAGCTGTAGCTGTAGCTCTGGTTATAGCCCTAGCAGGGAGACCCTAAACAAGTGCTGTGAGTAGAGGAATATTCTCAACAGGAAGGGAGCCAGGAGTGTGAATACCGTGGCCTCTGCTTCCCTCTGTCTTCTTATCTTACTTCTGTGATTCCTGTTAAATCCAGGTGGAAGCTTGGCGGCAGGGCAGTCTGGTTGATACCATTCCTAGAAATCAGCCTCCCCTGGAGAGAGAAGAGTATAACAAGATGGACAAGGGTGAACAGAGAGTATCCAACATAAATATCTGTACTCTAGGTTGGTCACTTCAGGATGACAAAAAGATTATCGGCTCAAGAGTCAGAAGACTTGGATTCTAGTCATAGCTTATGTCATTAGCTATGGGTGCACTTAGTTATTTCTGAGTTTCATTTTTTAATCTATCAAAAAATATTTGCCTTAAAACTTTAGAAGACTTTAGAAACTAAGACCTAGCAGGAGAAGAGGATTTAGGTGTGCCACTTGACTGAGCAGGTCAAAATAAGGATGCCCCCTCACATGTTTTAGTGCTTGTGATGATTTTTGAGGCTGTATAGAAGAACCTACTGTTACACATTGAGAGAAGTGGGAAATGCTCCCAAGTATGAGGTGACAGAAAACAAACAAACAAACAACTCCCTTCCTGGACTGGGGGCTCTCATCTTCGGAAATACTGTGTGGCTTTCTGTGTCCTACTGTGCTGGTTTCTATGTTTCCTGCCCCATCCTCCACCCCTACTTCACCCAGGCCTCAAAAAATCAAGTCAAAAGTCCATTTCTGAGGTATGCCTTTCATGACTACCTAAAGTAGACCAAATCTTAGCATTTTTTTGGCCACTTGTGCGCTTTATACATTTCGGTATTATTTCACTGTATTTGTTACTAAAATACATGTTTGACTCTGTCCTTTGACAGTAAGCTCCTTGAGGGCAAGGAAAGTGTTGTCTTTATCTTTGATTCTTAGCACAGTTCTTGGTTCCAAGTGGATCTTTAGTATTATTTGTCAAATGAATGAATGGAATAGCAAAAAGTCCCTGAAATTTTCTAAGGGGATGACTTCTTCTGAATCTAGATATATCCAACTATTTATATTATGTGCTTAGATTCACTCTAGAATTCAAAAACAGGTCAGTCAAAACTTATCAATTCAGGCTGGCTCTTGACTGTCCCAGTGTTTTCCACCTACCAAAATGTTCCCATGGCATTTTGGACAAGTATCAGTGCAGAATATATCACAGTGCATAAAACCGTCTTCTTTGTGTAAGTGTTCCCAACTATACTGGGAGCCCCTGAGGATGGAAAGCCTGTCTTGCTGTATTCCTAGCACATACCACAATGTCTGACACAGAATAGATAATCAATTAAAATTTATTAAAGTTAACTGAATGTCTACATAATTGAAGTTAATTTTATTATATATTTGACTATTGCCACAGCATGTAAGAGAAACGGCTAGATGGATTTTTACCAGTTTTTGACACTATGTAATTCTGTGATGTGAATTTAAAAAGACATGCAGCAGGCAGCCCAGGTGGCTCAGTGGTTTAGCGCCACCTTCAGCCCAGGGCGTGATCCTGGAGGCCCAGGGTTGAGTCCCTTCTCCCTCTGCCTGTGTTTCTGCCTCTCTCTCTCTCTCTCTCTATCTCTCTTTCTGTGTCTTTCATAAATAAATAAATAAAATCTTTAAAAAAATAAAAAGATATGTAGCATATGCAAGATTTATTTTTGGAGGAGTCCTAGGAAGAAACTCAAAGAGTCATTATACTGGAGTGGTTGAAACTGAGGAGCACAGAAGAGTCCATAGGATTTTGGATGCCTGAGAGACATGGCATATGCATGAGAAAACATATAGTGCTTTCAAACAGACCCCCAAAGTGAAAATCACTAGGGTAGATGCTTTCAATAGTCAGCGTTGATTTGTGTTGAGTGGCTTCTCAGTTTGGGCATCTCTGTGTTGCTTGCTCCAGGGTGACTAGCCATAGGGACTTCTAACAGAAGATAATGAGTCCTTCTAGCAACAGGAGACAGCCAACTAATCTTTATGATGGCAAGTGCTTTACAAGAACCTTCTTATACATTAGTCTATTTGTTCCTCCCAATAATTCTGTTAGGAATTTATTTAATCCTTAATTTATATGAGGAAGCCAAGGCCCAGAAAGTGACTTGTCTAAGCTCACAGAACTAATGTATAGTCAACTAGAATGCATGCCAACATTTTCTAATGACAAAGATTATTTCATTAAATTAACACTCCTTTCCCCAATGAAAGTTGCTAAAGAATGTCAGTCTTCCAGTGGATTCAGTTCTGATGGGTCAGGGTCTTCCTTCTCCCTCCTATTGATAGATATAAATGTTAATGAGTAAGAAGCCAAGGTAACCTGTGGCTTACTCTCCTGCATGATGTAGCCCTTGTCTCTTAGCAAGTTTTAATTTTGTTTTATGATTGGGAGTAAAGACACAGAAATGTAGAGAGAAACTTCTGAGATGAATGAAGCTCAAAAAGCAGTTTTCTGAATGTAGCTAACTCCTTACAATTTTTTTTCTCTTACCATATCTGCATTAAACAATGAACAGAAACTAGACTGAGCTGGGCAGGGGAGACTCAGAAGTTTAATGACAGGTGCTAGAAGTAATGGGGGTCTATTACATACTGTCAGGCAGTGTGTCTCTACCTTCAGCTTCTTGTCAGGCTTGGACATTAATCAGTTGCCTCCTGGTTATGAGTCTCTCTGACATGGCGACTGTCATTCAGTCTCATTTGCCACCAATTACTTTCCCCTTCCTCCTGCCAAATATAGTTGGAGTGACAGTAAGTGATTTCAAATGATAAGTTTTGATTAATCCATTGTGGTGTGGTTGAAAGAGGAATGAACTGATAGGAAAAGGTGATCAGTAAGCAGTCTGAGAAGATTAGAAGGACATCTAGGCAGTTTGGGTCTCTGCTAAGTGAAAAACCTGAGTATTTTGTCACTTCCAAAAGTGACTTTGGAAAAAAATATTTATCTCTTTGAGTCTCAATTTCTTCTGAGTAAAATTATAGCACTTGCCATGTAGCATTGTGAGAATTCAGTGCCTGACAATGTGACATTTAGCATCTGTAAGTGCTCATTAATAGTGGCTTTTAACAAACTACAGTCTCAACATTGGCTGCACCTTAGAATTATCTGAGGAGTTTTTAAAAAATCCCAGTGCCCATGCCATACCCCAAGCCAATCAAATATGAATCTCTGGTGTTGGGTATCAACAATTTTTAAAGTCCCCCTTGGTGATTCTAGTGTATGACTATGGACTACCGTTAAAATATATTTTAGCCCATAAAATTTCATCTTGTGCAGACTCTGGTTAAAAATGAATAATGGAATGAAGTTAAATGCTGTTTAAGTTCAGTCACATGCCAGGTGCCTTTCATAATATTCCCATTTTATGGGTGAGCAAACTGAGGGGTTTCAAGGGTTTAGAGTAGTATATGACAGAGCTGGAATTCTGATGCAGGGACTCCAAATTTCCATAAATACAGTTTCCTCTACACTTAGGCCCCATACTTTCTAAGCTAGTCTGGTGGTCTGGTGCTTGAATTTAGTTCAGTATCTGCTTTTCTTGTTAAGTTCTGGAATAAGCCCTGCAAGAAGAAACCAGGTAAGTGATATGAAGTTTTAATTGCTCTTTCCCCATTATCACACAGCTAAAGGAGATTATAGCTGATAGAGTTTAGTTACCTGACTGAGAGGAGGCCTGGGAACCAGATGTGCATAGAGATTCTGTTCTTATTGCCTGTTAATCAGGTGGTTTTAGGAAAGTCACATATCTTCTCTAAGACTTCCATCCTCATCTGTCAAAAGGCAATATAGACTATGTCCAAACAAAAACTTGCACATGGATGTTTATTAGTAGCTTTATTCATAACTGCCAAAACTTGGAAGCAACTAAGCTATCCTTTAGTAGGTGAATGGATAAATAAACTGTGATACATTCAGACAATGGAATATCATTTTTCCCTGAAAAAAAGAACTATCAATCCATGAAAAGACATGGAGGAAACTTAAATGCATATTACCAAGCAAAATAACTAATGTGAAAAGACTACATACTATATGATTCCAATGATGTGACATGTGGGAAAAGCAAAACTGTAAAGATGTAAAAAGATCAGTTGTCCCCAGGGGTTGAGAAGGGGAAGGAATGATTCTGCAGAGCACAGAGGGTTTTAGGGCAGTGAAACTATTCTGTATGGTATTATAGTGGTACATGTTATTATACATTTATTCAAACCCATAGAATGTACAAAAACAAAGGTGAAAATTTATATAAACTGTGGATTTTGAGGATACTTATGATGTGTCAGTGTAGGTTCATCAACTGTAGCAGATTTACCACTCTGGTGGAAGATGTTGATAATAGGGAAGCAATGCGTGTGTGGAAGCAGAAAATATATGGGAAATCTCTGTGTCTTCTGTTTAATATTGCTGTGAACCCAAAACTATTCTAAAGAATAAAGTCTATTAAAGAAAAAAGGCAACAGACTTGAAAATTCTGATTATTTCTTCCTTATTTTTGAAGGTAAAATTAGGGAAATGTATTGAAATCTCATGCAGGACTCCTTCTAACCTCTTATATTCTTTCCCTAAAAAATTCAAGGCAAGCCAGACATAAACCAAGGAGGAGTCTTTTCTCATCATCATGGGCTAGGTTAGGTGTCCAAGGCCACAGAATAAAAAGTATATTGGGAGGAAGAAGAGTAGTAGCCAGTGTTGGGGACCTGCAAATTCTCCACTATGGAGCTTCCCAACCAGTGACCTAGAAGAGTGACAAGTATAGAAAGATCTTGACTTTGTTCTTGAGGTAGCCATGAAGGGCCTAGGATAGCCAGAGCCATAGACTGTCCTCTCTGGCCTGCAGAGCCTAGTCCATATCCCTGAGTCATGGGATACTATCACACTCTTTGTGGGGTAGGATAAGAAGAAGACATGATAATCACTGGTTTTGTCTGTCTTGTCTTCTCACTCACCTCCACTGAAGTCTGTTCTGGTAGTTAGGCATTATGGAGGCTCCAGGGAGAATATTTACCACAGCACTCTGTTGTCAGTTCTAGCCACAGGATCTTGGTACACTGAGGTGGCTTAGCAGTAACCTTAGGAGCCACAGAAGATCCACTGAGGGCTGAATTACTGATCGTGGACCCCCTGTGCTGGGTGATAATGGCACTGCCCAGGTACCTTAGTCCAGGCCCAGATTTGCAAAGAATGCTGTGAAAGATGGTAGCTTTTATAGTTGCAGTGATGGTTTTATGCTTAAAAGTTTTTATTACTTTACAAGGAAGGACGAAGAATTGGCCACTGGAGTCTGCCCTTCTAAAGGAAAAACAGCAAATTTTTGATAGATTTCGCTACATTGAAAAATAATTCTGAGACATTAAATCAACTGTACTAGAAGTTAGACTGAGAACCAAGTCTCAGTTCTAGCATGAATAAAGAGCTTAAAAGCTGAGCTTCTTTACTTTGTCTTAAAAAAATTCTTATAATAAACATGGAAAGGAGAGAAATCTGAATGTTTACAACAAGTTTGGCTGGTGACTGACATTACAGGTAAGCCTCAGCCCTCAGAAGACTCAAGCAAAATCAACATCAAGTATTTGCAAGCAAAATATCCCTTAAACTCTTCTATGGGAAATACTTCATATCGCTTACCTGGTTTCTTCTTGCAGGGCTTATTCCAGAACTTAACAAGAAAAGCAGATACTGAACTAAATTCAAGCACCAGACCGCCAGACCTGCTTAGAAAGTATGGGGCCTAAGTGTAGAGGAAACTGTATTTATGGAAATTTGGAGTTCCTGCATCAGAATTCCAGCTCTGTCATATACTACTCTAAACCCTTGAAACCCCTCAGTTTGCTCACCCATAAAATGGGAATATTATGAAAGGCACCTGGCATGTGACTGAACTTAAACAGCATTTAACTTCATTCCATTATTCATTTTTAACCAGAGTCTGCACAAGATGAAAGTAAGGACAAAGCTCCCTAAGATTCTGCTCTACAAGGGTTGTCCCCTGTGCAGCACTACCCTCAAATGTCAATACGGAATGTCAGAACATCAACTACTAGATTTGGCTGTCTGTCCACACAACCTGGAAACACAAGTGGATCACATCCAAGTTGACCTGCTTCCCCTGAATTTACTTTGAAGATCCAGAATAACAGTGGGATGTTTCTGTCTCTCTCTCCCAAGTATTCTTTTGTCTCTTTTAGTATCATTCTGTTAAGGGACTATACAGTGATTCAGTTTGAAATCTGATAGGTTGTAATTGTTAGTATAATAAACTAGAGTTTTAGAATATAATATGAGGGGCACCTCGGTGGCTCAGTCGTTAAGATGTCATGATCCCAAGGTCTTGGGATCCAGCTCCTCAGGGGGCTCCCTGCTCAGTGGGAGTCTGCTTCTCCCTCTCCCTCTGTCATTCTCCTGCTTGTGCTTTCTCTCTATCCCTCCCTTTCTCTCTGTCAAATAAATAAATAAATAAAGTCTTTAAATAAATATAATATAATATGAATCTTATAGATTAATTGATTTCATTTTATTCAATTCACAGACAATATAGTTAGAGTATTTTTGTTGTCATTAACTAAAATGAGCCAGATACATATACACAGTATCTGTATTCTTGTTTACCATGTCCCCATAAGAACAAGTATCATAAGAATTTTACATGAAGTTTCACCAGGAGAAACATTTCAAATTCAAGGTTTATTTCTATATAACAAGGGCTCATTACCCTGTGGCTATAATATTGATATTATTTCCTTTATAACTTTGGTTTATAAAGAAGCCAAGAAGTTTTCAATAAAAGACATAAACCTACATTTCTGAAGTTACTTTTGTTTCGCACTGGTTATGTGCATGAGAAATTAATTATCCAGTATTACTAAGCTATTGTGGAAATTAGTAGATAAAAAGTACATTGTAGAATTCCACACTGTTGTCTGCTTTTTAATGATCTAATCCCTTTTTGTAGTTACAATGAACGTGCAGCCCAGAGAAGTGCTAACTTTCTTAGCAAGGTAGGAAGTCCATGCCAGGGGTGGAAAGATATCCCAGGTTTTCTGAATCCTGATACTGTTCTTTTTCATGTAAATGATGGTCTTTATTCTCAATCTGTTGAGGTAACTGCTAGTCATGAAATATATCCTGTACTTAATTATTAGCAACTAGAAAATTAACTCAACTCACAGTGGATATCTATACATTTCTATAATTGGAAGATTCAGCATCAATTACTGTGTTGAAGTCTTTTGTAGAGTACCAGCCTGTCAGGTCACCTAAATAATTCTATTACATTTACAGATTACTAGTCACTGTATCATTTGGTTTATGTGGGGGTTATATGGTTAATATGTGGTGTGAGTTGGGAAGGAAATATTTAAGTCAATGCTTATTTGTTCCCAAGCTTTGGACATTGAGTGATAATTGAAACTTGAACTGGAAGGCTTATAGAATATTTAATTTTAGGATTTGGGAACTTACAATAAAGTCATTTTGTTTTTACAGCTAAATGTGTCTGCAAGGTCAGTGATTGTTACTTAGAGCTGCAATTTCTGATAATCCTTATGGTTTGGCAGGGAATTCATTCCAGAGTACATACCCATGCATATCTTCAGAAGGAAATAGCCTGGCATGGATTTCTGTATGTATGATGTGTGGCCAGGGACCTGGATTACTTTAGTGAGTGTATGGAGGCTGAATGACTATTATATTTCCTATTATATATACATGGTCACTGTTCATCAAATACATTGCAGTGCATCAAAAATGACAGGGCCTTTGTGCTGAAGTGCAGTGGGGGCTTTATATGGAAAAGTCTTATGAAGGAACCTGAAGGAAGTCAGTAACAGGAGTAGGAATTGATAGAATGGGATTGGATTAGGAAAACCTGGAAAGTACTGATGTTAAAAAAAAAAACAAAAAAAGACCTTGGAGTCTTGCTAGTGGATGATAAATTAGATATGGATTTGTAAGGGGCAAGCAAAATAAGCTCATGCTGTTGTTGGCAATGGGGAGTAAGTCAAGAACCACAGTATTTGAGATATAACTCTCATATCTTTTTTTAAAAAACAATTATTCTTATCCTACTATTCCCTTTTCCTTAATTTATGGAGACCACCTACCCTGGATTTTTCTGTAGTGTTAGAAATATTGCTAGTTTTTTGGGGGGGAAAGGCTGACAGAGTGTGGGATTTTATTTCTGGGGCATCTCATTCCACAGCTTTTACATATAGCATTTAATGAGGTAAAAATGACTTCACAGTTAACAAAAATGAAATAAAAGAAAGCAGATCCATCTTTTCTGAAGTAAGTAATTTCATTTCCCTACTAATTAGATGTGAAGAAATAACCTTATTCTGGGTAAGAAAAGACCAACTTCTGTAGAAGAGTCAACATGAGCCCACCAGCATTTCACATAAGTCTGAGTGCCAGTTGGCAATAGAGGAGATTTAGGATTTTGTGTTTGTGGCCAATACCAAAGGGTGTGTAAATGGTTGACCTAGAGCTCTTGCTTGTCTTAAAGAATTAGTGACTGGATTTAGAAAGTTGAGAGCACAAATTTGATTTGACTAAAAAGATCCAGGTAATTCCTTTGTCAGCTGTACACTGACATCCACAGATTGTTTATGATAATGGACTGCATAGAAACAATTATTTATTTGGCCCTTTGTAGTTTATATATGTACAATAATAAATATAGAAATTGTTCTCCAAAGTCTAAAATATTGCTATATTTAAGTGTAGAATTCTGAACAAAGTTTCTATAGGAGGGTGAAAGATAATGAAGCAATTACATACTGAATATGTCTTTAAGGATTTCTATTTATTCAAGAAAAGTGACCACAGAGATCTAGTTTTAGATAATTTAAATGCAATAGAGCCCCCAAAAATCTGTTGGTAGGAAAATCACTATTGTAGTAAAATAACTTTTCTTCTCCTTCATTGCTGTATTTTTTTTAAGATTTTATTTATTTGTTCATGAGAGACACAAAGAAAGAGAGAGGCAGAGAGAGAAGCAGGTTCCATGCAGGGAGCCCAATGTGGGACTCGATTTTGGGACTCCAGGATTATGCCTGGGCCAAGGGCTGGTGCTAAACCGCTTATTTGTCTGAGGATCCAGGGATCCCCATCCTTCATTGCTGTATTTTATGGCATACTTGCATTGCATTCATTTATCGCTCTATTTGTTGAGTGTTTATGATGGTGATGTACTAGACACTATAGTGAATATAGAAAAGTATAAAACCTGTTGTTTTGTTTTGTTTTGTTGTTTTGTTTTTTTGTTTTTTTGTTTTTTTTTACTCTGGAAGAAAAAAGAATGGTAAAGTGATGTGCTGACCAGTGTAAATTGCTAGTGTTTATTAAACACTTTGATTGTAGCAAGTTATTTACAGTTATATTCAAGTTATATTCAGTTTCTTCATCTATAAATGGAATAGCAGTGTCTGCAAAAAAAAAGATTTTTCCTGCAATTAATTTTATGATGTGTCTATATGCTCATACAGTGCCTCATACCTAGTAAGCGCTCCATAAATTTAAATTCTCTTCTCTCTTTTAAATAATACTATGGATAGCACATGGTGATTGTTAAAAGTCCTCAGAAGGGAAAGATTTGAAGGTAATGAAATAGAAATGCTTTTGCTAAAGATACTTTAAGAGAAAGACAAACTCAATATTATACATTTTTTGGAATAGATCTTTAAAACAAGAGAGTCCCCCAGTAAGTAGACATTGACACTTTCTCCCGTAGATAAACCAATGCAGCTTTGTAACAAAAAAGGGCAAATGTGGAGAGTGTAGTATAGTGACTAAAGGCCTATGCTTTGGCCTTAGAAAGAACTGGGTTCTTACCTGGCTCCATCTATTATTTTCTTTGTGATCTCAGGAAAGTTACATAAACTCTAAGCATCAGTTACCTCACCTGTTAAGTGGGATAATGGTACCTACCTCAGTGGGAGAAGTAAAACAATTGATTACGTAGAAAGTGCTCAGAACACAGCCTGACGGTCACTGTATAAGCATTAGTTTATGTTAACATCTCTGAACTCAGAATGCACCTTACAATCAATAACATGTTCAGTTCAATTAGCTGGAGTATCTTAGAAAACAGAGCCTGAAATCAAAATTATATATTTTCTTTTGGGTAGGGAAGCGGTGAGAGGTGTAGATTGCAGTCCCAAAGAGTGAGAGAGAAAAGAAAGTGAGTCAGGAAAGGAGAGAAGTAAAAAGCAAAAATAGGGGATCCATTACCATGCTGGCTATAATTTCACGAAACACCCAGACAGTTCTAGGTCAGAAAGGATGTGACTGGAAAAACCTTATGGAACCACTGCATCTCACATTTTGGTATGTATGGGGGAATGGTGAACAATTTCCTTCCTCTCTCTTGTTTTTTCACTGGTCAAAGTTTGGTTTAATTCCCCCCATTCCTGAGGTTTGTTATCTGATGTCTCCCCTGGGGAAAAGAGAGCTTACAGGGGTCTGGGTGGATTGGACCTGAGTGCTGGAGCTATGGAGGTCACACCATAGTGAACATGATAGAGGCCATGCTGAAGCTGGATGTTTGCATATTGGAAAACTGATTCACTTTCTAGGCTGTGTGCCCCACTAGGCTTAGGTGGTCACATCTGTATAACCAGGCAACTGCTGGAGATGTCGCTGGACCTGGAAGCAGGACAAGCAGCCTAGGCTTGGGAGGCAGGTGAGACTGAGCATATCTGATGAAGAATACAACTGGGTCCAAGAAAAAGACACATGCATTAATTTACGGCATTTTATGTTCAGTTAAATACCAAATATTAGCACCAACTTCCTTGGGTTGTTTTAAGGACTAAATGAACTTAACATAGAGTTGGTACATAGCAAGTTCTCATTCAGTTTCATGTTAGCAATATTTTAGCTCTTATTCTTAGAAAGTTAGGGTGACAAAAAAGGTTAAGGTAAGGTGATAGAAAGAAAAATGAAGCTGTAAGACTGATGCAAAAGAACCCTGACAGGAAGGTAAAGGTGGCCTACTTATTCTTGAACTTCATTGTCTTTATTTCCTACCCTGGGTATAGTCAGTTTTTCAAGCCTGTCTCAGCAGGCTTATTATTATTATTATTATTATTATTATTATTATTATCTTCTTTTAAACCAATGATACTTTAATTTTAATTTTAGGGGGGAAAGGCAATTTTCTTCAGTTAGTATATCCCCACTTAATTATGTGAAAATTATTTGAATAATTTTGACTCACAATCTTTTTCAGCAAGTGTCTATTTGCTCAATGTACCAAGCTGTGTAGATGACATGAAAAACGGTGAAAGAGACTAGCAATTTTTCATAGTAAATTCCCAAGAATGTCCACCTGCAAATTGATTTTAACTTCATGCTACTCAGTTTAGGAGCATGCTTCATTGAAACTCAGCATGAACCTGAAGAACTTCTTTTGGAAGAGAATGGCCCTTGATGAGCCATGCATTTTTCAGTGTCTGGAGGTTAAACTGGTTTTAATTTTATGTAGTTCCATGGTTGTATTCTAGTTTTCAATGTAGTCCTGAGTTTCAGAGCTCATTAATGTCTTTCATTGCTTTTGCTTTACAACTGAATCAAATCTCCACAAATTAGATGTTCATACTATCCAATGATAGGATTCCTCTTCTCAATTTACATAAACCCATAATCACAGGGCATCAAAGAGATCTGTGATCTATAGAAATGCCTGATACTAAAGACTTTTGTGTGTATAATGTTTTTCCAGATTCTTTTCAAGCCATTTTATGGATAATATGGTATATCTTTAATTTAGGGAGCATACAACATATGCTGATGAGATACCTCTTGTGTAGACTGAATATTAAGAACTAGGGATAAGCACTTCCAGGTTTTGCTATACATACAAGCTTAAGTATACGTCAAATCATTTTGCAAAGGACATGTAATTCTTTATGCACGTACATTTCAAAATATCATTCCATGGCTGCAAAGCAAAAACTCTAAATCTTGAACTCAATCCATTTGGAAAACTCAACTACTATGTAGTCTTCTTTACCATGCATGTGCCAAATAATCTATAATTGTAACTTTCCCTTTATCATCAATTGTCAGGGTTTGTATGTGTGTGTGTGTGTGTGTGAAATGATATTTAATTCAAGCTTAATGCCAAAATAACACACAGATCCCAATTAGAAGCAGGATACAATAAAAAATTTATAGAGGAGTCAAAGCAGAATTCAAGTGACTGAAGATGCTGCTGACAGGTAGAGAATTTTGCTTCATCCTCCTGTTGGGTAAGACTATCCTTGACTGCACTGCTGACTTACCTTTTCTTTGAAATTATACTGAACTCCTCTTCAAAATATGTAAATTATATATCCTGGGTGGAAAGAAATAAGAGGGCAGCCTGGGTGGCTCAGCGGGTTAGCGCTGCCTTTGGCCCAGAGCCTGATCCTAGGGACCTGGGATCAAGTTCCACATTAGGCTCCCTGCATAGAGCCTGCTTCTCCCTCTGCCTGTGTCTCTGCCTCTCTCTCTCTCTGTGTGTGTCTCTCATGAATAAATAAGTAAAAATCGTGAAAGAAAGAAAGAAAGAAAGAAAGAAAGAAAGAAAGAAAGAAAGAAAGAGAAAGAAGAGGACTGTTGGTCATTGCTCTTATATTACAATCTTTCAACAATCCCCTATTTCCTTTAGGGTAAAAGACAAACTCTGTATCTAGGTACTATGGACCAAATTTTGTCCCCCCCTAACTCACAATGTGAAGGTATTTGAAGATAAGATTTTTAAGATAGTTAAATCTTTAAGATTAAATAAATAAAATTAAATACAGGCACAAGGATGGGGCCTTGTAAGAAGAAACACCATAGCTCCTTCAAAATAAAACCTACAATGCCAACACTTTGATCTCAGGTTTCTATCTTCCATTTCTGAGAAGAAATGAAAATGTGTTGTTTAAGTCACCAAAGTCTATGGTATTATGTATGTGTATATGTATTATGTATGTGTATGGCAGCCTGAGCTGGCTCAAACAAGTTTGTACTGTACAGGATCTGGCTATCTCTGTAGGTTTTCTTTTCTTTTTCTCTTCTTTCTCTTTCTTTCTTTCTTTCTTTCTTTCTTTCTTTCTTTCTTTCTTTCTTTCTTTCTTTTTTAAAGAGGGGAGGGAGAGAGAGGGATCATGGGGTAAAGGGCACAGGGAAAGAGGTAAGTAGACTCCTCACCCCAAGGAGTGCAGAGGCCAATGCAGGCTCCATCTCATGACCCTGAGATCATGACCTGAGCCAAAATCAAGAGTTGGATGCTTAACCAACTAAGCCACCCATCTCTGTAGTTTTTCAAACTTATCCTCTTTCTTTTGCCCATTCACCCCAAACCACACTCCTTGGTAGCCAGATTCACCCACGCCCTTCCTTTACTATTCAGCTAATTTTCACTTATTATGAAAGGCACACCTGAAATGGAATTTGGAATAGAAGCTCTGCCTACCACTCCAGGTGGAGTTCTAGTGTCTTGCCTCTGTGTTCTTTTAGAACTTGTACATAAATAAGAGCCATTTTAACACAATTCTACAATTTGTGACTCATTGTACTGACCCTGAAGGCAAAAATTTCATTCTCACGTTATTTAAATTTCTGAAACTTAGGGAAGAATGGGTTAATGGTTAAGGTTTAAGACTTCAGAGTTAGCATCTAGATCTTTTGCTTATTAACTTGGGCAAATTACTCAACTTTTTTAGTTTCTTTATCTGTAAAAAATTAAAAAAAAAATTGTGACTGGAGGGCATGTTACAATACAAATGGCTGGGCCACATTAGGATTTCAGATTTGGTAGATCTAAGTGAGTGGGGTACAGGAATTACGTTTCTAATATGTACCCAGGCTGTGAGAATCATGATGATTTGAGATTCATGACAAAGTGATTCATATATTCATTATACACATATTTATTAAATATCTTTGAGTTGTGGATTGGCATTAGAGATACAGGAGTGATTAAGTCAAAGTTTCTTTCTTCAGAGACCTTAAAAATCTCTGTTGGAAGTAGATGTAAAGTAATAAATTAATAATAAAACCAATAAGAATACTTCAATGTGAGAGTGATAGAGAGCTTTTTGAGGAGTCCTTAATTAGATTTTGGTGAGGAAAGGCTTGTCTTGAGTAGGGGATATTTAAGACCTGTGGATAGGAAGGAGTCTGTCTACTGTGTTTGAGAGTGTGGAAAAGAGGTTCATAGAGGGGAAAGCAAGTATAAAGTCTCAGAGGCAGGGCGGAGCCTGGGTTTTTCAAGAAGCACTAAGAAATCCTATTTGGCTTCAGGATAGAATTTACAAAGGAAGGATAGAATGTACAAAGGGAGATAAAGTGAGATAGGCAGGAGCCAGACCACCTAGTTAGTGTCTTACAGACTATACAGTGTTTGGATTCTATTCAGAGTACGACATGTTTAAGCAGAAGAGGAGAGTCATCTACTTTGTTTGAAAAGATGATTGGCTGCTATGTGAAAGGCTATAGTGGGTAAGAATAACAGTCGTCATCAGACTTTGCCAAAGTTCAGGGAAGAAATACATATGAAGAGCACTGGACAAGATTTGAGGAGTTTGAAAGCAGAGCTCGTAGGACTGGGTGATGGATTAGGTGTGGTGATTAGGGGAAGAGTCAATAGAAATTAGATTTTCAATAAAAGAATTATAGATTATTGAAATGCTTTCAAAAATGTCTATTGGTTCCATCCTGACATTTAGTTTATTAAAAATAGTAAGTCATCATGGATAGCATATTTATTTATTTATTTCCTAGATAGGAAACTGCTGACTTAAGCTGCCAAGATATTTCAGGCCTTGTATGAGAAAGTGGGCATACATCAGGAACACTCATGATGAGCTCATTAGAGGAGGTTCTGATGGAATTTGGAATGAACACACTGCTACCCTGAATTCTTTATTGTGCTGCAAATCAAAGCTCCAGTAGTAAGGACAATGAGTCATCTGGAAAAGAAAGGGAGATGAGCAGTGGCACCAGTTTTTTTCTCCTTCCTAATCTTTATATCTTCTCTATATAAGCCCTGGTTTCTAGTCCTCTTAAAATTTCCTTTTTGAACTTAAACACAATAGTAATTTAAAAAATAGGTAGAAACTAACATGTTCAACAATAGGAGATTGGTTAAACACATTTTGATACATGAAAATGGAATACTTAAAGCTAGATGCTGTTTGACATATGACCTAAGGCATTTTCTCTTGGCTCTTATCTGCCCCTGCCCTTCCTCCATGACTACTGTGCCTTCAGGTTGAGCTTATGGCCCCTTTGAAGAAAACAGAGACATAAGAAGTCATTGCTTTAAGATTCAAACAATTCTATTTTAAAATTAGTAGCTAGATTTTCAACTCAGGCAGAATTTTATATATGAAGAACCAATGCCTATAAGGTTGACTATCCAGAAATCAAAGAAAAACTGAGGGGATAATGTGATATAAAGGAGATTTCTGTCACCTATTAAAGGGAAATTTGCCACCTATTAAAGAGAATTGTGGGTGACTAGAATAAAGCCAAAGAGAGAAGATTAGGTCAAAAATAGAGAAGCAAATGTTATGGCTTTTTTTTTTTTTTTCTTTTTCCTTTGTAGTTGAATCCTTATGGTGGAGGGGGAAACATCCTTAAATTGGGGGAATTCAAAGAATATCAGGGCTGGTATCCTAAAGCCTTTGGCATAATCTGGGAAGGATGAAAATTTCTCAGAGGCATTTCCAGCTCATCACAGTCCTTTTCCAACATGCCATCAGAATGATAAAATGAGTATGGGAGGTGCCGAGGCATGTGGGGCTGAGAGACTCTCACAGTGTCATGAATACTCTATCGTGAAGTAGAATAAACAGCTGAGAATTCTCAAGCTTTTTAAGTAGAGTGTAGTTACGGTAAGACCAATGGTATTTAAGAATTTGGGATTTAGGACTGGAAAGGTACAATGATGTGATTAAGAGCAGAGCTAAGGGCAAGCTCTGCAGTCACTAGCAGTGAGTCATAATACAACTCCCAAAAGGTGAGATGGTATAAGCCATACTCAGACAGATACCAGTGAAGGGCAGCTAGTGACTAGTCAGCCTAAGCTGTGCTCTAGGGAATGAATACTGCAGGCATCTGAAAGACATCAAAAAGCCCAGATGCCTTTCATGTAATGCTACCAGAATGTCATCATTGCATTGAGACACCTTCCTGGGAAGGAGAAACCCAAGAAAGGTGGGAGAAACGCTGAGAGACAAAGGAATTACCTGGAAGTGAATGTTTTAGGTAGGAAGATAGCAGTACTTACACTTCACACATTTAATGTGTAATCTTCAGTGGGAATGAGAGCTCAACAATGCAAAGGGATAATGGAAACTAAAAGAAGTCTCTCTCTCTCTCTCTCTCTCTCTCTCTCTTTTTTTTTTTTTTTTAAGTGGCAGTGCTGGATTAGAAGTCTTCTGATACGCATGGCTATATTTAAGATTTTTGTACATTTGTGCAAACCTTTAATCCAGCTACATTTATACTATGTAATCATTTATAAATTACTGGAACAGAACACTTACTGATACAAAACACTTTACATTGTTAAAGTTTAAAATGAAAAGAAGGCCACAGAATGCTATTTATAATGTGAAAAATTTGTGTAAAAAAAGAGCACAAAAATGTTATACATCAAAACTTAAATTATTACCTGTGGGTGATGGAATTATGAGTAATTTTTCCTTTTCCTTTTGATTCTCTTAGTTTCCTCCATATTTACAAAATGGTTTTTAAAATCAACTTTATGGATATACAACTTACATAATGAAGTGCAGAGATTTTAGGTACACAGTTTATAATCAGTTTTGACAAACTTTTTTTTTTTTAAGATTTTATTCATGAGAGAGGCAGAGACAGGCAGAAGCAGAAGCAGTCTCCCTGTGGGGAGCCCAATACAAGACTCAATCTCAGGACCCCAGGATCATGCCCTGAGCCAAAGGCAGATGCTCAACTATGGAGCCACACAGGCGTCACAGTTCTGACAAACTTATGTACCTGTGAAAACATCACTCCTATCAATAGCCTAGATATTCACCTGTGTTCTTTTATAAGTTCTCCTCTGCCCCAAGAAAATACAGGTCTGATTTTTAGCACTATAAACTTTATAGAATTTGTGTTTGGCTTCTTTGGGTGAATAATGTTTATAAAGTTTACTCAGGATGTTTTGTTTACCAGAAATTTATTTTTTAAAAATTTGTAACATTCAGTTATTTGAATATATCATAGTTTGTTTATGCATTCACCTATCAAAGGATATTTGGATTGTTTCTAGCTTTTTAATTACTTTCTTTTTAATTAGTTTAAACATTACAATATAAAAATCTTAAATTATTGCAGTGCCCTTAGAAATTTACATTGAAACACTCCACTCTTTGGGGCACCTGGATGGCTCAGTGGTTGAGCATCTGCCTTTGGCTCAGGGTATGATCCCGGGATCTTGGGATCGAGTCCTGTATCAGGCTCCCCACAGGGAGTCTGCTTCTCCCTCTGCCTATGTCTCTGTCTCTCTCTCTCTGTGTCTCTCATGAATGAATAAATAAAATCCTTTAAAAAAAAAGGAACACTTCACTCTTCAAAAATCTTATTTCATAAGTGTATAAATCTTATAAAAGTTTAATTCCACTTACCCTATCCTTTATTCTATTGTTTCCATATACTTTAATTCTTCATACATTAAAAGACATGTAGTACAATGTTATTTTTGTTTCAGTCATTTGCCTTTTAAATAAATTAAAATAAGAAAAATGCTAATCTTTCATTTCAGCACAAATTACTCTTGTCTAAGTTCTTCTTTCCTTTATGTAGATCAGTTTCCAACCTCTGTCATTTTCTTTCAGCCCCCCAAAAATTCCTTTGGCAGTTTTTATGGTACAGATATGTTGGCAATACATTCTTTCAACTTTCATTCATCTGAAAATGTCTTTGTTTTATCCTTACTTTCATGGGATATGTTCACTGGACATATAATTCTGAGTGGACTATCCCTCCCTCTGTTCCTTCTCCCCTTCTGCAAATTTGTTCTTTAAAGGTGTCACTCCTTTGTCTTCTGACATGCATTATTTCTAGTCCATCATCACTATTTTTTTCCCTCTTGTATATAGTGTGCCATTTGTCTCTGGAGGGCTTTTAAGAGTTTTCTCTTTATCTTTGATTTTCAGTGGTATAACTGTGATGTGAATATCACTGGAAATTAGATAAACTTGTTGAATCTTTACATTGATATTTTTTTACCAAATTTGGGGAAAATTAGACCACAACTCCTTTAAATATTTTTTTTCTGCCTCCTTTCTCTTTCTTTGTACTATGGAATTCTAATTACATATATGTCAACTCCTTGATGTCCTACAGATCAGTAAGGCTCTTTTTTCTATATTGTCTCTTTTTCAGTCAGAGTGATTAATTTCTATGAATATGTTGTTAAGTTTATTGACTCTTCCTACTGCTACTTCCAATAATTTATTAATGTCAAGCAGTGAAAATTTAAACATTTTAGAAATCATGATTTTTAGCATTAGTATGTCTATTCAGCTTTCAAAAAATAATTTCTATTTCTTGGCTGAGATTTCCCTATCCAGTCTCTTATAAAGACCATCTTTTTGTTTTAATCCTTTAACATATTTAATTGCTACTTTAAAGTCATTGTCTATTAATTATAACATCTGGGATATTTCTTAGTCTTTCTTTTGGTTGATATTTTCCTTGATTATAGATCACATTTTCCTTCATCTTTGCAAGAATGGATTTTTTTTTTTTTTAAATTGTATGCTGGACATCATGGATAATAAATTGTGCAGAGTTTGGATATTTTGCCTTCCTTATTTTTCATTTATTTTTTAAAAATTTTATTTATTTGACAGAGGAAGAGAAAGCACAAGCAGGGGTAGCAGCAGAAGGAGAGGGAGAAGCAGACTCCCCACTGAGCAGCAGGGAGCCCAGCATGGTACTTGATCCCAGGACTCTGGGATCATGACCCAAGCCAAAGGTAGGCGTTTAACCCACCATGCCAGCCAGGTGGGTTAACCCACCCCTACTGTCTTCCTTAAAAAAACATTGAGTTTTGTTCTGACAGGAAACTGATTACTAGAAGGTTTCCTTTTTCCTATTGAAGCTCTCTTTAGTGTTTTTTTGGGCAGGTCTAGAGTAGCTTTACACTAAAATGTGGTTCTTATTCCTGAGGTGTGGCCATTCTGGTATTTCAGCTCTGACTGAAACTTTCCTGAAATATATCCATAGCACTATTGACCTTATAGCAGCCACTCTTTGATAAGCTTACAGAGTCTTATGTTGAACATGTGCAGCCTGAATATGTCATTGTCCAGGGATCTATAGCAATGCTCTGCCCTCTACCTCTACCCAACCATTCTAAATTCTGTTGCCTCTTACTGCACAGCTTCTTCCTCTGTGCTTTGTACTGTGGCTTCCAGGTTATTCAGGGGCCCTGCGCTCTTGAACTTTACCTACTCAGTTCTGAGCAACCAACTGGGCTGTGCTTGGGCTCTACTTCTTTGTGCTATGGTTGGGAAATTTTATCTATCCAGACGGAAAACAGTGTAGATCACGAGGCTTACCTCTTGTTTCCCTTCCCTCAAGAATTGAAGTACTGTGTTGTTCATTATCCAGTGCCTAAAAATAGCAGCCTTTTGTATTTTGTCCAGTTTTTGTTTGTTCATAGCAGGGAGGTAAGTCTGATACTAGTTAAGCCAATATAGCTGGCAGGGGGAATCCTTCAAGTAAGCACTACTGTTGATGATAGGAATTCACATAAACACTAACTCACTTCATGTGCTACTTTGTTGTATGTTAGCCTTGAGTGAAAAAAATTATAAGTTCAAGGATCTGGGTCTATGGCACATAGCGCTCAGAAATATTTGTAACCAACTAAATGAAGTTGTTCATAGTTGAAATAAATTATATTTCCAAATTCAGATCTTTTCTCTTTTATATCCACATTACACAGTTTTCTTCATTCTGTGACAGATTTTTGCATGTACATTTGAGATCAAGCCAGGAAATGGTCAAGATGTTTTGTCACCTATCACAGGAAAACTTAACTGCCAACCTATATGAACTAACTAATCCTTTCCTCACCCCCTCTTGCCCTTTCCCTTTAATTATATTTTTCGTCACATGTGTTTATTTTTCTTTTGATCTACCTTTAATATAAATCACTGGAAACACACTGGTATAGAATTTGCTTTATATCTCCTTGCTTTATATACTCTAGTCTATCTTCACCAACCACTAGATCAAGCATATTACTAAAGAAATTTTAACGCTTCTAAATCAGTTTTCAAATCAACTGTAAAATATATTTCCTTCTGACAAGTTATTTGATGGATACATCTAGTTAAGCCTCTAAAACAGATCTAGAAGAGCAGTGCCTGAAAAAAAAAGAAAAATATCTGTTTATTTTTAATGTTAAATCAAATAAGTCTATGCAGTGGACTTTTAAGTCATACATAGGATAACGATTTGTCATTTTATTGGCTTGTTTCTTTTGAAAATATACAAAGAGTTTTGTTCTTTTTGAACATAGTATTTATTATTTCATATTAAAGTACTTTGTATCTTTGCCCATAAACCTCTTGGCAAGAAAGCATTGAAAACCATAAGTTATGAATTACTAATATTCATTTTTTTAAAAAAACTAATAGAACTCTTGCCTCTGATTTCATAGCATACTGTTTAATCTGGTGTCCCCCCCTTCTCTGTTTCTAAAAGATAAATGATTCAACAGTCCACCAACTAACAAGCCAGCAAAACTTTCTGTCCTGAAATGTTCTTGGAAAAAAATCTATTCATGTTACACTGACTCAGCACTGCACACCGATCATTCAGCTTCATGACTAAATTTTTCTCTCATACATACATTTAAACACTTCCTATTTTCAGTCATATCAAATTTTAAATGGTGCTTGAACCTTCTGATTCTGTAAGGTACAGTGGAAAGTGCACTGAACATGGATTCAGATAAACCTGATTTGATTCTTGGCTTCATTACTTGCAAGCTGAATAGTCTCTGAAAGACACATTCCTCACTTGTAACATTCAAGTCATACTTTATCATTCATATATACCTTGTAGGTAGGTACCTTGCAGGATTTATGAGCCAAAGTAGGAACTCTTAGTAAGTGTGTAGTATTTGTAATTTGCTATAAATCCTAGTCACTTAACTGTTAGGAAATCTGGAAATAATGGATTCTTTATTCACCAGATTTGATTTATAAAACAATTAAGATTTTTTTTGTAATTCATCTCGAGAAGAGAGCCCACACCACCCTTTAGGCATCTGGAGCCAGTAGACTATCCCATATTAATCAAGTCACGTGGGAGCATATGTTATTTATGCCTAACCTGATAATAGATGTTTCTCAAAGGAAAAAAGCTTTGCAAAAAGTTTAATTTCATTATCCTCTGCCATAGATCTCATTTAAAGTTCATGTCTTACTAGGCTTTTGTTAATCAATTTTTAAAGTTAGAGCATGGGCTCTGCAGCCAAAAAGAACTGAGTAAAACTTCTGAATTTTCTAGTTACTACTCATGACATTGCTCAGGTCAACATATGCTTTATGAGTTTCATCTTTCTTACTCATTATATGAGAATAACAATGCTTACCTTTCAAGTAGTCTGTCACGATTAAATGTGATAGCCTATGTAAAGATGTAAGTTTGGTTGTCATCAAATTATTTACTCCTTTTACATTTTTCCATTTGGAAATGGAATATGCTGCTGATATAAGCTGCTGAATAACGACTTCAAAAATCTACTGAATTTTAGAAGATAAACAGTCTTATGACCAAAAATAGTTATCTTGTACATTGGCCACTTGTTTTGGCCTAACAATCTACAGATTTTCTGAATCTCAATTTTACATCAAAGAATATTAGCATGAAAACATACATGTGATCAAAATTGTATGGATAGAATAATTTTAAACCATTTGGCATTTTTTTTAGTGTTATTAAAAGGAATACTAATGCTTTCATTGACAAAATTGTGAAGCCCAACATGGTTTCTACACCCAGTTTGGTCACAAACCTGGGATAATCCATGTCATACCTAGATCTTTACTCATGTATCAAGATGACACTTTGTGATATGAATGACATTAGAAATTCAATGTTTTTGAATCAATAACACAGAGAGACTGAAAAGAACTGGATGGATATTAGGGCAACATACTTCTCATTAGGTTAATAATTTAAATAATAAACTTAAAGGATGATAATAAATATCTTGGTAAATGTACAGATTTGAGATTATTGTGTGCCTTTTTTGGAATTCCAAAGGACCAAACTATATCTGTTGTTAAACATTCTAAAAGGAAGTGAATTTTTGCATGGGAAATGAGGATTTAGGAGCCAGCTTTTGTGATGCAATAAGAGAAAAAAGGTGTTTTTTTTTCTTTCCCTGAGGCTGAGAGATAGTTTGGTCTTGATACTGAGTCAGAGGAATGACCTGAGCCTTTCTGGCAATGGGGATGGGAAACTGCACTTTGCTACAGGGAGGCACCCATGGTGGGGCAGGGAGGTGGCCCTTTAAGGAACAGTGGGGTTGTCTGGAATCATGCAGCTCATTGTAAATAATTCTGTGCCTTACTTGCTACTCTTCCTTTATTCCTGGACCATCCATTAATCTTCAATAAGAGTTACAGGATGATCTTGCGTATTTTGTGAGAGTAAGGGGAAGGGCATGTTCTATAGCTGGAATAACATAATAAAGGAATAGCTTTGTCACCTCTCCTGAGCTGTAGTGACAGGTATGGTAAACAACAAGGACAACTGTGTACATGCAGCAGTGACACCTCAGTGGTTGTTGGCAATAAAGGTAATCAGTGGTGTCCAGCAAGAAGGGGAAAAGATCTGGGTCAAAGAACACAGGGAAATTTTTCTAAAGACGGTGTCCTGGAAAACCCTTTGACAAACTTGTACACATATTCAAGGGTCTAATTACAAGCAAGGAAAGCAGCGAAAGCTCTTAGTTTTGGAACTTAAATCATACATTGACAAAATATAATTAATTCATAGACTATTTTGAATGAACATTTTAACATTTATAGAAAGAATTAAGAACTCAAATAATTCAGTTACAGACATTTTTATATTAATCTTGGAAGTGATGTATTTTAAGTAAGGTTATAAAGAGATTTGTAATACCTTGCCATTAGGAAAAAGAAATGATTTTCCAGATTAGGAAATTGCATAAAAAGTTGGAGTGGGAAGAAGAGATGGAAGAAATGGAATTATAAGACTTTTATTTCTATACAGGGATCATGGGAACTATAGGGAAAGGAAATTCCAGAGTAGTTCTTTTGTGAAGGTCATAGAAGACAGTTTGCAAAGGTGTTTGATCTAAAGAGAAAGTACATGCTTGAAGCTTTTGAACTGCATAATTAATATCACTTATAAAAAGCAAAATTTGTTCATTCTCCCTTAAACAGTTTATGTTCCAGCCCATGTGATAGTATTTCTCCAGCAAATATGTACTGCTTCATTTGGCCAATATTGATTATTTTCCTCTCTTTCCAAAAGGGCTTGAAATGAATATTTTTGTTAGAACTTTTGTATGTGCTAAGACCTCAGGATGTTATCCACCTTTTACTTCTAGGGTTTAACATTAAACCAGCAGAGAATTCCAAAGGCAACTTAAAGTTGCATATTGTTCCTTAAGAAAATACCTCACTAGGTTAAGCCTTTTATTTATATTGGCTCTCTTCTGGGTGTAGAAACTCGAATGACTGAAGATATATGTAAAATTTTAGCTCTGGAAGTTATCTTAGATGTCATCTTGTCTGATCCTCTTAACCAGAAATGTTTTCTGCATTATCGCTAATGTTTCTCTTGTTAAATGTTCTACTTCTTATTACTAATAAGTAATATATTCCATCTGGAACAGCTTTAGTAAAATATGACTTTCATAGGCACTAAAGGTTATGGACTTTTTGAAGTTTAAGCTATTAACCTTCAAATTACCCACAGAGAAAGCTCTCACCAAATTTACCAACATTTTGTACCTTTCAGAGACTCAGCAGTTTCTTCTGAACAACTATGAACCTCTCCCCTTTTTCATGGAGGTTAAACCTCCAAACTTCTAAGATCACTGCCAGCTTAAATGTTTTCTGGTTAAAAAGAAACTGAGGCACTAAGAACATTAAGTAATGTGCTCTAATCACACAGCTAATAAGTGGCCTAGCTATACTTTTAACACAAACTCCTATATTACTTTCCAGTCCTGTCATAACAAATTACACAAACCTAGTGGCTTAAAACACCATTAATTATCTACCTTAGGTCAGGAATCCAAACATTCAGGCTCTGTTGAACTAAAAATTAAGTTATCTACAGAGCTTAACTTTCTAGAGGGTTTATGGGAGAATTGGTTTCCTTGCCTTTTCCAGTTTCTAGAGACTACCTGCATTCCTTGACTTGTGGCCCCCTTTTTCCATCTTCAAAGCTAGCAACCCAGCATCTCTCTTATCCTTTCTGGGCACATCACTTTCTGTCTGCATCTCAGAAAAGTTCTGTTTTTAATAACCCATGTAAGTTAGATTGGGCCCACGACAAACTCAAAGTTCATAATCTGATCTGCAAAGTCCCTTTTGCCATGTAAGATAATATATTTGCAAGTTCCTAGGATAAGGATATAAACATTTGCTGGGCATTATTCTGCATACCACTCCCTCTTTTTTATTCTATTTCCATAAACTTACTGTTAGGCCACATAATAGTTTAGCTGCATAAATTTTTGTATTAGATCTAGCATCTAATCTATTCCTAAAAATGTGAACACTCAATAAAAACTTTTACCAGATTAATAAATATACTAAAATACCAGAATTTGGAGGTGTTGCACTGCACACAAATGGATTAATAATGATTGATTCAAGAGGTAATTGTTTGTAGCATCATTCTGGATTCTTAAATTGGGAGATAAAGGTTAATCAGTTTTCTCAGGGGAGCAGAGATGCTTCCTTGGTGTGCAGTTGAAGCAGCAAGATGTGCTCTTGCTGTATAGTCCTGGCTAATTAGTGGGCAGCACTGCTAATGCATTTATTATTGGAAGTATTGTGGATGCAACTGATCTCTGCTTTAAGGGTGATTCCTTTTGTCTGGAATCCTGGGAAAAGAGCATTCAGAAGCTTCAATATGCTAAAAATCTCAAACAGAAAGCATTGATGAAGCTTTCCTTATGATAGGATTTTTTGTTGTTGCTTTTTATTCTTTGTTTTGTTTCTTTGGCCTGGTTCAAGTGGAAACTGGGTATAAGCAATTAGTCAGGATGCCAGAAAGTAAGACCCTTATGGATGCACGTTAATTGGAGTCAGTGAGAATACTGCAGGAATGCTTCCCTGAATTAAAGTCTTGGCATTATCTAGCAAAAGGGGGAAAAAATTAAAGCCTGACAATTTGGTTAAATGTAATGAATTGTGGTATTAGGCCCAGCTGGGTGGAGGTCAGGGGAGGAAGCCTGGAGGAGGACATCGATGAGCAAATATGGGTTACCTTACACAGTACTAAGACCAGTCATGCTGAGCCCAGAAGTTGGGGTTGGAGCCAGTGGGCTCTGTCGGAATTGCTGTGAGCAACTGTAATCGGTACTAAACCAAATTTTAGACAAAGAGTAAGATTAGATCAAAGATCATTCAGGGTACATAACAAAATAATACCTTGACTAGGATTTGGCACCTTTATGTGACTAAGAAATCCTGTTTGAACAGAGAGTGAAAGGTGGCACAGTGCCTTTGGCAGGATTTCAAAATGTCCAATGTTTCTCTTTGGCTTGCCTCAAGTCTCCCGGGTGACAGGTACCTATAGACATTACACAAACCAAAACAGGCAGCTGAGAAAGGCAGGCAAACTACAAAGGGAAGACGAGTGCCTTTAACAAAAAACCAAAGGTGTAAATTTGAGCTTCCCAAAACAGAGACAAACATATGCATTTCTCGGTGGCACTGAAAAATAACAGGGAACATAACAGCAATGTCACTTCAAATTACTTACCGCTTGTGTTAGAGGAGGCAAATGTTTTATTAATAAACAGGCAGTTAGAGCACTATTTGTTCCCAACTATCAGTCTGGGAGGGCAGGGGAGGCCAAGCTGAAACCTCTGACAAGAGAAATGATTTACCGATTTAGTGTGACTGACAGACCTGGTGATGAAAGAGGACTTTTCTGTGTAGCATCAGGGAGCAGCTGAAGGGAAGTGGTCACAGAGCTCCCACTTTAGCAGGAGGAAAACTTCTCACAGGAGCAAGACCCTGACCTAAATGATTAGGATGGACTGGTGGTGGAGGTTTGGGAGTTGGAGGAGAGGGAAAAGGTGATATAGAGAGAAAGGCAGGAAGGGAGAAGGGAGGGAAGGAGAGATACGTATTGCTTTATTTGGTACAGAGTATAATTTAGGACCTGCATACTCATCTATCACAAGCTGGCTAATAACTAATCAATGATTGCAAAGCCCTTGGAAGGTAGTAAGTAGTAAGTTTTATATAAATGCTAAATAACGAAAATGCTAGGATTTGGCTCAAGATTGCAGCCAAATCTAGACTGCCAGCAGAAAACTAGAGAGGTTATTTGTTCAGAGGATTTGGGGTCACTCCAGGACCTTCTCTGTAAACCACAACTGGAATGCCCACATATGTGGCTGGGGGTGGTGTTGGGTGGTGGTAGGGGATCAAGTGCTGTTTAACTGTGCTGTATTAGGGGTATTGCACTCCATGGAGCACTCCTGACTCTTCTGGATTCTTTGCCACTGCATTAAAACTGGCCTACTGCAGGGACAAGCTCACATGACCCATTGGTATGAATGAAACTTCCTGATTAGAGGCTGCACTAAATGTGATTCATCAGTGTGGAGCTGTCATAACAAAGTCATTGTAAAGACATCCAGCATTTACCCCCAACAGAAACGCTACCTCCTTCAAATGGCTTTGTTTTCCTATGGATACCTGCCCCACCTTCCCCTAGAAACAAGACCTCATAGTCTGGTAATTCTTCACCCTGTGACAGCTCTTTGAAGAGTAAACCTTATCATACTTTCTGATTCCCTAAACTCCTTTTGCCATTTTAGGATCTTTGGTATTTCTTCACCTACTGTTGTTGCTGTACTTGTTTTGTTTATTTTTTAGAAAGAGAGAAATAGCTCCTCCCATTTAGGAAATTTAATTACCAGGGTATTAATCTGTCAATTTTAGGCTGCTCAACTACTTCTTACTGCAAAAACAGCTGTAGCCAACAATATTGCAATAATGTATTCTTAAACAAACAGCAATGGCTCTGGAATGTATGCACATAAATATTAATTAGGAAGAGAAAAAAGACAGCAATGAAACAGTTTCTATTAATTATTTTGGCTCATTTTCAAATTTGTTACAGTTTATCTGACTTTTTTGGAAGCTCTCAGAACAATCTGTCTTAGCCTATTTATGCAGTGAAGGTGTCTGAAAAGCAGTGACTAAATTTAGTGGAAAGTCCTCCTGAGAAGGAAATTTTTTCTTCTTTGCTAATCTAGACTCGTGATGAAGACAGAGAGAGTTATTTTGATTTTCCCTGGTTTGGCCAGATGGTTCTCGTGGACAAGCTGTCAGGGGATTCCCAGGACTTCTTGGCTCTAATTGGGCCTGTTTCCCAACAATTGTTGACTCAAACTTCCCAGAGTTTTGTGGTGCTGAAGAGCTCAGATCATTCCCATTGGCAAGAAAGAAAAAGGTGCACCAATTTCTTGGTCATTCCAGTGGATTTTCCTGGGAATATCCATTATTTGCAGAACAGTCAACACCCAGAAGCAGAACCTGAAGTTCTTTGAATACCCGATAGGTGCCCAGAGTTAATTTTTGTCAGGTTGTTTGGCAAAATTCTAACAAGTTTGATTATCTTTCTATTTTTTCCCAATTTGTTTATTTATTTGCTTATTTTAGTCCATGAAAGATTAAAAGTAAGATATAAAGAAAGTAAATACAGTGCAACTGCCAGAGATATGTAGTTAGTAGCAGGAAGTGACGGCTGACACAAGGTTAAAAGAGATTAAAATGACCAGACACAGCAAGTCTAAAAGTCAATGTAAAACAACTGAGAATATAGAGATAGAAACTTCCATATCCCCTTCACTTGCAAAGACTTCACCCTAAAGTATCTTTATTGTTAACTACCAACCTGTATCATCAAGAATAGAACCAATTTAATTCACAATAGAACTGTAAATGGACAATGAACAAGTGAAAAAATGTTTAACCACAGGTAATTGAGAAATGCAAATGAAACGTGAAAGCAATATTATTTATCTGTCAAATTGGCAAAGATTTAAAAACCAGGTGATGTCTGGTGTTGCCAAAGGGATAAGAAAGTAAGCTGTCTTGGGTGGAGACATAAATTGGTACAACTTTTTAATGGATACTTTGACAGTGCATATAAAAAGCTTTAAAAATTTGTACCTCTTTTGGCCCAGCATTTCTAAGTATAAGAATTTATCCCAAGGAAAACATTAATGTTTTATGTGTGTTCATAAAGAGTTTAGCTAAGATACATGTTATTGCTGTTTCAGCATCCATTTTGTTTGGTCAAGTGGCTTTGGGGGGAGCTTAAACTGACATTACTAGCTTATACCCTAGCCCACAGAGTCATGGGCAAATGTAAGCTCCTGATATGACTGCCCCAAGAGCCCTTTTGATCATCAGCCTCTCCCACCTCCCAGGGCCTCTCCTTGAGTAACACTTAGGTAAGCTCCCTTGGAGCTTAACAAAACCCTGCTCTTTTGGATTTGTGTTTACCAATTCAGACCTTAGCCTGGGAACCTGGACACTTAATTCAAGCATGGACTCTAATAAAGTCAGGCACCCCAGATCCTGCCTCTCTCTCTGCCTGTACCCTTCCTCAGTCATTTAATATGGCCACTGAGGCATGCCATGTGCTTCTTTCAGTATCTATGAATGATAATCTTCTCTGTTTCAATGTCTGTATGGTCTTTTGTTGAAGCAGTCTCACCCCCCAGGACCATGTACTCCACTTAACAATTGTTAATCTAACAAAGTAATAACATAGATTTTAAGTTCAAATATTGTTAGTAGAGAAATTTTAGTTGCAAAAGAAAAAAAGCTGTGATATTCTAAAAGCAAATTATGACCTAGCCAAGAAAAATAATACAACGTAGTCACTAAATATGATGTAGAAACTATTTGTTGATATGAAAGATATTTTTGAAAAATTAAGTGAAAAAAACCAAGCAGGTTAAAAAATTACTAGCATATCTTCATTTTTTTTGTTTAAAAACACACAGAAAAAGAAAAATGTATGTCAAAACATGGCTAATAATCTTTCAATACTAGATTGTGGTTGGCTTTTACATTTCTTTTTTTTTAATAATTTTTTTTATTTACTTGAGTTCAATTTGCCAACATATAGCATATAACCCAGTGCTCATCCGGTCAAGTGCCCCCCTCAGTACCCATCACCTAGTCACCCCAATCCCCAACCCACCTCTCCTTCCACTGCCCCTTGTTCATTTCCCAGAGTTAAGAGTCTCTCATGTTCTATCACCCTCACTGATATTTCCCACTCATTTTCTCTCCTTCCCCTTTATTCCCTTTCACTATTTTTTATATTCCCTAAATGAATGAGACCATATAATGTTTGTCCTTCTCCGATTGACTGACTTCACTCAGCAGAATACCCTCCAGTTCCATCCACACTGAAGCAAATGGTGGGTATTTGTCGTTTCTGATGGCTGAGGAATATTCCATTGTATACATAGACCACAGCTTCTTTATCCATTCATCTTTCGATGGACACCGAGACTCCTCCCACAGTTTGGCTATTATGGACATTGCTGCTATAAACATTGGGGTGCAGGTGTCCCAGCATTTCACTGCATCTGTATCTTTGGGGTAAATCCCCAGCAGTGCAATTACTGGGTCATAGAATAGTTATTTTTAACCCTTTGAGGAACCTCCACACAGTTTTCCAGAGTGGCTGCAAGAGTTCACATTCCCACCAACAGTGCAAGAGGGTTCCCCTTTCTCCGCATCCTCTCCAACATTTGTTGTTTCCCGTCTTGTTAATTTTCCCCATTCTCACTGGTGGAAGGTGGTATCTCAGCGTGGTTTTGATTTGTATTTCCCTGATGGCAAGTGATGCGGAGCATTTTCTCATGTGCTTGTTGGCCATGTCTATGTCTTCCTCTGTGAGATTTCTGTTCATGTCTTTTGCCCATTTCATGATTGGATTGTTTGTTTCTTTGCTGTTGAGCTTAATAAGTTATTTATCGATCTTGGATACTAGCCCTTTATCTGATAGGTCATTTGCAAATATCTTCTCCTATTCTGTAGATTATCTTTTAGTTTTGTTGACTGTCTCTTTTGCTGTGCAGAAACTTTTAATCTTGATGAAGTCCCAATAATTCATTTTTGCTTTTGTTTCCCTTGTCTTCATAGATGTATCTTGCAAGAAGTTGCTGTGGCCAAGTTCAAAAAGGGTGTTGCCTGTGTTCTCCTCTAGGATTTGGATGGATTTTTGTCTCACATTTAGATATTTTATCCATTTTGAATTTATCTTTGTGTCTGGTGTAAGAGAATGGCCTAGTTTCATTCTTCTGCATCTGGCTGTCCAATTTTCCAGCACCATTTATTGAAGAAACTGCCCTTTTTCCAGTGGAGAGTCTTTCCTGCTTTGTCGAATATTAGTTGATCATAGAGTTGAGGGCCAATTTCTGGGTTCTCTATTCTATCCATTGATCTATGTGTCTGTTTTTGTGCCAGTACCACACTGCCTTGATGATCACATCTTTGTAGTACAACCTGAAATCTGGCATTGTGATGTCCCCAGATCTGGTTTTCTTTTTCAATATTCCCCTGGCTATTCGGGGTCTTTTCTGATTCCACACAAATCTTAAGATGATTTGTTCCAGCTCTCTGAAGAAACTCCATGGCATTTTGATAGGGTTTGCACTGAACGTGTAGATTGCCCTGGGTAGCATTGACATTTTCACAATATTAATTCTTCCAATCCATGAGCATGGAATGTTTTTCCATCTCTTTGTGTCTTCCTCAATTTCTGTAGGAAGGGTTCTGTCATTTTTAGGGTATAGATCCTTTACCTCTTTGGTTAGGTTTATTCCTAGGTGCACCTATGCTTTTGGGTGCAATTGTAAATAGGATTGATTCCTTAATTTCTCTTTCTTCAGTCTCATTGTTAGTGTATAGAAATGCCACTGATTTCTGGGCATTGATTGTGTATCCTGCCACACTGCCGAATTGCTATATGAGTTCTAGCAATCTTGGGGTGGAGTCTTTTGGGTTTACTATGTAGAGTATCATGTCATCTGCAAAGAGGGAGAGTTTGACTTCTTCTTTGCCAATTTGAATGCCTTTTATTTCTTTTTGTTGCCTGATTGCTGAGGCTAGGACTTCTAGTACTATGTTGAATAGCAGTGGTGAGAGTGGACATCCCCGTCGTGTTCCTGTTCTTAGGGGAAAGGCTCCCAGTGTTTCCCCATTGAGAATGATGTTTGTTGTGGGCTTTTTGTAGATGGCTTTTAAGATGCTGAGGAATGTTTCCTCTATCCCTACACTCTAAAGAATTTTGATCAAGAATGGATGCTGTATTTTGTCAAATGCTTTCTCTGGATCTATTGAGAAGATCATATGGTTCTTGTTTTTTCACTTGTTGATATGATCTATCACATTGATTGTTTTACGAATGTTGAACCAGCCTTGCATCCCAGGGATAAATCTCACTTGGTCATGGTGAATAATCTTCTTAATGTACTGTTGATTCCTACTGGTTAGTATCTTGTTGAGAATTTTTGCATATGTGTTCATCAGGGATATTGGTCTATAATTCTCTTTTGGTGGGGTCTTTGTCTGGTTTTGGAATTAAGGTAATGCTGACCTCATAGAACGAGTTTGGAAGTATACCATTCCTTTCTAACTTTTGGAATAGCTTTCATAGAATAGGTACTGTTTCTTCTTTAAACGTTTGATAGAATTCCCCTGGGAAGCCATCTGGCCCTGGATATTTGTATCTTGGGAGGTTTTTGATGACTTCTTCAATTTCCTCCCTGGTTATCATCCTGTTCAGGTTTTCTATTTATTCCTGTTCCAGTTTTGGTAGTTTGTGGCTTTCCAGAAAAAGTGTCCATTTCTTCTAGATTGCCTAATTTATTGGCATATAGTTGCTCATAATATGTTTTTAAAATCATTTGTATTTCCTTGGTATTGGTGGTGATCTCCTTTTTCATTCATGATTTTATTAATTAGAGTCTTTTCTCTTTTGTTTTTAATATGGCTGGCCAATTGTTTATCTATCTTATGAATTCTTTCAAAGAACCAACTCCTGGTTTTGTTGATCTGTTCTATAGTTCTTCTGGTCTCTATTTCATTGAGTTCTGCTCAAATCTTTATTGACTCTCTTCTTCTGCTGGGTGTAGGTTTTATTTGCTGTTTTTTCTCCAGTTCCTTTAGGTGCAAGGTTAGCTTGGGTATTTGAGTTTTTTTCCAGTTTTTTAAAGGATGCTTGTATTGCAATGTATTTCCCTCTCAGGACTGCTTTTGATGTATCCCAAAGATTTTGAATGGTTGCATCTTCATTCTCATTAGTTTCCATGAATCTTTATAATTCGTCTTTAATTTCCTGGTTGATCCTTTCATTTTTTAGCAGGATGGTCTTTAACCTCCATGTGTTTGAATTTCTTCCAAATTTATTCTTGTGATTGAGTTCTAGGTTCAAAGCATTATGGTCTGAAACCATGCAGGGGACAATCCCAATCTTCTGCTATGGGTTAAGACCTGATTTGTGATTCAGTATGTGGTCTATTCTGGAGAAAGTTCCATGTGCACTTGAGAAGAATGTGTATTCATTTGCATTTGGATGTAAAGTTCTGTAAATATCTGTGAAATCCATCTGGTCCAGTGTATCATTTAAAGCTCTTGTTTCTTTGGAGATGTTGTGCTTAGAAGATCTGTCTTTTGCAGAAAGTGCCATGTTGAAGTCTCCTAGTATAAGTGTATTGTTATCTAAGTATGTCTTAACTGTGGTTATTAATTGATATACTTGGCAGTTCCCACATTAGGGGCATAAATATTCATGAATGTTAGGCCCTCTTGTTGGATAGATCCTTTAAGTATGATATAGCGTCCCTCTTCATCACTTACTATAGTCTTTGGGATAAACTTTAATTTATCTGATCTGAGGATGGCTACCCTGCTTTTTTTTGAGGACCATTTGAATGGTAAATTGTTCTCCAACCTTTTATTTTCAGGCTGTAGGTGTCCTTAGGTCAAAAAATGAGTCTCTTGTAGACAGCAAATAGATGGGTCTTGCTTTTTTATCCAGTCTGTAACCCTGTGCCTTTTGATGGGATTATTAAGCCCATTCACATTCAGAGTTACTTTTGTAAGATATGAATTTAGTGTCATCATAATACGTGCCCAGTCCCTGTCTTTGTGGATTATTTCTTTGGATTTCCTCTTTCTTTTACAGAGTCCCCCTTAATATTTCTTGCAGAGCTGGTTTGGTGGTCACATATTCTTTCAGTGTCTGCCTATCTTGGAAGCTCTTTATCTCTCCTTCTATTCTGAATGAGAGCCTTGCTGGATAGAGTATTCTTGGCTGCATGTTCTTCTCATTTAGGACCCTGAATATATCCTGCCAGTCCTTTCTGGCCTGCCAGGTCTCTTTGGAGAGGTCTGCTGTTAATCTAATATTTCTCCCCATATAAGTTAAGGATCTCTTGTCTCTTGCTGCTTTATGGATTTTCTCTTTATCTTTGGAATTTGCAAGTGTCACTATTAAATGTCCAGGTGTTGAACGGTTTTTATTGATTTTAGGGGGGAATCTCTCTATCTCCTGGATCTGAATGCCTGTTTCCCTCCTCAAGTTAGGGAAGTTCTCGGCTATGATTTGTTCAAATACACTTCCTGGTCCTCTGTCCCTTTCGGCACCCTCTAGAACCCCCATTAAGCATAGATTTTTTCCTTCTGAGGCTGTCATTTATTTGACAGCCTTAACCTTTCTTCATGGTCTTTTAATTGTTTTTCTCTTTTTTCCTCAGCTTCCTTCCTTTCCATCAACTTGTCTTCTATATTACTCACTCTTTCTTCTACCTCATCAACCCTCATTGTTAGGACCTCCAGTTTGGATTACATCTTATTTAATTGATTTTTAATTTCAGCCTGATTAGATCTAAATTCTGCAGTCATGAAGTCTCTTGAATCCCTTATGCTTTTTTTTTTTCCAGAGCCACCAGTAGCTTTATAATTGTGCTAATGAATTGGCTTTCTGACATCGAATTGTAATCCAAATTCTGTAACTCTGTGGGAGAGAGTACTGTTTCTGATTCTTTCTTTTGTGGTGAGTTTTTCTTTCTAGTCATTTTGCTCAGTGCAGAGTGGCTAAAAACAAATTGTACTGGAAAAAGGAAGAAAAAAGAAAGAAAAAGGAAAAAAAACAAAGAAAAAAACCCCCAAAACCAAAAACCAAACCAAACCAAAACAAAAGACAAGGAGAGGTATCCTTTGGTTCTATATACTGTGAATCTCTCGACTTCCCCTGGAGCTTTCCAGTGCTGCTTGGTCCAGAACCTGCTCTTCCCCTTTCCTTCCAGCTGTCTTCTGGGGGAGGGGCCTGCTGTGGTGATTCTCAGATGTGTGCACCTGGGGGAGCTGCACCGCCCCCTGCCGGGTGCACGGCTCAGTGGGAGCTGTTTATCCTGTGAGGCCCCTGTTCCCTGGTGGCCCTGCTCCATCCCAGGCACAGTGTGACACGGGGAGGAACAACCCCAGTGGCGGCAGCCAGCTCTGGAGCCCTGGAGTCAGCTCCTGCAGTAACTAAAGAGCTCTCCGTCTGCAGGGCCTGGAGGCTCCGGGGCGGGCCGCTGATTGCTCAGCTTGGGGCCACCGGGGGGCAGGAGCGTCCTTGCTGTCCTGGGCACCCCTGGCTTCTGCCTGTCCCGGGGGGAGGCCAGATCCTGGGCCGTGTTCCCAGCGCCCTGTGCTCCCGGGCCTGCACCGCTGGAATCCTGCTCCCAGCCGCACAGCCCCCTCCGCGGAGCCCCCGCCCGAGCCCCTCCGAGCTGCTCCGGGTCCCGCCGTGTGCGCTGCAGCCCTTCCGGGAGCTCCTCGCGCTCTCCCCAGGGCGCAGGTGTCTGTTAGTGTCCCAGGGAGCCTGAGGGCATCCCCGCCCTCCTTGGGTCCTGCTCTAACTCCCTTGCGAGCCCCTTTCTGCCCGGAAAGATTGGTGAAGCTCCTGCTTCTCCAGGACGGGGCTCTCCTGTCCTGGGGACACTCGCCCCGGCCTTAGCCCGGTTCCTCGCGGGGCCCCTCCCCATTGGGTGCTTTTTTATTTCTTTATTTTTTTTCCATCTTCCTACCTTGATAGAAGCCCGAACTCTTCTCTCTGTAGCGTTCCAGCTGTTCTCTCTTTAAATCTCAGGCCGAATTCGTAGGTTTTCAGGATGATTTGAAAGTTACTGTCCCCAAGTAAGTTGGTGGGGACAGGTGACTTGGGGACCCTACTCTTCCACCATCTTGCTCCACCCACTGGCTTTTACATTTCTTATACTCATCTTTATTTTTTCCTTTTTAACAAAACCACATATTACTTATGCACTGGCATGGAATAAATGTTTAAAAATGACAAATATTGTTCAAGAAATTCTATATACTTTCTAAGGAAAGCATTAAAGAGATACATTGCAATTTATATGAACATATTCTTAAAAGAATAGGAAAGAGTATAACACATTTTAGAATTATTTCCTTTTTACAAGTTGCTCATTTATTCATTTATCTGTTTTTCTAGTATTATTTTCTCACTACCTACTAGGGGTCAGGAACTGAATATACAACAGTGAACAAAAAAATATGTTCCTTTCTGGGGATGTAATTTACAGTGTAGTGATTACAGTTCATACTATTGTGTTATATACTTGCAAGTTGCTAAGAGAGTACATCTTAAAGTTTGTCACTGCAAAAAAGAAATAATAATTATATTAAAAAAAGAAATAATAATTATGTGACATGATGAAGGTGCTAACTAATGCTATGGTGATAATTGTTTTGCAACATACAGGTGTATCAAATCAACAAGTTGTACACCTTAAAGTTACACAGTTTTACATGTCAATACCATGTCAATAAAGCTGTGCAGAGGGGAAAGTAGACCCCTGCCTTAATGTAACTTCCAGTCTACTTGGGGATATGGACAACACTACAATTAAACATACAAATAAAAAATGGCAACTGTGATAATATAAACAAGAGAGCCACAAGGCCCATCAGAGAGAATTAGGATGGGTGCAGAGGGCCTGTGGAAGGAGTGGCCCAGGGAGCATGATGGGCTGAGAAAAGGCCTCTGTGGTTGGTGTAGCAGATTAGGTGGCTGTTATGCAGGGTATGGTTCAAGGGGTGGCATGGGCAACGGGTGTGCAGGGTCTGGAAGTCCATTCTAAATTTTACCTTAATCCTTCCAGTGGAAAGGTTTGGACACTTGGAGGCATAGATATGAAAGATTTGCCTTTTGAAGAGATCATTCAGACTCTTGTGGAGGACTCAATGGATGCAGATATACAAATTAGAATGTTATAAAAAAAAAAAATAAAGGAAACAGGGATAGAAGAGGAGGTTGCCTTGAAACATGGTGGTGGGAATGGAGAAACATTATTCCAAAAGTGAATTATATGATATGAGGCCTAGGAAGAGTGGGATCAAAGATGACTCCTGTTTTGTTTGTATCATGACTGGCAGGATGATGGTGCCAAGCCAGGTAGTAAGAAACAGTAGCTGGCAGCCATCAGATCTGGTAATGATCCAATTTTGGACATGTTAGTTCAATATGTATTTGAGATACCAAGGAGGAAATGCCAAATGATAGGTAATAATCTAGTGGGGAATTGAGAGAAAAGGAAAGCGTCACAGAACTTTTACAAGTCTGGCTCTTCACGGTCACCTGCTCATGTGCCAAAAGTCTGTGCTAGTTTTTATTTTATTTTTCTCAAAATAACTCCTTCCATAGAGTTCACATCCTTTGAAGGGGCCTTGGCAGTATACTATGAAAGTAGGTTTGTCACACATGACCTGAAGTTTAGTTAAATGCAAGTGTTGGGATTCATATTGGTCACCATCATGGGAAGTCATACTGAGACCTGTATTTGGTTGTTTCAGTTTGTGTTGGTATTACAATTTCCTTTGAAAGCATGCGGTTTATTTGTATACTTTCCTCATTTCCTGAATGATTCCCAGCACTGGGCTGTTATTGCAATATATAGTTGGTAAAAGCTTGCTTAGTAAATAAATTAATAGATAACTGGCTGAATAAATATATGAACTCAATCTATTTTCTTCAGTACTTATTTGCACTTGTAGGTGTTACTGGCATATCTGATAAATGTGACAAGGACCTGGAATTCTTGGCTGGTTCCAACCACTGCCTTGCTGCCTTGCTCGGTTCTTACACACAGATCTGGTAAACACATACTCCATTGTGAGCTAGAGTTCAGGCTCTAAGCCTTAGCTGGGCTGGGCCAGAGGAATTCTCTTGTTCCACCAGCATGAAAATAGTTTGAAGGTTTGTGTGTCCTTTAATTTTCTTCAGGCTATAGTTATGGGAAAGTGCTGGAGAGGGGCATGGGCATTGATTCACTTCTGTGGAGTGAAAACGGGCACAACTGACAGCGAGAGATTTTGTAAATGAAAAATAAGTAACGTGAACAGTAAATTCACATACATAAAAAGAAGCATCTATAAATATACAAAAATGCCCCAACTTACTTGATTAAAACAATATTTTTCCTATCACATTTATAACAATTAAAAGATTGATATTATTTAGTACTGACAAGGGAATGAGACAGTGATCAATTTAGCAGCAATGTATGTACTGTTGGATCCAGCTGTATCCCTTCTAGATATTTGTCATCTTCCTGATAATCATAATATTTTTGAGCTCTGACCATAGACCAGGTACTACTTTATACTCTTAGGTACCATTTGTTTCTCACAAAACTCTATAAGCTAATTTATATTGTTACCCACTCTGTAAAAATGAGAAAATTGAATCATAGGTTAAATATTTGTCCAAGGCCAACACTGATAATGAGCTACAGAAATCAGATTCACATCCAGGCAGTTTGGCTCTAGAGCTACTTATGTGTACCTGTCTTTATTATCTTCCTGTACAAAAAAGTAAGAGTGTCCTGGTGTTGAAGAGTTCAGATACTCCGAAGTCTCCCCCACTGCCCCTTCTGTCTAATAATAGAGCCATCCATGATCAGAATAGTACCATCACCCCCATTTCACTGGACTGATAAGTGGGATTCAGATTCTGCCTGAGTGTAGAAACTTTGACACTTAATAGTGTCCTTCCCAATCTACCTGACACCTGACATTGTTCTGTGTGAGTCTCCAGGGTACCTGGAACTCTTCTGTACACCTTTATCAAATGCTGTTCCTATATTGGGTGGTTGGGTTTCCAGAGTGAGAAGATAGGCTGAGACTGGATCCTGGAAGTTTTTTAAAAAGAGGCTATGTCATTTTTACTACTGAGTACTAGGAGTACTATTACAGAGTACTGTTTATTCTGTAATAGCAATAATGATGATAATGATGATGATGATGGTAATACTACCAACAAAAATGACAGCCAAATGAGTTCTAGCGAGGCACTATCTTAAGAACTCTTTAAGGGCAGCCCGGGTGGCTCAGCGGTTTAGCGCCGCCTATGGCCCAGGGCCTGATCCTGGATACCAGGGGTCAAGTCCGGTGTCGGACTCCCTACATGGAGCCTGCTTCTCCCTCTGCCTGTGTCTCTGCCTCTCTCTCTCACCGTCTCTCATGAATAAATAAATAAAATCTTTTTTAAAAAAAAGAACATATATATAACATATATGAGCTTATATATATAAGCTTAATTAATCCTCACAAAAGCCCCACAATATAGTACTAATATTATCTCCATTTTGCAGAGAAGGAGACTGAGAAGTACAGTGACATTACTTGACCTATGCTATATTTGAGAGCCCAAGTGTCAAGGTGTATTCAGCACAAAAGCTAATAAAGGCTTGAACTAGTTTGGGAATGAGGTGAAGGGGAGAGGGACAGATATGGGCAACATCATGGAAATAACACCTGTAAGGATTTAGTAACTAACAAAATATGGGTGACAGGCAGGGGCAGTTACCAACTCTCCTTGGGCTTTTAAACCTAGGGGACTCGAAGGATAATAGTGATTTATATTTATAAACTAATCTCTACCAGCTAGTTGTGTTGGTACCTTTGAATTTGTGGGAGTGTACCAACTACTTTCTCTAGGAAGGGCATAATATGCCAGTCATTTGATTACTGAAAGGCTCAAAATGAATTTATTCTTAGGCTGGGAGAGAATTCATTCAAAATTAGTCCAAATAATTTTCAGAGAGAAAATACCAGGCTATCTATTTTAATACTAGGATCAAAAGGAAGGAATCTGATGTTTATTGAAAGTCTGTAACATTAGATAAATTAATTTATAGTATTTACTTACCTTAATAGGAATTATTTTCCTGTTATCATATATAGATGAGAGAAGCACTTTGCTCATGGTCACACAGTTGGTAAATGACAGAACCATCTTTTACTATAATTTCAGTGCATTTCAGACCACCAAAGAGCCTAACATTGATTTTTTTCTACCTTTTTCTTCTGTATTTTTTTAAAAATAAGATTTCTTAAAGATTGAGCACTCTCCCCTGTTCCTTTAGCAATCGTGTTCTTGTCCAGTGGTCTCACTCTAACACAGATCAAACATTTATGAATTTTCTGGTCTGTGACTCATATAACTCTTATCATTGGACCTTGCACAGTCTAGTAGTGCTTGCCTCTGAGGCATTTCAGCTTATTTACTACGTTTAGGCTTTACTCCTAGAAAAATAACATAAAATAGCTTACCTTTGGTGTCCTTGTTTCTGTCCATCTCTTCCTTTTCTTTGACCATGCCCATCATTTCCCTGATGCCTTTCAGATGCTTAGATATCTGCACTCAATGCAAATCAGTTTTATTTATTTTTTTGTTTGTGGTTTTTGTTTTGTTTTGTTTTCTCCATTAAACTCATTTATCTTGTGTGCCATTTTCTCAGAACCTAGAGATCTGAATAGCTAATTTGGTAATGAAATTTGATGAATTTTTTCTTTTCTTAATAAAAATTGCCCATATTACTCATGGTTCTCCAGACAAATAGAACAAAAGGGATGAGTGTATATGTGTGTGTTTGTCTTTATATATAATTATATATATATATATATATATAATTAAATAAAATATATTTATAAATCTCTATAAAGAGATATGTTCTAAGGAATTGGCTCATGAAATTATGGAGCCTGGAAAGTCCAAATCCGCAGTATTGGCTGGCAGCCTAGAAATCCAGCAGAGACAGTGGTGCAGTTCTAGTCTGAAGGATTGTAGGTAAAGACCCAGGACAACCAATGGTGCAGATGAAATCTGAAGACAGCCTGCTTGTGAATTCCCTCTTGTTCAGAGACAGGTCTTTTTGTTCTATTCAGGCCTTTAACTGATTGGTTGGGGACCACCCACATTACGGATAGCAGTCTGTTTGCTCAAAGTTTACTGATTCAGATGTTAATCTCATCCAAAAATATCCTCCAAGTTGACTAATAATAGTACCATTATATTCTTTACCAGATATTTCTGGATAATGCATTTTAATACTATAATTGCTGACCAATTGGCAAGTTTATAGAGGGATTTTTGAGTAAGGAGTATTCTACAACCCCCTTCCCACTCATCTACTGTATAACTTAACTGCCTTTGCTTCTATTTTATGAGAATTAGTTGTTTGAAGGATATTTCTAAAGCATCTGTAATCTAAGGGTGTCATTTATTTTATTCTTTTTTTTTAAAAAAAGATTTTGTTTATTTTAGAGATATGGAGCACAAGCAGGGAGAGGGGCAGAGGGAGAGAATCTCAAGAAGACTCCCCAATAAGCACAGAGCCTGCTGGACATGGGGTTCGACATGGGACTCAATCTCAAAATCCTGAGATTATGACCTGAGCTGAAACCAAGAGTCTGATGCTTAACTGACTGAGCCATCCAGGAACCTCCGTTTATTTTATTCTCAAAAGAGGGTTTGTATAGACCATTGCCAAGTTCACATGAATCTTAGTTCAGCAAACATGTGAGATGCATAGGCTGCTGATCCTGAAGACAGAGGGTAGTTTTCTATTTACTTCCTTGTTTATTTCCTTAATCCCCGTAACTGATTGCTATCATAGTGTAGGCCACAATCTATCTTTCTTTAATGTCTCTCTGGTATCCCTAGAGCTTGGAAATGTTTGCCTGCATCAAACGTGCCACTTTTGTGACTGGGCTGATAAAGAATACATCACAGCAGCAGCCTCTAGGTACATACATAGAGAAAATATATAAACAAATAGGAGGAGAAAAATACCAACTTGCAATTGTTATCTAGTGTTATCCTCCACTTTATTCTGTAGAACCAAATTAGACACCTGCGTGATATTTTGGCTGCAGTCTTCTTTTTGGTTCAGAAGCCTCTTGGACATCCACTTCTCTATGAGACCAAATGGCATGACCTGACTCCTGAGGTGCTCTTCCCCAGTTTACAGATGCTTGCTGCTGCTGCTACTGTCAGAGGTTTCAGCATTTTTACTTATACCAGTAAGAGATTTAGGAAATGCAGGTATTTGGGGGAAAGATGCTAAATGGATATTTAATAGAGTTACAAGATTTGATAATTAGGAGAATGTCCTAGGAGAGAAGTCTAAACTTATATGCCTATGTGGAACCGGAATGGTGAGTGTAAATGTATAGCAAGGAAGCAAATTAGAGAGCTATGCTTCCTCTAATACAAGCAGCTGCTACTCAGAACATCTAGAGAGGAATGAGAGCCAGGATGGATAGTTCTCTCGATTTACATGTGATCTGTTCAGATGGAATGGTAGGTAGAAGGATCAATGGCATATAAAAATAAAATGAGGATATGTTATTAAAATACTAGATTTTTCTAAGAGAAAACTGAAGATTCCTAGTTTATTCCATTCACCAAAAAATTATAGATACCAGAATATCATTATTAATTAAATTACAATTAATTAATTATTAGGGTTTAAAATTCATGAGAGGACTAGGAATTATTATAATTGAAGATTTATCTGACACTGTGGGAAAAAATTTCCTGAGAACTCTGTCAGCAGAGAACCAGAAAGCATGAAGAAAATGATGGATATTTGACTACTAAACAACCCTTGCTTAGAAGCACCATCTCAGACAAAAATATACCATTAAGAAATTTATGGAATTATGGTAAACTATTTTTAACAGATAGTAACAGGAGAAAAAAAGGTTAATATATCTTAATTATATGTATTTACAAGTATTCGACCTAAAGAAAAACACTTTTATTTATTTTTTATTTTTTTATAAGATTTCATTTATTTATTCATGAGAGACACACACACACACAGAGGCAGAGACACAGCAGAGGGAGAAGCAGACTCCATTCAGGGAGCCCAATATGGGACTTGATCCCAGGACTCTGGGATCATGCCCTGAACTGAAGGCAAATGCTCAACCACTGAGCTTAACACTTTACAGGTGTCCCAAGAAAAACACTTTTTAGAATGATGGGCAAGATATACATAAGCAGCTCACAAAAAATGGAAAAAAAGATGCTTAGGTTCATGAGTAATAAAAGTTGCAAATTAAAATGAGATATGATTATTCATCAACCACATTGGAAATACTTTAAAGTGATTAAGTAGAAGTCTGAAGTAGTGGGAAATTAAAACTCCTGTATATTGCTGGTGAGAAATGAAACTGGGAAAAAATTCTGGAAGGCAATTTGGCAAAGTGTTCTAAAGGCTTTAACCCAAGAATTTTACTTTTAAGAATATACTCTAATATGCATATATGTATATGTATATTTTTCATATTCCAGTATATCTATTTATATTCTAATTTAATACTACATCTATTCATATTCCAATATAATATTATGTATGTGTTTTCATATTCCAATGTTTCTCTGTTCTCTTTCTTCCTCACTAGAATATAAGCTCCACAAAGTCAAGGGGCTCTGTCTGTTTAATTGCCTGTGCTTTTACTTGAGCCTAGGAAATTGCCTGTCATTTAGTACATGATCAATAAATATTTATTGGGATATTATTATTTTTTAATATATACAAAAGACCTTGGCATCTTAGAGCATGTCTAAAGGAGAATGACTAAGATGTTGAGGAATTTGAAATTAAATGATGAAAAAGTAGGAGGAAAGAACTGTTAGAGGAATAGCCAGCAAAGGCTTTGATAATGGTCTTCAAACATTGGAAGAATATCATGTGGAAGAGTGATTTGACTCATTCTATGCATAAATAGACCAATAGATGGAGTTTATAGAAAGGCAATGTGGGGACTCTATTTAACGAAGTACTTTTACACAACTAGAGCTGTCCAAAATGGAACTGACTACTTTGAGAAGAGGCAATTCCCCATGGCTAAAAATATTCTAGCATAAATACTTACAGAAAGATCCATAATGCAGAGTAAGACCTTGACTTGATAACTGCAAATTTCCTCTGCTTAGAAAACTCACCTCCACTTCCTCCCCAACATCACCTTCTACACCCTTCTTCTTTCAGCTAGCTACTCCTACTTACTTTTCAGATGTCACACTAAATGTTACCACTCTCTGGAATTGTTCTCCAGCTAGTCATCCCAACATAGTTGTTTGTTTATGCCTCTTAGATTTATCTCACTTTTCCTACATGTAAATTTCCTTTTGTCAGACTGTCCTAGACTTGGTTACAATATGGAGGCAAAGACTAGTTCTGTCCTAACTTTTTATATCTGGTGTCTAGTCCAGCGCTTTGTCACAGAGTAACATCAAATTAATCTTAGCAAGGTATGTACAAATGTTAAAATAACTTTACATTTCATTACTTTGGGAACCAGGAATCATTAAATCAGAGGGACACATCTATTTTCTTCCTTATTTTTATTCATGATTCTGTTCACTTTGTTGGTGCATTGGCCTAAGTATGCCAATAGTCATCCCAGTCATCCTAGATGGATCCATTGAATCATTACTTGCATTTCAGTCCATCTCTAGATGTTGACCTAAATCATTTACTAGGGAGATTATATAAAGTTTGGTAAAATTCTCTGGGGGATCAGCATGCTCAGCTTTGATGCAAGGCTTTCTCACATAACACTCAATTTATGGATAGTAGTAGCTCTTTTGTTTATCCAAATTGGAGTTTATTTTACTTTTTTTATTATTAATGTAAAATATAGTTATCATAAAAAATTCAGATAAAACACAAAATGTGAAGGAAAGAAGTAAAGTCACCCATAATCTACTTGGAGATTACCTCTGTTAACATTTTGGTATATATCTTTGTAGACTTTAAAAAAAATAAGCATTTTATGATCAAGTACTATCATAATACAGAAACTATTTTATAACATACTTTTCCATTTGATATATTGAGAAATCGTCTCCATGTCCATAAGTTTATTTTTACACTATTCTTTTATTATGCCTATGTAGCTTTCCAGAATATGAATATGCCATCATTTACTTAAATTATTTTCTATTTTAGCATATTTAGGTTATTTCTATTTTTCACACTTACAGAGCAATGATACAATAAACATTCATGGTTGTATATCTACTTACATGTACTCAGTTAATGCATTTGTGTAAATTTGAATATAAAACCTTAGGATTATTGGATCACAAGAAACCTATAGTATTTTAGCTTTTGGTATATATTGTCAGGTTGCACTATACAAAGTATGTATTCATTTTCACAGGTCCAGTTAGCATAATGCTATTGATGTGATTGACCAGCTTGGTATTGTGTTATTTATTAAGATAATATAGTTCCCTTTAACCTAAATGATAGGAAATAAGAAAGTTGATATAGCCCTAAGGCCAGTAGTTAACATATACTGTTACTCTTGCATGTGAAGGAAAATTGTTTCCGATAGTTTTTAAAAACTGATGGGGATGCGGAAAAATGCATTCATGAAGTTGAAAGTTACATATCAGATATAAAAGGCTGTGTTGATTTATTCATTGAAAATTTCACATCCAAAAACACACCTATAATTGGCATCATCTCTTGAGGAAAGCCTCCAGCCTTCCCTTAGTTGGATGTACGTAGGTGTATGAACTGGCTTAGATCTGGAAACTGTTACATAGGCTCTGAGTCCTCACTACTAAGAGTGAAATTAGGTTTCTAATCCACCAGACCTCTACGTGTCAAGCTATATCTCAGTGGACTGCTTATCTATTTTGTTTCTAGGAAACCTGTGATCAATTAACCATTGCTGCAGATCCCTTGGGGTCAGAACATCTGATCACCGCTTTCTTTCATCTTGTGATAATTGCACTCATCTTCATTCTGAGAATTAAGTGCCACTGTCTGGTTTGCTGCTCTAGCATCCCAGTACTTCCTTTGAAGTGAGGGACTGTCCAGTGTGACAGGCTCCACCATTTTCTCGTCTATGGAAGGCAACTACATAGAGCTCTTCCAGAAAACTAGCACTCCTCCCACCCCCACACACAAACAATATCTTTCATAATAAGAAAAAGGACTTCTGGATCATCCAGTGAGATATAGTTTGCAGAATGGATGGCACAGAACTGATTCATCCCATTGCTCCCCTTTCCTTGAAGCTTCAGTCTTTGTTCTGAAATGGGCCTGGGATTTTGTTTTAATCACACGTGAGATGACAGGCATGAGAAAACTGCCTTGAAGGATGATTTATTACTCACAGTTACGAAGAGGAAGAGACATATCATGCTATGTAGGGACCCATGAGACAGGAGACAGAAAGAGTAAAGGAGAAGCATGATACAGAGCCTTCATTGCCTTCATGGTGTGTGTTGGGGGGGATCCTTTGTGCATATAAAAATGATTCAAACATATTTCAGAGCTCTCAGCCTTTCAGAGTCCTACTTTTCCCTAATCAGTATATAAGAGGTCTGGTGGAAGTCAACTCTCAGTTGGAATGCTACCCAGGTGCCCCTGGACAGTACTGGCATTTTGATCTCATTAACTATAGACCACCTAGCAATTGATCAATACTAATCCTATACCTTTGAGCCAATGTTTGGGGAATGGATATCTCTCAGGGTATTGGGGCTACTCATGACTTTAGTTTGTCTGTCATTTAATGAACTTAGAATCTACTACCATAATACAAACTCCAGGTGTTGTTTGTGACACAGAGTAGCGTGGTTCTAGAAGTCTTTCTGATTAGGGGCTATCTTATCCCATAGAAGGGCATGTATTTCTAAGTGTGGACTCTATTGGGATTCAGTTCTTAAATATAGACCTGGAGGTGATAATGGATGCTGTGGGGAGGTTCCTTCAGAAAAATTGGCTTTGGTTGGTGAGCCACTGTCCCAGCTTTCATGATTGAACCGTTTTTTTTCAGGGAGGTAAGGTTCCTTCATGGTGTATGCTCAGGGGGATCCCTTGTGCAAATAAATGATTCAAACATATTTCAGAGCTCTCAGCCTCTCAGCATCTTAGAGTCCTACTTTTCTCTAATCAGTATATAAGAGGTCTCGTGGAAGTCAGCTCTCAGTTGGAATGCTATTTTGCACCTCTTACAATTAGGCCCTGGATTATCAGTCATAGCTGCCCTGTGTCCACATATAGCAGGAGAAGAAATCCTTCTGTGATACCATAAGCTTTATGATCTTCCTCACTGTATTTTAGTTGTATAGCTTTCAATTTTTCTCAAATTAATCCTTTAGCTGTCTAGGGCCATAAGCAGAAGTAAGGTGACTCTAATTTCTGTGATTAGCATAGCAACTAGGTTAGAGGCCTGTTGATAGCCCAAAACCTTGCCCTCTATTTGCATTTCATCCCACACCACCAATGAAGATAATATGAGTAATTTTCTTGCCCCAGTATTGTGTATCCTTCAAATCCAGTTGCCCCAACTGAAGGTGGTAGATGTTCTCCACAGTTATAGAAGTAACCCAATACCCAAATACCATATTTTTGATCTATTTCATCGGATCCTGATCTCAATGACTATACCAGTGAGGATCCTAAGAGGAAATAAATGGCACCCTAAATTAGCACCCTAAAATAATACCTTTTTTAAGATTTTATTTATTTATTCATAGAGATGCAGAGAGAGAGAGAGAGGCAGAGACACAGACAGAGGGAGAGGCAGAGGGAGAGCAGGCTCCAGGCAGAGAGCCTGACGTGGGACTCGATCCCGGGTCTCCAGGATCACGCCCTGGGCTGAAGGCGGTGCTAAACCGCTGCGCCACCGAGGCTGCCCCTAAAATAATATCTTAAGATAAATTACCTAAAATTTAATTTGAGAAGAATTTGATAAAGAGACTACTAATAAAGATATGGGCAGTGTGGGGAAATGACAAGGGGTAAAGCAGTTCACAGAGCTAGTAATAGTGAAGGCCATTACTATCTCCAAGGCTGAAGGGGTGCAGGGAGGGAATGATTGGCAGAGCCAGGAGACAGAGAGCTCTGTGGAGAGAGGACTGTTGAGCTTAACTGTCTGGGACCTTTGGTTCAGGGACATAGCTGACTGCCAGGACTACTAAGGACAGGAAAATATATATCCTATCTCATCTTCATCCCTAGCTTTGATCTCCTCCTATAGGTGTTCCTTGTGTGCTAAACTTAACATGAAGGAAGAGGAGTTCAGTGATGTGGCCCTTACAAGTCAGCCTTCTGGAGCACAGGGGAATTTTCTTGGGTGGAATGTGGATACGGAAGTGTTCAGTTTGTGCCTTGTGGTATATTACAGCTTGATTTGGGCTGGACTTGCTTTCTAAAAGGATTAAATTTAGGACCTGACTCCAGAAATCTATCCATTCGGTGCTGTCACCTAGTGAGAGACTGGAGGGATAGGAAATAGAGCCAGCTCCTGGTGGCAAGTATGTATAAGACAATCCCTGGTATGTTGAGGCATTTGGTCTATGTTCTCAAATTTAGGACAGTTTTAGTCACTATGGCAGGAGCTAGCAAATTGCCAAGTGCCAGATAGTAAATATTTTCGATTTTGCAGGTTATGTGGTCTTTATCATAATTACTTAACTCTCCTCAGAGATAAAAGCAGCATAGACAACCCCTAAACAAATGGATGTGCCTGGGTTCCTATAAAACCTTATTTATAAAAGTAGGTTAAGAACAGGATTCAGGGATCCTTGGGTGGCTCAGCGGTTTGGCGCCTGCCTTTGGCCCAGGGCGCGATCCTGGAGACCCGGGACGAATCCCACGTCGGGCTCCCGGTGCATGGAGCCTGCTTCTCCCTCTGCCTGTGTCTCTGCCTCTCTCTCTCTCTCTCTCTCTCTTTGTGTGTGACTATCATAAATAAAAATAAAATAAAATAAAATAAAATAAAATAAAATAAAATAAAATAAAATAAAATAAAATAAAATAAAAAAAAAATAAATAAAGAACAGGATTCAGGAAAAAAAAAAAAAAAACAGGATTCAGATGACCCTACTGTGCAAAAGCTGAATCAAAAACAGGAAATTGAATAGAAAGGGCAGTTATATAGACTAGGCCAATCCAGCAGTAACTGGCGAATACTATGAGCATTAGTTAGCAATTTTGTGCTCAGGATTTACCTTCAGGCAAACTGATTTACAGCAGTGAATCTATAACTACGAGATTAATTTCAGACACCCCTGGCTGGAGTGTTGATACTGCTAAAATACTGTTTTTTTTCCAGTTAAATTTGGTTCAGGAACCTAGTGGGACCAAGGTTACAGGTAGCAGACGCTCTCACTTTTGAGACAGATGAAATCAGCTAACCTGTTCCAATGGACTTCTAAGGTACCTGCATGAACGAGCCTCTCTTTCCTATAAGATCCTCCCCTGGACATTCTTGTAGGCCTTATCTGTTACTCTGAATTTCATCCCCTTGTTTTTTCCTTGGTGTCAGAACAGATCTACATTCATCCTGTGCAGTGGGCCTACTCTCCAGATTCTACCTTTTCCCCATTTGGCCAATTCTAGTTTGACAAGATATAGATTAAGATTGCTTGCATTCCCAGCTAGTATTTTTATGTATTTTTCATTTACTTTACATATAAAACTTTGGTTGTATTTTATTGGTTATTTTTTGAAATTGAGTTTGACTTGGTGCATATAGCTTTAAGCCATTAAAAGGTTTAATTGAAGATTCAGGAATGTAATCCATTTGGTTCTCTAGATTTATTAGCCCCTGAATCACCACAGCAGAAACCGGAACATTGAAGAGTCCTTGTCCAGATTTTAAGTTACTTCATTGTGGTTTCAACATAGAAAAGGCACAGTTCAGAGCTTTTAGCTCCAGATTCAAATACTTGACAGAGAGTTTTGGATTCCTTCCAAAAATTCTGACACTTTAAAAAAGTTATGCACTTTTCTTTTATAGTAGTGGGAATGGATTTCCATGCGTGTAATAACCTTCCCTCAGTCCCTCACCTATCAACCTTTCTGACCAAGGGTGTGCAGTTGAGCAAATAGGGGTTGGCTTGAGAGTGTGGCCATGGGGCAGAGCTGTGCTAACTGGCCCATGCAGGATTATGTTGAAGAATTAAGCTTTGTTTTCACCTTGTTAATTGGACTAAGCAGAATTGTGAGTTGGCCTGAAGTGATCTCTAAAACAGATCTGCTCACCACACGTTTAGTTAGCGGCTGTTTGCCATTTATAAGGCAGGATGTGAAAACCAGCAGCAGTGACTGCTAAGTCAACCCTTCTGGAGGGGATCCAGAGCAGCTGGAAGGGAGCATAGACTAAGGGTGGAGGTTCTGTTAGATTTTTCTCAAGACGCCAAGTGGGGTTATGGCTTCACATAGTTCCTACCACCATGGAAGAGTGAGCAGAGTAGCAGGAGGCCTGAGGTTGGGCAGGATTATAAATTGGAGAGTTCTTGATGTGGGAATAAGAAATCAGGATTCTAGTCTCAGCTCTGCCTTTAATTGCTATGTAAGGGAGGTCTAATCACTCAGCCTTTTCTGGGAGTTGGTTTCCTTATCTGTAAAGAAGGAATAATTAGTCCTGCCCTATCTCTCTCAAAGAGATGATGAGTACCAAATGAGAACATTAATGAATGTGAAAGAACTTCAAAATAGTATAAAGCACAAGAGAAAGACATTATTATCATGGCTGCTAATAAAATTGATGGACTCACTAGCATCACAATGCTTTCTGTATCAAACATAAACTCCTCCCCCAGGCTTCCAAGTCCTTTTCTGAACTAGACTTCACTTTATGAGGCACTGTTACAAATCTCTTGCCTGGACTTTGTTCCAACTAAGCTAGTCTCACAATATTTCTTTCCACAACACAGTTTGCTCCTCCCTATCTATATGTTTTCATGTATTTTGTTTCTGGTTTCATCCCAACTCTTTTTTTCACCTCCCCTCACAGCGTCATTCTGTCTCTTAAAGCAAGTTCCAGAAAGACACCCCACTCAGATCTCTTCTCACTCGAAATAATCCTTGGAAGATCCCATATACTTCCGGGGCATTAACACCATCTGTCTGCTGATAAATTCTTCTCATTTTAGTTGATGACAACACCATTCTCTAACTGGAAGTTAGACAAGATGCATTCTTTCCCTTCTTCTGCATCCTTTCCCTCATATTCCACATTTACTTATCCCTCTGGTCCTGTACCATCTGTCTCCTGAATCTCTGTAGCATTGCTGCTGCCTTACTTTGGATCCCAATCTCTGATAAGTTGGATTATTGTCACAGTTTACTGATTAGAGCCACTGATTCCAGTCTGTTACCCTGACAATATATCTTCTACTCTTCTGCCAAAGAAGTTTCTAAAACACAAATCTGATTATGCCATTTCCCTGCTTCAGATACTTCAATGACTCATACTTTTCAGAACTAAGTTCAAATGTAGCATGGTAGTACACACATCTCATGTTCTTGCTCCTACCTAACCTTCTCCCCACTGGGTATAAGTCTTTTTAGGTCTTGAAATCATCTAAGAATATGAGGGAAAATAAAATTTTATAGGTAAAGATTTGCAAACAATTAACCATTTGTTCCTGGAGCTCAACCTTGCCACCCTTATGAATCACCACATTCAAAGTCTCCAACCTCACTCCTTGCTGTCTCCCCACATAGACACTTGGCTCCAGGCACAGAGGTTCCCAATGATATGTGGCTTTTTCATGCCTCTGTACCTTCATATTTTGTATCCCCTCTGCCAGGAATTCCCTTCTTACCATCTTTGTTCAGCTGAAGATCACTTGTCCCTCAACTTAGTTCAAATATTTCTATTTCTAGGACATCTTCTCTATTTGGTTTATTTATTCCTGCTTTGTGGTTCCAGAGTAGCCTGAGTAGTCTTGCATCCCACTTGTCCTCAACAGAATTTTGATCTGTTGCATTTTTACTTGCTAGATTATTTTACTTGCTAGGTAAAGATCTTGTCTTAATTAATGTATTTCCAGCTAACAGCATATTACCTGCCATATAAGAAGCACTCAAAAAAAAAAAATAAGAAGCACTCAGTAAAATATCTGTTGAATGGCATTGAATTGTTTCTATCTAATATACTCTCCTCCCTCTCTTTAACTAGCGTGCACCTTATAGGTCCCTTAAGAGTAACCACAAAGACAATCTCTTTATATAATCTTGCTTCATTATCCCCATCATTTAATGATCTTCTCTTTGAATTTCTTTATTGCTAGTGCTTGGTTTTAGCATTGCATATTAATTTAGAGGTTATTTTGAAATATATCATCCTAAACTATTTTAAGTAGAAGATGCTGTGTAAGGTAGAACTAAGTTCAAATGTAGAATAAGGAGTCAGAAGACCTTATTCTAGTTTTAGCTCTGCTCTGAGCTAAATGTGTAGCCCTAGGCAAAATATTGACTTTTCCCTCCCTTGGTTTATGTTTTCTTATTTTTAAAATGAGGGGTCTATATAATCTGTAAGATAGCTTCCTGTTAAGAGGCTATATGCCACTAATGTCTTTAATTTTTTACATATCATATTTATATACTTCAGCTTTCCAATTACACTGTAGTTCCTGCATGCAAGGGATATTTTGTGTTGCAGTCCCTTTTTTGTCTATGGATCACTAACTACACATCTATAGATACATCAAATGAGCAATTAGTAACTCTAAGCATCACCCTGAGAGATTGTGAAAGCATGATATAACAGAGTTAATAAAATCATTTTTTGCAATTTCAAATCTCTAGATTACTCAGGAGTTGTATGTTGTTAATGTATCTCATGTATACATCCCTTTACCAGTACTTTCCTTGAGAAGGAAGGCCAAATTTGAATCTTCAAACCTTCTTTTTGAAGTAGGAATTTCCTCCCATCTTGGGAAAAGATGTATTCTGATTCAAAGTGGAAAAAAGAGCTTTAGGAGACTCTTAAAGACCTTCAAAGGAATTTTTGGAATCTAAATTATGCCAAGAAAATTTAGCAAAAATAAATCAGAAAATATATGATTTTTTTCTTGCTAATCTAAAGGAAAATCTGCTGCTTTTCAGAGTATAATTTAAGATTTCACCAGACTATGAATTTTTGGCTGATGGTCAGAGACATTTTTATTATTTCAAAGAAAGGCAAAAGGTTAGTAGTCTGGGTAATATGCAGTGACATTCATTATATCATACTGGCTTTTTTTTTTTTTTTAAACAACTCTGTTTGTCCAAGATAAGTATTCTTCATCTTCTTTCATCTCAGGTTTTGAAAATCAGCAGCACCCTCCCTCAGTAGTGACCATGTGTATAGAGGACTCAACCATGGGTTGTAGAGGTCAAAAGAGTTCCAGTTGAAGCAATTCTGTATAGCTGAATAGTAGATCCTCAGCACCAAACCCTGTTTTGCAAAGAATAAATCAAGTCTTTCCTTGACTAATTTAGACTGACTGTTGAAACTGTAACAGCCACTAAATACTTAATTCACCTCAATCAGCTGTTTCTTTTCTGTTGGCCAATGTGGGTGGGAAATGACCTTGATTTTCTGATTAAAGGAGTCAAAATTATACTAACCACACATTTATCATAGATTTGCATTCATAATTATTTTTATATCTCTACCAAGAGTATTTGGAGCATTTGATTTACTTAAAGCAGATCAATTTTTAACCCTCCTCTGCTCTATATAACACAATTATTCTGTAATGATTATTATTTTCTGTAGTACCTAGTACACTACACCATGAGTTCCTTGAAGTCAAGTACATGTCTTACTTATCTTTGAATCTCTAGGGCTACTATTTTGCCTGAATTTTAGTAGATTTCCAGGAAATGTTTATGAATTGAATGAATGAAAGATTGGATAGATCATCATCTGTAGCATGGCCAAGATTGATTACTAAGTGACTTTTAGCATGCTAGAGATTATATACCACATTAGATAGAAGTCTGCATTTACTTTGGTATGCCTAGATAATGCCTACAAAATTCTTTAAAGGTGTTATGTAGGATTCTACTAGTGGAAACCTGTGGACTTGATAGGTTCTTACGTTTCAGCGTCAGGTCTGATCTCTCCAAGTCTTTTGAAACTATAGCTCCTGGCATTTCAAGTGCTCTCTCTATAGGCCCAAAGTGAGTCAGATGCCCAAACTGTCACAGCTAATTTGCCCTTACTATCAAAATTCTGTGCTGGGTATCAGAATCACACAAGCGTGTCTCTTACCCTCTAATTGTTACTCAACTTTCATATTTCACACTCATTCTGCAAGCACTGAAGTGCAAATTTAGTAAATAGGGAGTAAAAATACACTACTACATTATGCTTCAGTTTTCCATACCATATCATTTGCTGCATAGAGATTCTCAGTGAAGATGCCAGACTGAGTACCACCATTTAAAGAAGGTAAGTGCTCTGTCACTCTGAGGGTAATCCATTTTAAAATGAGCTTTCTTCTAGGACTCCTGTTTATCCATTGATACAAAAATAAGCAAGAATTTAGGCCATCTTAAAAAGTAACTCCATTGACAGTTTTACAACTCTAGTATGAAAAACAGATTTATATAAATACATAATATCTTAATATGCCTCCCAAATGATACTTTTCCCCACCCTATGAGCATAAGTGTATTCATAAGTTCAATTAGTAATATCCCAAGTAATATCAGGCCTTGAGAGACAAGCAATGTGGCATTTTATAATACACTTTAAAAATTCTTCAGAGTGGCCCAGTCTTCAAGATGAAATCAGGCTGCTGGTAGGGGAATATGGTCTTTGGGATTTCCCACAGTGTGGGATGCAGAGGGCCATTCTCCTTCTTGATGAGTCCCCTGACAGTTCAGAACTCTACATTTGAGGCTTGGTCAGATGAAGATGTACCAGAAGAAATTTCATTGACCTAGAATAGTTATTTTGTGTTCTTTTTCTTTTTCTTTTTAACATTTGTTGGGTTTTATTAGTATTTATTTGCCTGGCACCATGTTAGGCACCCTTGCATGAATTATGTAATTGACTTTAACTCTCTCAATCAACCTATGAAATGGCTTTTATTTCTCTTCCTTTATACATGAGGCAACTGTGGTGTTCAGATAATTAGCCAGTATTTAAAATTAGATTTTCTTATTATTTTATGTATGGTATACTTTCTACAATACAATAGCAAAGACAGTGGTCACTACTTCAAACATAAGTTGTAACCAAATTGACCATTTTTCTGTTTGTCAAGCTTGCCATGCATTCTCATGCTCCTAGATTCACAAAGGTTATTCTTGGAGATCACTATTTCCTTTCTCTATGCCAAACAAAATTCTCCCTACTGGAGCCCTCATAAAGGTTTTTACCACCTCTGGGAAGCCTGTGATTTCCCCTAGCACCTGGGACTTCTACCATTATAGCACTGATTACACTTGCTTATTATACTGCCCAAAGCTATAAACCTTGTGAAACAGGGTGGAGCCCATTAGCAGCACTAGCATTATGCCTGGAGCCTAATGGGTGCTCAACATATAACTATTAATTGACTGTTGTTGAATCTGATTGTAATTCCTTTGCTTTTTCTTCAAAACCCCAATGGTTATCTTTGGAATGTGGGACTGGGAGGTAGGTGGGAGGAAGCACACTTTTCTTTGCATGCCTTTGGTATAAATAACTTAACCATGTTCATACATTAACTTATAAATAAAAGCAACAAGTATTAAAAGGAAAAACAAAAACTCTGCTATATGATTATGAAAGGGTGTACTTTTTTCCCCCACAGTCTTTCTCCAAATTCTTTTTATGTATTGGCAAACCAAAAACTCTCAACAGAATAATCAGTGGATCTATTGGTGGTGAAATATTGTTACAGAGGCAAGTGTATACCATTTGTCTAATTTAGTCACCCTGGCTGTGAACCATAGTCTGCTGCTACTGAACACAGTGCAGAAGGCCAAAACTAGGTGGGAAAATTTCTGATATGCAAGACTTATGAAATAGTCAATGCAAATATATTTGGTAGGTTTATAGGAAAACTTTAATTTTCTCACATATACGTTACACATCATTAATCACTTGGAGCTTGAAGAAAATGAAGATATTTTGGCTGAATGGTAATAGGATAGTCTCTTTTGATAAGAAAACAATATAAATGTACTAGATATGAATCAGCCCCAATAAATAATCCAGGAGATTTTTTTAAGGTAGGAAAAAGAAAGCTTTTCAAGGCTATAAATATATAAAGGAACAGATTTCTAGAGAAGATATTGAACTAAATGTGAGGCAAACCCCATTAAAGGAAGATTAAATTAAAAGCTCAGAAAAACTTGACAGTGCCCTTGTTTGGGGGGAAAATATAGAGACTCTCAATTGGAAATGGAATATATAGTAGTTGATCATAAATATAATCTGTTAATAAGGAGCACAAATTAAAGTTATTTTAATCCATCAAATGACTATTAAGTGTTCTTTCTAGGAATGGAGCCCTTTCCTAAGAACTGCAAGGACGTATAGAATATAAGGCTGAGTGCTTTCCTTATGGGAATTTACAATTTAGAATGGTAGAAATGATAAAATGAGTATTGAAATAATCACAGTAACCCTAAAATTAGAATTAACATCTGAGGGATACATACAACAACTTAAAAAGTAGAAGAGGAAAACTTCATACAATAGAGTTGATGAGAGACTATTCATCCCAAGTGGTGTGGTGTTAGGGATCTGTAGTGAAGCAGGAAACATTCTAGGAACAAGGAATAAACAGGAGCATATAGGCTTGAGGTAGAAGGTATGGAGTGAAAGGAATAGTATGGTCTACTCTGGCTATAGCATAGGATACATGTAGAAAACTGGTCAGAATAAAACTTGAGTACCTAGGTTTGGATGAACTTACCTGCCAATGGGCATAAGGGAGGCAATGTAGAACTTGAAAAGAGCAAAGTACTGGGACTCAGAAGTCCTGGACTCAGGTTCTACTTCAACATTTTGACCCAATATTTGCCCCTCAGGATGCACTAAAATAACTGTTTTGCTTTTCACAGAACTGAGAGTTGGTGTGAGGAGCCAACGAGGTAAGACTTTGTAAAGTATGAAGAAACACACCTGTAAAAAAATCATCATTCCCATTGTAGTGAGGTCCCAGCTTGAGAAACTAAGCTGTGTTCCTCATCCAGAATTCGTTCCTCACTCAGAATTCATCCATGCCTTTATTGCCATATTTTTATTCCAGAAATATATTTCCATGAATGCCTAAAGATTTATCTGTAAAAGAACACGTTCTAAAGGAAGAGAGATTTGAAGAATGAAAGGCACTATGGGTTAGTGGTTAAGAGTATAAACTCCGAAGTCAGACCTGGAATTGAACCTTGACTCCTTAGCCCCGATAAGATATACAACTTCTCTAAGTGATTGAGATAATGATTGATGTAATGAATGTAAAGTGCTTGATAGAGTGCCTGGAAACTACCACAAGTTTAACAAGTTATGAATATTATTATTATTATAATTATTTCTATGCCTGATTTAAAGTAAGTGGGCCAGCATCAGGGTACAGAGCTATTGGTCAGTTGTGTTTTCTGGTATCACAGCTCCACAGAGTCATGCCTGAGACCTAGGGAAAGATGTGATAATAGTACAATGGGTAAAAATTGAAATAGTGAATTCGTGAGGTGTGGGGAGCACAAGGGAATACAGGGTCATAGCCCACATAACAGATTGTTGAGACACTTGAAGATGAAGTCCATTGGAGCCCATAGATCATGTCACCTGATGGTCAGAGCCACTGATCACACACGCCACATTTGGAACAAGGAAAATGTCATGGCTGCAGGTGGCTCCTACAGCAGCATCACTTCAAGGGTCCAGAAGAGAAGGGAGGAAAGTGGTGGAAGGCAGTGTATTGCTGAGGGTAGAACTTGAGGGGTGATGTGAAAGCACCTCTTTGGTAACACTGACAACTCTAAAGAGGAATTTGAGGAAGCTAGAGGAGGAGGCCAATTAAGTATTATTTAGTTATTGTTTTGTGCTTCTTTTCTCCTTGCACCTCTTCTCCCATGCCCCCAAACTGGCGTGATGTAATGCTGGTTGTACTGAGATGAGGAGGAACACAACTATGCTTAGAAAGACAGGAGCAGGCAGTGGAATGGGTTAAGAGAGAGGCTGGAGTTCTCTGATTCTCTCAATACTTCACGCTCTTCTCTCCACCCCAGAGGGTAGGCAAGACTGTCCTTTACCAGAAGGAACGAAAATGTTAGAGTTGCTATGTCTATTTCTCTAACAGAAATGAGAAAAAAATTAACTCACCGAACCCTTATGCTCATATTAGACACTGACTTCTCAATTTCATTTCTCATATCAAAGGGCAAGAATACTAATTAAGATTGACCACAAACTATTAATCATTTTTAATTGGGGCTGGATAATGTTATCTGGTGGTGCAGTAGATGAGTGTTTGGTTTGTTGCATTGTACAGCAGTTAAAAGCTTTAGACAACTTGTTATTTTAGCTTCTTAATAACATGTTGCTCTTTCACCGTTTACTTTAATATTTAGCAGCACAGGCTTTGGGGGCATATGTAGCATTATTCCAATGCACCCCTTGATTCCTCGCCCCCTCATTTTCCTGAGGTAGTTATAAAATAGGTTTTCATTTCAACCTGTAGGTGACTTTGAAGACATATTGCCATATGGTGCTAAAAACATTATAATACATCACCGCTTGTTTGCCAGATGTTGTTCTACTCTGCTAGGCAGTGATTCAGATGCTCTGTGATGATTTTGCAAAATGAATCTTGCTAAATTGGAGAGTTTTACTTGTCACATCCCATCTCATTATTATTGGCTGGGTATTCGAAACATACAAGAAAAACACAGTTTGAAATGAATCTATTAGATATGCAAATAGCAGTATTTCCTGTTGCCCAGGTGCCTGGCAGTCTTGCATATGACAGCATCCCCGTTGCACAAAGTGGGAAATGGGGTCACAGGATGCTGACTCCACAGGATGACTTTGATGTAGATGGGCATTGCTAAAGTTTTATTCAAGGCAGTGGGATTTCAAGCTGCTCTCTATGTTGCGCAAGCAGAGACAGGCCTAACTTTTCTCTAGGTTGAATACCCAGCTGCTTACATAGCATGATTTGAGAAGGACCAGGGAGGCCCCATATTTTCTCCTTATGCATTTTAACCATTATTGATTTAGTATTTGAAGTCAGGAGGCTTACTCTAGAATTTCTCTTTTAAATAGTCATATATTATGGCATATTATTAAATAGTCATATATTGAGACATATTATGACTATTTAAAAGGGTTGGGGCAGAGTTTGTAGTATAAGGGGTTGAACTCAATTACCTACCTTTGGTCACCTTTATCCTATATCCATCTTCAACCTGGTATCCTTAGTACCTGCCAAGCACTCAGTGAATATTCATTGAATGAATAAATGAATGAGCTATGAACAAAATGAACAAAATAACATGACTAGCCTCCGTATAGGAAAAGCTGGGGGAGAATATATGTAACACTGGAAAGATGCTGGGGATGGGAGGATAGTAAAATGACAAGTCAACTTACATGCCCTGAAGTGCCAGGACATGTTTTTGCAGAAAGACTTTATTTCTGGACCTCATCTCCATAGAGTTATTGAGTGCAGCTTTATGGCTGAGACATACACTCCCAGTGCTGTGCACAGTGTAGCTGATTCCTTGTTGGCATGGGCCTTTCAGCCCTTAGCGATTGAGAAGGCTTTCTCCACAGTGCTCTGTATTGGTTGTGATATAGCACCAGTTTTTCACCCAGCCCGGGTCAAACTCCAATCTGTCTGGTTCCACTGTCATTGATAGAGCTGCCAATCTAGCAGACAGCAGATCCATCACTGGCTTTCTGTCAGATGCTTGCTGTCATGTGTTTTGGCAGCTGGACCACAGGACTTTTCCTGGCAAAATACCAGATTCTTATAAAAATGCCTTTAACAGGGATAACCCTTGGACCTAGAATACATTTGAAATCATTATAGCAGGCTACAGATTCACAGTCAGACTTTGGTATTCACACCACAGTGGAAAAATTCAGACAGTGATGGATTTCTGATAGTCCAGAATAAAACTTAATTCAGGACAAAAAGGCAAAGCCAAGAGAAAGACTATTCCTCCAGAGGTGATGGCTTCAGTGAATAGCAAGAAGATTACAGAACAAAATTCAAATTTTCACTGTGTGATTCAAACTATGGTGAGAAAATACTAAAGTGTTATATTATAGGGGCTGTAAATTGTAAAGTTTGAAATTGCTGATGGACTAAACAAGTAATTCGATTTCTTTCACTTCACTTTGGAAGGAAATGGGCAAAATTTCCTATCGACAAGTGTGTAATATATACTTGCTAAGGTAATAGCTACTTGGGCTTTAACTATGTGCTAAGCATATGGACATTTCATTTCTCATGTCTTTTGATTCTCATTATACTCCTATGAGGTTGGTGTTATTGTGCCCATTTTCCAGATAATGAACCAGGCTTGGAGATGACAAGTGATTTGGCGTAAGGGGCTTAAGAGTAAACTTACATTTTAGAACTGGCTCTATCCTGTGTCCCATCCACTGTGTTCAACTGCTTTGCTAGGCCTGTGGAAGTGTAGGAAATACAGTGGTGCCTTCTCAGATCCCCTTCCACTGGACTGCATACGCACCCTACCCCTAGCAGCTGTGTTACCTGCTAATGGCTTGCAACTGTCCCATCCCCTTGTCCTGCTGCCTTGCCCAGCATTACTCATCCCTCCCCAGCCTTGTGGCTCATGACAGATTGGTACTTCAAGGCAGGCAACCCTGTGCTACAGTTTTTGCTCTAGAAAGCCTTAGCTCTATGAATACAGCCAAGAACATATTGCTCTGTGACCACTTTCCACTTCATATACCACTCTCTTCCCTCCTTCGCAGGTCCATCCTTAAGAGCACTCTGTCAATAAATCACATCCACCTAAATGCCCATCTCAGCCTCTGCTTCTAGGCAACCTGACCGAGGGAGAGTTTCTTCCTCCAAGAAGCATGCAATATTAATGTAAGGAAGAACTTTGAAAATAGCCAGTGCTATTCAAAGATGGAATAAATTGTTTGGGTCAAAATTGAGTTCCCTCTTTCAAGAAGTATACAATATAGACTGGATATAAAGATCATTTGGGCAGAGAGTTGTATAGGGATTTCAGGCATGAACTTGGAGGAGGCACTAGGTAAACTTTAACTTCAAGATTCAATGATGTCATGAACTGAAACTTGTTAACAGTATTTTTTTTTTTTTTGCATATAGTGCCTTATATTTTCTTTAAAAAGTGGTATTGCCTGATGGTAAGGAATATGGATGCTATAGCCTGACTTCCTGGGATCAAAGCCTACCTCTAATATTTATTTGTAGTAGAATCTGGGGCAAGTTTCTTAACAACTCTGTACCTTTGTTTCCTTATCAGGAAAATGAAGAAATACTAATTCAAGGTTTGCCGTGAGAATTTTTTTTATTATTATTATTTTAATTTTTATTTATGATAGTCACACACAGAGAGAGAGAGAGGCAGAGACACAGGCAGAGGGAGAAGCAGGCTCCATGCACCGGGAGCCCGATGTAGGATTCGATCCCGGGTCTCCAGGATCGCACCCTGGGCCAAAGGCAGGCGCTAAACCGCTGCGCCACCCAGGGATCCCTGCTGTGAGAATTAAATGAGTTGGTAACATGTGAAATGCTTAGAATAGTATCTGGCATATAACAAGTGCTCAATAAATTTTAACTATTGTTGTGTATCTCTCTATATATATGACACAGCTCACTGAAGCTTGTTATATTGAACAACAAATATGTTTATTTTGCACTGTAAGTAGTTTCTTTCTCTTTCCCACTGTATTATAAACTCAGCAATTAGAAGGAGTTTTGTCTTTTTAAAAATTGCAATAAAATTCACATACCATTAAATTCATTTCTTGCAAATATACACTTCTGTGGCTTTTGATATATTCACAAACTTATGCAACTCCCACTGCTATGTAATTCCATAACATCCCCCCCACAACACACAAAAGAAACCCACACCCATTAATAATCCTTTTGCATTTTTCCTCCTTCTAGCGCTAATCTACGTTCTAGGTCTATGGATTTGACTATTCTGGATATTTCATGTAAACAGAATGATATAAAATGTGGCCCCCCCTTTTTTAATGTGGCCCTTTTTGACAGACTTCTTGCTCTTAGCATAATATTTTCAAAGTTCCTCCATACTGTGACATATATAAGTATTTCATTTCTTCTTTTTTAGTACTTCATTCCTTTTAATGGCTAAATAATATTCCACATTTTGTTTATCTATTCATCAGTTGGTGAACCTTTCTCCCCTCACTTTTTGGCTAATAGGAATAATGCTAATAAGAATGTTTGGGTATATGTTTTTATGTAAATATGTTTTCATTTCTTTTGAGCATATACCCAGGAGTGGCATTTCTGGGTCATATGATAACTCTATGTTTAACTATTTTGAGAAACTGCTGAACTTTTCCAAAATGGCTAGATCATTGTACGTTCCAACCATTGATCAATGAAGTTTCCAATCTCTCCACATTCTTGCCAATACTTTTTATTGTCCACCTTTTTGATTATAGTTATCCTAGTGGGTATGAAGTGGTATGAATCTCATTAAGATTTTGACTTTCAGGGCAGCCTGGGTGGCTCAGCAGTTTAGCTCTACCTTCAGCCCAGGGCGTTATCCTGGAGACCCGGGATCGAGTCCCACGTCAGGCTCCCTGCATGGAACCTGCTTCTCCCTCTGCCTGTGTCTCTGCCTCTCTCTCCCTCTCTCTGTTTCTCTCATGAATAAATAAATAAAATCTTTAAAAAAATTTTTTTTGACTTTCATTTCTGTGATGATTAATAATGTCGAGAATATCTTCACATGCTATTGACTATTTGTACATCTTCTATGGAGAAATGTCTATTCAAATCCTTTGTTCATTTTTAATTAAGTTATCTTTCATTTTATTAGTGAATCATAATAGTTCATTATATATTTGAATATTAGGTCTTATCAGATATATGATTCCCAAATACTTCCTCCCATTCTTTTTGGTTGCCTGTTATTTTTACAGTAGAGTTCTTTGAAAAACAAGTTTTTAACTCCAATGAAATCAACTTTATTTATTCTATGTTTTTATGTAATATGTTATGCTAGTAGTTTAGGTATTATATCTAAGAAACCATTGACAATCCAAAGTCATAAAGATTTATGTAGTCTTCTAACTTGTAGACTATGTAGTCTTCTAACTTGTCTCTTTTGATTTAGAATCCCTGATGAAAAGCATGATGTCTGGAATCTAGTAGATTCTCAAAATACGTTGGTCAAATTAGTAGCAGGATGCATTAGAATGCCTGGATAGACTGTGTGGACATAGGTTGCAGTATTTTAGTATTTCTGCATTTCCACCTAGCATCTGGCATTGTGTTGGTGGTGCTTAAAGTTTCTTCAATGCTTGGTTATTGAAATCAATAAGTTTTATGATATTCTCACTGCAAACTTGATATTGAGGCAAGAAAGGTACTTTTAGCTCCATTTGATAGATGATAAACCTGAGAACCGGAGATTAAGAGTTATTCAAGACCATTCAACTAGTGACAGAGCTCTATTGCTTCTTCAGGCCTTCCTTTTCAACTCAAATGTGTAGGCTCCTTTTCCTAGGCTTAGCAGTCACCATAGTTTCTTGGCTATTTTTTTCTTCAGTCACATTTTTGTGACTTTCCTTGTGACTTCTGAGTGAATACCTAGCCCTATGTGCATTAAGTACACTGAAACTGACAAATATTAAGAAAAATAATCTCCAAAGCATTTTTGTCCTTATCCTTCATGCTCTCTTCTCTTTGTCTTTGGCAATATTTGCTTCATTCCTTTTTCTCTTTGTTGACAAACTTGACTTAAGACCTGTAAAGCCTGTTCTCTGAGCACCATCTGCATTCTGTTGCCTGTGCCACAGTTCACCAGTCAGTTACTATGTGTGATGCTCTAGATTGTTATTCAGTGATTTTGAACTTGTAGTTCTTTGCTACTTAATTTAATTGTAAGGTTCTTGAGCACAGGGATTATATCTTATGTGTCTCTTACATCTCTCCATAGTTGCAGGCAAAATTTTTCCATTCTTTTGAGATTTCTACTTTATTTGTTTTATATTTCCATCTTGTTTGTCTATGCATTTACTGAATTTTGTTCAGTTTATCCACCACCTTCTCCAGGAAGCTTTTGCCTCATGCTGCCTTTTTCTTCTGATTGCACATAACTGCCGGTTTGAATAGCTCATGTGTCATTTATATCACACTGCCTTGTGTCATGGATATTTATGGTCATGTCTTATTTCTCTTACTACTCCTACTAAATTGTAAGGTTCTTTATAGGAGCCATTATTTATTATCCAAATTTTTGCTTTTCCATTCCCAAAAACAAGATCACTGACTTGCTTATACAAGGGCTGAACACAAATATGTGTTTCCTGAGGATCCTTAAAATTATGGGAAATGGATAGGATGTGGAATTATAAGACCTAAACTGAATTTTCCCAGCAAGTTATTTCTTTCTTTTTTTTTTTTTTTTTTAAGCAAGTTACTTCTTAATGGACCTCAGACTCCTCTTCTGTAACAAACCCTAGCTCAAATCAGATTTGGGAGGTTTAAGTAACAAAATACATTGGAGAGCATAATGCAAAATTTATTACTACTAGTATTGGTTGTTCTTGTCACCATTCTGAAATAACAGACAAGACTTGAGTTTGTCACCAATAAGCATATATTACTTTGAAGCATTTGGTTCCTACCTACAAACTCAGTACCAGATGCTGGAAATCAGATGAAAGAAAAGAAAACAGTTTTAGGAGGTTTCCAGGCATAGATTCAGTGCTCAAACATGTGTGTTTTGATGCTAGACAGTTTGCTTTTTCTTTAGACTATTTTCTAGGCTTAACCAGGTTTGTGCCTTTTTATATAATTCAATTTGCAAGTCTGCCACTTACTTAATTGTTCTATTGTTGACCAATATAGTACAGCAAGTGAGAAGGAAAATGTGTCTATATGCAATACAGTTTCTAGCTCACTGTTGGAGCTCAATGAATGTTAATATTAGATACTTAAAATAGAGTGGCTTCTATTATAAAGAGAAAAATTTTAACAAAAGTCAGGCATTCTCTCTTCTTGTTAACATACAGACACCATTATTAAAGAATTGCTACAAAAATGAGTTCACTGCGTTGAATGTTCTCTGTGAAGAGAGAACACACTTTAAAATGTTGGATGGTGTACTCAGCACAGAGCTTCACTGACAATGTTAAGGAGTGAATTTCCGCTCAGTTCATCATCCATATTAAAAATGAAACTAATAGGTGCTCAGAACTCTCCTAGGAGTTATAAGGGCAAGCCTAATAACTGATCTTCCATTGAGCACAAATGTAAGAATAGAAAACAAAATTGCATTTGATTATTATTTTTTTAACCCATTAAATAAGAGTGGAATGGATCCAGGGTGACCTATCAGCCATTTTGTGGTAGATGACTTTTTTCCTAGGCTGTGCTTCCAGGATGTTCTTTCTGTGATCCTGATAGGTGATCACCATAGATACCTTTGAGCTTCTTTTTTTTTTTTTTTTTTTTAAGATTTTATTTATTTATTTGAGAGAGAGAGAGAGAGAGAGCGCATACAGAGGAGGAGGGAGAACCAAACTCCCTGCTGAGCAGAGAGCCTGACCTGGGGTGCTCAATCCCAGGACCCCAGGATCAAGACCTGAGCCAAAGGCAGACACTTAACTGACTGAGCCACCTAGGCACCCCTGAGTTTCTTTATATATTACCATATCTAGGGCCTTTCACTGAAGAATAAGAGAGGGACAGACATGTAATGATCAGAAGTGTATCAAAGATGCTTCACTTAAACAGGAAATCAGGGGCACCTGGGTGGCTCAATCAATTAAGCATCTACCTTCTGCTCAGGTCATGATCTCCAAGTCCTGGAATGGAGCCCCAACATTGGGCTTTCTGCTCAGCAGGGAGTCTGCTTCTCTATCTCTCTTTTTTCTCTCTGCCCCTCCCACCACTCATTCTCTCAAATAAAATAAAATCTTTAAAAGCATAAATTAAAAAAAAAACAGGAAATCAAGTGAATGTAGTTAGTTCTAGCACTACAATATCCCAAGCAGATAATTTGATGGATGAATTTGATAAAACACAATGATATATTTATATATCTCATGTGTATATTAGGAATTAAGAAGCCTACTTCTTAGTGATTATTTTGAAGACCTCAGGTCAAATCTAGAATATTCTGAGGGCTACCAGATGTAAATGAAATTTTCTCTAGTAAAGGATATGACATTCCTTCTTTCAGGCCTTCATTCATAAGCATTTCTAAAATATCTGCTAGGTACCAAGTACTTGGGCTGCAGAAATGATGCTCTCCCTTTATAAAAGAATTCATAGCCTTTAATTTTTTTTAAGGATTTTATTTATTTATTTATGAGAGACACAGAGAGAGAGAGGCAGAGACACAGGCAGAGGGAGAAGCAGGCTCCTTGCAGGGAGCACAATGTGGGACTCAATCCTGGAACTCCAGGATCACCCGCTGGGCCGAAGGCGGCGCTAAACCACTGAGCCACTCAGGGATCCCCTTCATAGCCTCTGATTAACAAACAAAGGAAATGGTCACTATTCTCCAGGTCACTATCGCACAATGTAGGGCAGAATGCATGTGGAAAATTCGTAAGAGAGGAAACAACTAAATGGTGTAATTTGAAGGGTGACTAGAAATCCAAACAAAAGTTTTCTTAACCTTTTTGGTACAAAGATCTCCCTGAGTCTCTAATAAAATATAAGGTTAATTATATCTACTATAAAATAGCACATGAGAATTTACACATAAAAATTTGAATATAATTTCAGGGAAACTTTTAAATTTTTTGGTGACACCAAAGTTAGGTGCTTATACAGTAGGTAACTAGATAAAACATGTGTAGTATGGAATACTTTCTTCAAGGTAGGCTGTGTGAGCAAATTAGGACTTGAATGTAGGGAGCAAAAGAAAGCACAAAATGAGATAATATGTATTCTTGGTGAAATTCTAAGAGGAGTATTACATTGTTAACAAAAGATGATCTAATGGGGTAGAGGGTATGAAGACAGGGATTCTGGCTGGGTCAACCTGCTTAGAGCTGGGGGATAAGCTTGGTGTGTGTGTGTCCTAATTATCTGTCCTGAGTTGGAGGTTCATGTTGGGAAGTATTGAAGTGCAAGGTTAATGGGTAGTGATGAATTTGAGAGCCACTGGTGGCCTTTGAACAGGGACTACTTACAGAATTAAAAAAACAAAACCAAAGTTGTATAATATTTGGGCTGATTTTGATCCAAACTCCTAGCATGCCAATACTTATGGCAAGTGGTCATTTACTTTATGCTTTAGTGAACACATTAGTGGGGAATCACAATGGAATATGCAAACTATTCCACTGTTGAATGGCTTTAACTGCTAAAAATTACTTTGTCATATGAAGATTAATCTATTTTTTTAAAGTTCACCTTCCCATCCCATGTAGATCATCATGATTTTGTTCTCTGGAACACAAAATAAACTAATCCTTTTTTCACTTGATAGTCCTTCAAGTGATTAAAAATAACCATTATATCCCCTTTAAATTATCTCCTTAAGGGCTACGTATCTTCAGACTTCAATCTGATAAATATGATGTTTTAAGATTAGATTGGCAAACATGTAGGTTGAGTTGGAGTAGGAGGGGGAAAATCAAAATTGGGGATACTAGTTGGAATGGTATTGTAATAATTATGGTTAGAGAGAACTAGAAAGAAAATGAAGAATAAAGTGAAGTCTTGGATGGAAGAATTATAGTACTGGGTGACAAATGGCTATAGGAGATGGAGGAGAGATGCAATCCAAAAGTATCTCAAAGAATTCTGGCCAGGGACACTGGAAAAGTAATTGTTATAGCCAACAGTTTTCAGGGGTTAGGTTTGGGGTTTTTCTACTTAATGAGAGGTGTTGAGGTGCAATGATTAAGAGCATGAGCTCTAGTAGCAGGATGAGTGGGCAGGTTCCAATTCTGGATTCATACATATGTGATACTAGGCAAATTACTCAACATATTTATATCTTGATTTCATTATCTATAGAATGTAAATATTATAATATATATAAAGGTTTTAGTTTGACTGGCAGAGAAGAAGCCCTAAATAGCAATAGGTTATTAATACTTGATTGTTTTAGTTGGAGATGGGTGTAGTCCAAGTCAAGAATTTTATTTATTTTTTATTTATTCATTTCAGAGAGAGAGAGAGAGCATGAGAGGGGGTTGGGAAGGATGGCAGGGGGAAAGGAGAAGCAGATTTGCCACAGAGGAGGGAGCTTGACCCAGGGCTTGATCACAGGACCTCATGATTGTGACCCGAGTTGAAGATAGATGCTTAACTGACTGAGCCACCTAGGCATTCCAAGTCAAGAACTTTAAAACAAACTATCTGAGAAGGGAACAATAGGACCTGTATCATGTTAGGGTAGGAATAGACACAACCTATTGAAATAAGGTTAGAATACACAAAAGAGCAGAGTCAGCTCTGAGGTCAGAAGCACTGGAGATCAGACTATGGAAATATAGGCAACTTGACATTTTTTCAAGACACATGGCAGAAGGAGGTCAGGTTTAAGAAGGCATTCTCCAGCCAGGCAAGTAGGCCCTACCTTTTACTTTATTTTTTTATTTTTATTTTTATTTTTTTAAAGATTTTATTTATTTATTCATGAGACACACACACACACACACACAGAGAGAGAGAGAGAGAGAGGCAGAGACTTAGGTAGAGGGAGAAGCAGGCTCCATGCAGAGAACCTGATGTGGGACTCAATCCCAGGACTCCAGGTTCATACCCTGAGCTGAAGGCAGATGCTTAACCATTGAGTGACCCAGGCATCCCAGGCTCTACATTGTAAATACTTATTTCTCTGTCCACTGTTTTTCTTCACCTAACGCTGGCTCATGGATTAATCCTTATATATACAGATTACCTATTTCTCTAGAGTGAGGTGGCTAAGAAGGTCACCTGGTTGAGGATGTCAAACTCTAGGCAATGGGCAAACATGCAAGTAGAGGTATTTTATGAGCACTTAGAACTTAGCTGGAGATGTAGCTAGTAGCATATAAAGGTCAGTTTATGGGTGTTGATGGATGCTTGAGGATGGTTGAGCTCACTATGTATTAATGCATTCAGATGTTGACATCTCCCAGGGATTCTCTCTGTTTTCGTGTCTGCCCATCCTGAAATAATCTTTCCCCATCCTTGGAAATTGTAAGATGATTGATTTATAGCCAAAGTTGTTAAAGTACATGCAGGTTATGACAGAGTGATACAGATGGTTTTGATCAGAGGCAAGTCAGTTACCTTTCTGAGCTTGTTCCTTCATTTGTAAAATGAGAATTAATAATAACACTTTGTAGAGTTGTATGAATCACATAAGATGGCATTTATACAGTTTCCTTGTATAGCACCTGGCACTTGGAGGTCACCAAATAAATATTAGTTCAAGTGGATGATGACTATCATCAGTTATTTATTGAATCTCATCCTGTGAAAATATATATGGAGAAATCTATGGCAGAGAAGCTATTTGCTGGGTCTAATTAACTTATTTTTTAACATGATTTTTATTTAGTTCATCTAATTCTCACCTGAAAGTTTCTGGAAACCAGGCAAATGTCACTAGAGTTTTTTTTTTTTTTTTTTTAACTGCCCTTGGCTCCAAATACTTGGCCAGAAAAATCATTCCATATGTTTATTCACCTTGAGAAGCTGAGTTTGTTGTATCCAATTTCCCTGTTTACTCTTCCCATGCTAATGTTGCTGAGCATGTACAAATACCATTCTTTATCATTCCAAGTAGGTCTTGGGCTTAATTATGGATTATGAGAAATGAGCTGAATGTTTGAGCACTTTGGAGCCTGGTGAGACCGATTTGTTCAGAATGTTGTTAAAGGCATTTCATTCCTCTGGAAAAAAAAATAAGTGTGTTGCAGCTCACTTGTGATTCATGAAAGATGAAGTGTGGCTGAAGTCAAATGATGGGTCCCAGACCTTGCCCACTCAAACTGATTCATTAGGACCTGTGTCAACTTCCCCCAAGAGGCACACATATACTCAGATGCTCAGCAGATCGAGAGGACATATGTGACCTCCCAAGAGAAGTCAGCACTCCTCCAAGTCAGCTGAGGAACAACGAAGTTATGTGAGTTGATTAGCAGCCATTTCCTTGCTTCATCTTTCTGTGCACCCCAGAGACTGTGCTTATTAGGAGCTTCTCTGCCCTACAGGGGGATTATGGCAGTGTGGAAAAGTTGCACTTTGCAGATAATTAAAAATAAGCTGGCTTAAGTTAATATCTAGCTTCCTTCCTGAATGGGGGAACCGAGGAAAACCAAGAAGTTAGGGGAAATATGCAATCATGTGAGGAAAACCAAATTTATGAATTAATTATAAAAATTCCAAATTTATAAAATAAGAGGTTACAGCTTCTAATGGGACAAATGGTGCTTTTAATTAGAGCAAGAGAAAGTTCAAATTCACTCAGTCTTTCATGCATCAAATATTCCTTGAGCTCTCTTATGTACTAAGAACTGTGCTAGCCATAGAGGATTAAATGATGAACAAGGTACAGACTTTACTAGGCTACAAAAGGCTCACAGTCTAGCACGAGAGACAAACTTGTGGACAAAAAATTACAACACAGGCTGAAGGATGCTGCCAACAGAGGGGAACACAGGGGCATGAAATACTGGAGGGGAGAGAGTTCAGTTGTTTGGAGGACTCTATAGACTGTGTAAGGGCTCAGAGTGTAATGCAGAAATTTCCAGAAAGGGCGCTAGAGGAGGCAGCAGCTAGTTGGTTTGTTTGAAGTTTTCCTTGTTAAAGTCTTTGGCCACATACAATTTTCAAGTTATGGTGTAAGTGGCCCTCAGAAGCTTCCTCCAGATCAACTAAACCAAGCACAAGGCACATAAGAACCGTGAGTCTTTTATCATCAACAATGAATGCAGATAACATAGAATCCTGAAGTCCTTTCTGTCTCAGCAATACATGTTTTACTAGATCAGGATCAATGCTTCATCTCCCCATTCTATTCCCATGCAGTCCTCAGCAACCTTGCTCCTCAATGATGATGCCTGGGAGAGGATACAGAAGCCTGGGATGATCAATAGTCCTTGCTAAACAAAAGGATAGCCTTGATTAGAGACTAATGCTGATGTTTCATACCTGCATTTGGCTCTAGCTTCTGAGACATGTGGTCACATAAGCAATACAGCATAAATAGAAACAGTGCTCAAGACGAGGTATAGAGTAAAGTTTCATCCTGCTTCACTGCAGTCCACAGTAGTGGACTGGGGCAAGCTTTAGAGCAATTATGAAGAATGTCAGGTCCATGGACACTGGAGATGGGCTCAGGGAAATCATGTATATCAGAGGATGAAATCCAAAATTAACATAAAAAAGACACTGGCAGAGAGGCATATAACTCTGCTACAGGACTATAGAGATAATTGAGATACTTAACTGTTTTGCTGATCATTCCAGGAATATCTGAGGTAGTGTCCTATAATTGGCCCTACCTATTAGGCAGGTCACAAACTTGAGAACAGTATGTTATGGCTTAGATGGGTCAAAGAGGCCAAAAATGATAGTTATGATTCCTCAAAATGTGAGGTCTGGGAACCCACAGTTTATAAATTTCCAAGATATTCCATTTCCAAAATATTTTTGTGCATTGATTTTCACTTTTGCTTTAGAGGTACACTACTCAAAATTAACCAGCTTTGACGAATTTGGGGTAAAATGTCATGAAGTTTGCTACTTAATTTAAATGGTTCAATTTAAATATATATAGCTGAGCCTCCGTACTTGAAATTTTGCCTACTGGTTAAGTTATTTGTAACCCTAAGACCAATATTCATGGTGATTTCATGGTCATTTGCAGACATGTGCCAAGTGATGAAAAATTTGTATCTCCTGAAATACATGTGCTCAGCTGAGATCAACAAGGCGTCTCTCCACCTTCTTATGTCAGCTCTTATTTTGTAAATAATTGTCATTTTTGCCATTCGTTTAGTGCCACATTTTAAAAATATTTTTTGTGCTTAATGTTGGTCCACTTTAAAATGGCCTCCATGCACTTGATGGGATGAGCACTGGGTGTTATACTATATGTTGGCAAATCGAACTCCAATAAAAAAATATACAAAAAAATGGCCCCCATGCATAGTATTGAAGTGCTGTCTAGTGTGCCTGAGTGCAAGAAGCCTGTGATGTTCCTTATGGAGAAAATACCTATGTTAGATGAACTTTGTTTCAGCATGAGTTATAGTGCTTCTAGCTCTGAGTTCACTGTCACTGAATTTACAACACTATCAAGTAAGGTGACTTTAAACAGAAATACAAATGAAACAAAGTTCTATATTGATTTGTTGATAAAAATTTGACCAGAGGCTCGCAGGAACCTAATCCTGTATTTCCCCTTAGAATGATGGCTCAGTATTCATTAATTTAGTGTTTGCAGTGACATTATAGAACACATTTACATCATGTATCATAAATTGACTGTACATGGACAAAAATATGTTTGTATGCATATACATACACACACACGTACACAAACACACTCATATGCAAATACATAAAGCCAAAGCAAGTGAGCACAAATGTAACATTAGCAATTAGTGGCTCTAGATACTGGATATGTGAGTATTCATTGTACTGTACTTACAAAAAATATTTTGATTTAATTTGGAAAACTTAAAAAAATGCTAAGGACAAAAGATATTATTTTGAGGTTTTTGTGATGGATGTAAACTTTTGGAGATAAAGAATTTCACAGATTCTCAGAAGTACAGAAATGGAGGCCTTGTGAGATCTCAGTGATGAGCTGTTAGTGGTCTGGACTCAGCATTACCTTAACCTCTCTGTGTAATCTAGGGCAGTCAGCTGCCTCTCTGGGCCTTTATTTCCTCAAAGATGAGATTAAATTGCTTTTGGAATCTCCTTAAGCTCACTATTCTGTCATTTTAAGTGAGCCCCAGACAGGCTAAAATACCAGAATAATTTATATAGTTAGCAGAGAGTTAGTCATAGGATCCAGTGCGTTGCTAATTATGTGATACTAAAGTATGGGGTTAAAAACAAAGTGCCCATTAAAATGAAAGAACAATAATGTGATTGGCCAATACTCAGGGAATGGAATTCCTCTGTACAAAGTCTAACATATTAAAAAAAAAACAAAAACCTTCAATTAATATGGGAAGCATTTAGTGACAAGATTATCTTGTCACTTGAGCAGTTTCAATCTGTTTCCATTTCTGTTTAAGTCAAAAAGGACTTATTATATTATTCATTTGGAAAAATGTGTCTTATATCCATAGCCTTTTCTTTAAGTGTCTTGAAGGCACCATTGTGTAATAGAAAGAACACAGAGTTTGGAATATGTGAAACCTGAATTCAAATTCTGGTTTCTCCAACTTCCTATTTCTATGATCTTGGCAGAATTGTGTGTCTTCTTTGAGGCACTGTTTCTTTATCTGTAAAAATGTTGATAATATTTTCCCTGCAAGGAGATGTTTATATGAGATAATTAAAAATTCTGGCAAGAAGAGGTGTTCAAAACTGTTAGTTTTCTTTTTTTTCAGCCCATAATTAACCATATTTTTTTTTCTAGAAAGACTTATAATGGGGGTGCTTGCATGGCTCAGTAGGTTGAGCATCTGATTCTGGGCTTTGGTTCAAATCATAATCTCATGGTCCTGAGATCAAGTCCCATGTTGGGCTTTGTGCTCAGAGGGTAGTCTGCTTGAAGATTCTCTCCCTCAGTCCCTTCCTCCTCTCACTCTTGTAGTCTCTCTCTCTCTAAAATGAATAAATAAATAAATCTAAAAAAAAAAATGCAGTCTTTGGAGACAGACTTTCTGAGTTCAAATCCTTGCTCTGCTATTTATCAGCTGGCTGCTTAGAGCAAGTTATTTAGCCTCTTTGTGCCTCATTTTATTTGTCTGTAAAAATAAGGGTAATAGTAATAGTACTTACCTCATAGAGCTGCTGTAGGGATTGAATTGTTAATAATTATACAGTACTTAGAACAATGGGAGGCATATTAGTACCTGTTTTTATTATTTCTAAGAATGGTAAGAAATCTTATCTATGCTAATAAAGGAAGCAAAATTTTAGAGTAATAAAGAGTCCCAAATTGTATAAGGCTATCCATGAAGCTAACTGTAAAGGTAGACTTGATTTTGTTCTTTTAAACTGATAGCAGAATAGTCATAAAATCCTTAAATTCAGTGGCTTAATTGAATTGTACTGTAGTGTAAAGATTGTATTGTATTTAAGACCTTTATCCTTAGTTTCAACTCTTGGAATATATCCCTAGTTCTAGGGATATCGAAGATCTTCTCCTGGTGGAGTTGCTGAAATGTGTACTTCAAGAAGTAGTAATGACTACTTCTGTTGAGCAGTTCCTAGGTGTGTGCTCTGAGATTTAACTCTACTCGTTAGTTTGTTTTCATGGATGCTTAGAAGACACAAGGCTGCTGGATAAGAGACAAAGAACTTTTTCTTACCCATGGTGCAACAAGCATCATAAGCATCAGCATGTGGGCAGTTCTCCCTGCCCTCCCCCTGTCCTTTGAGTCCCACCAGGACAATGTGATAAGGGCCCACATGGGCTGTGAATAGATTCAGATTTCATTACAGCCAAGGACCACCAAATTTGGGGAACTCACCATTTTGTAGCTAAAAGTGAACAGTGTGCTCTTAATCCCAGAAGGAGACATTTTTTTTTTTCATTTTTCACAGTTGCTCACTGCAAAACAACTCTGAGAAATGCTTGAGTAAAGAGCGTTTAGATTTTGCCTTCTTAGTACACCCAGCTTATGGCAGATTGCCTTTCCCAATATTAGGTTCTAGGACCAATGCCAAACACCTTAATTGGGGCATTTTTTACTGGTAGAATACTATATAGCTAATATTCCATGTACATTTTATTCCTTTTGGCTTTGTAAGGCTTCATGGAGAATTTAGCATGGTTGCCTCGGGGCAGTATTACAGATGGGTCCATTTTGTTTGTGTACCCCATATTCCTATGGAAATCACTTTTCCTTAAGCAATCCCCCACATTCAGGACTTACACTGTTTAATGGTTCTAGCCTGATCTTTAACTGCTTTCTTGATTTGCCCCTATGCTATGTTCTAGCCCATTGCTTTCTGCCTTTTTACTCTGAAATAAGACCACTTATTCTGCAGCTAATCTCTTAGAGTCCTTCTGTTTTATATGCCTGAGGAATAAAATTGGCATTAAAATATGCTAATAGGAAGGTATAGATGGGTGACTCACCAAGGAAAATAAAACCTTATTTTAAGAGAGACCTTTTGAAGACAAGCTACTTTAACCTAAAGAATAACCTGAATGGTAGGAATTTGGGATTTCAAGAATATATATACAATTCTGTATGCTTCCTTTGTACATGGTCAGCCATGGGTCTGAGGGATAAATTTAGTTTTGATCTTATATGAAGCATTGATTTTGTGTTCTCTGAACAGGAAAAAGAATATTTTGAAGTATGGATTTAAATGCCATTTTCTTTTTACTCCCTATTGTCCACAAGTTTATGAGATATGGTTTTTGATCTTAGTGAAAGCTAAGAGTGGTCATGACTAACTCTTTACAAGTCTATATAATATCAGGAGTTGCTCTCCTGTTAATAAGCAAACCATTACCAAAGCCATACTTTTTAATGGAGGTGCTACCGAGGGACTTCACATTAGAACATGGAAAATGAAGCTGTATTTAGGCTGCAAAGCAGCCATTCCGTGACCTAACGTTTCTATTGGCACCTGCATTTTGGGTCTGTAATGTTTTCCTAACTGTGCATTCAAGACCCAAGTGATTTAAAAAGAATTGACTGTGTTCATAAAAACAGGAAACTGTAAACCAGCATAAATGTCAGTTTTTATGTTGATATTTACATTTATCCCATGGAGAGACTGAATTGTTTAGTAATATGATTCAATATTTGGGGTCAAATATTTTGGTAACATTTATAGATCAATAAATTAGACACATTCTATCTTAAATGACCAGAAAGAGCTTAGTTTCCCAAAGTGAGGCAAACTTAAAATTTCAGCAGGGAGTGTTCCCTGCAGAATTGTTAATTGCACTGATGCTATAATAGTATTACATTTTAACTACAACTGTGTTAGATTTTCAAGCATCTCAGAGGTTATAAACTAGTCATTAAAATTCATTCCTGTTGGCAATTTGGTCTGCAGAGCCTTTACCCGGAAAAGCACACATCTAATATTTATGTGATTTCCATTTTAACACAACTATTTGAATTACTTGCAATACTGTGTAGCCTTTGTAATGTGCTTCCTTTCTTATCCCTCTCACGTGAGCTCTTACTGTATTAACCTGTTAAGTATGAGATTCCCTGCATTAGAAAACTGGTTTGCCCCCTGTGATTTCTCCTAGCTAGAGCCCACATGATGAAGGCATGTTGCCCAACATGATAGTGAGAAAGCCATTTTTACACCGTGCACATGAGGGAAACATGTAGGGGAAGATACAAGCTGTGTGTACTTCCTCGAAAGTAAATATTAGATAGAAGTCTGGTATTCTATATTTCTCGCTCTCTAAAACATAAGTCAGGCAGTCACCAGGGAGTTGGCTTAAAGAATGTCAGTTTGCACTTCCCAAGACATTGGTTTGTCTTTCTTTTCTGATCCATCTTGGTTTTCTTTCCTTGAATGTGACTTATTGTTTCTACCTGGTCTAATAGTTTTATCCTCACTTGTTTCCCCCAAGAGTGGATGCAGCTAACAGGAGGACCCATACATGTGTCCTACTTCCTCTTCTTCCTAAGGATCTCACTCAGGGCCTAGCAGTTAGCAGATGCATCATAATGTGTTATATGTTAAATTTAAGGATTTAGCTCTAGGCAGGCCTTGACACTTTAATTTTGGTCTATTTGATTAAGTGGGATCCAGTGGAAATAAATATTTATGGATTACTTATTGGGTAAAGAAACTATTAAGTATCATAAAAGCTGAGAAAATGTGATGTGGTTTCCTATCAAATAACAAATAGTAGGGTGGGAGAGAAGAAAATTAAGAGAAATAAGAAGAGAAATAAGATGTGCCACTTAAAAGTTATAAGCTAAACTAATGAGTTTAAAAGGATCACACCCAATTTATATCACATGGAATAGATTCATGGAAGATTTGATTTATGACTTCTAAAATGGGTGGGAGACACAAGTAGAAATCACTTGGACTAAGTTTGTATAAACGGTTTTTGATCAAGAGAGTGATATGATGACACGTTAGGAAGGCATGTTATGTTAGGGAGGACATGTTTAGGATGGTGTGTTAATTTGGATGTAGTATAATGATAGATTTAAGGAAAGATGAATTAGAATGCAACATTTCTAGAAGAGAGGGGAGAGATTATGAAGCCCTTTTTATAGTTTAAATGCAAGTAGATGATGGTGTCCTAAACTTAATGTGGGCAACTGGAATGTTTAGAATGGAGCAACTTTTTTTTTTAAGATTTATTTATTTGTTTGTTTGTTTATTTATTTATTCATGAGAGACACACAGAGAGAGGTAGAGACAAGGCAGAGGGAGAAGCAGGCTCCCCACAGGAAGCCCGATACAGGACTCCATTGCAGGTCCCGGGATCACTCCCTGAGCCAAAGGCAGACTGTCAACCACTGACTCACCCAGCTCTCCCATGCAATTTTTGAAGATATTGTGGAAGCAGAATTAGTAGGACTTGACAAGGAGGGGAATTGCATCTGCCTCTGATTTTGAGCCTGCATGACATGAAAAAAAGTTAGTGACATTAACAGGAATAGGGAAGTCAGGATGATGAGTGCCATAGAGAGGTAAGGGGAGAAAGATAGTAACATTGGATGTTGGTGTTTTTAGGTGTTTGGACACTGAAATCTCTCCAGTCTGGTAAGTAGGGAACTATTATAAATTAGGACAGATGTGGCTAAAAAAGAGGATGCCATTAGCCCGATAGACAAGGAATCCTATTAGTTGCCAGCTCTGTGACTTAGGGCAGGTTATTATACGACTGCCTCTGATCTTCATTTTCCTTGCCAGTATAAGAGAGAACTGGCTTCATAAAAGAAAGCAGGATGCAACCCAGCAACCATGGCAGATAGGGAGTGATCTGGAACCTGTTGAGAGATTTCTCATGGGCCAAGGGAATTTGCCCTGGATTCTCTATTCACTTTGGATGAATGCTGTTATGTCACTATGGTCCCTCCCCAAACTTGGAGATTTGTAAACACTGTGATCATCAAGGCTACCCAACCTGATGCTCACAGGTGCCACCAGGGCCTTTGCTTGTGAATCATGAGTACACAGTAGACATAGTGAAGAGGAGACCTCTATCAGATGCATGCTGTCAACTTTCCAAAAGCCTACTTCCATTTAAAAAAAGGTACAAGTGACTCCATTCCTTTTTTTTCCCTTTTTTCCCTCCCTTCTGATAAAAAAATAAAACACCCTTATAATTTTAAAGGGGGAAGATGAAGAAACTACAGATTATCTTCCCTGATTTTGTGAGAACTTCCTCAGTGTAGGAGTTGAGTCTTCAGTTCCCCTTTTGAGCACCTACATCATAACCTAACAACATTTGATTAGGTAGAGTTATGTTGCTAACATTCAGTTAACCTCAAAATATAGATATAAAATGGTAAAAGTGTTGCTTAGCAGATTCATCTGCATTTGATGAAAAAATTTGACTTTCAGCTTGGAATATTTTCTTATATAGTTAGATATGTATAAGTTTGGTATTTGCAGCTGGGACTATTTCCCTACTCGTTTTCAGCTCATTTTGTTTCTCATTAACCTTTATAAATATTCTAGTCAGAAATATCCGTTTATTTAGGATTCAGTGCTTTCTTAGCCAGAGAATGAAATGATGCTTTAATGTTGCTGTTATTTTTCTCTATCATCCTGAGAGAACCACAGAGAAAGGTATGCTTGGAAATGGAGTTTGGGGTTATGGATACCTAGAATTCCAGCTCTGTTATTTATTTCCTGTGTGACCTAAGGCAAATTATTATCCAGCCTTCCTTGAGTTTGGTTTCTTCATTGGTATGATGGCAGTGTCTGTTGTTTAGAGTATTGTGGGATAATCAAGCAAGATAATGGTGACATTTGTCTTAAGATCTTTAAGCACAGGCATTCTAGAATTACGTTCCATGGATCCAAATCCTCTTTATATTCTGGTCAAGATATTTTACTTCTCTAAATTCCTTTCCTCATCCATAATATGAGAATTATAGTAGCATCTACCTTATAAGCTTCTTGTGATGATAAATGAGCAAATCTGTGAAAAACAGAGTAACTGGATAATATAAACGTGCAGTAAATATTAGCTATTTCAATGACCACATAGCAGGTGCTCAATAAATGGAAGCTTCTCTCATTTTCCTTCGCCATGTAGGCCCTTATATAACATTTCAGAGTTTCTCTTGCTATGTTGAGCAAAACAATTCTTAGAATATTGGAGAAAACACCTTATATCTACAAAACAGAGGAACATTTGCTGACTTAGCCAGTTCCAACCTTTGCTATGAAGCTTGGAATTGCCAAGGTAAAGGACAGTCTCCTTTCTTTAGAATAGTTACTAATAATACAGTCTTCTAGTTATTGATATTACAAACTACCTTGCCTATCCCCTATCACTGTTCCAGCTTCAGACACATTTTGAAAAACCTTCTGGGTATTATCTTCTTTTGTCCTTTGCCTTACTTCTCTCTCTTTTTTTAAAGGGTTGTATTTATTTAAAGAGAGTGCACATGCATGCACGTGCATGTGAGCAGTGTGAGGGAAAGGGAGAGGGAGAATCCCAAGCTGACTCTACTCTGAGCTCAGAGCTGACACAGGAGTCATCATCCCACAACCTGAGAATGTGACCTGAGCCCAAATCAAGAGTTGGACACTCAGCCGACTGAGCCACTCAGGCGCCCCAAGAACAAACTTTGAAATTGAAAACTGATTACACACCCTAGAAAGGCATGTACCTCTGGCCCACCCAGCAGCCCATGGAAAGCAAGAACTTGCTGCCAGAGATTCATTCTTTAAAGCCTTCGACACTTCTAGTGGCACACTGAATACCCTAACTGGTGTACACAGAGAGAGGTTTTACTTCTCTCTTTCTTATGAGGACATTTCTCAAGGTCCTCAAGACACTGATTTCTCTTATGGCAACTTTAAAACTTTTAGGTTTCTGTAGACCACATTTTCATTGGGTTAAAAAGCACTTTGGCTGGAAATGGCAGCAGAATTTAAAGTCAAATAAATAAATAACCAGTTCTTCAGTTTCTTAAATTCTCCCTAAAAAAGATATGATATTTATTAGGTAGGAAATAACAAAATGATCTACAATTTTCCAGAATTCAAATCATAGAGGAATGATCAGAGGCCCTTGCACTGCTCAGGAAGAGCTATTCCACATTTATTTATTCATTTGCTCAATCTCTCACTGTACAGCTAGTGAATACCTAATATAGGCAGGTTATTATTAGAGCAGTAATAATATACCAGCAACAGCTATTGTTATGGGCTGAATTATGTTCCCCCCCAAATTCATATGTGGAAGCCTTAACTGCCAGTGCTTCAGAATGTGACTGTATTTGGAGATGAAGCCTCTAAAGAGATAATTAACTTAAAATGAGGTTGTTAGTATGGGCCGTAATCCAACCTAACTGGGGTCCTTATAAGAAGGGAAACTTTGGAAATGAAGAGAGACACCAGGGGTATACAGGCAAAGAGGAAAGACCATGTGAGGACACAGTGAGAAGCTGGCCGTCTACAAGCTAAGGAGAGAGGCCTCAGGAAAAATTATACTTTCAGATACCTTGAATCTGGGTTTCTAGCTTCCAAAACCATGATAAAATAAATTTCTGTTGTTTAGGCCACCTAGTCTGTGGTATTTTATTATAGCATCCCAAGCAAACTAATACAGTAATATTTTATGTTTATATTGTATTTATACTTCTAAAATTTTCACATTGTTTTCACATACATAGTATAGCATATTATGCCAAACATATCGTCTTTGAAGCCAGACCTCCTGGATTTTAATCTACCACCTGCTTAACCTCAAGCAAGTTACCTAACCTCCCTGGTAAGGTTTCTTCATCTAAAAAATGATTACAATACCTACGCCACAGGATTGATAGCTAGATTAAAGGAGTTAATGTTTGTAAATTACTTATCAGTGCTTGGCACATAGTAAGCTCTAAATAGGTATTCCTCAAATTAATAAAATAAAATGTATGCCATAGTTTGTTTTATTCCTCTTAAATCTTATGAGCTGAAGGGAGAAAAGGAAAGGGATAACATTTGTTGAGCCTTTATTATGCAGTAGACAATGTGGTGACAATTTCACTCACATTTGCACATGTGAGATTAAATTACTGCCTATGTTTACATACTGTGAAGACATTGGGACATTTGCATACTGCTAAGGCATTGGCTTGGGACATTCTTCTATTTTGAATCTAAATCTATTTTCCTTTCTTCTATTCATCATTGCACCTGTGTACCAGAACAATAATGATACCCAAATAAAATGAAAAAGATAGTCATCAAGTTGGGTATTGTATCGGTCAGAGTTCAAAACCAGTATTGTACACAAACATACACACACAACTTATCACTCTTTGTATATAGATATATAGTAAATCTATCTATCTATCTATCTATCTATCTATCTATCTATCTATCATCTATCTATTTATCTGTCATCTAATTCATATTATGCAACTAATTTGGGAGAAATTTGAAATCCATAGGGCAGTCAGGAAGGGAAGATTATGAATAGACTTGAGGTTCATGAACACAAGCTGGAGTTTGTTATCCACAGGAGTGTCTATTGCTCTCTCTCAGAAAGCGAAGCAGTCTTTTAAAGGGCTTCCAACTGATTGAGGCCCACCAAGATAATCTACTTTAAAGTCAAATGATTAGAGACTTTAATTACATCAGTAAAACATTTTCACAGCAGACCTAGAGTTCTAGAGTTCTGATTAAATAATCGGAAGAAGATGTATGTATGCTACTTTCCATTCTTTGACTCTTCTGAAAAAATTTCTCTTGTAGCTCACTCTATCTAGAAACATACTAGAAGGGGGGATTTGGGGAACATAGGTTAGCTTGGTCAACTCAACACACCTCAAAGCAATTGCTATTAATTAAAGAAAAGAGACTATAATTCACTGTGTGTAGAACAGTGAAATATTTTTAAATGAATTTCTTTTTAACTCTCACAAAATCCTTGAACTATTATGACCATTTTCTGAATAAGAAAACAAAGGCTCTGATGGTTTAAATAACTAGCCCAAGTCACACATCAAGCTAGTGACTAAAATTAAAAGTCAGAGCTGACTCTGAACACTATTATGTTTAAGGACAATAGAAAATAACCTAAAACTACCGTAATTTCTGAGGGAGCTTTAGGGTGGAGGAGAAATCACTCCCGGTTGGGCCATGTCAGCTGAGTTGTATTTTTAGCAGGTAAAAAACATGAATTAGCCTAGTAGAATCTACATTTTTTAGCCCCTTCATGAAGACCTGATTGTAGTCTCTTAAGATTTTCTTTTGGGGATAGCTGTGCATTTACAGGAAATTGGGAATTACTATTTGCAAGAGTGTGTGTGTGTGTGTGTGTGTATGCACACATTTGTGTGTGATATACTACACTAAGAAAGACATCTCTTAGTTTTATATTTTGGATAACTTCTTCATGAGTTAAATATGACCTTTTCAGAGTTCTGTGGCAGATCGTGTGATACTTGAAGTGATGTTATTTATGAAATTAAAATGGGCATATTTAAATATTTGTTGATGACTGAACCACTTGTATATTGGTAAGTAGACTCACTGCCATTATAATAATTTTTATTATTTTGTACTTTACTATGTGCCAAGAACTCTGTGTAAAGCCTTTGCATACCACACTTCAGTTAAGCCTCATAATAGCCCTCTGAAGTTTGTTGTATCCCCATCTACCTAATGAAGACCTGAAGGGTTAGGAAGAATCAGCAGCCTGCTCCAGGTATTCTACCTTGTGTGTAGAGTTCAAGTGTGAACCAGATCTGGCTAACTCTAAATCCCAGACGCCTAGTAACTAATGAAGTAAAATCTCCACACTTAAACTGAGTTTAAGTGATACTCCGTTTATTAAAGTTATAAAGCTGTTTTACTCTTTCTAAAAACATGATGCAAAGATTTAAAAAGAAAGTTTTTATAAAATTATTGTATTGATTTCAAGTCAATCAAGTAAAGTATTACAAATGAATGATCCTTAATCTTTTGCAATATTCTTTCAAAGTCCTAAATAACTGGTACAGTGCTTAACATAGATCATTTGATTTCATTACATTCTCACAGTTTTTTAAAAAATCTTTTTGCAAAAGATTTTATTTATTTATTCATGAGAGACAGAGAGAGAAAGAGGCAGAGACTCAGGCAGAAGGAGAAGCAGACTCTCTGCAGGAGCCTGATGTGGGACTTGATCCCAGATCCCAGGATCACATCCTGAGTCGAAGGCAGATGCTCAACTGCTGAGCTACCCAGGCATCCCAAATTCTCACAGTTTTGATTTATTTCTCACAATATTTCACTCAGGGAAGTATCATGATTTACATTTTATTTTTTAAAGTTTCTGTATATTCAATTTTTAATTTTAATTCCAGTATAGTTAACATACAGTGTTATAAACAAGATGTAGTATATACAATGGTGTGTTCAGCCATAAAAAGGAATCAAATCTTGTCATTTGCAATGACATTGATGGAGGTAAAGAATATAATGCTAAGTGAAATAAGTCAGTAAGAGAAAGACAAATACCATATGATTTCACTGATATATGGAATTTAAGAAACAACAAAAACAATGAGCAAAGGAAAAGAGAGAGAGAGAGAGAGAGAAACCAAGAAACAGACTCTCTATAGAGAATAAATTGATGATTACCAGAAGGGAGGTGAGTGGGGAGGTGGATAAAATAGGTAATGGGAATTGAGGAGTGAACTTGTTGTGATGAGTTCTGGTCCCATTCTCTACTTATTGTTCATTATCAATTCTAATTCTGTAAGAATCTCTTCAAATGCCCATTTGTTGACACACAGAAAAATAATATGGGGGAATATTCCATTGGCATAACATCATTTGACTGCAGGTACAAATGCCATTAACTTTGATGGTAAGAATCTGACTTTCTTTACCATCAGGGTAGCCTATCATGTAGGCTAGTGTCTACAAACACATTTTGTTTGAACACATTTGTTAGAGTCTTGTTTTAGTTCTATAGTTAAAAAGTAACCATTTGTCAAATTCAGCATAATTCTACACTTTCACAATGGCTGCATAATAATATATGAAAATACTAAGGGAGGCTGGCCTTCTTTGAGAAAATTAGGGCTGTACAATTTGTATGTGCTTATGGAATTCCAGCATATCACATCTCAGTGATAGGCTACAATGACTATAATAAGCCATGGAAAATTCAGTCCAAATTTCAAAATGGGATTCTAGTTAACAATAGAAGTTTAAAGGTTACTCTAATTAATGAATGTGCTTGCAGTATATTAAGTGTATTCATTTACATTTAGTCATATATTATGAAGCATTTAAATCATTTTAAACATGCACTAGGAAACCACATCCGTTGTACTTAATAGCTGAAGACTATATTTTTACATGGAGAGTACAATTTATATCAGAACCGCCTGTTGTGGAGTTCACCATGAGTTCTTTGGATATTAATAGTTTGAACACATAGTTCTAAAAACCTAATACCCTTGGAGAAAAATCACAATTTGGTTTCAGTGAGAATAAGGTAACTTCATGAAACACAGAAAGAAAGAAAAGGAAGGAAGGAAGTAAAGAAAAGAAAAGTATGTCAATCAGTAAGAAATAATACTGATGCTGAACAATTCAGACCAGCTTTTAGACATATTTTCATGGAAATGTGCTTTTTTTTTTTTAAATCAGCATGTGTTTCCATCCACACAAAGTAATGTTAATCCAAGGTCTCTCTCACAGTGTGTTTTCCCTCTTTTTAAGAAAAGGTATGTATTAAAATATTACCTTCTAAAGTAACAAAGAACGAAAAGACAAACAGCAGCACACTCTGTAAGTAACCTTATTGACAAAATGGATGCACACTTTGGTGCAGTCGCAAAGGAACACACACACACACACACACACACACACACACACGCCCTCATGAGACTGTCTCTATTTAGGTTCAGATGTTACTTTTCTATGAGAAAATGCAGGTAAAGCATTTATTAGCTCTTTAAAAAGCCTTTACTCATGTAAACAAATTGACAGGAAAAGCCCAGAACAAGCACCCTGAATGATATGGTTTTACTATTAGCAATGATGCATTAAACAATGTCTGTGTTACTTCTGGTAGAAGGGGAGGGAGGGGAAGAGAGGTGAGGGGGTGAATGGAGAAGAGGAAGGAGGAGAGAAAAAGAAGGGACCCACACCTTCATTTAAATTCCAGTCTACATCTTAAAATAGAATTGGACCTAGTCCTGACATAAGTATCAGGAGATTATCTCGGAATCTGGCTTTAATTAATGGACTCAGATATAGCTGAATTGAGTGAAAGCAACTGATTTTGTGGGCTGTTTATTACCTAAACTGTGCTGCACTGAAATGAGAGTGGTCAGAAAGGAATGGCCCAGCCAGGAATACCAATGCTGCCATAGTCCACCTTTCACTCTGACTATTCAAATGAAATGTGCAGGAAGGAGTATCAAGATGATCCTTATGCCTATAATACATGATCCATTAATTATGCATAATATTCTCCACGAAGCAGTCACACCTTCTATAACTAGGAAAATGAAACAAAGCAGGTGAGAAAATGTGTCTGTATTTGGGGCATCATTCTGGAATCTAGTTTCATGACAGTTTATGTTTTAATCTTTTGTTTGCTTGTTCAAAATTCATAGAAGGAAGAAGGGAAATAAAGCATGCAGTAGGACTGCTCCGTGAAAACCCATTTCTCCTTCCTCCTCCACTTGCAATATGAGCTGCATCCCATTTTAAGTAGCACTAAAATATGTTGAGAGTCTACTGTTGACAAGGCAGCGTGCTACCTGAGTGACATGTACCAAGATGGTTGACACATACGTAGGCTCTGCAAGAGCATTGGGTATGAAATCAAGCCTCAGATTTGAGTTCCTGATTCTATGACTAGCTTCATCACTGAAAGTGACTTACTTGATTTTCTTGAGCCTCAGTTTCCTCTGTAAAACAGAGTTGTAGTAATAGTTGACATTTATATCATCTCTGACATTGTCATAATCCCTTATATAATAGTAAATGTCCTGAAAGCAAATATATGTAAAGAGATTTTATAAACTTTAAAGGGATAGATAAGGTTATTCATCATCATTAGTATTTTATTTATTTATTTTCTTTATTTTTTTGAGAGAGAGTATGAGAAAGAAGGACAGGAAAGAGGGAAGTAGGCTCCCTGCTCAGCAGGGAGCCCCACCTGGGTCTTGATACCAGGACCCCAAGATCATGACTTGAGCTGAAGGCAGAAGCTTCACCAACTGAGCTACCCAGTGCCCCGTCATCATTAGTATTTTAAAGCCATATTTATTTCCTCTCACATGTTATTGACAAGTTGCTCCTCTGTTAGTCAGCTCTTTCTGGACTTCTCAAGTCTGTAGAAAAATGGTACTGAGCTAAGAATGCAAAACCTAGAAATTATTCTTTCTGGAAGTCTCACTAACTTGCTAGATAATTCTCTCTCACTTAGATGATCTTATATTGCTTATGATGATTACCAGTTGGTGTTGCTTTTGGCTTAAACAAGAAAAAACTGTGGTGATAAAAAGAACCCTCCTATTGGCATCCAAATCTAAACTCATAAGTCTACTCTAATTTAATGTGTGGTATTGGAATAATGACTTCCTCGGATAACAGTCCCATAGTGACTATGGAGAGAGAAGGTTATTGAGTAACCCAGCACCTAATACAGAACATATGAATTTTATGTTGGCTGTATTAAGTACTTATTTTTTTCACAGTAGTTAATAAGCTAGTAAAAACCATAGGCAATCTTTTGAAGCACTGAACACTCTGCCTAAAAGTTTAGATTTCCTGGTATGAGAGACCCTTGTAGACCAATAGCTGGACTGATGGCATCTGTTTTGGCAGTTACTTTGGTCATTTAACAAAAAGAGGGCATTGGATGATTCACTATAATGGTTAAGAAACTGGACTTTGGAAGCAGACAGACCTGGGTTCAAGGCCAATTCAGGCACTTCATAGCTATGCAATTACTTTTAGCCTTAATTTGCTATAATAATACTTCTAAGACTTCTTGAGAGGATAAAATGTAATAATGCATAAAAAAGGCACTGGCAAGATCAGTCATCAATTCTAAAATTGTATTTTGGTTACCTATTGCTGTATAACAAATTATCTCAAAATTTAATGGCTTAAAACAATAAACATTTAGAGCAAAAATTCAGGAATAGCTTGCCTGGGTGGTTCTGGCTTGGGTCACTAATGAGGTTGAAGTTATGATGTTGGACAGGGTTGCAGAAGTCTGAAGACTTGACTGGGCTAGAAAATCCAATTCCAAGGTGGCTCACTCACATGGCTATTGGCATGAGGCCTTAGTTCTTTGCTGGCTGTTGGCATGAAGCCTTAGTTCTTTGTTGGCTGTTGGCATGAGGCCTTAGTTCTTTGCTGTGTATAGGCAGAAGGCCTTAATTCTTTGCCACATAGACCTCCCCATAGGGCAGCTCGAGTATCCTTACAACATGGCAACTGGCTTCTTCCAAAGCAAGTGATCCAGAAGAGAATGAGATGTTAGCCCACAATGTCTTTTATGACCTGGTTTTGAAAGTCACACTCCACCATTTCCATGATATCCAGTCATCCCCACTCAAAGTGGAGGAAGAGGGTTACATAAGAGTGAGAATGCTATGAGGCAGAGCTCATTGGAGGTCATCTTTGAGATGGGCTAACACATTTAGGAAAAGTGAGAACCTATCTTGTGTAGTGTATTCAGAATGTTTTTGAAGCAGAATGTCCCTTAACTCAAAATGCTAAATGGGAGTCTGAGGGCTAATGTGTGTGATAATATAAAGAGAGGCTCAAAGAAAAATTCAGGGGGAAAAACACTTTTCATAAGTACTGATGGAGGTAGACTTTCATAATTCTTTGATTCTAAATTTAACACTTAGGTAAAAGTTTCTAATTCTCTTTGGGTAGCTGAGGTCATGACCTAAATAATAAGGTTTTCCTGGCCTGAAAAGCAATAGTTCCTAAAAGATCCAAAAAGCGATAATTTTTAAAAAATTCCTTTCAACCTGGAAAAAAAGAATTGCTACTTTTAAACAAATATCCTTATCAGTTGAGTCAGTTCACCCATGCTCTGTTGATGCTGAATCGTACATGAGAGGGTCTACAGCTTGTCCACAAGTCTTTTACCTAGAGGTATACTAAGGTATCTTCCTTATCAACTCTGATGGGATTTTTCTCTCTTCAATTTTTATAATGAGTTTTTATAGTATTTTATTTTGAATCATGGTGGATGACAAAAATTAGTAAGAGAGCCAATGGCCTCAAGCAGTTCTACTGTGACAAGTATGAGAAATCAAATGTAACATAAATGGTGTTTCTCTCCAATTCATCAGCCCAATAACTAAATGCTCATACATTCAGTCTTCTATGGATGGACAATGGCAGTAAGCTTGGAGGAGTACAGAATGCAGGCTTCAACTCACCATTTTCCAGCTTTGAGATCTTGAACAAATTACTAACCTCTTTGCACCTAATTTTTTTCTTATCTTTACAGTGTACGTCATAATAGTATTTATCTGTTAGGGCTTTGTAAGGTTTAAATAGGTTAACATAGGTAAAGCATTTAGAACAGTGTCTGGCATATGCTATTCATTATGTATTAATTATTATTATTATTATTATTATTATCTGACTAGAAAGCATATGTATGCATTTATATTCATACCTCTCTCTCTCTCTCTGTATTTTTTTAAATATGTAGTTGAGATGAAATTTTGGCCTTTTAGCCAATTCCTTAGGTAAGATTTACACTCTTAATCTTAATAAGGGTCACTAGAGAGAAAATTTCATTCATTCATTCACTCTCTGCTTGCTTAGCACATCTATTTTAAGTCTCTGCTATGGTCTAGAAATTGTGAACAGGAAAGTTCTGGGATAAAATCACACACACACACACACACACACACATACCTGGAAATTTATATAAGGAGATTAATATCCAGTAAAAGAGATAAGCATATGAATAAATAACTCTAAACCAGTCTACATACCACAGTGTGACAGGGGTAATAAAGAAGCAGAAAATGCAATGGTTGTGTGAAATAGAAAGCAGTTGTATCCCAAATAGGATGGTTGGGATAATCACCATAGAGAAGGATGAATTTAAACTGGGCCTTAAAAATGGGTTGATTCAGACAGAAAATGTCTATAAAGGGAGAAGGGCACTTCTAATAGAGGGGATAGTATGAAAATCTTATGGCAGAGAGAAACAGCCCACTATCTGAAGTGAGTGGGGATGTGTTAGTATTCCTGGAACATGGCCCTGAAGACCAAGAGTGGCATCAGAGTAAGTGAATGGATGCTGAGAGCTCTGGACATTCGTTGATAGAAGTCCAGCACTATTCATGTTTCTTAGCAATGTTTGATGATATATTAGCTCCTTTTCTCAAAGTCATTTATTTAGTTGTTTGAGCAATTTGTTAGTTCTGGAAAATTGGGAAAACTCTTTGAGAAAAGCCACAAAAAAAACCCTGTGAAACCAGTATGACCATCTATTAGGGTAGTACTTGGGAGCCAATTTACAGAAAGTAAATATGTGTCTTTCTTTGGGATTTAGTTTATCAGAATTGGTGCCAGAGAGCTCAAAGGACTCATGTGTGCAAGAATGATAGGCTTATTTGGAGTGGGAAGCTGATGGCCCCCAATCACTTATAGTGTTCTCTAAAAGGAGTGCCAGAGTCAGTAGAAGGATAGAAGGGAGGGAGTATATGAAACAGTTTTGAGCACAGGCTTTGGAGATGGGCCTCATTATGGATCAAGTCTATCACTTGCTATCTGTGTCATTTTAAACAAAATAGTTCTTCTCTTCTTTAAAAGTATCCATCTGGAAAGTTATAATAACCAAGGCCTCTTTATTGTATTACTCTGAGGATTTATAGATATCATTGGTGTAAAGTGCTTAGTACGTGGCACACAGAAAGTGCTCAGTAACTGAGGAATATAATTATTGATGTTATTGTTGATGCTGTGTTATTGCTGTTACTCTCAAATGTTCAAGATGGAGAGAGAGCTATGTCCCACACTGAAAGCATTGGTTGAGAGTGAGGTATTTGAACTGTCATCATGTAGGATATCTTTTTTTTTTAAGATTTTATTTATTTATTCATGAGAGACACACAGAGAGAGAAAGGCAGAGACACAGGCAGAGGGAGAAGCAGGCTCCATGCAGGGAACCCGATGTGGGACTCGATCCTGGATCCCGGGATCACACCCTGAGCCAAAGGCAGACGCTCAACCACGGAGCCACCCAGGCATCCCCAGGATATCTTTCTATTCAAAGTCTGCCTCCCCCATTTTTCTATAAATGGACAATGAGGACTAATTTGGAGGGCCAGCAGGTCATCCACCTTTGTGCTATAAGGACAGCCTTTTTGTCTAAGGGAAGATTATTTTCTTTGAGAGTGCATCTCTGGGTGTGGTAGCTGTGAGTGAGACGGGAGGGATCTCTGTCCAACGAGTCAGAAAAGCTGAATGAACCCTGGTGTTTCATGGAGTAAGAGATGCTGTTCAAATTCTGTTGCTTGTATTGTCTTCTTAGAGCTTCTGAAGGAAATCCAAAAATGAATTAATGTACATCCTCTGTGCTTCCACAGAGCTCATAGCAATATCAAGTACTATGTAAGAGCAAAGACTCAAGATATTTCTATGCCTCAATTTTCCCATCTACAAAATGCTGAATTTTTATATAGCTTAACTGAATATATATATATATATATATATATATATATATATATATGTATATATGTCATAACATCCCAAATGGGATGGTTGGGATAGTCACCATAGAGTCACTATATATATATATATATATATATATATATATATATATATATATATATATAAAACATATATATGTTATGACTTTATATATATATAAAACATATATATGTTATTACTTTATATATATATATTATATATATATATATATAATATATATATTAAGCTCTTATTACAGTGCCTGGAACATGTGTTCTGGAAGTGTTAGCTGTTTTGCTGAATGATCATCCCAATGTACAGTAATTGCGGGCTTGATTATATCCACTGTTAGACTCTAAGCTGATGTATTTTGAAGCATGTATCAAAAACAAGGGTTTACATCCATAGGGAAATTGCAGGAAAGTGGAAACTCATGAAGTAGTAGAGGGTTCATCATCCCTCAAAAAGGAGAAGCATTTCCTATCCTGAAAGTGGCCTGCAGCAACCAAAGAAGGATGGAGCTGGACATGCGTTAACTCTAAGCAACACTCAAGGCCTAATGTGAGCCTTTGCATCACTGAGTCTATGCCAGAAGCATCAGGGGTGTCCAGGCCAGAGCCGGTCAGAGCAGGAAGACTGTACTGGGTAAGTCCTGACACGGAAAAGTGGGACTGGGCAGAGAGTTCCGGCTGAAAGCTCAGGAAATGAAGGTACTGAGAAGGGAAGTAGAATACTGAAAACACTTTATCCACCTCTCTGTATCCCATCCAGCCAGTTCATAACTGCAGCAACAGATGTATGATGCCTTAAGGTACCACACTTTATAAGCCATTGAGGTGTTTGAAAATTATTTTTGGCCTAATAGCTGTATGTATTCGAGATTCCAGGAAGTCTGAGTCAAAGTAGCTCCTGAGAAATGCAGGGTTTGGAAATGTTATATCTTCTGGGAAAGGTTTCATTATTTAGTGTCAACCTCATTATTAGGTCCAGGGTCATCGCAAAACTGCATTTCAGTTTTGCCCTTTTAATCTGCAGAGCTGACACTTAAGCAAGGTCACTGTAGCCACCCAAGCACTATTAAGTTGGATTTAAACTTGGATCTTTTTTCTTACATTTCGACATGTGATCAGAAAGCTAAGGGATTATATATTCTGTATTGTACCAGAAAGTATTTATATCAAACCCACATTTTTAACTCTGTCTTCCTTTTACTTACATTATTTCTAGACCGTGATTGTATTAGCCATTGCATTTTTGTTTCTAATACGACTCCATTATAGTAAATTTGGGAAATAAGGAGCTATAAAAAGAAAATTTAGAAGTCAATCACAATTCAGTACACAAAGATAAATATCACTTATCTTATTTCTAGGGGTTTTTTTTTCCTGCTATTACAAATTATGTAGCAAAAAATATTCTTGGAAACATCCTCAGGTGCAAGAAGTTCTCTAGGGTAGAGCAAGAAGTTCTATGGAACAAAGAGAAGAATTGAATGAATTCTGGTGTTTTGATAGATCTGAGGATACTCAGAAATTTAACTTTCGGGGGATCCCTGGGTGGCTCAACAGTTTGGCTCCTGCCTTTGGCTCAGGGCATGATCCTGGAGTCCTGGGATCAAGTTCCACATCGGGCTCCCTGCATGGAGCCTGCTTCTCCCTCTGCCTGTGTCTCTGCCTCTGTGTCTCCCATGAATAAATAAATAAAATCTTTTTTAAAAAAAAAGAAAGAAATTTATCTTTCGTAGATAATTCTGAATTCTCATGTGGCTGAAATCACTTATATTTTTTACAAGCAATTTAAGAGTTGTTACTCCTAAACCTCACCAACACTTGGTTTTTTAGACTTATAATTTTTTTGACAGTCTGAGAGATATTATTTAAAATATTTGCTTTTAAAAGTTATTAGTGAGTTTGGGGCACCTGGGTGACTCAGTTGGTTAAGTGCCTGGCTCTTGGTTTTGGCTCAGTTCATAGTCTCAGGATGGTCAGTATGAGCCATGGCATTGCACTGGGCATGGAGCCTGCTTAAGATTCTCGCTCTCTCCCTGCCGCTCCCCCTTACCTCTATCTCTTAAAAAAAAATTATTTGTGATTTTTTTCATGTTTAATTGTGTGTTTTACTTTATGATTTGAAACTTTACAGCCTTTGTGCATTTGGGTTTTTTTTTTTTGGGGGGGGGGTGTGAAGGGTATCCAGCCTCTAAGATGAGCTCTGCTTCTAAATTTCATGCCTTTACATGGTCTCCTTTGACATTGTTACAGGATTTTCTCTGTGTGATTGATAGAATGTAGCAAAAGTGATTGTATATGATCTCCAAGGCTAGGTCATAAAGCACAGTTTTATGCCTTTCCTTCTTTTTAAGATCACTCTCTTTAGGGGAAGCCAGCTGTCATGTTCTAAGAACACTTAAGCAGTCCTGCAGAAAGTCTCACAGGGTAAGGCACTGAGGCCTTCAGTCAATAGTCATGTGAATGGGGGCTTCTGGGTGGCTTAGTTGGTTAAGCATCTGCCTTCGGTTCAGGTCATGATTCCAGGGTCCTGGCATCAAGCCCCCATCGGGCTCCCTGCTCCATGGGGGGCCTGATTTTTCCCTCTCCCTCTGCCAGCTGCTGCCTCTGCTTGTGTGCACTCTCTCTCTCCCTCTGTCAAATAAATAAATAAAATCTTAAAAAAAAAAAAAAAAAGTCATGTGAATGAGCCATCTTGGAAATCAATCCTCAGTCCCAGGGAAGGCTCCAAATGATAACAGCTTCTACCAACATTTTGACTGCAACCTCAGGAGAGAACTTGGGGCAAAATCATCTGGCTAATTCCTGACCCACAGAAACAGTGACATTGGGGCGCCTGGGTGGCTTATTTGGTTAAGTGTCTGCCTTCAGCTCAGGTCATGATCCCAGGGTCCTATGATCGAGCCCCTCATCGGTCTCCCTGCTTGGCATGGAGCCGGCTTCTCCCTGTCCCTCCACTCCTCCCGCCCTCCCTGCTCCCACATGCTGTCTTTCCTGCTCTCTCTCTCTCTCTCAAATAAAAAAATAAAATAAAATAAAACCCTAAAAAAATAAAAAAGAAACTGTGACATTATAAAGACTTATTGTTTAAGCAGTTCAGTTTGGAATAATTAGCAACAGATAACTAATACAATAGGATTTATAAAAGCTTCTTATATAAATGATATATAAAAATAATAAAACCTTATTAATGGCATCAAAATTTATTATATTTATTTATTATACACTTATATGGTATAAAATTTTTTTCTAATTCGAATTGAACTTTTTATAAAAGATTTTATTTATTTATTGACTGGGAGAGAGAGCACAAGCAGGTGGAGCAGCAGGCAGAAGGAGAGGGAGGACCAGACTCCCTGCTGAGATGGGAGCCAGACCTGGGATCTATCCCAGGATCCTGGGATCACGCACCCCTGAATTGCACTCTTTGTTATATGACATGTCCCTTGTCTTTTAAAGTGAGTTTTTCTCTGGAATCCTACCAGGGCTGATTTTTTATATATTAGACTACATTTTTTTTTCTTTTTTCCCCTAATACATCTTTACTGGACCTTAAAATCACAAACTTTTGTTGATTTTTGTTATTGCAGTTAGCAGCGCATGATTAGATCATTTGAACCTGGTTTCAGATTATTTCTCTTATCGTTTGGGCATTTAACCTGTTCTAATCTATTTTGAACAAATGTGTTTTATTTGAGGTTTACATTTTGATTTATGCTTTCCATTTATGCTTCTTTGTTGATTCATTTCTTTTACTGAAATATATCCTACACATCTTTATAAAAAATTGTACTTCAAAGATGTGTTTGTAAAGTAACACTAGAACCAACATATCTTTAATTATCAAAATTAAGAAAACACAAGGTCAAATTTAAAATGTTCTTTAAATGTTCTTTAAAATGTGCATCACAGCATAATAGTGGGACATAAAACCAATTTAGTGCAATGTGTTTCAATCTTTTTAGCTATGGCCTACCTTAAGAACTCATTTTATTTTACACTCAAATGTATATGTACATCAAGATGTTGGACATACGTTTGTGCTGGAGAGTAATGAAAAATGCATGTGATACTGTGGATTAGAGTCAGAGAACAATTTGAAAAATATTGGTTTAGTCTATTTAGCTTTTCTCTATAAAAAAAGTAGCATGCCTTAGTCTTGTCACCTTTCCCCTACCCACTTCCTAATTTTTATTACGAATAACATTGATTTTATATATATATATAAATTGAATAAATAAATCTATTTATTTATTTTAATTTTGCTATTCAATAAATAAATCTATTCATATATATATGTTTATTTGTACATCTTTCATTTTTTCATATATATATATATATATATATATATATATAGAGAGAGAGAGAGAGAGAGAGAGAGAGACTATATAGAGAGAGACTGTTTTCCCTGTGCTGTACCTCTCATTCCCTTGACTTGCTCATTCCATACTTGAAAGGCAGTACCTCCCACTCCTCTTCACCCATTTTACCCATCGTTTCCCCTCCCCACATCATGGCAACTACCAACTTGTTCTTTGTATTTATGGGTCTGTTTCTAGTTTTTTGTTCATTTGTTTGTTTGTGTTTTAGATTCTGCATATAAGTGAAATCAGATAGTATTTGTCTTTCTCTGTCTGACTCATTTAACTTAGCATAACATCCTCCAGGTCCATTCATGTCGTTGCACATGGCAAGATCTCATTCTTTTTTATGGCTGAGTAATATTCTATTGTGTGTGTGTGTGTGTGTGTGTGTGTGTGTGTGTGTGTATCCCATGTCTTCTTTATCCATTCATCAATGGATGGACACCTAGACTGCTTCCATATCTTGGCTATTGTAAACAAAGCTGCAATCAATATAAGGTTGTATGTATCTTTTCAAATTAGTGTTTTTGTTTTCTTTGGGTAAATATCTAGTAGTGGAATTACTGCATCATATGGTATTTATATATATAAATATTTTTTTGAGGAAACTCCATACTGTTTTTCACAGTGGCTGTACTAATTTACATTCATACCAACAGTGCACAAGTGTCTTTTTTTCTCCATGTCCTCACCAAAGCTTGTTATTTCTTGTCTTTTTGATTCTAGTCATTCTTACAGGTACAAAGTGATATCTCATTGTGGTTTTGATTTGCATTTCCCTGATAATTAGGGATGTTGAACATCTTTTCATGTGTCTGTTGGCCATTTGTATGTTTTCTTTGGAAAAATGTCTATTCAGGTCCTCTGCCCATTTTTAACCAGATTATTTGTGTGGTTCTTGTGATGTTGAGTTGTATAAGTTCTTTATATATTTTGGATAATAACCCCTTATCTGATAAATCATTTGCAAATATCTTTTCTGACTTTGTAGATCACCTTTTCATTTTGTTGATGGTTACTTTCATTCTGCAAAAGCTTTTTTATTAGTATAGTCCAATAGTTTATTTTTGCCTTTGTTTCTATTGTGTGAGGAGATATGTCTAGAAAAATGTTGCTAAGGCTGATGTCAAGGAGATTATTGCCTTTGTTTTCTTCTAGGATTTTTATGTTTTTTTTTTTTACATTTAGGTCTTTAATCCATTTTGTGTTTATTTTTTGTGTATAACATGGGATTTTTAGATACAGTGATTATTACTAATACATTATTTGTACATCTTTCATTTTTTCATCTATATTCTATTTATAGCCATATTTATATCAAATGTTTATTCTTGTTATATTTAACTGATTTAAATTCTTACCACCAGTTTTTCCCCTAATGTCTCTGTTATTAAATTTTTAAGTTATATTTGTCTTTAGTTTTGCTATAAAACCTCTCTGAGTAATTTATCTAGAAGGTATTATTTTAATATGATTAAAGCTGGAATCTAAAATAGTATGACTTGAGGAACTGATAAACAGTCCATACTGTCTTGGTTTTTACTAGCACTCATTTCAAAAATGTGTCATTATTTTGAATAGATTAAAATGCTTTTTAAAAACAACTCTTGCTCAACAAATATTTTAGGAATACCAATTATTTGCCAGACATTTTTGTAGGCAAAAAGAATATGACATCTGACTGTAATTGGCCACAAAAATATACGGGATGGGCTCCATGTGCATAATTTAATACAACAATGATGAAGAGGATGATATTATCAACTAAGTCTCATCAAGCATTCACTGTGTGTTTCTGGTGCTATTCTATGTTCTTTAAGTGTATCAAAATCACATAATGTTCAGAAAACCCTAAAATGTAGGTCCTATATTATCCATATTTTAAATTTGATGAAATGGAGACACAGATAGTCAAGTAATTTACTCAAGTTGAGTAGACAAGTAGAAGCAGAGCTGACATTCAGTGTCAGGTAGTCTAGCTCCAGAACCTATATTTTTAATTGATTCTTTTCTTTTTTAATTTTTTATTTTATTTTATTTATGATAGGCACACAGTGAGAGAGAGAGAGGCAGAGACATAGGCAGAGGGAGAAGCAGGCCCCATGCACCGGGAGCCCGTCGTGGGATTCGATCCCGGGTCTCCAGGATCGCGCCCTGGGCCAAAGGCAGGCGCTAAACCGCTGCGCCACCCAGGGATCCCTTAATTGATTCTTAATTCAAGATACTAAGGTTGAGTTTTTGAGTTCTTTTAGAGTTTATTTCTACTAATTTTTAAGTGAATAATTAAAAAAAAAAACCCTTTAACTGGTATCTTTTAATTCCAGTATGGTGGATTGAGCTAACAGAGACTCCCTTACTACAAACATATAGAAATGGTGCATGTAACATGGCCCCCCCCCAAAAAAAAAGTATCTAAACTCAAAAGAAAAAGCTGGAAATTCTCACATGCTAGAAACAAAGAGGGAATTTAAAACCAGGCAAATGCTCAAGTTGGAAGTGTAAAGACCCTGGGGGAGCCTAATATAGGCAGAGTTGAGGTCCTGGGAAGGCTGCCCTTATACCAAAAGATGACAAGAAAAACACCTTCTACCAGCCAATATAAAGCTGTTGGAAGTGTGACTTTTTGGCTCTGAATGGGGAAAAAAGCAGTATTTACCCATGAGCATTTCTAAATTCAGGGCTTCTTCATATGTGGATGCAGATTCCAATTCTTGCAGTACTGGTTTTGTGAGATTAATATAAGTCTGGTACTGAACCAGAGAAAGCCTTAGAACTCTTGGCAGATGCACACACAAAAACCTATTGTAGGGATGCTCCCAGGACACAGAACAAATGGACTATACACAATGAAAGACTCTATAGGAAAGATAAGCTCACAGCAAAAATCACTAACCACATGCTATACAATGTACAATGACCTAGAGGATTAGCCACCCAAGAATTTCAGATAATGGGAAAACATAAAGGGCTATAAACTTATGTTTAAAATAATTTTTAAAAGATGTGAAAGAATACAAATCATAATGAAAATAATAGGTTACTATGAAAAATTCCAAATGGAGTGGAAAAAATGACAAAACTTGATTAAATAAATATATACGGATGAATTTTATGGTATGTAAATTATATCTCAGTAGAGCTATTATTAAAAGACTTTGATAAAATTGGAAAACAATGCTGAATGTTAAATCATTATGTCTGAAGAGCATGTTAGGCATAACTGAAGAGATTCAATACAATGTGAGATTTATATGAAGAAAGTAACCAATATGGGTCACAAAGAGAAAAGAAAAAAATATAAAAGAGAGTTTAAAAGACATAGAGAATGCATCGGATCATTTTGCAAGCACTAGTAATTGGGCACCAGCTACATCTCTAACATTTCTCTAAATGCTGGGAAATGTAACTGAAGGAGGAGAGGGATACTTGTCCTCAATGGAATATATATTTTATAGGGAAAATGAGAGAGATGGTAAAGAACTTTGGTAACTAAAATCCACAGCATTTCAGATATTGGTAACTGTCCTGGGATAGGGCAGATATATGATAGCAAGTGTAGATGAAGAGCCAGTATGGTATGGTTGTGCAAATTTAGTAGAGTAGTCAAGATCTTCACTGAGAACTCTTACTGGAGCAGACATCTGGGATGAGAAATCAGTGATGCACACACCTTGGGAAAGAGGTTTCTAGGCTAAGGGAAAGGGTTGGGAACACCCTTGGCATGATAGAGGAGCAAGAAGGAAGTCCGGTTGGTAGTGGACTGGGGGGCAGAGCAGAGGGACAAGAAGCTACAGAGGTAAACAGGGCTGGGAAATGGGGATGTTTTTGGGCCTTTTGGGACTGTAAGGACTTCTGCTTGTATCTGGAGTGAAATGGGAAGCCGTTGGAGGCTTTCGACTACGTGTTAAATCATCTGAAAAATATTTTTACCAGGACTCTTCTTGGTGCTGTTTTGAGAATAAACGATGGGGAGAAAATGGAGAAATAAATCAGTGAGGAAACTTGCAAAAACTTAAGAAACATATGATGATATTTTGGACCAGGATGTAACAGCAGAAATAAAGACAAATAACCAGATCTTGGGCATATTTTTGAGTAGAGCCAAAATTTCTTACAAGTTTGATGTGAATATTAGAGAAAGAGAAGTAGAATGTTTCTGTCTAATGCAAAGCCAATAGGAGTCCTAGAAGGAGAGACTAGAGAGAATGAGGAGAGATTTTGACTCAGAATTTTCCAGTATGGATGACAGAAATATTAATTCTCAGATTCATAAAATAGTTACAAGTTTTTGTGTTTCATGTGTGGTAGAGGAGAAAGAATGTTTGACATCCCAAAAGTCAGGCTGGGATCTTGCAGTTCAGGCATGAAAAAAACTTGATCCAGATTTTCTCAGAGATGATAGCAATTCTACAAATTTTGCTGACATTACCATTAATAGGTAGTGGAACTACTCAAAAAGATTTTCTAATTTATAAATAATAAAAATACATTTTAATCAACCATGCTAGAGAAATGGCAAAATTATTACTCTATCACCACCATCAAAGTTATTACAAAATTATTGTCATGTAATTATGTGATCAAAGAGCATGTAGCCAAAAAATAAAGTTTAGATAAAGCATAAATATACTATCGAGATGTGTAATGAAGGTATTTAAGAAAAATATTATGCTTTCTGGATTTTTTCATATCTTTGGCACTTAGAATTTTTTTCAAAGTTTTTAACTTATTGTGATTTCTTTCTGCATTCGAACTCATATTTAATAATGTAAAATAAATATCTACGTTGTACTTAATTCTAAATTTGTAAAAAGCATTGAGCCTGGCACATTGAAAACACCAACTAATACTGATGCTGCCATTGCAACATCATCAGAAGTCAATTTCCCAAAATATAACAATCTGTGAAATGGAGGTTTCTGTTATAAATTTAAGTGTTAGAAACAAGTGGTTCCTCTTAAAAGGTGGATTATACTACTTGTTCAGTTGTATAGAAACTACCTAATTACTTGGCAATAATGTAGAAGGGATTTCAGTATCATATAGGAGGTTGGAATAACTTACCTTTCACTTCACTTCCAAAAACCACAATGTCATGATGGGCTTTCCAACTATACCTTGTGCTCTTGGTCTGGAGAAATTATTACCAGAATCAGGTTTGGAGTTCTGAGTGTTGGAAACGATGAGAGAAGTCATGTCTCCTCACAGGGATCTCTGTGTGCAGGCATGGAAGGGCAGTTTTCGGGTGGGTTTAAATTATCTCATGAGGAGATTGAAAACGCCTGGTTTAAGCTTTGTTTAAAACTCTGCCAAGGGCACACCTCAGGTCTTAGAACTGGTTTGATCATTCCTTAAATGGCATTCTGTGGCCATATTTAATTTTTTTCAGCTAAATATCCATGGGACAAATTAGGGACCAATTTGGATATATTAATAAATCACAGCCCTCTGTGATGTGCACAGAGAACTCGCCATGAGCCTGAACCTTATGGTTTTCATGTAACTGTTCTTTTTTTCTTCCTTGCCTAGATACATGCCACCAAGAGAAATGCTTTTCTCCATGATAATGAATTTCTTTCATTCCACAGACAGTTTGATCAGAAATTAAAGTTAAATTTAAATTCAAAGAAAAAAAAAAGGAGTGATATTTAACTTTGGAAGGATACATTTGCCTTTCAGCAGTCTGCAAAATGGTAAAGGAACATTGCCTCATTTGCTATTCCAGAGAGTGTTGCTCCTCAGCAGTAGGTTGGACACTGCTTGGTTTTTATAAACTTGGGTAATTTGTTTTCTTTTTTTGGCCTCTGCTGTGTTTCTTCTTTGATTGTTATGAATTCTACATGACTCCTATCTGAAACCTGGCTGTGATGAAAAGTATGTGTGTGTGTACATGTGCGCGCACATGTTTGAAGTCTTTCATACTAGAACCTACAAGAAACATAAATAGGGGAGAAACCTGGAAATATCTCACCACAGAAGTGAGATATTGGCAGCCTAGAGATTGTTTTCCATAAACTCTAGTGGAAATAGGGCCTTTTCATCCTAGTGTATATTTCCCACATCTTAAAATAAAAATTCCTCCTTTGTCAGGCTTACTTTATCACTGGCTGTCAGACTGTGTCCACTCAAATCTAGAACAACCCATTGATAAATATATTTTCTGAAGAACCCTGTCAAACTGTATTAAGAAATTCTGACTGGTAATTTGGCAGAAACCTGATTGGATAACTTTGTTTAATGGGCAGCACTGTGGTTTGCTTTCACCCACTTCAGTTTCCCATACTTGTTATTTTTCTGAAATAACATTTATTCATTCATCAAATTTACTAAGGCATCCAGGCATTCTGATCGTTGAAGATAGGTATGTAAGACCTAATTCCTTCCCTCCGAAAGTTCATCTCAGTGAGACAGATACCTAAACAATTTTTATATATGATGCGCTGGAGGCCAGTAGGCACAGGGTGATGGGGGAACTCACTTTACTTCCTTACAAATTGTAAGGAAGTCATAGAGCCAGTATAGGATCTGGCCCCACATATGTGGGAGTATAGCTTAACATGTGTGAGAGGTATAGCTTAATTTGTTCCTGTAACCAGACAGTTTCTTTAATGTGCCACTCTGTTGGAGAGTGTCAGAAAAATCATTTCAATCTGGGAGTCAAACTCTAAAATTTTCCCTGAATTTTGTTACATCCCAGAGAGTTGATTTCATAGCAAAACATTATGACACAAGGCCCACTGGGTCCTCTTTGTCATGTAGTTATACAGGCCTCCTCTGGGACCCCTATTGTTCCATCCAGGGCTTGGTGTGAGGTACAAAGAAGAGTCCCTAGAGACATCTGTTTACATCTACCTGGCAACTTTCAGTCTGGCCACTAGCGTTGCCACATTCCAGCTACTCTTAGAGGTATGCATGTCATTCTTCTAGACTGTGTTTGAGGTCTAGGCAAGTCTCTGAGGTTCTCTAAGTCCTATCTATAAGAACTTTTCTAGGCATCATGGAGTTATCCTACTTTCCATCTATTCAGTTCTTTACAGCACATGCCACCTCCGGAGCTGGTCTTGAGCTCCTCCCCCTGGGACACACAAAACCATGACTCCCTTTTCATTTCTGACATTTTTTCCTTTCAGTAGTCCTTGAGACTAAAGGCTAGGTCAAGCTGATTTGTTTATATATATAAAAATATTTTATATCTTTACATACTATTTATATATACATATATAAAATTATTTATATATTATTTATAAATGTATATATATTTTTATATGTACCTTTTCAAGTGCCTAAGCTTTTAATGCATAAAAATCAAAGAAGAGGCTCCCTCCTCTCTCTCCTTCTCCCCTTCTCTGTTCTTGGGACTGTCACAGTCATTTCCTAAGTCCTTGAAAACAGCTTGACAGCTGGAATGGTGAAACAGGCCAAATGGAAAAAAAAAAAAGAAATAGAAATCAGGAAAAATAGTTATTTTAAAAATTATTATATTACTGCAGCATTTATTTTTAGTAGAATATCATTTTAAACACATGGAGTTAGAAATCATTTCAAGAGACCAATTATTATAGCCTCTTGCCAAATGCTGGGATCATCTCTACGTACAAGCAATGGTCTGTGGTGAGAGTTTACTGTGCTTTCTTGACTGAAGTTTTAATATGTTGGGATTGAAGCTTTCCTATTCTTGATAATTTAGTGCAGTCTTGCACATTGCTGCCCGATTAAACATTACATAAATGTCATCATGTAATTCCTGTTTTAAAATGCTCCTTGGAACTTATACTTTTTCAGAATATCTTAGTTGGATAAGTACAAACATTTAAAATTGGTTCTCTAGTTTTTTACCTTTTCTCCTTTAACCATTATAAATTCTGTTATTAGAGTAAGCTATCTATTCTCCCTCTGGCATTCAAGGATTCCCGTGAAGCCCTCCATGTTTTAGTCCCTGTGCAGTAAAGAATTAACTAAGGAGCTCTGAGTTTCTCAAATCTGTACATACTAAAGAAAGGACTGGCACTTGACAGTGTCTTGAAGATAACCCCTAAGTCCTTAGATTATCCTGCCTGACAAGAGTGTTTTTATGTATCTGCGGATCTTGCACAGATAGTGTGTGCTAAGAGTGTGATTTATGGTGGGTGCTTTAGGCCATGCTCTCTATCTCTGGAGAGGCTGAAAACTGGGTATTAAGGTCATCAGAAAGGTGCCGTAGGCCTATGTGACTGACCCTCAATAAAAACGATGGATATCAGAGATCCCTGGGTGGCTCAGCGGTTTGGCGCCTACCTTTGGCCCAGGGTGTGATCCTGGAGTCCCGGGATCAAGTCCCAAGTCAGGCTCCCTGCATGGAGCCTGCTTCTCCCTCTGCCTGTGTCTCTGCCTCTCTCTCTGTCTCTGTCGCTCATGAATAAATAAATAAAATCTTTATATTAAAAAAAAAACATGGATATCAGAGCATGAGTGAGCTTCCCTGGTTGGTCATACTCCATACCTGTTGTCACACATTGCTACTGGCAGAATTAAGTGCTGTCCCTAGGACTCCATTGGGAGAGGACAATGGGAAGTTTGTACCTTGTCTCTCCTGGACTCTGCCCCATGTACTTGCTAAGATTTGCTGATTTTAGTCTGTATCCTTTTGTTGAAATAAACAGAAATCATGAGTTAAACCAACTTTTCTGAGTTCTTCTAAGCAAACTACTGAAACTGAAAGTGGCTTGGGGATTCCTGAGACATTCCCCACCTGTCTTTCTAGCCTTGACTCTCACCCCTTGTTCTAGGTACTGAACTTTTCAGCCAAATATAATAACAGTTTACCTTTTGGCATGCTGGTTCTGAGCCCAAGTATTTGTTTATTCTATTTCTTTTCCATAGAATCCACCTAATGCTTGTCATTCAATGAGTGAAGGCAGAAGAATTGCCAGGTGGTCTAGCTCAAATCCTAGGTTGCTCTATATTCTTAGACTTTTGAATTCTGGTAGATTCTCTCATGGCCCTGCTAGTATTCAGTATTCAGTTTAAATATTAATTTAAGGTGTTCTAGTCAAGCTTCCAAACCTCTACCAATTTCTCTTTAATGTTTTGAATTCAAAGTCTCTTCTTCCTTTCCTTTTGTACAGCTTAAATGAATGTGAATTCTGTCCAAGTAGCCTCCATTACTTCAGATTAGCAAATGGCATTCTTCTGACACCATGAAGGATTTTGTCATCCTCATCTCAGATCCATACACATAACAACTATTTTTAAAAGCCAGAAGTTTTAGACGGTTGGAAGAGGAGGGAAAAAGTCTCAGATCTAGCAACATCTCTGGCTATGCAAATCTGAATTCTGCACATGCTATTCCCCTGGGCAACAAAATACAGGCATACATCTCTGCATAGATTTTTTTTTCTGGTAAATAGAATCTTAAGTATTCCCTATACAACTATGAATAATTGAGTGTTGAAAATTTTTATGCTTTATTAAAATGTATCTTCATAGGAAAGATGTACAATTTTCTCTTACAGGAAATCCCAATTGTTGGTAATGAGATATAATAACAACATATCAAAGGCAAGCATGTAAATAATTTGCATTTCTAAGTAGCAGAACCTGAAAATGTGCAGGTTTACATTGGATATTCTTTAAGATCTTACATAAGGAAATTGCATAAATTATCCATTGCTTTGTAGAAGCAGATGAGCTATGGCACTAGTGCATAAAGGATAAAAGAGTGGTTGGTTGGCCTTTACTGCTGAGGTCTGGGCTAGAATAGAGCTTCTCTTATGTAGGCATCTGCATTTTGGTTTATGCTGTGAGAAGCCTTCTATTGTTCTAGAGCAGCTTTTGTTCATGGAATAGTCCCAGTTCTGGTAAAATTTGAAGCAATAAGGTGGAAATGCTTCTGGTTTTAAGTGGCACCGCGAACTCAAATGTGGATCTCAGAGGCCCGACCTTGGAATTCATAATAAGAAGTTTCTTAGTCTTCTGTCCCCTGGAGGGCCATTTCTATGATATCCACTCTCCTTGCCTACTTACATTACTTAGGAAGTGAAGTAGAATTTTTTAGAGAAATCTCATTTCCTCTCTCAAATCTTCCCAAAAGATTTGAAACTTGTGTGGTAGTTTCAAGTCTAGGAGTCAAGAGGCCTAGTTTTGAAACTTGACTCTACCATTTATAGCTATGTAGCCTTAGGCAAGTAATTAAAATATTAATCCTCAGTGTCCTCATCTATAAAATGGGAGATAATAACTAACCAGCCTGCTTCACAAAGCTGTTGTGAATATCAGCTATAACAATGGAAATACTCTTCAATATTAAGCCATATATATAAATGCAAGGTCTCTCTTTTCTATTTTTTTATTTCTTCTAAGTATTATTAGACTCTTTCTTCACCACCCAGTATGTGCAAGGTGTAATCACAGACTACAACATGAGGATGCTGTTGATATATCATTGCTGTCTCTGTCCAGCCCCTAGCCTGCTGTGCTATGCTGCTTGGAGACAGGGACCACACTGCTTCTGGTGTTGGGCCAACACCGGTTAATGCCTGAGGAAGGTAAGCAGGAACTCCCAGAGGAAATCCATCTCCAGGATTCAAATAGCATTTAACCTAGAGCTCTGCAAGTGCACTTCTCAGGGAGCATTTTACTTTCATGGGTTCAACCTGACTGTTTTGTTTTTTCTATTTTTAGATCCCTCTTCCAAATAATATTTCTTTTGACAGATCAAAGCTGGAAAGAAACGGCAGCTCTGGGACCAAAGAGAAGACCATATTTCTGATTGGAGGCGGCATATGTGTGGGGAATATAAAGATGAAAAGACAGGGCATTTCCTCAAGGAGTTTATAGTCTAGTTATGAAATAGATATGCAGTTAAGCAAGGCAAAGATAATCACTACATAAGGACCAAATATACCACATGCAGAGTAAGGATGGGGCTAGGGGTGGGGATAGGTGGGAGAAATACAAAATGGGCCTTCGTAGGGTGAGGGAGGAGATACAGGAAAGGCTTTTGGGGAGAGGAAGATTGGAACAAGGATATACAGATGCTTGCTCTGGAATGTCCAATAAAAGTTGTGGAATTCCTTGAGAGGAAAAGCCCTACTCTATTAAAAACTTGATGAAGCAAAGGTAGTAGTGAATGAAGAGATTGAACTGAATTCCTCCCACTGATTGTGGAGAGGAAGCAAATAGGCAAAGGCTCTCAGAGCACAGATTCTCTGAACTGGCAGAGACAGAGCTTGAGAGTGATGGGGGTTGTACTATTCCTGGGACCATTGCCAAGGGAAAGCTTTGTTGTCTCATTCTTTTTAAAGGAATATTCTCTGCTTTCTTCCATTGATAAGTCTCTGTATACCTTTAGCTAAACATGGCTTTAAGTAGCACCGAAGGCATTTTATGTGTATGAGTAAGAAGAAAGAATGAGTGTACATGTGTGTGCATGCATGTTTGTACCAACTTAAGGTGGCAGAGGCAGGAATGATGCTAGAAAATGTCATTTGCAAACTAATTTGCTATTCAGTATTCATCAGTATTTATTAAGCACTAACTGTATACTAGGTATGTTGATAAGCTCTAGGGAATATAGTAATGTTTAAGGCAGACATGATCTATGTCTTCGTTGAGTTTATAGTCTAGATGGTAAATTCTAACAGGATTTCATGACCTATTCAGCAATTGTCTGGTGGGCTAAACTAAAAGTTACATTTTCATAAAAAAAATCCTATTTCTTTGCACTGAGATGGAGCATTAAAAATTTAGGTTAAATCATAAAGATGATCAGCACAGCAAGCTGCACCAAGATGCATAGTAATTGAGGCCACAGGGAAAGTTTAAAATGCCATTGATTTATTGTGCATACAGGCATCCCTAGCCTCTGATATGATAAGAAGACAAAGTGGAGGCAGGCTGTAAGATGATGAGGCAAGTCACATTCCATGGGAAAACAAGGAGCTCCTCAGAGACTATGACCTGAACATGCACAGCTGCTTAGTGTTAGGCAGTTGGGTGAAATGTAGATTTGGATAAGGATGGTGATACAGATGAGAGGAATAAGAGCCCAGAGAGTCCTGAAAACTTTTTTTCACCAACAGTTGTATGGAATCCTGACATAGTGGTATTTCCAGCTCTTTGGAGAGATGAGATGGGTATTTTTTGGTCAAGGTGTTCTATTAAAACATGGAGTTATGTATTATCTAGGCTAGGAGGGAGGGGGCTACTGAGCTGATTTTATGTTGCTTCAGAGAGATAGAGACAAAAAAAAGCAAAAGACAGATCCCTGGGTCTTTCATTTATAGTCTCACAGGGATTCAGGCACCATAGATTCATGGCCATAGCAGTTAAAACTGTGAGGTTTTTGTTTTTGTTTTTAAGAGTATGTATGTATGTATGTATGCATGTATGTATGTATTTATTTATTTATTTATTTATGAGAGAGAAGGAGAGAGGGTGCCCATGAGGAGGGGAGAGGGGCAGAGGAAGAGGAAGAAGCAGGATCCCTGCTGAGCAGGGAGCCCAACACGGGACCTTATCCTGGGACCCCAGGATCATGACCTGAGCCAAAGGCAGACACTTAACCTACTGAGCCTCCTAGGTGCCCCAGAACTGTGAGTTTTATAACTTCCTTGTCCTAGTTATTTTGTATTATCCCCTATATATTTCCCCATAGCCACTGGCAATAATAACTCTGCATTTTGCCTCAGAGATAACAAGGATATTAAAAGACCCTCTGTAGCCATGGTTCTGCCCCACCCCACCACACCCTTGAAGGGGAACAGGTAGTGGCTACCTTGAGAAGAAGGGAAATCTTGTATCCTTGAGTCCTTTGCATGGAAGAATTTGCATTGGACACTGGCTGGATCTAGGCTGAGCCTGTGTAAAAACCCTGAAGGTAGGTTATACTTGGTTCCAGATTGTATTTTCTTTCTTCTTTAACAATTTTGTATGTTTGTATGCTTTAATTTAACTTTTGCTCTGTGCTCTCAATGAGCCCATATCTATCCTATGCTTTCTTTTATCCTGTTCTGTACTTTGGGGAGGCTGACAATACATATTATCATGCAGGCTCTTTGCTGTCTGCATTCCAGTTGGGTTTGGGTATGGAAGGCAGTAACTGGAGATTAAAGTGTGAGAGGAGAGAGGTCAAAACATTTACTCCCTACTTTCACATCCTTTGTGCTCTGGGCCACAGCTTGTGGCAGTGACATGTCCCTCCAGGACTATATCTCCTGCCAGGTGGCTCAGTTCCATGGCTCCAGGTTTCACTGGACCTTGTTAATATTATTTCCTCCCTTTACCTTTTCAGATGTAGAAGTGGTGGTGGCCAATTCTTTTCACTTTTGATAGTTTCCATGTTCTCTACCCACCTTGCTGGTTCTTTTCATTTTGCTCATGCCTCTGTAGATTATTTCTTTATTAAAGTCTGAGTGGGATGCTGTTTCCTGCCAGGATCCTGAGGAATGTAGTTTTAAAGCTACTTAAAGTTAGGCACTATATATAATCATTGTTTTGAACGTTTTTAAAAAATTAAATATTCTGGGTTTAATCAAGTTCTGGACACTGAAGATATTAATAGGTTCTTTATTTTCAACTTCCTACCACATTTTATCTGAGAGAATGTCCAATTAGTTCTATTCTAAAATATATTTAAACGTATCATATTCTTCTATCTCTACTGCTATACCCTATCTCAAATGGTATTTAATCTGGATTCTGCAATAGCCAGTCACTTCCACCTCGTTCCTCTGCTTCTTCCCTTGGGCCATGTAGTCTACTCTGTAGACAGAAGTTAGAGTGATCCTTTAAACATTTGAATCAGATCATGCTACTCTCTGTTCAAATGTCTCCAGTGGCTTTCCATTGCATTAAAACGAAAATCCAAAGTCATTATCTTGGGTGATGAGACTCTGCCTATAGTCTGGCCCTTGCTTACCTCCTGGAGTTCATCTACCTATACTCTCTCGTCATAAGGCCTTGTGGCTCTGTCTTCCTTGAATATGACAAGCCTATTTCCCCCTTAAGTCAGAATCTCCACATGGTGTTCCTCTGCCCCAGACCATGGTTGGCTCCTTCTGGTCATTCAGATCTCAAGTCAGACTTTTTCAGATTATTTCTCTGGCTATTCAAATATGGCACCTGAGTCAGTCTCCAGAACCTTATGTCATTTTATTTTTTTCATGGAACTCATCTCCATTTGAAATTATAGTCTTTACTTACTTCCTTGCTTAGAGTCTGACTAATACCTTGTCTCCTCAGTGTGTGGGAGTGTATAGGAGTGCCTTAGCCCATGGTAAGTGCTCAACACACACACACACACACACACACACACACACACACACAGGAAAGATTTACTGATCAGAATTCTAAATTCTTTACATGGATTATTTCATTTAATCCTCACAACGACCTCATTCATCAAGAGCTATTATTATTCTTATTTTACAAATGAAGAAACTGAAACACAGTGAGGTTGGATAACTTGCCAAAGGACATAACCAATTAGGAAGTAGCGGAGACAGAATTTGAAATCTCGCCATCTGGCTCTTAGTCCCATGCTCTTAAACTGCTTAACTGTACAGCATCCTAACATTTGTTCAATAAATTAATGAACACTTCCCATCAACTTCTTCCGTTTCTCACTTGGACTTTAGAAAGGAAGAAGCTATCTAATTTTTAAATGTGGGAGCCTGCCCAACCTCATGCTGAGGGGTTTTCTACCCCTGAAAAAGGATACTATGAGCCCAGGACAGCAAAAGAAGCACAAATCTCTTTCTGGAATACAGCCGCTTTGGGGAAAATTCCCAAAGAGCCCAGAAGTGCTGAGCCTGTAGACTGCCAGAAATGTGGGCTGGAAATTCCCTGCAAGAATATATATTTTTTGAACCCAGTTTTCCATCATTCATTAATTCAGAACACATTGAATAAGTCTATTTATTGCACTAAACACTTGGGATACAGAGATGAGTGAGAGAAGGTGCCAGCCCTATATAAGCTTCTGGGCTAATGAAACATCAACTGTACTTCTAGACACATGTTCTACTTGTTAAACCATTTTTCTTGAATCTATTAAAAATATGAAAATAGACCAGATGTTATCTGACTGACTCTGTACCTGGACTGATGATGATGGAACCTTGTCAGAATGTCAGAAGCTGGTCTTAGATTCATTCAGACTTGGCCTCCAAAGGCTGTTTTCACAGTCTTGGGTGCATCATCGAAGGGGCTTCTCTTACAGCTCCCTTTGGATGACTATGCCATGGTTGCCACCCATTTGAAAGTACTTGTCAGCTTTTCAAAACTGCCTTTTCTTCTCCCAGCCTTAGTCCCATTTTGACATGCAACACTCCAGCAGAGGCTTCTCCTCATTAGGGCCCATGTTGTTCCCATGCTCATCTTCATCTTTATTCCCCCTTGGCACCAGATGAATTACCTATGTCAAACACATCTCCTTTTCTTGCAGTTCAGTCACTCCCATCCCTCGATTGTTTCAGTTCCTGTTTTCCAGTGCCCCTTGTTTGTCTACTTCAGTCAATTACCCAAGCCCTTGAAAGCCACCCTCGTGCTACCACATGGCAGCTCCGTGTAGGGATCACCTTGCAGCCATGTGTGGTAATGTGACTTAAAATACAGCCAAGAAATGCACTCTGTTTTTTATTCTGCTCACTGTACCATAAGCTTATGTTGAAGTGTCTAAATATCACCTTCCTCTTCTTTTTTTTTTTTTTTCTCCCCTTCCTGCTGGTCTTGTGCTTTCCAGGTTTCTCCCTGGAAATTTAAATAGCCGTGTTTCAGGTTCTTTTCCTCCAGCTGGATTAGCTTTCAGGTCTCCATGCTGAGGCTCATTTGGTAATTTCCTGCCCATATTTCTAAGCTGTGCAGCTCCTTTATGTTACTTGCTGGTCCTTAGTGGTTTTTCTATGCCTTTCATTTTAGCTTGATCTGCAAATTTAATTAGTGGGCTGCATGTCCTTCCATTTTAAAGTGTACATAAGATAAAGGCAGTTTTCTGCAACAGCAGGTGGATAATAGAAACAAGGAAGGAGGGAGTTTGTACGTAAACAGTTCTCTGTAAAATAAGGAGGCGGAGGAGGATGAAAGAAGATGTGGAAGACATGACACAACAGCTGGGAATGTGACCTTATTGTAGTAAATGCCCCCCCTCCAAGTTTGCCAGGCTGTTCTGCACATATGGTGTGGTAGCACCTAACTGGGACAGTTTCAAAAGCAGAAACACAAAGGGCGATTGAGGTGAAGGAGTGAGATCGCAGTTCAGGAAAAGGCCAAAGGAGATGCAGTTCCAAATATGAATGATTTCTGCAATTTAATCTCTAGGAATAAACTCCACATCTGCCTCAGGTCAGGTTTCTGGGAAACAGACTATGTGATGAAATTTTACTGGGGAGTGCTCTTAGAAACACCACCTGTGAGGGAGTGAAGGCAGCAGGCCTGGGCAGGAGGAGCCAGACTGTCCTGCAGGTTCAGCAAGGCTTCAACTGATTCCCATGAGCTTCTCGAGAGCTGGGTGCCCCTTTGGAAGAGTAGCACTTTGAGGCAAGGGTCTCAGCCTTTCTATCCTACCAGGGATAAGGAAAGGGGGATAAACGAGTGGGGCTCCTGTTTTCTGGGGAAGGTAATTTGCAGAAAAAGATTCGGCTGAGTCATCATGGCCAATTCTATCAGCATCTGGGAGCATGGGAGCTCCAATCCTGGAGAAGTCTGGGTGGCGCACGACCAGTACAGCTGTGTGTAAGACCATGCCAGCCCTCTCTGACAGTTAGGATTCCTGAGCTTTTCTTGTTCAGCAGGCACCTTCCCTCCTTTGCCTTCTGTGACTCAGCTGTCGAGCTTCAATCTCTCTCTCTCTTTAAAGACTTTATTTATTTATTCATGAGAGACAGAGAGAGAGAGGCAGAGACACAGGCAAAGAGAGAAGCAGGCTCCATGTGGGAAGCACGATGTGAGACCTGATTCTGGGAATCCGGGATCACATCCTGAGTCAAAGGCAGATGCTCAACTGTTGAGCCACCTACACATCCCTGTCTAGCTCCTCTTAACTGCTTCTTCTCTCTTTTCTGGTTCTTTATTTCCTTCCCATTTGCTTTTTAAATATAGACACATTCATTCATTCCATCAATGAGTAATTATTTAAGTGCTCCTTTTGTTCTAGATTTCCCCTAATGCACTGTTTTTAATCCTTGTTTCACCATTCTCTCTCCCTGGACAATCTTGTCCACTCAGGTTTGGCCTTTTTCTTCCCCTCCCATGATTTCCAACTCTTAAAGTCAAGCTTTAGTTTTACCTTCTAAACAATCCAATTTCTAACTCTTGGCTGGGGTGCCTCACACTGAGTGTCCAGTAATGAAGTCAGTAGCATCATACGATCCAAACATATCTCATTCAGTGAAACATCATGGAGCCAGCCTCTCAAGGATAGTATCCCTGGGGTGGTCCCAAACCTTGCTACTCAAAGTATGGGACTAATGAACAAGCAGTTTGTTAGAAATACAGTCTTTGTCTCCACCCAGACCTACTGAATGAGAATCTGCATTTTAACAAGACCAATGATTCACAAACATATCAAAGTTTGAGAGCCGTAGATCTAAAACTCTCTTCTCCTTCAAACTCCAGATCATTTTTGTGTGTGTGTATTTCTTTATTGGAGTTCAATTTGCCAAAATATAGCATAACACCCAGGGCTCATCCCGTCAAGTGCCCCCGTGTGCCCATCACCCAGCCACCTAATCCCCCGCCTACCTCCCCTTTCACTACCCCTTGTTTGTTTCCCAGAGTTAGGAGTCTCTCATGGTTTTTCACCCTCTCTGTTATATCCCATTCATTTTCTCTCTTTTCCCCTTTAATCCCTTTCACAATTTTTTATATTCTCCGAATGACTGAGACCATATAATGTTTGTCCTTCTCCGATTGACTTACTTCACTCAGCATAATATCCTCCAGTTCTATCCACGTTGAAGCAAATGGTGGGTATTTGTCATTTTAATGGTTGAATAATATTCCATTGTATATATTGACCACATCTTCTTTATCCATTCATCAAACTCCAGATCTAATGAATAACTAGTTCAATCTATTTTGTCTTTTAATCCCTCTTTCAGTGATATCACAGTAACCTCCTAAGTGATCTTACTGCTCTCAGTCTTGCTCCTGTAATTGATCCTTTCTACTGATGTATACCTATCCTAAAACATATCATGTCCTCTTGCACAAACTTTCAACTGCTTCCACTGTCTAGAGGGCAAATTTCAAAGTTCTAGTGTGGTGCGTGTTCTCACTTTTCTGTTTTTACCTTCCACTGCCCCCTTCTACCTACCCATGCTCTAACTTTATCGGTCTGCTCCTATCTGAATGCACATTCACAGCCTTGTGGCATCCCTTGTGCTGTTTCTTCTGAAACATCCTGTTGCCTTCCACTTAGCCTATTGAAATCTTACTTAGGCTTTAAGATCCAACTTATCCAACTTAAATGCTCTGTCTTCCAAGAGTCCCTCAAGCTTCCTGCCTGAGCTAATCTCAAAACATGTTAGTTATCTCTGTTTTGCCACACTTTCATTATGCTTTGTGTGAAGCCTAAATCTTAGTATCTAGGAAAAGGCTAAGCACATTGTGTGTGTGTGTGTGTGTGTGTGTGTGTGGTTAGTTATATAGTTACATATAATAAATCCATGAATGAAATAAATAGACATCTGCCATCAGCAATTTTTTTACATACTTTAATCTGTTTGGAAAATTTAGTATCTCATGGATTTGCCAACCATGGTATCTAGACTTTCTGAAACAATCCTATTGCAGTACATTTTCTAATTTTCCTATAAATATATATTTTTATATTTGACTACCAACTTAAAAGTCTGGTCCTCACTTTCCTGGTCTCTAAACTGTATCACTTAGCCACCTATGAAACAGGCTTTGAGGGTGCAGCAGGGTTCCATGTAGTGAGTGATGGATTATACTGAGTATCCCAAAGCAGGTTCATCTGAGATTTCCCGATGGTTCTCCACAAGCCTGGCTGCTTGCCTTAACATTTACACATCATGCCCTCTTCTCTCTTTCCATGCCTTCCCTGGCTTCCTACTGCCAGAGTGGAAGGAGAGAGATCTATTTCCCTTTGCTAACTCTGTCTGAAGTGACAGAGTTGATCAATGAGTTGCTGTGCCTGTCCGGGAAAGCCAGTTTCATTGTCCTCCTGTGGCTGGGCTGACAGCATTTAGCCTTTTATGAACTGAACAGTGAAGCACTCTTTGGAGCTCAGTTTCACCCGTTTATGGTGGATTCCAGCTGTATTTTTTATATCTACTGTTGTTATATTGTTGCCAGTGGTATTAATCTCTGGCTAGTTTATTTGCTGTGGATTTATAATGACTTTACAACATAAAAATAAAAAAAGAAAGAAAGCAATAGAACAAACTTTAGATAGTGAGGACATTCAAATGAAAGGGTGAAAATACTAGAGGCTAATTAAGGCCTATTATAGCTTTACAAGCTTGGCTCTGAGGCAGTTGTCCTCCTGAAAAGGGGGACCTGTTTGGACCATCATACTTTCCATACTTGTTAAAGATGAAGTATTATTGCTGTAGCAGGAGAAAGGCTCATTCCTGGGATATGAATACTGTTACAGCAATCCTCACATTAGAATTAAAACAGTTGAATAACATGGAGTGAGGGGACCTCTTTGACTTGATATCTATTTGATTTTTTTTTAAATATCAGTAAATACAAAGTTAAAGGGGTTGAAAAATCTTCACAAGGACCTACAATTTCATCTTAGGACAGTGTCCATATTCTTAAACTCTATGTTGAATGATTCCATAGCAAAGTGTGTACTCCAGATTCCTCCACGCTTGACAGACACTGTAATTTTCTTGGCACATATGTTTTGCCTAAAACTAGAATGCATTTGTCAAAGCAAGAAGATACCTGTGATAGGTGCCATGAAAATAATTAGGTAGATAATCTCTTTTTGATAGGTGAGCCATTAAAAAATTAAATTTAAAAATATATCCAGACTTCAACCTAATTAACACATTTTATTGAAATACTTTAAAATTATTTTAGGAAGGGCAGCCTGGGTGGCTTAGCGGTTTAGCACCGCCTTCAGCCCAGGGCCTGATCCTGGAGACCGAGGATCGAGTCCCACCTCCGGCTCCCTGCATGGAGCCTGCTTCTCCCTCTGCCTGTGGCTCTGCCGCTCTCTCTGTATCTCTCATTAATAAATAAATAAAATCCTTTAAAAAAAGAATTTCAAATAAAAAATATTTTATGAAAAATTGGAATAGACAAATAAAACTTAGTGGGGAGGAAACTTATTTCCTGTACCTCTACATTTGTCTTTCTCCTGATGAGCAGCCCAGCTGTTAAGACCTTCATATATGGAAAAGATTCTTCTTATTATAGAGGGATTAAAAACAGGATTGAAATCCTTGAGAACCTGAAGACAAGTTTTTCAACTGCCTGCAAACTCCTACTAAATCTTTTTATTTTAAATTGAAGTATAATTGACATACAGTATTATATTAGTTTCAGGTATACAACACAGTGATTCAACTTTGTATACATTATGAAATGCTCACCATAATAAGTATAGTTACAATTTGTTACCATGCAAAGTTACAATATTATTGTCTGTATTCCCTATGCGGTACTTTAAATTACTGACTTATTTATTTTATAACTGGAAGTTTATACCTCTTAATCCCCTTCTATTTTTCCATCCATCCCTCTACCCTTTCCCTTTTGGCAATCACCATTTATGAGTCTGTTTCCATTTTGTTTTGTTTATTCATTTGTTTTGTTTTTTAGATTCCATGTGTAAGTGAAATCATATGGTATGTGTCTTTCTGTTTCTGACTCCTTTCATTTAGTGTAATATTCTCTAGATCCATCCCTGTTTTTATAAATGGCAAAATCTCATTCCTTTTTATGGCTGAGTAGTATTCCAGTGTGCATATATGTACATGTACCCATTTTTTCTCTATCCATGTATCTGTTGATGGACACTTAGGTTGCTCCCTATTAATTCTTTAAGGGTCAGATTTGTCTCTTCTTCAATGAAGATTTTTTGATCAGTTTTATCTTTTTTGCCAGCACCAGGCAGAACTGATTACTCTCTTTGTTATGCTGTTACCATTTTTAATTCCTCTTCTATGGTCCTTTCACAGTATAGAACAGTAATTCAGTTAAGTGTGTCATTCCTATGAGATTGTAAGCTGCATGTGGTAGCACCATCGTCGTCATCATACTTATCTTATCTTCATCACCACCTCACCATAGCTGACATTTATTGAATGCTTACTCTGAGACAGCATTATTCTAAACAACTATATGAATAAACTCATTTCAGCCTCACAGTAATTCAATGAGATAGGTACTTTCTAAAATCCTTATTTTAAGGTGAGAAAAATGAAACCTACAGATGTAGAGTGAGTATTATTCACCTTGATAACCTCATTTTCTAGCACTCTGCTAACACAGAGCAGGCACTCAATATTTTTTGGATGAATGTCTTCTTAGATAACTTCTACCAGTTTATTGTTGAGATCTAAAATGATCTATAACGTTTGAATATAAAGATTATGTCTTTAAAAAGTTCCTGCTTGTTCAATTCAAATTTAATTCAACAAATACATTTAATTTCCTTACTTGTTGATTTGATTCTTGTTGATAAAGATGGCCTAAAAACTCCCTAGGAGATGCATGTGTAAAATGGCAAAGACTGTAGGGGAACTATCAGGTTGAACCCTCCCAGGATTTTGGACTCAGTGCACATGTACTATCCTGCCAATTTCTTCCAAACACTTTCATATTCATGTCTGTGACCTTGCTCAGTGACTGACTTATTTGTTCATTCAACAAACCCTTACTGAGCTTAGACATAGTGCTATCCCAGAAAGAATAGCTGCTCTCAAAATACTTGTATTTTGGGAACCCCGGGTGGCTCAGTGTTTTAGCACCACCTTCAGCCCAGGCGTGATCCTGGAATCCTGGGATTGAGTCCCACGTCAGGCTTCCTGCATCGAGCCTGCTTCTCCCTCTGCTTGTGTCTCTGCCTCTCTCTCTCTCTCTTTCTGTGTGTCTCTCAAGAATGAATAAATAAAATTTAAAAAAATAAAAAACCAAAATACTTGTATTTTAATGGAGATAGGTAGATATGGAGAGGATAGAGGTTGATAAATATCACTAGATAGGTTAACGAAAAAGCAAAAAGTAGTTACCTATCTTCGTCTTATAAGAGTTTGGAGAAGGCCTCCTTCTATATTAAATGGATAGGAAAATCAATGAATAGGAAACAAAGAGAATGTGAGAAGAGTATCCCAGGAATAGGCATGTATAAAGATATTGAGGAAAAATATGTTTGGGGCTATGTAAAAATTTCAGTATGACTTGGACATATAGTATGATTACAGATGAGTATCTTGAGTTCCAACAACCTAAAGGCAATGAAGAGGTATCAGTATGTTGTAAGGAAAGCATAAAGGCAAGATTTTAACTTAGAATATGCTGGCTATAAGTTCATATTTTTATCCTGCATGTACTTACCCAGCATTTACTATATATCAAAGCACAATAGTATTTAAAATTTGGATGAATTGGAAAGACACTGTTGTGGAGGCAGGGAGGTCAGTTTAGGAGAATGTTGGAATAAAGATTGAGAAGGCACAAATAAAAGAAGTAAAATTTATTTATAGTCAGTCCATTTATCTGATATCCCTCCCCTCCCCCCATGGCTCCATGACTGCCTAGAAAATATTACGGACGTAAGAGATTACTATTCAGTATATTTAGACTTACCATTAATTTAAGAGTTCTGTTTGCTAATGTACCCATGGAAGCCATGTTTGTTTATCTGAATGATACCTACTAACTAGCCTGGCAAATGGTTTAGTGGGAAGAGTAAATGCTTTGGAAGCAGACAGATATGGGTTCAAATTGCTGGTTTGCTACTTTTTAACTGAATGAATTGTGAGCAGCTGTCCCATGTAGGTTCTTAAACTATGCAGTCCTATTCCTTTTATTTCCCCCTGGAAATCTCACACTGACATGGCTCCTATTTCTGCTTCCATTGTAAGATGGCACTACTCTAGGCTGGTACCATTAAAACAGGGTCAAGACCAGAGAACAAGCACAAAGAATGAATGATAACTCAGCTAATTAGAGTAAAGCCTATTCTTTGAAGGCTAAGCTCCTTGGTCAAAATTTTTGCTTTAGAAGATACCCAAAGTGTGAACCTGAAGGCCATCTCTTTGATTATGTGGTCGATTATCATAATAAGAATTTATCTGGTACAATCAACTTTTTGCTGCTGTGATTCAGGTAGTGTACTAAACAATTTAAGTAATCTCATTCAATTCTCACCATAAGAACATGGAGGTAGTTTTGTATTTATTTTGCATATGAAAAAGCTGAAGATCAGGAAGGTGGAGGGATGTGCCCCCAAACCATTAAGAGAGCTGAACCCCACCCCTAAGCTCTGAAGCCCATGTTCCCTCCAGGACACACTAGGTCCTTCCTCTTATAAGAAGCTTTCAAGACACTGAGAAGAAACTGTGAAGTAAAATGACATCCATCCCTGTCCTAAGGGAATGTATAATATAGTATAATACAAAAATACCTATGATAACTAGCAACACATCTATAGGTGTCACTGTGTGTTTATCTGATACAGACTGATCCTGTGGATGTCAGTCTAACTTATCCTCATTCTACCTTATTCCCAGGAACTTAACACTATTACCCTAACATCTACCCAGTGAGCTTTTCAGAAGACAGCAGAGGTGGTAAGTGTGCCAAATCATCCATTGGCCATCTCAACTGAAGAGTGGAATTAGTGCCACGGTAGCAATTTGGAAAATGAAAAGGCTCTGAACAAGTTAACTGCCCAGCCTACATAGGGTTCCATGTGCTGAGCCAGAGGGTCTAGACTGATCAGTGACTCCAGATCAGCTTTCAGGCTATTGAAGTGAGTAGTCTCTGGGCAGTTTCTACAGTGGCTCCTGTGGGAGGTTTGGCCAGCCTGATTTGGTTGACCAAGTGGTATAATTAGCCAGGAATGTTCAGAAGTAAATATTATTGAAGGGGAAATAAAACCCTTACCCATGGCTGCCTCTATCTCAGAAATGGCAGAGACTGCTCCTGGAATGGCCAAATAGACCCCAAAAAATGATAGACAAGTCACTCTAGATGAGAATGTAAAGTTAGAAACAGATTCAGTTTCTGTCTGTAGGGTTGGCCACTGGTCAATTTGCCTCTTCGCAACCTGTGGTTTACATTAGAAGGGATTTTCCTTAAATACTTCTGGCTCCTCTCCACTCCTTTATTCACTCAGCACTCTGGGGAGGGCCAATGCCTAATCTGACTAGGAAATATGTGAAAAATAAAGCTCAGCTCATCAACTCCTCTTGGGAACAAGTGCCCACAGGGAGTTGCGGTTCTTCATTGCCCTTCCATTCCTCAAATCCTACCTGCGTGGTCTGGGACTCAGAGGAGGGTATAGAGAGGAAGGAGCCTGACTTGTAGGTATAGTATTAAGAAGCCTGTTTTACTCTAATACTGGGTTAAATCTCTCCCTTAGCCATTACTAGTCATAAAGGGATATTTTGACCACTGTCTTTCACTCATTTCTTAATTCGTTCAGATCTTAGGTTAAGGTAGAGAATCATTGATTATCCTGCTCTGTTCAGAGATCTTAACACACCCATGAAAATGAAAATGTAGTAAATCAGATTATTAAGTTGCTGCAGAAGATGGAAAGTGGAGGAATACAGAGGTCCATGTTATCTTTGTTTCTATCCAGCATAGAAACTCTGGAAAAGGGCTATGCCTTCAGCAGGCAAGTTTATCTCAGGCATGTGGAGAAGCTCCTGACTCCATTGGTTACATGACCAGAGGAAGAGATTACCAAAGAATGTCTTTCCACAGCTGCCCTTGAAAGTCTTATATATGTATGTGGGGAATTAACTATAGGTAGTCATCATAATCAGAATAAAATTAGTTGAGGTGATTAATCACTCACAAAGCCTGCACAGGTTCTGGTGTAAGGTGTGCCAATTGTACTAACTTCCTCAGGCCAACAGAGCACTTATTACTTCAGAGACGACCTTAGTGTCTATGGTAAAGAAGTGAAACAGAGCTCTAGTGTTAGAGGATCTCATGTTCATTTCATGCAAAGGATCCTAAATAGCAATCTGGAATTAATTTGATCTTATTATTTTCTTCACCCCCACCTCATTGTTTCCATCATCTTTCTCACCTAGTTGAGATCAGTGCTTTAGTTTATGAATGTATTTTTTTTCCTACTATATTGTAATAAATAACCTAGAATATAAAGATTTTGGAGATCTTGGTAGAGGTGAAAATGGAAGAAAGCAAGATTGAGATCAGGTATTAATGACCACCCATGAGATTTGTTTGATTATGGGGAAGGAGGAGAGTTGCAGATGGAAGGGAGAGTTTGGGCTACTTAGGATTAGTAGGCAGCACTCACAACAGCCACTCTAGCGGCCTCTAGTCCAGTTGCAGAAACAATATACAGGCAGATGTGGGGTTTAGAAGCTTAAGATCAGCTTGAATGTAGCTCCAGCAAGTTTTCTGGATTTTTCTTGTTGCCTTGCTGTGTTTTATTGGGCCATATGCTCATAGAGCAATTTCACGCTGGGGCTCTTGAAAGTGCCATTGATGAAAAGAAAAGTAATTATTTTATACATTCATTCTGTTATTCAACACATATCCTAGTAGTATCTGCCGGGTATCTTCAGTGGACGGGAGATGAAGGGAAAATTGGAAAAGTACATGGTGGCCACAGAGGAGGGCACAGTGCACAATGTCCTGCCTATGTGGTTGCCACTTTATAAATACTGCTCCAGGGTTAACATTCTGTGATTCAATGGATTGAATTAAATTAAACTGACTTGAATTCTCAGTGTGATGGGGGGATAAATAAGAATAACCGATGCCCTCATAGTTCATACAAAGAAAGACATCACATTATTTTATTGTTGGGAGTAATAAAAATTGCCCTAATTCTTCAGTGAGCAAATGACTCTTGAGAGAGGTGGTAGAGGCAGGCAATGGTTTCAAGGAAAAGAGATTTGCAGGAGTTCACTAATGAAGACATGAAAATGTCAAAACACAACTGAAGCATTAAAACATGTCCAAGGGCATGGATTTGTAGAAGTGCCTTCTTTAAGAAAATGCCACAGTATCTCATAGAAATAATCATTACTGGAATATGAAAAATGGCCCCTGGTTATAAATTCACGAATGACTATTTATAATGGCAGGGCCCTGTACATTCTGTCAACTGGCCAAATATTCCTTTAGAAATTTTATGAAGAATTGGCATAAAGAAGGAGGAATAGATACCCTCCTTCTCACTCCTACAACTAAAAAAAAAAAAAAAAAAAAAAAAAGTCAACGTTTTTGTTAATGAAGGTCATTTAGCCGTTACCCACTTGAAAGGTAGATTTTTCCAAAAGACATTCCAAATATGGAATCTATCTAGGACTCCACCAGTTCATATGACTTCTGTAGGTGAATTAAGGTACCCCATTTGGAAAGATCATAATTTAGTATTTCTGTGGTGGTTCAATATGTTTCTATGCCACAAAGCATGCCTTAGTGAGTGGGGGATGGGAATGTTAAGCTTCAGTCCTTATGCCCCTGTGGGTGAACACTCTGTGCCGTGACCATTCAACACAGCTGTACAGAAAGCCTTAGAGAGGATAAACCACTCACTAGCTTCTATATTGAAGTGCCAGGCAGAGAATGAGATTCATTGTAAGAGGAGACTACAGTTCTGGGATCCTGTTATGGTTAGGTGGGACAATGTACAGCTTTAATTACTGGGTCCTGTCTTCTTAGAGTGTCACCATGGATATCTTCCCCTTCATTGGTCCTTGAGGGTCTCTGCTGTTCCTGCCAGTCATTCTCCCTGGTCTGACCCACTTCAGTTGTCCTCATCAAAGCTTTGAGGAGGGCAGAGAGAGAGGCTCTGGGGTGCCTCTCTATAAATTCAGAAGAGATTAAGCCATTCTTGGCCAATTCACTCCTTTCTTCAAGCTCTGGATATTCTTGTCAGTAAAATGAAGAGTTTATGTAAATAGTTTTTAAGGCCCATTACAGAACCAAAGTCTGAGCTAAGCAAAGCCACATTTTCTATGATTACTTACTTATATGAAAACTCCCAAATAAAATATAAGCTGCCCACAGAAACACTGGCACATTTGTTAACAATATTTTATTTATTGTGAAATGTGGCAAAGATTTTTTTTTTGCTCCTGTACATTTTTCAAAGTAAACTCTAATTTACTCTAAAAATACAGTTTCTATTTTTGCTTTAATTTATAGTAATCCAAACTAAAAAAAAAAGGCATAGAGTATTTAATTTCCAGTCAATCCTCAGAAGAGCCCACAGTTAACATAGCATGTATAAACATTTCTGTAGATTTTCGGGAGGTAATGTTCACACAGGCCAAAAGTAAGTGAGTGGCAAGCCCTCAGCCTGAGTCATATGTTAGAAAGCTCTGAAATAATAAGTACTAGTTTTTAAATTGCAAGCTCATTCTTTCAAAATGGTTATTTAGAAAAATAAAGAACCGTTGCCATATCAAAATTCAGCAAAACATACATTTTAAAATTTCAGATTAACCACAGAAGATGGGTCAAATGAGTGGCCACCAATTTTAGAGTGAAGGGCTCCCCAAAAGGCAGGTTCCTGATAACTATAATATAAAAAATGTATTTCTCTCTCATCCTAGAAAGTTTAATTTACTGTGCTCTGGATAAAGTCCATAAGGCTCAAAAAACCTTGTCAAATGAGCACATTTTCAGAATAATGCCCTGAGATGCTGAACTCCAATTTGTGCTTGTCTAAGCACAAGTTGTGGGGTGATAAAGATATTCCAGAAATAGGTGATGCTACAAATATTTCCCATTGTCTAAGAAAACTAGCATGTGTTTTTCACAAAAGTAAGATGATCTAGAGGAATTAATATCAAATACAATAAATTATTTACTTGAGATTCTATTCCCTAGGCCCAATTTTGAATAAATGTCTACAGTTTGCCTAGCAGGACCTGGAAAATGTCCCTAAGCAACCATGTTGAATTAATTATATTCTTCCAGCCATAAAGAATTAAGGAAAAAGAGAAACTAAAGCAAAGGGAATTAAAAGGAGAATACTTTTAGCTCAAAAATACCTAAACTATTTTTTTAGTTTCAAGTAGCATTTCTTGGAAAACTAAAAATAAAATTATGGCTTAATGTGCAGGTAACAAATGGTAGCTGTATGTGTGGATAAACCAGGTCATCAGATACTGGGAATCTTTGGTCTTCATAAACTTGGGAGTGGAGGATTTAGACTGGGCCATGGCATGGTTGGCCCTAAGCAGAAGTTCTGTCCCCTTCCACACTCTCTCTTTCTTGAGCTGCTTTTCTCTCTGTCTATTCATCTCCTATGTCCCTTTTCTTGCTTTTAATCTACATGCCTGAGCTCACTCTCCTTGGTTCTCTGATGACTCTTCTCTGAATTTTGTATCCAAGGGACCTGGAAGGAAAAAACCTGATTTGAATTATGGCTTAGTGAAAATCTGTATTTATCTTGTTTTCTGTCCTTCAACGTTCTTTGCTTCAAAGAAGAAATGTCAGCATCTCAAGGGGTCTTCTGTGGCCCCCTGTCTGAAACAGCATCCCCTTCCCCTTACAGTCAGGTCCTTGTGACCAGCATGCAGAGAGCTGACTGGGGAACACCAAAGCCCACTTCCCCACCCAATGGCCTTGCAGGGAAAGAGTGGGAAGAAAGACCCCCTTACTCTACTTTGCCATCTCCTGTCAGAGCCTTTCCCACTGGCCGACCCCAAACGGAAAGAAGTATGTGGAAATGTGTTCAGAGGGGATCTGGAGAGGATGGAGAAGATCTCCCCATGCCTACTTCGCTCTCTCTTTGCCTCATTATACTTGCTTTAGAGCCTCCAGCATCATACTTAATGCTAGCTGTGGTTAGTTTATTATTTTTATGGTAGGAAGGGAACTTGATGAAATATTTAATTCTGAATTCTCTCTAGTTTTCCAGAACCTTGCTTGGCACATTATATGTACTCATTAAGTATTTGTGAAAGAAAGGAAAAAAGGAAAGAATAAAAAAAAAGAAAAGAAAGAAATGAAGGTAGAAGAAAAGAAAAATAAAAAAATAAAATAAGAAAATTTCCATATATGTGTATTTTCCATAATAGATCTCTGGAAGATCTATTCCGTGCCCCTCAACCCTGAACCCCAGTGGTATGTGAAATGATTTTAGGTAGTATGTTGATAACTGCTTTTTATTTTACTTATTATGTAAATTAATGCAAATTATTAGATGACATTTTTCCTCATGATGGATCTTTAAAAGGTATTTAATTATTAGAAACTAAGTTACAGAAAAATATTACATATGTATAACATAAATAAGACAACACTATATAAATAAATGAAGTTTGAGCAAAGGTAGAATGAAATATTCCCCTTAACTCTATGTTTTTAATAAACAAAATTTGGGCCTTTTGTATCTATATACTGTTTAAAGCTGTGCAAATATGTTTCACACTTGCTATGTGTTCTCATGACAACACTAATTGTCAAGTAGTTTAAAAGGCATTTTCCAAGGTCCTGCATTGAGTTGATGATAGATTTGGGAACATGGCTCAAGTGTTCTGATGTGAGAATAGTTCTGTCATGTTTTGCTTAGCAAGGAGCTCCAAGTAGATGAGTACTGGGTGCACCATGGCCATTTCTATAGGATGGAGTGCTAAACACACAAGCTCTGAAGTCAGATCACCCTGGCTCAGTCCCAGCTCCACCTACCATTAGAAGTGACCTTGGCAAATTACTAATCCTTTGTGTGCCCTGGTTTCTTTATCTGCAACATAGTATAATAATAACTCTACTCCTGTTGTTTTGGTGCAAGGACTAAATAAATCAACATAAGCACCTAGAAAAATGTCTAGGACATAGTAAGTGTGCTGGTGTTCTAGTGTGGGAATATCTCTAATCAGTTGGAAGTAGAGCCTACTTCCTTCTATTCTTTACCTCTCCCCGCTGTATGTGCAGAGAAAGACTCATGCAGCATACCATGAACCAAAAATATATCCATTTGAGGTGCCTGGCATTGATTTATAGCTACTGGAGTACTGACAAATACATTTTAATAATTGAACTCTGAGTGAGTGGACATTTCATAGCTGTGGGAGATGACAAGAGAATCTTCTGAAATGATACAAAACGTGCATGTTGTTACTATCAGCTCTGGGATAGTGCAGAAAAATATATTTTGATGGGAGGCATAAAGTAATTCTATTAATAATAATGGGGTCTGCATTTTTACTTTCTCCACTGGGGGCATGCACTTGAATTTATTTGCAATATGGAATATTCTCTCATGTGCCACGCACCTGGTGTTGCCTGAGCTTGCCTAAACCTCGTGTTCTATTACATACAGTTAGGCCATTTTTATGAGTTTGTGTGAATTTACACACTGCTGTCTGTAACCCTTGAGCAGTGTTCCTACCTGCTAGAAATGCTGTTTCCCTCCTCCCACTTTTTAAATAAATATGTATTTATTAACAATTCTTACTCCCAAACTTTTAGTCAACATTGAGGTGAACATACTAAATAAAGTCAATTAGCAGTCTTCCAGCTTTGATATTTACTCGATGATCTTAATAATTCCCACATAGTTTTCAGCTAGTTTTTTTTTTTTTACCAGACTGTGAAGAAGCATGGAATCTTGATGGAGAGATGAGTCCCTCAGAATACCTTCATGTAATTAAGATAGCCTCACTTTTCATTCCTGATTCAAGGGAAAAATGAATAAAGACACAAAAAAAGCAAACGAATAAATAGAAGTTCAATGTCAACTAGGTTGTTCTGAGTGGTCTTCATGCTCAGTAAGGTCTGTGTTGGCCCCGTAAGAGAGCAACAGAGTGGTGTCTTCAAAGAAAGACAGTATCAGGGACGCCTGGCTGGCTCAGCTGTTGAGTGTCTGCCTTTGACCCAGGGCATCATCCTGGAGACCCGGGATCGAGTCCCATGTCGGGCTCCCTGCATGGAGCCTGCGTCTCCCTCTACCTGTGCCTCTGCCTCTCTCTCTCTCTCTCTGTCTCTCTCTTTCTCTGTGTCTCTCATGAATAAATAAATAAAATTTTAAAAAAAGAAAAGAAAGAAAGATAGTATCAGAGTTGCTGAAGGTTTGGACACTTGACTACAATTCCTTTTGGGAAGGCCTAAGAAGAAAAAGAACTTGGTGGCCTCTTAATATTATAGATAATGTCTTTATTTTATTGATGACATTCTGCTTCTGTAAGAGATTCTGTTCTATTTTTTATTGGGACATTAATCTGAGAATCTGCTCAATTTGGGTAGGTCCAATTGGATGCTTTTGAAAAGAGAGAAATATATTAAATTTCATCAGCTGATCATCTCTTGTTTGTTATATTGTTAATAACAAGATTTTTCCAAACCTGTATAGTGAAAAATATCCTGATTTATCAAAATTCTTCTTGAGCTCAACTAGTATAAGAGTCAAAAAATTACCCTTGTCTCAAGCTTTCAAACATTCCTGCATATGAAGATGGGGAAGGTTAAGAAGACACCAATCCAGTGGACCAGCTTGAACTTTGGGCTTGATTGGATTAGTGAGTCAGATTTTCAGCAAAAGTGAGCGAGGCTGTTTTAAGGCTCAGCAACAGAATTATTTAATCAAGTAGGATAGAAGACTGATTTGTTGGACCATCAGGAGTTGGACACAGATTTGGGACCAAGGAGAAAACAAGTAGTTAAGAATTTGACCATGAATAGAGCCTAGGTTTTCTCATCTTCTTAATGGGAATACTGATAATACATATTTCATAGGGCTGTTGTGAAAATTAACCGGAATAAGAAATATAAAGCTCTCAGCAAAGTGTCTTTAACTCAACAATATAACAGTGTTGCTTTTGTTTTGCAATAATAATAATAATGTATTTAATATTAGTATGATTGAGACAGCACAAAGGAAGAAAATATCTTACTATGATGAAGTATTCCAAGAAGTCTTTTATAACTTATTTAAGAATATTGCATATTTCTAATTTTGATTGAGCTACATTGTCTGGCTGAAGATTTTTTAAAAGTTTATTTTCTCCAGTATCACAAGTGAATTGGGAATAAAGGAGCAGGCAGGATAACAGATGAAGAAATTTCAATGAGTCAGAAAAATATAGCTCTGAGAGCTTCTCCAGTTTTATATGAGGGATGGCCTGCATTTCTTTTCAAATTATTATTTTAGTCACAATAAATGCTTTTCAAATGGTCTCATTAAAAAAGATACCACTTGACATATTCCCCTTACAAAACATAAAGTGGATTAAACTTAAAATCTTCTCTTCTGTTTTGTCCATGAACAAGAGACAGGTGACTATTGCCCTAAACTAGGTATCTATAGAATGATTTATATAAGCATATCATTGTCAAAATGTGGAGTTTCCAGAAGCCAGCAGTCTCAAGTTGAATAAAACTTTGATGATGATATTTGTAGTGATATCACTGAAGAAACCTGGTGTTCTTGACTGAAGTATGTCCTCTCAAATTTTATATGTATAATTCCCAACCCTCAGTATCCCAGAATGTAACCATATTTGGAGATGAGGTCTTTAAAGAGGTGGTTAAGACGGCACTTGGGTGGCTCAATCGGTTGAGCATCCGACTCTTGGTTCAGCTCAGGTCATGATCTCAGGGTTGTGGGATCGAAACCCACATGAGGCTCTGTGCTCAGCACAGAGTTGCTTGAGAGATTCTGTCTTTCTCTCCCTCCTCTGCCCCTTCCTCCACATGCGCTCTCTCTCATAAATAAACAAACAAACAAACAAATAAATAAATAAATAATAAAATCTTAAAAATAAAGAAGTGATAAAGTTAAAATGAGGCCTTTAGAGTGGACCTATATCCCCATATGACCAGTGTCCTTATAAGAAGAAGTAGAGGCATCAAGGCTGCACACAGAGAGAAAAGGCTGTGTTTTCACACAGGGAAAGGTGGCCTTCTACAAGGTGGGGAGAGAGGCGTCAGGAGGAAACAAACCTATTAATATCTTGATTTTGGACTTCCAGCCTCCAGAACTATGAGAAAATAAGTTTCTATTGTTTATGCTACCCAGTCTATAGTATTTTGTCATGGTAGCCCTAGCAAATTTGTATACTTGCCTGTCTCTAGAAACTTCAGCCTCATCTTCCACATTATGTGAGACCAGAATTGCAAGAAAGATGAAGAGGAGTGCTCAGACTCCACCTCCTTATTCAGGTTTTACAGTGACAAGTATGACAGGGTGGTAGAGTTGTCTGTGGGGAGCAAGTGTCAAATATCTGAGTGGTCCTTGTGGTTAAACCCAGCTGCGGTCCCTGAAGTAGATGATGTCACAATGTAATTCCAATCCATAGAAATATTTGGGGGTGGGGGTGGGGGGGATTATACAACTTTTGGAATGATCCTTGACTTGGATGTCATTGTAAAGATACTCATGGGCATATGAGTGCATGTATATACATTTGCATATACATTCATACACACAGTTGAGTGCACATAGATGTCCACATTGTTAAGGAAAAATAAAACCTTGCTGCAACATCCTGGAGTCATGAGGCATTATGATCTACCAGAAATAAGAGGAAGCATGAGAAAACTACTGAGATATGTGCCATCAGACTCCTATGTGTCTTTCTCTTTCTTTTTTCACTGACCTAATACTGTTACGCCTGTACAGATGCTATAACAGGCCAGAGATGCTTCTTAGAATTGCAGTGCTATTCTTTTAAAGCCTTAGGAATGATTTGAAGAAGCTTCCTGTGCAGCTTAACATTAAGAAAAACGTCAGTGAGGCTAGGAATTCAAGTAGTTCTCTCTTCCTGGAAAATCTACCCAGTGGCTTGTGAAGCCTACACTTATCTCTCTGCCCAGTCACCAGTGTGGTCATGACCATGATTGGGCCCCAGGCCAGCAGGGAGCTGCTGGTCACAGTGACACTCACTGTCAGTGGGGGAGAGACAGTTGAGTAATCTGAGGTCATGTGGGCCTCTCCATCCAGAGTCTGGCTGGAAGTGCAGCTGGTCCTAGAAAAGAGCATGGCACTTCATCATATGTTTCCCTGCTATTAATGTGGTGAAAAACATAGTCAGCTCCTCTCTTAATTCACAAAAATCACAGGCAGAAACAGTTAATAGAGAATCCACATGTTGGATCATCCGGGCTGAGTGCTAAGGGAAGCCAGAAACAGCTCTGCTTTTCAATTAGGTGAGAATGAATTTGGTCTGAATGGTGTACAAGCTCTCCTTTCTTCCACCCCACACCCATCTGTCCTGCTTCTCTCATTAACATAAGTTTGCAATTAAGGCACAGTGCCTCAAGACACAGGTCCTCCTTCGGCGCTAGGATGTGTCTGTGCCTTTTCCTCCCTTTAAGGAAGTGCTGCTGCCCATCTGAAAAATCCAGAGATAAAGCTGTCAGTTTTAGCACATTAAATCATGAAATGATGAGAACAAAGCCATTAACCAATCCTGAATCCCAATAACAAACCTCCAGAGGGACATTTCCTTGTCAGGATAGCTTTTTCTGAAAGTGTCCACCTTTGAAAATATTTGGCCCTCTTGAAAAATGCATTAAATTTTATTAAGTCTAAATGAAGTTTATTTTACTTTTATGTGTTTTAATCTATATTTTAATGCAATGTGAGTTGTTATTGATGGACACATCTCAGTCCCTTTTGAGTGTGAGCAAATGATGCAGCTTATTGAGCAGTCTTCTTAAGCATTTTCTGTTAAAATGTTGAAGGCATCCAAACCGTAAAACTATCTAGCAGATATTTATGAAGGAGAGGCTCTGTAGCCGAGATGCCCATGCACAGTAGATCTTTTGAGGGATAAATTAAATCAAAAGAGATGAATAAGTGTCTGGTGAAGCTGAAATAAGTGTACAGATGTACAAAGAACAGAAAAAGGTAGAGAGAGAGAAAAGATAAATAAAAGAGATGACAAATTATAGCAGATATGCAAGCAATCTTATTTTGTTTATAAAGAGTCTTGCTTCCAAGAAGTTCAGTTTGAATGTTTGACAAATATCTATAGTATACCTACTAAGTGCCAGGCACGCACTGGACACTTGGGATATAATGATATACTCCCTTGTCTTTGAAGATATCATTACCAAATTAGGGGAGTGGGACTCTGGCTTCACTCTAAAAACTCTGTAACAATTTGAAGAACACTGGGAAAAACGAACTCTAGTGAGGCTTCAAGTTGGGCTCAGGTGCTGGAGGTGTTGGACAAAGGCTTCCCAAATGAGGTCTTAAGGAAAGAAGAAAGAAGAAGATGGGTTTGTGTGGGCAGAAGCCAGGTGGAGAGAATGGAACATGTCTTCAAGGCAGGAAGACCAAAAAGGGTCTGATGATGGAATGCCTCACATGATGGGAGCATGCTGTGATATGTGGTGAAAAGGGAGAAGATGAAGCCCAGGAAGTGGTCCTGGGCTGGCCGGAGCTAAGGCATCTAATGTATCTTACAGTCATGGGGAGCTCATTAGAGTTTTTAAGCAGACATAATCAGCTTTGTTTTCCTGCAAATCCATTCTACTAACCAATGTGGAGGATGGGCGGAAGCAGGCAAGTGGCACCAAGTGGAAGACTTTTCTGTAGTTTGAATCAGCTTAACACTTTTTTTTTTTCTCCCTTTTTCACCAAGCAACATGGGTCTGCAGCTATATGCTCTCTAATCCCTCAGGAAATCATTCTAGGTTCCTACCTTTAGTGTTGACCCTGCCTGCTTGCTCTGGCTCCTGCTTCATTGGTTTAACCTGTGTTTTTTCTGTCCTCAGGACAGCAGCCCTGCAATTCAAGAGGAGAAAAAGATTGGAGAGACATCTTTGAGGCACAGTCCATTAGCTTAGTCCACTTAGTCACACTCAGGAGATTGCTTTGGTAACTTGCATTTATTTTTCTCTTTCCTATTTCTCCTCATCTCTGCCCAAGCTCCTGTAGTTTCCCTATCTGTTCCGATTTAGGGACACTTCTTTTGTCTGGGACTTTTCAGCTATTTCAAGTTCAATCAGTTTGAGAATTCAAGCTTTCACTCCTTCTCCTTCCCCAACCAGTTCTTTCAGGGTTCATATAACGACCATGTTAACATGCTGTTCCCCTAAAGAAGTCTCTGAGTGTAAAAGGAACAAAATCTCATTACCCAAAGCTAAAATGAATATCTACCGGGCACTATTCTAAATGCTTTGCATGGATACATTCATTTAAGCCCACTATATTAAGGACTTCTCTTCTGTCTTTAAAAAACACACCTTATGATACAAGTATTATTGCTCCCATTTCACAGTCAGAAATTGAGAGCCTTTGCAATTTCAAGCAGATGTGAAAGATCTGGTATGATGGGAACTTCCTTTATTTTCCTCAATCCCTCTTCACCCAGCAAACTTCTACTAGAACCATAGATCTATAGAATTCTAGATTCTCAGAATGGGAAGAATTTTACAGGTAATTTTTTTCAGCCCCACTGGCAAAGCACCAGTATGTGTTCTGGGCCTTGGTACATTGATTACTTTACTCCTTCGTTCACTCACTGTGGATGGACCACTGACTCTGTCTAGATACTCACTACAGTGAAGTGTGCTTTGCCTTTACGGTCATCTGTCTAGCATTGGCTTCAATACTTTCAGTGACAGGGAACTCACCACCTCCTGAAACAGACTATTCTGTTATGTATTTAGTTTGTGAGATTTCTTATTTTTGAGCCAAATCCATTCCCCTCCAGCTTCCAGTCACCAGTAACAATTTTACTCTGTGAGACCACATAGAACAAGTTTAATCTTTCTTCCATGTAATAATCCTTTAATTATTTGAAGACTTTTAAAAAATTTCTATCCCCTCTACCAGGTCTTCTCTGATTATACTTCTATAGTCCTTCATGTGGAGAGTTTCAAGTCTCTTTAGGATCTCAGTGACTCTCCTTATGTTGTGCCTATCTAAACATACCCACTTCATCTTCATGAGCCTGTGCACACTGCTCAATGCTCTGCGCAAGCCTCCAAGCCTGTTCTGCTTTAAGAAGGGTAGGAAAGAGTTACTATTACTTCCTTCTTGCCTTATATTAACTCATAACATTTGCAATTAGGTAATTGTGTTGTGTCCATACTCTTAAGCAAGACAGCAAGAGTGGCAAAGTCCATGAAATACATTGTTTTCAGTAGTATCCCCAGCAGAGGGCCTGGTATGTGTAAGTATGCAATTAATGTTCATGGAATGCATGGATAACTTATTGAATGAGTACATTGCTATTAAAATAATGAAAAAGAACATTCTTATTTTTCTAAATAGCACAGAATGAGACTCACCAGGCCAATTGGCCCATTTTCAGGCAAGAAAACAGATCAGAGAAGTCAACGATTTTCTTAAAGTCACACAGCAGAGCTAAGACTAGAACTCAGGCCCACTGACTCCCACTTCAGAGTGACAGGGCAGTTGCAGATGTCAAGAGGGTATGGCAGTAGTGGTCAATACGAGACAGCCATTGTATAACCTCTGAGTGCCAGGCATCTGGTGTCTTCTGGGGTCCTGCGCAAACCACAGTGGAGTAGCCTTTGCCACCCTGCCTCACTTCCAGGTCAGGAGCCTACTCAGTGGGACAGGGCTGTGTTCAAGGAAGCTTTGGGCCTCAGCTGTGTATTCAGGGCTTTTTCAGGGCCCACATAAAGCTCAAATATTGATTTGGCTTCTCTCCTCTAAGATCTCCTAAGCTGCACTGGGAGAGGACTGACAAATAAGAAACAGCCAAGGATGTGCCCAGAGAATTATTCCAGGGAAATGAAATGAAGTGTTGGCAGTACAATGAAATAAATTCTGTTTTTGTTCTGCTCAAGCTCACTGAGAGGAAGGAAGGAAGCTGAGGCCATTATAATTCTTAGAAAACACAGCAAAACTGGATGTCAGTTACTGCTTGCTCCTGTATGCGTTGTTCATAGATGTGTCTGGCCTGATCACAGGAGAATTATGGCTCTCATACCATAAACAGTGCTGATCCATATCCTCCCTTGGAGACTATGAGGGGGATTCTGCAATAGTATTTTATGGCTTGAAACAACGTATAATATAAGTCCCTAATTGGATGGTAATGGTCTCTTCTGTCACCCAGTGCTATAGAAGTGCCAATAACAACACAAAAAATGCTTACCATTGTTAAACTCTGTGGTTTCATTCATTCCTCACAATAGGTATTATCCCCATTTTATAGGTGAAGGATCAAGGTACAGAGAGCCAAGTTTGAAACCAGATCTGCCTAATGCTAAAGCCAGTTTTCTTAACCCTATGCTCAGCACTTATATAACGAGTTAGGAAAATTAATATTAATCTAGGCATGGTTCTCCTGTTTTTGGCAGAGACTTTTTCTTCAGGGCCTTCACACATTGCTATCTTTCTGCCTCAAATGTCCTCACAACACACTCCCAACTTTACCCAGTTTCTCCTCACCTTTCTGGATTCCATGCAAGTGCCTCCTTTTCCAAGAAGCCTTCTCTGCCCCTTGAGGTGAGAGGCCATCTCTTTAAGTTTGTGTGCCTCCAGTAGCTGGAATAAGTAGGTGCTCCTGATGGGTTTCAGTTATCAAATGAAAGACAAGCTCTGGAGCACCTGATAACCAGTAGGGTCATGTTTTCTAATCACATGGTGTTGGGATTGGTTTAAATGACTTCCTCCAGGAATGGAGGTTTTGCTTTTGTCTGTGTCTCCAGCTGAGCACTTGGCAGGAGTAAATATGAAATGATGTAAATGTAAAGCACCCAGAAAAATTCTACCAAAGAAATACTACAATAAACAAAAGACAGAGCTGGGAGGGGATGAAGAAAATCTTTCTAGGTGGCAAAGCATAGCAGGAAGTAGCTGAGACTCTGAGGGAGGGAGACCTGGGTTTAACCCCCAGCTCTGTCACTGCCTGGCACTTGATCTAGCAAGCGAAGGATTATCTCCAAAACTCAGTTTCTTCATCAGAAGACTGGGGAAAATACTAATGTCAACACTGTAGGCCAGCTGTGAGAATTATTTACAGTCCTATGTCTTAGCATGAAGCTCAGCAGAATGTTAGCACCAGCAAATGGTAGCACTTTTTATGTAGCTGCGTACTTCCCTCTTTTCCAACAGATATGTGAAGATCTTGAAAATACATTTTTCTTGAGAAATACTTTGACACTGAGATATGTCCAGAATGTTGCTAATCTGATATGTAGATGAGATGACTAGGTGTCTATGATTCCACATCAATGGTATCTGAAATGCAGGACTCATTTTTCAGTTTGGATTCTAGGCATATGTAATCTTCTTCCACATGCCACTCTTAAGCAGAATCAATCACTTGAACATAGTGCGTTTTATAATTTATATTTTATGGTAATTTTTATATTGCATTTTTCCCCCTATACTGTGAGCTACTTAGGGCAGAAATTGCTTCTAATGTACCTTTCTTTGGGCTTTGTATATAGCACGATGCCAGGCATATAGGAGACACTTTATTTTTAGCACTTAACACAGCTGTTCTTGAAAGTTTGAAAGTTTTGTAAAGTATAATTACATTTAATATATGTCTCTCGTAAGAGGATGTGAGAATCAGAGAGTTAAGATGGGAAAGAAACAGAGAGCAAAGATGAGAAAGATTTAATTATACCTTCAGATACTAGGACCTCTGCAAAAATAGCTCCCCCCCCCCTTGGGACACTGGAGCCAACGACCCCCTCCGTGTCCACTGCTGTTCATACCGTAGCAAGAGCTGTTTCGGGGGTTTGGGTCATAGATGTGACTGGAGGGGGTCCACATCTATGCGGCTCACTTCCCAATATCTCCCCAGTGTCTACCACAGTGCCAGGTATATAGCAAATACTCAGAAGTTACTGATCTTGAATGCTTTCTATCACTTGATAGGGAGAGAAGAGTCATGGGAAAGAATCCCAAAAGAGTCTTTGTTTCCCAGCCCTAGTAAAGTATGCCACTGACCTTCCTTGTAGGTGGTTTTCAGAGTTTATAGTATAGAAGGATCATGTGGAAAATATGTCAGGATGTATTTGGAGGTGGTGGTGAGGATGGAGGAGACAAAGTGCTGAGAGAAATCCTAGTCTGCAGGAGTGTGCAGGCCATTTTAAGGTAATGCTAACAAAGCAGCAGAGGCCAAATGTGTTCAGCAGACTTATGACAGGGCCTCCAGGGTGACAGTGTCAGAATCCAGGAGGGGCAGAAACATCAGGGCAGCCTATTAACATGATGTGGGTCCTAATCATGGGATTGGACATGAGGGAGAAACTTGAGTTCCTGGATTACAGGTTGACTAGAACAAAGTAGGACACTTGTCCTTGGAGCACTGGGGTGCCAAGAATGTGAGTGAGACCAAGTTCAGAAACAGGAGTTAGCACTTGGGATGGGGACTGACGTGCTGCAGTTTTTGTGTACGACACAGACACAGCTCAAGCATCTGCCCGTGGAAACTGGCCTCTTGCATTATAGTCATCATGCTGCATTGCAGTGGTCTGCTTATATTTCTGTCTCCTTCACTAAATGGTGAGCAACTTGAGAGCATGGGCCCTGTGTTCTTATTATTAATTATTATTATTATTACTAGTATTGTTTTTATATCTTCATGTCTCCAATACTTAGCTCAGAGCCTGGCCTGTGATATCTATTCCTTAAGTGTTTACTGAATGATGGCATGAGTATATGGATGGGTGGATTTATGAATGATTTATTTTCCTTCTATCCTTTGGCCCCACATCAGGAGAGAGGTGTTTAAATCCTCCTGGAGCTGAAGCAATGTGCATGTGGGAATTAAGTGGTCTCAGCTGTGGGGAGAAGCAAACCAAAGAGGTAGGGACCAGAAAAAGAAAAACTTTGAATAACTAGTCCTTAGTCATTGACCTTGGTTTGGCTGAATCAATCATTCTCGTCGTTTTTTTTTGTTTTGTTTTGTTTTGTTTTGTTTTAATCACATCAGCTTATCAGAAAGGTGGAGAAGGTGGGAAATAGGGAGAAAAAGTTTACCTTGATAGTATATTTTATGCAGTTGTTTTAGTCACATTTTCAAATTTAAACCTTATGAGATTCTTATAATTCAAGATTTATGATTGCCCCTTTAAAGATTCAGAAACTGAGTAATTTGCTTAAGGCCACAGTGCTACTTGAGGGCTGTGTAGAACTGGAGGCACTCTCTAGTGCTTACTTTCATTTAGTGCTTACATTTCATTGAGGATAGGAGAAGAATATTATGAATGCATTGGATGCCAAGGGAGAGGGGGGTCTGAACTCCTATTTCACTCCACTACCCTTGAAATAGGGCCACCAAGACATGGAAAAACCACTTAGAACAGATTTCATAAATCCTCAATTTATTTTTAATGTTCTATCATATCAATTAATTATTAGCCACAGGAAAGTGATATTCATTCAGTTAATAATGGACATTTTGGGGGCACATATATTCTGTGGCACTTGGTATCAGCAACACAAGAATAATAAAAATACAGCTATCTTTTGTTGAGTAACTAGAAATGTGCTAACACTTCCCACCTATTCTCCTAATTCCTCCTTGCATGAACTCTAAGAAGTAGATATCACCATCTCTCAATTGACAGGTGGAGGAAAGAAGGCTCAAAAGGTTAACTAAATTAACTCTATCGATATCAAGTTCTGACCTTGGATGATTCTTTCTGACTTTAACACCCATATTCTTCTTATTAGAGCATACATGTATCAGAGGTTCATAACCCATTCAGGGACTGTAAATGTATAATTAAATATAATAAATGATATAAGTGCTTTAATAGAAGTTACACAGCTCTGGTGGGGCTAATTAACTCTTTAACCAGAGAAGGCAGCAACGGTTCAAATTGTGTGGAGGTGATGTTCAAATTGTGCCTTAAATGAGGTATAGTTTATATCTGAGACTAAGTAACATTGTGTGTCAGTGATAGGTCAATTTAAAAAATGAGGAATAGGGGCACCTGGGAAGCTCAGTCAGTTAAGCAATTGGCTCTTGTCTTTGGCTCCGATTGCGGTCTCTGTATCATGATATGGAGCCCCAATTGGGCTCCATGCATGGCAGGGAGTCTGCTTGAGATTCTCTCTCCCTCTCCCTCTTCTTCTCCCTCTGTCTCTCCCTCCTACTCACTTTCTCTCTCAAAATAAATAAATCTTTGGGAGAAAAAAGGAATAGTTTGTAAAGAAAGTACTCATCTGCTTTGTGTATTAAAATAACTTTAATTCTCAGCAAATAACAGGTGGGCAGAAAAATGTGTTCTGTGTGTGCAGCTTCTTTTAGCTATAGTAGTGCCCATCACCTCCTATACTTCCCTGGGACCTGCCTTATTTCGACAATACCGTTGGCTGCTATGCCTGGGTTCATTTTCATGGTTAAACTGATGGACCGTCTGATGGTCCATCTGTTGCCAATGAAAAGTATAAGTATTCTCATGCAAACCTTGAATAAAGGACTGTAACACAGTTCCAGTAAAGCTGTCAAACATCTCTTCTGAAGGGCAGAGTACATTTTTAGAGTTGTCTTTATGGGACCATGTTACTCACTCAGGGCTATGGCGCATTCAAGAATGTTTACAGAGATTCCCTGCTGGTACTGCAGGAGTTTGTGCGTAGATCTAAGTAATAAATGGGCAGTCATTACACATATGAGGGAGACATTTAGTATCCTACAGCGGGATTTATAAATAACTCTTCAAACAGCACAATCATCACAAGTTTATTTCCTCTTCCTTTCTGTTGTATCTTTTCACTAATCTCTCTTCTTCTAGGTTACCAAAACACATTTTCAAGTTTCCTTTCCTCAATTTTTTTTTCCTAAACATTGTCCCAGACAGCATGGTAGTTGTCTGTCCTGGACTTCTTGAAGGTGGTCTGTTGTGTTGGCTCAGGGTTCTGGAGCTCTAAAGCCTGATTTGAATTATAGCTCCACAGCTTACCACCCCACAAACTCTTTAATGTTAACTTCCCCATCTGTAAGATGGGGTGATGATAGCACTGATCTCACTGAGTAGGTGTAATATCAAATGAGATGATGCTTGTAGGAGACGTTTCTGGTACATAGGGAGATCCTCAGAAAACGTTAGCTATAATAATGTTTTCTAGCACATTTCTTGGCACATAGAAGATGCTTGAATATGTTTATTCAATGACAAAAGAAGACACAAGTCATGGGAAAAATGACTGGCTTCTTTAAGGACCCAGATTTTGTGGCAGAGCTGAACCATGATCTACCTACCTCTTTTAAACCAAGGGCATTTCTTTTTCTAGAAGGTTTTCTTCCTTTAAAAATACCCTCTCCATATTTTAATCTTTGAAAAGAGGTTTGTATTATTTCTATTTATTTATATTTGTAAATGTCTTCTACTTCCAAAAAACTGTTTCATGAAAAGCCATCCAATATACTATTGTTTGTCACTTAAAAGATATGAAAAAATAATAAAGTGAGAGGGGATAGGGAGTTAGATCCAAAGCTATGAATTGAAGCCAGAGACAGAGGATTGAGCTCTGTGTTTGGTTCTGTGCTTCCTGGCAGTCAGGTGCATGCCCATGTGTGCCCACAGAAGGTTCTGGATTTGGAGCCTCAGAGATCTATATGGAACTCCCCCTTATAATTCTGGTGAGTTCTCCCTTGCTGCAATGTCTACATTCTCTCTTGAAATGTTTAACACAATGAGCAGCTATTAGACAGTCTTTCAAGTACTGAGACCTTGGTAAGCAGCAATAAATATAGATCAGCATATTTAGTGTTCACCCAAGGAGCTTGTGAGTGAATGTGCACTTGGTTCACAGTACCATGAGCCCGTGTTCCTTCCAGCTGCTCAGGCAAAAGGTCAAGTTGGAGAGTAGTCTGAGTCTGATTTTTGAGCTGGACATTTCCTTTAGACAGGCTGCAGATGGCCTGTGGTTTAGCCTGTCAGATCAATCACTGCTTACACTTTACAAAACGATGGTCCAACCGAGGACACCTGTATTACCATACATACTTTATAACTACAATTCGCCCTCCAGGCTTCAACATGATCACAGATAATTAGAAGCTAGCTGGGCAGTAGGCATATCCTGTGATTCAGTTATGTGTCCTGCCAACTGCAAAGTGGACTTCCTTAACTTCAAGCCAATGCCTAGAGTATTAATTGGTATTGCCCAAGAAGTAAGGGAATCTCTAGCCACTGAGAAGAAGAACATGCATTTTCCATTTTAAATGACATGAAGAAAAAATGCTGTATTGGTGAATAATCTCTTGTTCTGGATGATAGGTGGAGAAATTATTCAGAATCCAAAAAATGCAGCCTAATGTCAGTAAGCTGTTCTTTTTTATTACATCTTCACAGAACCACTCTTTCAAATATTGTGGTTAATATTTGCTTCTGAATGCTTCTGAAACAACAGTACTTTCAAAAGCTGAAAACATCAATCATACATACATCCATCTATCCAGTGATCCATTCATGCAACAAAGATTTACTTCCATCTACTACTATATGGGGAAGAGTTTGATAGCCATCCTAGGCATATAGAGTTGAAACATCATGGTCCCTAAAGTCAAAGAGCCCCAAGAAAGGAAATATAAACTCTTTAGGTTGAAAGGAAGTTTAAATTTATGTGGTCTAACTATCAAGAAGTCTGGTAGGGCAAATTTGATTTGCAGAGAAATTATTACTTTTAAAGGCTAAGGAATAATAAAGTGCTAGGAGTCATAAAATTGAATTGCTATGGATTCTCAGGTTGTGTAAAGACTATTTTGAGCTGGAGGCTACCATGGAAGGCTTCATGCAGGAAGTGGTATTTATTTGGGTCTTAAGAGGTGAGCTGACTGGTGGTCACAAAAGATGTGTCTATGTGTAGATCCCTAGAACCTTTGTATATTACTTTATATGTTACAAGAATAAGCATTAATTTATATGGCAAAAGATGTTATGTGAGTTGAAATATTTTGAGAGAAGGACCTTACCCAACTTCCCCTGGATTATCAAGGTGGGACCTGTTCAATCCAATTACAAGTATCCTTATAAGAATGAGACAGAGGAAAATTTGACAGACAGAAGAGAAAGAGGCAATCTGACCATGGAAGCAGATATTGGAGCGATGTGGACCTAAAAAAAAAAATGTGGACAGCCATAGAAGCTGAGGAGGGTCCCTGGCCAGTTCCAGAAGGAGTAAAGCCCCGCTGACCCCTTGATTTTAAACTTCTTGCCTTCAGAACTATGACAGAATAATTTCTGTTGTTTTAAGCAACCTTTTTTGTGGTAATTTGTTATAGCAACTTGTTATAGAAGTTATAGAAAACCAATACAGATAAGTAGGATTTTAATACATGCCATCAGAGTAAAAGGGCACCAGAGTGGAGGGAATCAGAGTGAAATATGCCCAACGTCACAAAGGTAAGAAGTATTTAAGCTGAAATTCTGATCTCCTCTTTCTCCTGGTGCCTAAGCCTCTGTGCCGTCTGTACTAATTATTAACGAACGTTTTACTTGGCAATCAGAACACTTATTACAGTGCCTTATGATGTGGCTTCATTTACCTGTTTCTCCTATTAGACTATAAGGTCTTTGAGAGGAGAGACCTCATTGCTGGTGATTCTCCAGGCCTTGCACACAGTGAATTATAAGTATTTGCTGAACTGATGGCAACTGTAAAGCTCTATTCTAGGATGTAGTACATAGCTCAGAAAGCTTTGTTCTGTGTGTCTTAATTTGAAAGGGGTCAAGAGATATTAAGGCCCTCTTGTACTCCATTTCTATATTGCAAAAGGATTTTCCATTCTTTAAAGGAAATATTTGATATGTGGGGGCTTGGGGTAGGTGCAGTTGAGTAGTATCCATATGAAAGAGTTACTCTAGACTAGGTCTTGAGTATCCAGTGAGCACTATTGGCAAAGAGTCTAATTTCCTTCTGCTGCTATGTAGATCTCCATCAAAGAAAACTCCATTTCAGTCTTGCTTAAAGATGCTTTAGAGACATTTGGAGGAAATCAAAAAGCACCATGTATGGCATAGTTAGTTGTCTTGCCTCTTAGAAAAGTGATCCCCTAATGGGATTTTTTTTTTTAAAGAAACCAGGCTCTTGCTTCAAAGCCAGGGTTTCCCAAGGAATTGATTACTAGTTCTTACCACTTCTAGTTAGGACAGAACTATAGACATCACTTCTACTATGAAATGCAGCTTTTCCTCTAGATGTCAGAGATTGAGGTCTGTACTGGGAGTGCTGGTCCATGGAGAGGACTGTGGTCAGAAGCATGAGCAGTGGGGAGTCTGCCCTGGAGAGTGTATGACAACCTGTGCCTCATCAAGGATGTCATGTGAACCACAAAAGCAACCAGATCAAAAAGAGAGTTGGAAGCCCCACAGCATGAGAAAAAGAATGGAAGAGTTTGAAGTGAAGCATTTGTTTAAAAAAAAAAATAGCAAAGATAAGAAAGTGCAAGGTGTAAGGAAACATCATGAGGATTTGCATGGAGGGATCAATTCCTTGAAAGAGATATTTGTATTATAAGCCTGATAACCCTCTACAACATGTGTGCACACACATGCACACACATGCATGCACATGTGCACGTGCACACACATACACTGACACAGCAGGACATGAGGGGGCAAAAGAGAGATAAAGAGTGAAAAGGGAAACAGGTGATGGGTTTTTAAAAATTAATAAAAAATTAAAAGAGAAGAAAAGAAGAAATTAAGATGGTGGGTCTGGCACTGTTTACCTATTTTCACACCCAGAAACCTCAAGTGTTTCCACTTTTATAAAAGAATTTTAAACTCTCCATCCTCCAAACTTTCTGCCTGCCAACTCTTACATGTATTGTGTGTGCCATTCTTTACCACACCAGCCCCTGCCCATGCATACAACATGCACCACACTGCTCAGAGCTCCTCAGCATTTGTGTTTTCCTACCTTGGAATCTTCATCCACCATCTCCTCCACGTGGATGTTCATTCTTATTTCTTCTTCTCAGAACTTCCCTGCCATCTCCACTCTATAAATACAAGCCAGCATCACTTATTTATTTGTTTGTTCATTTATTTGACCAAGATTTGATGAAAACTTTTTCATAAAACACAAAAAACATTTATTTTCTGTTCCTGTTATTTTTCTATTTGGCACAGTTGTCCTATGTGACAGTGGCAGCTTCAGCTTTGTAAGTCTAGAGTGCTTTGTGTATGCCAATTCTCATGGATTTATTTTTAAAATCTTTAATTTAAATTCAATTCAGCTAACATATTCAGTATTATTAGTTCAGGAGTAGAATTCAGTAATTCATCAATTGCATGTAACACCCACTGCTCACATTACATCAAATGCCCTCCTTAATGCCCATCATCCAGTTATCCCATCAGCCTGTCAACCTCCCCTCCAGCAACCCTCAGTTTGTTTCCTTTGGTTTAGAGTCTCTTATGTTTCCCTCCCTCTCTGTTTTTATCTTATTTTATTTTTCTTTCTCTTGTCCTCTGTTCATCTGTTTTGTTTCTTAAATTACACATATGAGTAAAATCATATGGTATTTGTCTTTCTCTGATTGACTTATTTTGCTTAGCATAATACCCTCTAGTTCCATCTATGTCATTGCAAATGGCAAGATTTCATTCTTTATGATGGATGACTAATATTTCAATATATATCTCACATCTTTATTCATTCATCTGTTGATGGACCTCTGAGCTTTTCCCATATTTTGACTATTTTGGACATTGCTGCTATAAACAGTGGGGGCGCATGTGCCCCTTTGAATCACTGCTTGTATCCTTCAAATGAATACCTAGTAGTGCAATTTCTGGGTCATAGAGCAGTTCTATTTTTAACTTTTTAAAGAAAATATTTATTTATTTATTCATGAGAGACACAGAGAAAGAGAGAGAGGCAGAGACACAGGCAGAGGGAGAAGCAGGGTCCTCACAGGGAGCCCAATGTGGGACTCGATCCCAGATTCTGGGATCACGCCCTGAGTTAAAGGCAGAGGCTTAACTGCTGAGCCACCCAGGCACCCTATTTTTCACTTTTTGAGGAACTTCCATACTGTTTTCCAGAGTAGCTATACCAGTTTGCATTCCCACTAATAGTATAAGATGGTTCCCCTTTCTCTGCATCCTCACCAACATCTATTGTTAATTTTAGCCATTCTGACTGGTGTAACATACTATCTCTTGTAGTTTTGATTTGTATTTTCCTGAAGCTAAGTGATGTTGAACATTTTTTCATGGTCTGCTGGCCATTTGTATGTCTTCTTTGGAGAAATGTTTGTTCATGACTTCTACCCATTCCTTGACTGGATTTTGTTTGTTTGTTTGTTTTTTGGGGTGTTGAGTTTGAGAAGTTCTTTATAGATTTTGGATACTAGCCCTTTATCTGATGAGTCATTTATAAAAATCTTCTCCCATTCTGTAGGTTGCCTTTTAGTTATGTTAACTATTTCCTTTGAATAGCCAAAGTAATGTTGAAAAAGAAAACCAGAGCTGGAGGCATCACAGTTCTAGACTTCAAGCCATATTACAAAGCTATAATCATCAAGACAGTATGATGCTAGTACAAAAACAGACACATAGATCAATGGAACAGAATAGAGAACCCAGAAATGGACCCTAAACTCTATGGTCAACCAATCTTCAACAAAATAGGAAAGAAGATCCAATGCAAAAAAAGAAAGTCTCTTCAATAAATGATGTTGGGAAAATGAACAGCCACATACAGAAGAATAAACTGGACCACTTTCTTATACCATATGCACACACACACATACACACACACCTCAAAATGGATGAAAGTCCTAAATGTGAGACAAGAATCCACCAAAATCCTAGAGGAGAACACAGGCAGCAACCTTTTAGACCTCAGCTGCAGCAACTTCTTGCTAGACACATCTCCAAAGGCAGGGAAATAAAAGCAAAAACGAACTATTGGGACTTCATCAGGATAAAAAGTTCTAACAGATTTTTTTTAAATAAATGATTCCCTAGCTAGAGCCTATTTGTGTGAGGATGCTTTACCAGTTAAAATGAAACTACAAAGTGTGTTTACAACTAATTAAAATATTTAACTTAACTTTTTGGTAAAATTTGCTAAGATTTGTGTACAATGTAGAATTAGTATTTTCCATGAAGCCCTTTTCATTCCAAGATCCCATTGCCACTTCTCTAGTGAAACACCATCTCTCACTTGGCTTGTTTCAGCCTCCTAGCTATTGTGCTGCCTTCAGCCTTGCTGCCTTGAATGCATTCTTCATCCTACATTCACAGTAATCTAGTTTCTAGAGCACAGATAAGATTGTGCCTGCCCTTGCTTAAAGCACTCTGATGGCTTATCTCTGTTCTTAGGATGAAGTCCAACCTACTGAGCCAGAAGACCCTGCCTTATCTTCTCATAGCTCCACTCTCCAGAGAAAATGCTCCTTATTTTGTTGCCACTCCACCCACCTTTGCTGTTCCTTCTGTCTGGAATAATGTAATGCTCTCCTACTTCCACAGATAAATAACTCTTAAATATCTTCTATATTGCCCTACCCTCTACCTAAATCCGATATTTTGTTTGTATAGCATTCTACATATTCTCTATTGTAGCATATTTCAATTTTTAAATTGTGTGCTAATTTTTATCTAAACCCCACGAAACTGGGGATTCTTAAGGCGAGGACCATATCGGGCTTGTTCACAAATTAACAGAATGGTCTGAGACAAGATAGCACTCAATTGATAATTGTTGACTTAAGTTTAGTGGAGCCTCATTAATGAAACTAACAGAACACTTGTTCTATTAAAAAGAAAAAACAACCAACAATTCTTGGATAAGAATAGCACTTTCTCATTTCGTATCAGTAAACTGGTTACCTAGAGAAAATGGAATGACACTTCTGGAGTCAATTATACTTCACCTAGTTGCCTAAGGGAAAGAGGAGATGCCCCATACAAAGGAATGCTCTGCTGTTTCCTGGGACCACTACCTGGTTTGAAGTGCCTTGCAAACCTGGGATCATCCAATTATGCCCCTCAATAGAACAATACTAATCTCTACTTGTTAAGTGTGTTTGATGTGACATCTCTTTTAATATACATTTTTCCTTTCTTTTTTAGGCCCAGAACTACCTTATAAGGCAGTATCACCATTATGCCTTTATATGAGGCAGCTGAGCTCAGGGGTAAGCAAGTCTCCCAAGGATTCCAGTGTCTGTAAGCCTCAGAGCCAGAATTCAGTCAGAGCTGTTTTTTATTCCAGAGCCTTTGCTCTTTGGATTTCAACACATTGTCTCCCTAAGAGCTTCCCCATACATGCAGGCTGGGAATGGAGTAGAGAATGGGAAAATCTGCCTGAGTGGACTCAGAATAGCGAGTCTCTCCTAGTAACAGAATGTTGGGGAAATAAGACTATCCATCTCTATCGTCCTTGTTTTAAAAAAACAAACAAACCACTTTTGTGAGCCCACTATCTAGGTGAGGATAAGAAATAAATGAGTTTTTGAAAAGTTTTAAAGGCAGATGAAAGTCTTCTTCAAAATTTATATTCATCCACCTAACAAGCAACTCCAAAATCCAAGGAAGGGCCTGCCCATTCAGCCTGCAAGCAGAGCTGCTGCAAACAGCTGTTCATTATCACGGTGCCATAGCATCATCAAGTGTCTGTGGTATTAAAGTAAATCCTTGTCTCTCTGACCCATGACAGATCCAGTCATCCAAGAGATGACTCCTGAGATACATCTCAACAAGCTGCACGAAAAACCAGGGCTTCATCGTCGAGCTGTTACCAAATGGGAAACTTCCTATTATTCCAAGGTATGTTATGCTAAATGACCAATCATTTTTTATTGATTCTCAGTGCTATTTTTCAGGAAGTCCTAAGTACATAATCCTTGCTGATCTTGTGGTCCTTGGAAATGACAGCTAAAGCCAGCAGTGAGCTTAGTGAAAGAGTGAGATGAAGATAGCAATGTCTCTCCTGCTGCATTATTCATACAAGTAAGCCCATTCACTAATGGCCATGCAGGACGCCTAATAACTCTTGGTGCTTAGGAACAAGAGTAGAAGATCAAAGTCTTAGCAAAAGTACAAGTATGAGGTTATGTGAAAATGTCAATAATTTTTAGATATTTTATTCCCATAGCTTAAGGCCTTAAATTCTGAGTTTCAGAAAGGTAGGCTGATGTCTGTGACAATTTCCTTTCCCCTGACTGGCAAGAGTATGTACCACATGTCATCTCAAAAGTATCTCTGGTATGGGTAAATGAGTGACTAAACCACTTAGCTCCTTTAAGGAAACTTTCAGAAATTTATCACTTATTTTTTTACATTTAACATGTGTGTGCATGCATATGCATGTGTGTGTATTCCACATACATATGTACACATATATGAATATTAACATGCATGCGTACACACGTGTATTTCTATCTTTTTTAAAAAAAGATTTTATTTATTTATTCATGAGAGACACAGAGAGAGAGAGAGACAGAGACATAGGTAGAGGGAGAAGCAGGCTTGTCCCTGGGAGGCCAATTCGGAACTTGATGCCAGGACGCTGGGATCATGGCCTGAGCCGAAGGCAGACACTCAACCACAGAGCCACCCAGTCTTCCCTCTATCTGTCAATTTTAAAGAATTGACTACACCTCACATGATTGTGGAGGCTTAGTGAATCCAAAATCTCTAGGCTAGCAGACTAGAGACTCAGGGAACAATTGCAGTTTGAATCCAAAAGCAGTCTGCTAGAAGTATTTCTTCTTGCTCTGAGAAGGTCAGTCTTTGTTCTACTAAGACCTTCAACTGGATGAGGACCTCTCACATTATGAAGAGCAATCTGTTTTATTCAAAGCCTATCAATTTAAACATTAATCTTATCTAATAACACCCTCAATGAAACATCCAGGTTAATGTTTGATCAAATACCTGGGCACCCATGACCCATCTGTGTTGACACAAAAATTACCAGCAGTCAGCCACTCGTGATTTTACAGTATCACTTTGCATTCTCATCAATAATGTAGGAAAGTTCCAGTTGTTTAGCATCTTTGTCAGCACTTGGTATTTAATATTTTTATTTTTGCTGCTCAAATAGTGTTAATATAGCTATTAAAACAGTGGTTTTTAGGCATACCCAGGTAGCTCAGTCAACTTTTGATCTCAGCTCAGGTCTTGATCTTGGAGTTGTAGTTCTGGCCGCGTGTTGGGCTCCATGCTGTGTGTGGAACCTACTTAAACAAACAAACAAACACCACCAACAACAAAAAAAAAAACTGGTTTTTAATTTGCATTGTCCTGATGGCTAATGATGTTGAACTTTTTGAGTTCTTATTTGCCATTCTTATATTCTATTTGTAAAGTTCAGGACCTTTTTTGATTAGGTTTGTTTTCTTATTATTGAGTTTTTTAAATTCTTTATATATTCTAGATAAAGCCCATTGTTGGATATGTAATTCACAAATATTTTCACCCAGTCTGTATCTTGCCATTCTTTTGTTAAGTGTCTTTGGCAAACCAAAAGCTTCAGATTTGGGTGAAGCTCAGTTTATCAGTTTTTTTTTTTTTTTTTTCTGTGTCATTTTTAAGAACTCTTTACCTAATTCCATGTATTAGAGATTTTATCCTATTTTTTCCCTAAATATCCTGTAACTATATGTTTTACATTTAGAATTATGATTTGAGTTAAACTTTATAAAATGTATGAGGCTTAGGTCAAAGTTCTTTTTTTATATATGGACAATCATTTGTTCCAATTTATTGAAAAGGTTATCCTCTCTCAATTGAATTATATTTGCACATTTGTCCAAGTTCAAATGGCCACATTTTTATGGGTATGTTTCTGGACTCAATTTTCTCCTGTTGATCTATGTGTCTATCTCTCTGGTATTAGCAAAGCTTTACTGTCTGATCTTGATTTAATTATTGTAGCTTTATAGTAAGTCTTAAAATCATGTAGTTTGATTTCTCTAATTTTGTTTTTCTTTTTCAGAATAGATATTCTATTTTTTCTCCTTCATATAAACTTGCAGCTACTCTACACTGCATGTTCTATATTAGGCTAATCCTTGTTTCAAGATAATGTTGTGTTTTCTTCTCCCCCTAGGCCTTTGTTCATGGCATCTACTCTACTTAGAATGTCCTTTTCTGCCATCTCTTCTCAAAGTCCCACCCACATTTTACAATACAGTTCAATTCCTATGAAGTGTTTTGTCTTGCGTTTGTAGCTAATATAGAACATTGGGTGAATTGGATGACATGAATCATAGCCTGGTGCAGAGCAGATGAGAGAACTGAAGAACTCATTGTTCTCCTGGACTTCTGGACTTTTTGCCTGGCCTAAAAGGAGCTGAAGTGAAGCTTTGCCTTTGCTAAACTCCAGCCAGTTGCCTCTCATAAATCCTTTACTGATAAGATGGATGGATAGATGAGAATGCCTTCACAGATGTGTTCTCATTCTGAGCACAACAAATACTCAGAATTGACAATGGAGATGAAAGGTAGCATTTTGGGATAATATATTCCTTTAAAGTGTGTGTCCAGACAGGTGAAAGTTTGACCCATGGAAGAGTTAGCATTTCCATAGCACTGTATCCATTCAGACCTATGGCATACCCTACGGTAAAGATCAATGTCAGATTTTTATTCTTTTTCCCAAGAATGAAGCAGAGAACAAAAGTTGAATTTGTTTCTTCCACATGTCAAAAAAGGAAAGGGAAGGAAATTAGCATATCCTAAGTATTCATTAGTTAAATTCCTGTGCCAGGTATTTCACATACTACAGTTATTACACAGCAATCATTTCACACTGCTTTTACCACCAAGATAAGTGTTGTTATCTGTACTTTATAAGTGAGGAAATTACATTTAGGAGACTTGACTAGGGCTATTTGATAGAACCGGTACACATGGGATACATACACAAAGTGGAAGCATAAGTAGGAGACATGATGTATGGAATGTGTAAGAGGGATACCATGTGCTGATATCATTGAACTCTGAGCATACTTTGTAAGCTGTTAAAGAGCTCTTTCATGTTTATAAATATCTTTGAGTTAGTTAATGATGTAGCCTACATTTGGGTTAATTTTACTTAGTTTATTTCTAAAACATTTGCTCATTTTGTCAATTGTCATGACATTTCCTTGAAGGCACTTTGGGTTAGACATGGAAAGTGTAGTTCTCTGCCATAGAGAAGCTGGTGTGGAAGGAATGTGTTTGAGAAGACTGTAGGCAACAGAAAGAGGAAGCCAGAGGGAGCCAAAGCTGGTCACAGCCAGCTGAGATATTAATGTTCCCAGTGACTAATAAAGAAATTAATTAATTAACATATTTATTTTTAACTTTCTAATACTTGGATTTAAATTTTTTCACAGATGAGATTAAGCTAGATGATAAGGGACAACATTCACTGAAGGGAGCTAGTGTCTATCAATTGAAAGTAATAGGATAGTCTTAATTTCCTCTACTTAAATTTATTAAAGCAAGTAATATGGCCTACATGATAGGGGCTCTACTTGTGTCCCCTGTCTTCTCTTGTGTACCTCTGTACTGTGCATGCTATGTTCTTATTGTCCTAACATACTTCAGGCACCCCAAAATGATTCCTCTGCTCAGATTATTCCTCCAGTATCTACCACCTTTCATTTGCAAGACTGATTCCAATAATGATTATGGGAATTTTATTAATTAAAAATTATTTTTATTAGTAATTAAGTAATTAATCTCATTTAGCAAGAGAGGAACCATACTTCACAGAGTTTAACACAAACTTTTGTCCAAGCTGGACTAGTCATGGATCTACTGAAATGACCCATCATTGCTGGTGGTAGAAGTAGAAATTGCTGAGAATCTTCCAGTTATGTTGGAGAATGGAATGTAGACTGAGACACATGTACACAGAAGCAGTGGAGAGCCTGATGTTGAAGGGAGATTTTATTTTATTTTTTACATTTATATAGCTTTGTAGATAGTGCAAGTTTGCAGAATTGGGAAGGAGAGCATAGTGTATTTTGAGATGTGTGCTGTGCATAATGAACCAGACTATGTTAATGTTCTTTGTGAGATGTAAGTAAAGATTAGAATTCATTTTTAATTACTTTTTGTTGATGGGCTGTGCTATGTACAATTTCTGATTGTGATTCTATGAAGAAACCGGGCCGTGGCAGGTTCCAACTTGCATTCAGATTGTACTTCTTCTCATTCTTCATGTTTCAGATAAGTCACATCCTTCAGAAAGCTTTTCTTTACCTCTGAGTCTGCATTAGATGCATCTCCTGTGACTTATGCTTCCTATCACAGCGTTTACCAAGTTATATTGTAAATGCACCTTTGTTTCTGTCCTCCCTTGTGCTGTAATATCTATATGGGTTAGGCCTGTATCTATTTTCTTTTTTTTTAAGATTTTATTTATTTATTCACAGAGACACACACAGAGAGAGGCAGAGACACAGGCTCCTTACAGGAGCTTGACGTGGGACTCGATCCAGGGTCTCCAGGATCACACCCTGGGCTGCAGGCAGCGCTAAACCGCTGCGCCACCGGGGCTGCCCTGTATCTATTTTCTTAATCACTGTATTCCAGCACTTAGCATCTAGAATGGTACAGAATATGTATTCTAAATATTCAGAGAAGGGAAAAAAAAGGGAAAGAAAATGACAGTATGATGATTAAGTTATGTAGTAATCATTGGGCACTGAAAATCTTTTCCTTCTGATTGTTGTATAAGTGATCCTTTAGCAAGTATCTGCTGAGTCTACTATGTGCAAGTGCTGTTCTGGGCATGGGGATAAAAGAGAGATGAAAACTGATCATATCCTTGTCCTAAAGAAGTATACACTCTACACACCAAGTGAGATCAAGCTAAAAATTCATTGAATTCCTATTTTGCTGATCAAAGTAAGCATTTTTTCATGGACTACTTATAATATTGTAAGATATTACTCTTTTCAGAGTGTTTCTAATATTTGATGAGCATCTAAAAAATAGAAATGCGCCCCCCAAAAAAATAAAAAATAGAAATGCCTGTACCATCCAAGAGAAGCCCCCGCAATGTCTTGATGGCAACACTCTGGCCAAGGGAGGATCCAGAAAGAAAATAAAACGCTTCTCTAGGATGCACTCTAAAAGCTAACTTCTTAACCAGGATGGGGCTTTCTCTAAAGCATTTATGGAGTAAGAAAGAAGAGTTTGCAAAAACATGCATATGTGTGAATGACATCATGATACATGGATAGTTTGGAGGTGAATTCAGAGAAGGTAAGGACAATAGGAATTGCGAAGTGCTTCAAAGAAGTGGAGTATCTCACGTGAAGAAATGTATTTATCATTATATCTCAGTTGTGGATTTCTTTTTTTTTTTTTTTTAAGATTTTATTCATTTATTCATGAGAATACACAGAGAGGAGAGAAAGAGCCAGAGACACAGGCAGAGGGAGAAGCAGGCTCCATGCAGGGAGCCCGATGTGGGACCCGATCCCGGGTCTCCAGGATCACGCCCCGGCCTGAAGGCGGCGCTAAACCGCTGGGCCACCCAGGCTGCCCCTCAGTTGTGGATTTCTTAATTCACAGGAAGTATGCATTTCCAGTCTTATACTGCAATCAACTAAAATTCAGAACTGCCGCAGCCAGGGGCTGCATCACATTTATTTCTCTGTCCACCATGCTTCATACCTAGTAGTCACCCCGATGTCTGGGCTCATAGAAAAATGTACAAAACAAATAATCCAAACAAGAGATAATCAGGGGATTATTGTGGGTTTTGTTTTGTTTTGTTTTGTTTTTTTGCCTTTGGTGTTTTTGTCCTCTTTTTAATATTTTCCTTGAAGTGCTATTCAAATAGCTTTCTATTGCCATAAATGCAGCTTGATGTTGTGAAAAATTGAATTCATGTTTCTTGACTCTATCCCATGTGACAGTGAATTTATATATATTAGCTCAGCTAATCTTCACATCAGTCTTCTGTAATAAATATTATGTGTTTAGCCCCATTTTGTAGATAAACTTGGTCTCAGGGAGGAAGACTAACGTTCCCAAAGACACACAGTTAGTAAGACCCAGAGTCTAGAGTCATATTGCAGAGGCTGGGTTTAAAGCTTGTGGTATTCCTTCTGCTGAAGCACCTATTAAAAAAAATCAAAACTGGAACTCCAGTTTGCCATTTTTCAGGGGGTATGCAAACCACTCTACCTCTCTGAATCTTTTTTCTCTGTTTAATGGGGGATAATAACTTCTATTTGATGAGTAATGGATGCTAATTATTGACATATTTATAAATGCTATCCATAATCCTCATTACAATCTTAAAATAGGCATTAATATTCCTGTTTTACAGATAAGGAAACCACATTTCAGAGATATTAAGCAATTGACCACATATCACATAGATAGATGGTAATGCCAGAGCTAAAATTTGAACCCAACTATGTGTGATTCAATCCAGTTATTCTTCCACTATACGGGGCCAGATTGCTGATATTTTTGGCTTTGTGGGCCATGGGTCTGTTTTGCAACTCTCACTGCTGTCTTTGTAATGTCAAAGAAGCCATAGGCAACATGTAAATAAGTGAACATGGCTGGGTTCCAATAAAATTTATTTACAGTCACTTAAATTTTTCCAACCTTTAATGATGTAAAAATCATTCTTTAACCTCATCCAGGTGATCAAAGTTAAGATCATCAGTGGAAAATTATGCAACCAGCATGTCAGTATACTTGATATATGATGAAAATGGGACTACTTTTATGTCTTTCCTCCAGACCACCTGTAAACCCTATATAGCTATGAGAAAAACACTAGATTTGAATCAGAATATATTCTATCAAATACAAGATCAGTATTTATTAAAATAGTCAAAGTCATCAAAAACAAGAAAAGTCTGGGAAATTGTTACACCCAAGAGGAGCTAAAGAAATATGTTGAGTGAATGTACTATGGTATCCTGGATGGGATTCTGGAACAGAAACATTAGGCAAAAACTAAAGAAATCTAAAGAAATTATAATATAATATTGACATTAGTTAATAATAATGTTTCAATATTAGTTGTGACAACCATACCATAGTAATGTAAGATGTTAATAACAAGGGAAACTAGGTGTGGGGAATATGGGAGCATTTGTGACATGCTTGCAACTCTTCTGTAAATCTAAAATTATTCTAAGGAAAAAAGTTTATTAAATGTGTTTAAAAATGTAAGCTCCCTCATCCCCACCTGCAAGTATATATATATATATATATATATATATATATATATATATATATATATATACACCACTCACAGGCCATATAGAAACAGATGGTGGGATAAACTTGGCCTCACAGATCACAATTAGCTGTCCCTTGCACTATGCTGCTCTGCTTCTGTACCATCTTTATTGGGCCATTCAAGGATTTTATACGTAAAAGTACTTTGTGAAGATGCAAGCTGTTATATAGATTATAGCTTTATTTGTGCACTTAGTATATGTTATTTCATCTAACAAACATTTACTGAGTGACTACTGTGTACAGGGCACATTGCTAGATTTTGACCAGTAAAGTAAGAAAGACAAAAGCTCTGCCTTGAGAAGCTGGAGATTTATAAGATTTAGGCATTTATAATAATTATCACAATACCACCAGATAAAATTAGTCACTATATAGCATACCAGCTACAAAAGATTTGTAAAGGAAGGAGTGATACATTTTTATTGTAAGAAGAGAAGAGGGAAAGATTTTCAAAGAGGAAGTGATGTTCGAACTGAGTCTTAAATGACAAATAATGAACTCAGTGGGAAAATAAAAGTTGAAGGTGAATGGTGGGAGGGTGAGGGAATCAGAGGACAATCTAGGCAGAAATATAGACATATTCAGGCTAGTCATATGAGAAAGCATGATGTGATCTGAAATTTGCATGAAGTTTGTTATGTCTGAGACACATGGCATTATTATGGTGTCTACTGAGCAACTCACTGCACACTGGACATGATGTAAGTGCATTTCATGCAACAGCTTCTTGTAGTCTTTATTGTCTAGTAGGCTTCTGAAGTATATTTCTGTCATTGAATTGTTCTTCCCCCTAAATTAATTTTTTTTAATTTTTAAAAATATTTTATTTATTTATTTTAGAAACAGGGAGCACCTGCAAACAGAGGGAGGAGCAGAAGGGGAGGGAGAGAGAGGTCAAAAGAATCTCAAGCAGTCTCAGCACTGAGTGCAGAGCCTGACATGGGTCTCAGTCTCATAACCCAGAGATCATGGCCTGAGCTGAAACCAAAAGTTGGATGCTCAAACAACTGAACCACCCAGGCATCCTCTTCCCCCAAATTTTTATGTTGGAATGCTAACTGCCAGTTCCTTAGAATGTGACTGTATTTGGAGATAGAAATCTTAAAGAGGTAATCAAATTATAATTATATCATTAAAATGACTAATCCAGTATGACTGGTATCCTTATAAGAAGAGGAAATTAGGACATGTAGAGAGGAAAGACCATAAAAAGACAGAGGGAGAAAATCTCCATCTAGAGGCCCTGAGTGGAAACTAACCATGCTGATACCTTGATTTCAGACTTCTGGCCTCCAGACACCTGAAAAAATAATTTAAGATACTCAGTCTATGGTACGGTGTCATGAAAGCCTTAGACAATGAATATGATCTTCTATGAACTTCTATTGTCCATATATCTCCAACTCTCCTGCTACCACCCTAGCTAAAAGCAGTATCATCTCCTTCTTGAACTATTACTATTGTCCCTTAAATAGTCACTCATATTTACTCTCACAGCCCTCCAAACAATTGCTAACCTAACCTCGAAATGCAAAACATCTTTGTGCCACTTCTCTTCAATGATTACATATGATGAAACGAGATCAGAAGACTAAACAGAAGAACATTGCATTAGCCTGAACAAAAAGTGGTAGGAGCTTGAAACAAGGCCGGTGGAGTAAGGACACAGAGGAAGGGAGAGATCAGACAGGCTTTGAAAACAAAAATCCAAAGGACTGTATGGATTTAATATTAAATGGTAGGGAAGGAGAATAAGAGATGGATCATGAATGTCTCTCAGTTACCTATCTAGAATTCTTGCCACACAGAGCAGATAATTTTTAAACTTTCCTTTCTTTGTATGATAAAATCATTTTCAATAATGATCATGTAATAATTGATACATCATTACTTTCTTGATTTGTACTTTGAAAACAATACACAAAAGAAGAATGCATTTAAATTTTAAAGTCATTATTCAAATTCATCAAGATATTTTATATATATTTGCTAAATATTTATTGTTTGTGCTTTCCAAACAAAAATATTGTATCACCCAGTTCGTATTTATTTCAATATTTTAAATTTTTAACACAAATGACAACTCCAAGTGGTCATTTCATTCTAATGAAAGACCTGAAGCCTCAAGTTCTCTTGCTTTATTTTTTCAATCAATGTGCTACTTTTATCTATTGTTTTAATGCAAGAATATGTGTTATCATTGGAAAATGGGGATATACACTATACCTAAAATAATCTTGAATGCTTCTGAACCATTTCAACAATGGCCTATGGAAAGAGCCCAAATGTCCATTGACTGATGAATACAAGGAAGATGTGATATATATATATATATTATATATATATTCATTTATACAAATATATGATGATGATATATATCACATCTTCATATATATATATATATATATAATGGAATATTACTCAGCCATCGAAAAATAAAATCTTGCCATCTACAATGACATGGTTGGAGTTAGAAAGTATTATGCTAAGTGAAATAGCTCAGAGAAGGACATGCCATATGATTTCATTCAAAGTTACTTTTTAAAGAAACAGGTGTAGGGATGCCTGGGTGGCTCAGCAGTTGAGTGTCCGCCTTGCCTTTGGCTCAGGTCGTGATCCTGGAGTCCCGGGATTGAGTGCCACGTCAGGCTCCCTGCATGGAGCCTGCTTCTCCTTCTGCCTGTGTCTCTGCCTCTCTCTCTGTGTATCTCTCAAGAATAAATAAATAAAATCTTTAAAAAAAGAAACAGGTGTAGGTATCTGCGTATGTTGAGAGTTAACTATGTAACTAGATTCTCAGGTTAATTTCCATGAAGAATAAAATATTTATTATAGTATGTCATAAAATAGGCTAATTTGAAACTTGTGCATATATTATTAAAACTCAAGAATAAGCATGACAATTATTTAGAACTTAGAAAATTTTTTTGAAGGAGGAGAATTTTATCACTGGCATTATTTAGACTTGCCACAACATGGGGATTAAAAAAAAATCAATGTTTAGTCCAGTGTACTATTTTGCTTAAATTCTCTCCATATAATGCACCCCATAATTGACTATACCTGAGACGGATAGTTCTCACTATATCACACTGCCCTTGATCCACCCTGTTCTCAGGTATTTGACTCAGAAAAAAAAAATCCTGTTATGTTGCCTGTTATGGTCAAATTTCATATTGAAGTTCTAACCCTATGTATCTGAGAATATGACTACATAGGGTCTTTAAAGAGGTTATTAAGTTAAAAGGAGGGCATTGGGATGGTCCCAAATCCAATATAACTTGTATCCTCATATGAAGAGTTCATTAGAACAGACACCCATAGAGGGAAGATGGTATGAAGTCACCAGAGAAAGATGGCCATTTATGAGCCAGGGAGAGAGACCTCCAAGGAAATCAAACTTTTCAACACCTTGATTTTGGACTTCTAGCCTCCCAAACTGTGAGGAAATCAATTTCTGTTGTTTAAGCCACACAGATTGTGGTACTTTGTTATGGAAGCTCTAGAAAACTATTATATTGCCTGACTTATAGGGAGAAGTTTTATTAGAAACCTAATGGAAAGAATAGCTATTAACTCTTTTTTAAATGTTTGGAAAAATTTACCTGTGAAACCATTTGGTTCTGGACTTTGATTTTTTGGTAGTTTTTTAAAATTATTGATTTAATTTCATAACTAGTAATAGATCTGTTCAGATTTCCTATTTCTTCCTGATTCAGTTTTGGAAGATCGTGTATTTCTAGGAATATTTCCATTTATTTTAGTTGTCCAATTTGTTGCCACATAATTTTTCATAGTATTCTCTTATAACCCTTTGTATTTCTGTGGTGTCAGTTTTGGCTTTTCTTTTCTTTTTTTTTTTTTAAGATTTTATTTATTTATTCATGACAGACACACAGAGAGAGAGAGAGAGAGAGAGAGGCAGAGACACAGGCAGAGGGAGAAGCACGTTCCATGCAGGGAGCCCCATGTGGGACTTGATCCCGGGTCTCCAGGATCCGGCCCTGGGCTGAAGGCGGCACTAAACCGATGAGCCACCTGGGCTGCCCAGTTTTGGCTTTTCATCTCTTGTTTCTGATTTTATTTTTTGGAGGTCCTTTCTCTCTTTTTTCTTGCTGAGTCTGGCTAAAGGTTTGCATTCTCTGGGACAACTCAGAAATTTCAGAACTGAATTTGGAAAATGACAATGAGCCAGATAAATATATTTGCACATCATCAGCATTTCGGTGGTAGTTGAAGCCATGAGAATAGATGAAATTATCCAGAAAGGAACATGTAGTAAGGGAAAGAAGGCCAAGGATGGGTGCTTGGGGACACCCCACAAATCTGAATAAATGTGTGTGTTTTCTTACAGATATACTTGGACATACTAGCTGGGGTTATTTACCAGAGAGAGGTCATTCAGAGAGGGACTAAATTTTGGAGAGAAAATCATCTGTAAATGAAAATTGTTCCTGTGATAATCCTCAAAATGAACAATTTTCTCATCTGAGGCTAGCTATCTCTGTGATCTACCTGAAAAATATCTGGCTTAAAAAACTGGATAGGAAGAAAGTGTGAACTGTTTCTTTCAAAGGAAATATCACTGGCAAAATTAAGTGACTGTTGAATAAAAAGGCAAACTGAAAATTTAGGTTTCTAAAACCTAAGGTCTTTACGTGCTGGAAGGGCCATGCTTTGAATATCTCAGAATGGTGTAATTGTCATTGGTAAGCCAAGAAATAGGAATATCTATGAAAAGCTAGTTTGAAAAAAAGAATAGACCACATCAAGGCTTTAGTGAGAAAGAATAAAATGTCACTGATGCTTGAAATAAAAAATATCACAGGCCTTTTTCAACTTCAAAGTCAGCCCACGTTGTATGTGTGCATGGATGGGTGTGTGCATGTGTGGAAGAGCATGCACAGATTTAATGTCAGATTTCAGTGTATCTTCCAACTAGAAAATAATTATTTTATTTAATAAAGCTTAATGTGTTTTTTTATCTCATTTGTATTAGATATATTTATATATTCATCTCTTTAAAATAAGTCTTTTCTTTTTTAAAATTTTTATTTATTTTTATTTTTCAACAGTCTTTTCTTATAAGCAAAAAGTGAGTATGTTGAAAAATTTGAGGGTAAGGCTGACCTCATTCAAGCTTTAGGTAAGGGCTCAAATGGTAGGAACAGGAATCAATTAGTCTCTTGCTCCATCTCTCAGGCCTGTTTCCTCTGTGTATGCTTACTTCCCTAGCAAGATTTCTATAATGGAGGCAAGATACTACAAGTAGTCCCAGTATTCTGCTCAAGTTCAAATGTCCAAGCAAAATCCTCATTGTATCTCAAAGGATCTGATGCAATATATGCCCATTAATGAACCAGAATTGCCTGGAAGTCACATACTGTGCTGATTTTTGTACGCCTGATTCATGTGTTCTGCTTTGATTTGGTTTGGATCCCATATTGTCTATAAAGTCAAGAAGGGTATATCTGCAGATATCTGATACCAGATGAAGAGTGCATGAGTGTTGGATGGCTTAAAAAATATACACACATGCATACGCACAATGTGTTTATATATACATATATAATTATAAGAAAATACAATGCAAGCTAAAGAAAGAAAACTTTAAGGTGTTCCTAATGCCATTTTATTTGTGTATGTGAGAGGAACAAGTCAAAGGGGAAAAAGACAAATGATTGAGCATATTACTGTTTTAATATTGCTCATTGAGCGCTCCAGGAAGATAGTTTTCAACAGAATGTTATGGGACTAAATAATTATTCAGGGTTATTTTTGTGGGAGAATATTTTAAAATGCTGTTCGGGAGCCTCTTATTTTGAACCAGCCAGCTGATATGTGTGAAATCCTATTTGTATTTATATAGAAATTTTAATTAACTAGAAGTTTTAACAACTTCAATTTAAGTAATTAAGTTTAGTTTTAGATAAGGGTGGTTGATTGGGGTTAGGGATAATGTATTTTCCAGAAATGTGTGTGTGTGTGTGTGTGTGTGTGTGTAGCTTAACCTAAGGCCACTGGGTGATACCATATCTAACAACCACAGAACTGTTTTATGTTTCATGAGGGCAGTTACTCATGTGAGGAAAGCTCCTTATATACTTTCAGATATTTGAGGAACTACCCTTGATGTACCCATGTGGGATGATTCCTCCTACAAATGCACTGGCATTAAAGAAAATGGGAAAAATTGCATTCAGTGTTCATTACTTTTCTTCTGGATGTCTCTATACCTCCCATATTTCCCATTATCCAATGTATTTAATACCTTCTCCCTTCTGTCTCTGCCTTGCAGTGTTCCTTCTTCCCCTGCCTCTAGATTCTCCACACCTTCACTGACTATAACCCACTCATGGTGTGTGCCACAATATCCACCTGCTGAAAGGGGCATCAGAGGTCTGTTTAGCCCTTCATTTTATGTTCTCTAAGTTGAACAAGAGGCAAAGCACCTGAGACTGCCCTGGCGCTCTCACCAGTTAGTGTGTGATCTGTGACCAGAGTCCAGGGCTCTTTTTGCTAAGCCCCTCTGAGGCAAGTGCTCTCTCATCTTGCCCACCTCATCTGAACTGTAGCCCACATACATGTACCCTCTGAGCTCCATCTTTCTCTGCCTTTTCCATGATTTTATCTACCTCTCTGCCTTTCCTCCCAGTAGTGGACTTTCTGTTGTGGTCACAGCTCTACCTAACTTTGTTTTCTTCCTATCACTCCACTAGTGTGTGGTACAGTAGTGATGGTGGGGCAAGTGGTAGTACAAAATTCAAATAGCATATATTGAGTCCTCACAATATGCCATTTATTAAACATTTTATATCTCTTACCTCATTTAATTTTCAGACACTCTATGAAGTACCTATTATTGTTTATTTTATAAATGAGATTTTGGGAAGCAAAGTAACCTGTCTGAGGTCATGTTAGTAATTAATGGAAATATAATTTGAACCCAGTCCATCTGATTCCAGAGTTAGAGCGTTTCTATCCAATGCTATCTTGCCTCTCATACAGATGGTCCTATACTTTAAACCATAGCATAGTGTGGCTGGCAGGATTAGAGGGTCTACATAACAAATGAATGTGTACCTTGAAATGGGTACCCACATGAACTATGCAATACTTCCCTCTCATTTTTCAATCCTAGCCCCAATTGGACTATTCAGCTCCCTTTCAACCTCAACATTGAAATAGGGGAAGAAAGGAAAGTATGCAGATGACAATGGTGAAGGCAAAGGGAAATAGGGGGCAAGAGTCATTGAGGTGGAGGAAGGAGTGGCCAGGTGGGAAGTAGCATGGTTATAGCGAGAAACAAAAATTTGAATCTGATTCTCCTTGCCTTTCTGATGCAAACGATTATCCCTGTGCCATGTCATCCACCTTCTTGTGTCATCTGTTTTCTTACCACTCTGTAGGATCTTAATAACGTAATAAAATAAAATCCACTTGTCCAACGTAAAACATGGCTTATATGGACAAAAATCTGAGTCATCGTAAAAGCTTACCAAATCCCTCTAGCAGATACTGCAGGCAGCTGGCAGTCAAGATAGAAGGACCCTGAAGTGCAGCTAAGTTCAGGTCAATAGGAAGTATTTGTAGCTTGAACTTACGAGTTACAGTAAAGAGGAAATATGCCGGCTGTAAGCAGCAGAAGCATGTAATAACCCAGTCCCAATACATTTCAAAGTTGTTTTTATTGAACTGCAGCCATCTATCTAATTTGCTCTCCAGGGCATTCTTGGAGAGTGGTTTTATGATATATATTTTTAAAAAGCTGACTGTTTTCAATAGTTTAGATTTAATTTTTTTCTCAGTCTATTAGGTGTCATTAAGTCATGGCATTTTTAAGCTGTAATAGACAAATGCCTTCAGTAGGCAAATTAAAAATGGAAGATTTAATAAGTGAAAACAGTGTGATTCAGAGTAGGAGCGAACCAGTTTTGTATTAGATGGAGGAGACAAAAGATATCAGGAAATTCATGAGAGCTAGAAATCTTGAAGACTACACAAAGGAAAAAAGAAAGGTGAGAGAGTTTCAGCAAACTTTTTAAATTAAATTATAGTTACCCCACACAAGGCAGTTCTTTTTGGTGAAGCTGGAAAAAAAAAAAAAAGAGAGAGAGAGAGAGAGAGAAAGAGCAGCTCAGGAAAAAGAGAATTTGGGCAAAGAAACGTCTGAGATCCACACTCCTTCCCCTGTTTTGTTCTTGAGCTGTGACCATTTGCTCAGGATGCACTGATGGAGCACTTTTACACAGTTGAATAAACTCGGTGCTGTGCTTTGAGGTCATAGGCTTGACCCCTGAACAGTTTTGTAAAAAAGCAGTGTAGAGCTGTGGTGACCAAAGGTCTCTAAGCTCTGCTGCTTATTAGCCAAGTTATCTAGCCCCTTGGTCCTCAGTTTCCTCATTTGAAAAAAAAAAAAAAAGGATAATCCTAATACTCATCTTAAGCTCCATACCTAGAAAGGCAATCTGGTACTTATCCATGGCTCAAAAATATAAATAGTTATATACAAAGATTATCACTTGAGTATATTTTTACATGTTCACAGCATGCTCATTCTTTCAGCAGCATAGAAGGACAAATGAGCCTATCAGCCAGCATCCTTCCAAGAATGAGGCACCACTGGAGGGCACACAGCATTGCTTACATGTCTTTGAACCATAACATGGTCACAAAATTGACTTCTTGGCACGTTTTGTGAGTGTTGCCTACGCAGAACATCTATATAGCTTGTTTCAGCTTTACCTATTTTGTGAAGCTTAAGTGAAATGAGGATTCTTTTTTTTAGAGCAACAGAATCTAATTCCAAAACTTTAAGTAACATTTAACAAAATGCTGGCTTCAATCCACTAAATTGATTTTTAAGTCCCACTAATGGGTCATGACCCATTGTTTAAAGTCCTGATACTGATAATAATATCCAATTTCTCAAGGAAAACCCAGCCTGTGTGCACACAGCAGGTTTTGTAGTTACTTTTCTGGTATAAAAAGGCTTTGATGATTTCTGAGCAGAACATAGTGATCCAAAAGCATAGGATTTAGCCCATGTGGCTATTCTGCATGTGCTTTTTGCTCATAAAAGAATACTGGCCTTTTAAGTATTCTGGCTTCAGAGACCTTCTGGGAGACTGACCTCTCAGATGGTAAATGGCTAGCTACCTTACAAAGGGAAAAGTAGGAAAACAGGAGTTGTTTGGGCTTGCTTCCTCCCATGGCTGGCTGAAATTCTGGCCTGGAAGAATGGGCTGGTTGAGGGAGTGAGGTGGCCGTATGGAGAGGAATCCGAGAGAATGGCTGAAGTGGTTGGGAAATAAATTAAGAGAGCTCCAAGGCCTGGTTACTTCAATTATTTGTAGTTAAAGCATCATTATGAGCAATTAATGAGCAGCCATATGGCACATCTCTAAGTCTAAGCAATAATTAAATATTATTCAGTAAGGCTGCTCACTTCACATCCAGGTGGTTGTAAGCAATATAATCCCATTTGGTCCACGTTAAAGAGTTAAACATCAAAACAAAAAGTAACCACTTTCCCTAGCACATGCACACACACTCCCCTCCCTTCAACAATGTCCTGGATTACTACATCTATTGGATAGAGTTTTGAGACTGATAGTTTGTGACAAAACTAATATTTCTATTAGGGATCCTTGATGCAAGTTGCAAATGTGAATTCTGGCTAGTTTAAGCCATGAAGGTGTCATTAGAAGTATGTGATGATGGTTGACAAATAAAGCAAAGGCAATAAAAAAAAAAAAAGATAGCTATCAGGAAGGGCAAGGTCCAGAGCCGTTCTAAGAGTCCCTCTAGATGAAGAAGCCACACACACACACACACACAGGATCATAAAAACCTGTGCATTTGTAAGTGGATTGAAAAAAATGGTAAAAAATCAATACAATTAAACTTATATTTAGGGGCACCTGAGTTGCTCAGTCAATTAAGCATGCAACTCTTGATTTTGGCTCAGGTCATGATGTCAGTGTCGTGAGATTGAGCCCTGTGCCCAGCTCTGTGCTCAGTGTCCTGAGTCTGCTTGTCCCTCTCCCTCTGCTCCTCCCCTGGCCCCACTCACACACTCTCTCAAATAAATAAATGAATAAAATCATTCAAAAATTCAACTTATATTTAATTGAGTGCCAACTTTATTTCAAAGATGGTTCTAGAGGTTTGTGATACATCAGTAAGCAAAATAGACAATGTTCTCTGCCATCACAGGGCTCACATTCAATGTTTTATATGTCCATCCTAAATTCTGGTCTTAAGCAATGTTGATCATGGGTGGTAAACTTCTTTTGATAACATTCTTTTGGCCAGATATTACTTAAATTTAATATTATTTACCTTTTGGTTAATAAAACGAATATCTGATTCAGAGGTATATATGTATTTTTCAGTTTTAGGAGGAGACAGACTAACAAACTAACAAACCATCCTACTATTGAAAAATACACAATAAACATGTGACTTGTACATATTATATATATATTTGTATTTGGTACACTTGTATTTGGCTAAATGTTACATAAAAATAACTAAGTAAACTGTGATCCTAACCACTACTCAGTTTATAATCTAAGTTTGAAATGCTGCAAAGGAGTTCCGTTTGCTTAAAACTACTGTCTGTACCTAACATAACACTTTTTGGAAACATTATTATATGAACTAAAGGAACTCCCTAAAGTACTTAGAAAATTGTACACTTAGTGTAACAATGACCAGAGCATACCCCAAAGCTTCCAAATCCAAGGTACCTGAACAGAGGGTCTCCACAAGTGCTTTGGGGAAACTAAAAACAAAACAAAACAAAACAAAACAGCAAAACAAAAACAATATTATTGGTTTGAAACTTCAAAATTCAAGAGGGAAATATAATGTAAAGGGTTAACTTTCCTGTGAAAATTCTTCATGAAAATCGAAACAAGTGATACAGTAATGAAATAACACAAGTTAACATAAGGCAACTTTTGAATTCATAATAGGTAGCTCTAGTATGATAAAAATGATATTACAAATATTGGATTCACTTTAAATGGAAGAATTCTTTCTCTTCCAGTGAGTCACCAAAGACTTGTTAATTTGCAGGACAATTGTTATGCTTTAGAAATTTTATTTTGTGTCTCCCTCTTTCCCACTTGCCCCTGTGAAGAGCTGAATATAGGAAGAAAACGAGAAAGCATTCTACATTTGGAAGCTTCTTTTGTTTCCCTTCTGGCTTTAACAGAAAAGGGATTCTCTGCTTCATAATGCATACACACAGCTGCGCACCGCGATGGCCGCGTACCACTGCTGCTGCTAATGGCACAGTGCATGGCTCCTGCTGTTGAGCCGCAGGAAGAGCTCTTTAACGAACCAGACATAGCCAGAGTCCATGCTGTTTTTACCTAGGCCAGAAGCATTGTTTAATACAACCTTGGGATTTAGTTGCCTCTGGAAATATGGCAGGATTTCTCTTAGTCAAAGGCAAATGGTGATGAATGTCATAATTAAACACTGAAGTATATCACAGTGGACTTATCAATGAACAACCTACTTTTTTGTCTTAATTACATAGGATGGTGGGCGAATATCTCTTCAGAAATGGAAACATACCTCCCAGCCACCTTGATTTTTGTGAGTCTCTTACTTTGGCTGTCTAATAAGGATCTGTGGGTAAGTGGAGTATAGGCTGTGAATCATTCCAAAGCCTGAGCAGCCATAATGACCACCACTGGCTCTGTCCGTCCCATTCACCTGGGAAGTCGTCCAGTGAGTTCAGAGACAAACAGAAAGTAGAGGATTATGTTTTATATTATGTTACATTTTTTTTCCTATTACTTCTAAACTGGTCCTCAGACTATAAATTTCCTTTCCAAGAGTGGCATTCCTTTTAACAAATTTGCAGCAGGAGGAACAGGCTCGAAATAATAAGCACATTCCCTTCCTGTCTTATGTAAATGATACTTTGATGCTAATTGTCTGCTCATGAGAAATGATTTGAGATCAGATGTAGAAAGGAGTGTGCTTCTGGAGTTAGAGCTAAAGCCTCAGAGTAAGTGAGACTGGTATTTTAACTAGAGAGCCCCTGATGCACTAGCTGTCATTGACCAAGTCACTTCTGCATTTCTGTTTTTTTAAAGGAGTTCTTACCTATAAACCCTAGAGATCACTTCGCTTGGCATTTTGTAGCTGTGCTGCGGGGGTTTATTTGTGTGAGGTTTTATTGAGTTAAGAATTTGAAAACATAAGGTGCTTCCTTGAACTGGGAAAGTGAAAAGGACATAACAAAAGCATGGGATCACTAGTCAAAAAGGTCTCAGTTTAAGCTTGGGTTTACTTGCTGATAATTATCTTGGAAATTATTTAATTTCTTTACAATTAATTTTTCTCAAAAATGATCATACTAAAAAGAGTTTTGGGAATTAATAGTATATTGTGATGTAGAATGTATTGCTTATGTTGGAAATGTAATCTCTGCAAATAATTAGCTGGGTGACTAGTTACCTAATATCCTAAACCTGTTTCTTCTTAGGTAAAATGATACTTAGCTTTAGGATTATTTTGAAGTAGTAAGTGAGATAATCCATATAAAATATTAGGATAGTGTTCCACACATAACTGTTGTTGTTGCTAACATCATTATTATTGTGATTATTATCTGAAAATCAAATGAAACAATAGCTAAACAGCATCCTGTAAAGTTCTTTATGCATTATAATTACTGGGTAGCAACTTGATATTGTTCAATAATTTAATCCATTGTAATTTGAGCCTTTAAAAACCTGCAAAAAAGGTAAAATTTCAATTTTTTAAATATTATTTATTTGAGAGTGAGAGAGAGAGAGAGAGAGAGAGACAGCGAGCAGGGGGGAGGGGCAGAGTGAGGGAGAGAGAGTCCCCAGGTAGATTCTGTGCTAAGTGCAGAGCCTGTCATGGGGCTTGATTTCATGACCCTGAGATATGACCTGAGCTGAAACCAAGAGTCTGTTGCTTAACCTAATAAACCACTCCAGAAACCCTGCTAAAATTTCAATTTTTAGTGAATAGGCCTCCACACATAATTGCCAGGGGTATATTTTTACTCATCACTTTTATGAAACTTATTTCATGAGCACACCATTTTCCAAGTATTTGGCTTATGCTTAGAGAAATCTTATTATTTTCCAGATAATGCCCAAATAGAATTTTACACAGGTGAAACAACCAATCTCTCTTTTATTTAGTAGGCAAAGTTACAAAAGTTACAATTTATACTGTAAACCCATGTCCTCATTAACCAAATCAAATACAGTGACATGTCACTGCAGAGCAATTTGGGATAATAAAAGTTCTGATGTAACTGAAATTTTACCATTTGACCAAATGTTTTCAACCATTTTTGGAAGACATTTTTCTTTTTTTTAAGGTTTTATTTATTTATTCATGAGAGACAGAGAGAGAGAGAGAGAGAGAGAGAGAGAGAGGGAGAGAGGCAGAGACACAGGCAGGGGAAGAAGCAGAATCCATGCAGGGAGCCCAATGTGGGACTCGATCCCTGGACTCCAGGATCATGCCCTGGGCCGAAGGCAGATGCTACACCCCTGAGCCACCCAGGCGTCCCTGGAAGACATTTTTCTATACTGTTTAACTTCATGTTTTCTTAAAAGTATAGATCATAATGTGACATTTTTTCACTGACTCAAAATGAGCATTACAGCAATCAGTAATTGCATCAAGTTCTAATTGGATAAGTTTTGTTCTCTTTCTCATTTGTAGCTGTCCTGTTATTTGTAGGGTCTGGCTGCTTGCCTCATGTAGCAATCTGCCTTCTAATGCATGATTCCTAATCTGCGCAACTGTGAGAATTCAGGTGATTGAGACATGTAGGCTTGTGTGTAAATGGAAAGAATATTCTCTTGTTCCACAAAATACTAAAATTTTGTACAAAGGATTTAAGCAGTTATTTCAGGATTTAAGGAGTTTCTTTTATTTTCCAGTTCCCAAAGGATCTAATAATGATTGATGTGTCCAGACAAAAAGAATAATTTGCTGGTATATAAGGAACTAAGTTACAAAAGACTTAAGGATACAGGTACTCTCTATTAATGAAAGTAATTATCAACTTCCTAATTATCTATAGTTGGTAAGATTTTATGAATTCTCCTAACACAATAATAGTAATATCTAATATTAGCAAATGGTCACTGTGTACTTTAAAAAAGACTTTCTGTATTTATTTGTTTATTTTATTTAACTAATGCTTACATAAAGCTTGTTTATAGACCAGATACTCTACTGAACTATATACCAATATTAACTTATTAAATCCAATGAATATTTACATGCATATACTCATTCACTTCTCAAAACTGTTATTTTTTACAAAAAAAATTATTTTATATGAAATTATCTATGTAAATAAATACATATGTAATTTATGTATTTATTTGTTTTCTGTTTTGAACAGGAACATAGGATTTATTGAATGCTGCAATTTGACTTGCTGTGTGTACAAACATCATTACTGGAATAATGAAAAATCATACCTATCACTTTGTCAAGTAAAATTAAGGTTAGCAACATGAGTAGTCAGGGAAATATGTTCCAAGTTTAATGGCTCCTCCCATCACCACCTAACTCTTCTGGCAAGTTTTGTAAGCAGAGGTTTACACCCTCTGAATCAGGACACATTGTTTCATGGTCTCAAATAAAAGTTGTATCGCTAGTAATCTGTTGCTAATAATTATAGAAATTGATGTGCATTTCAAAGAAATCAGAGCATTTTTTAAAAAGATTTTATTTATTTATTCATGAGATACACAGAGAAAGGGAGAGAGAGGCAGAGACACAGGCAGAGGGAAAAGCAGGCTCCACGCAGGGAGCTCGATGTAGGACTCGATCCCAGGACTCCAGGATCATACCCTGGGCCAAAGGCAGGCGCCAAACCGCTAAGCCACCCAGGGATCCTGAAATTAGAGAAGTTTTAAGTTTATCCCTCCTGTGTCACTCTTGTTCCCAATTTACAGGCTTTTCTTTTTTTTAATTTTAATTCTAGTATAGTTAACATAGTGTTATATTCATTCCAGGTGTACTATATAATAATTCAACAATTTCATATATTACCTAGTGCTCATCAATATAAGTGTAGTCTTAATCTCCTTCACCTATGTCACTCATCCTCCCAACTCCCCTTTGGTAACCATCTGTTTGTTCTCTATAGTTAAGATCTGATTTTTGGTTTCTCTCTCCTCCCCCCCCCCTTTGTTCATTTGTTTTGTTTCTTAAATTAAACATATGAGTGAAATCTTATGGTATTTATCTTTCCCTGACTAGCTTATTTCACTTAGCATCATACTCTCTAGATTCAACCATGTTGTTGCAAGTGGCAAGATTTCATTCTTTTTTGTGGCTAATATTTCATTGCATGTGTGTCTGTGCACATGTGTGTGTATGTATTACATCTTTTTTATCTATTCTTAAGTCAATAAACACTTGGGCTCTTTCCATAATTTGGCTATTATAAATAATTCTGCTATAAACATAGGGGCACATGTATCCCTTCAAATTAGTGTTTTTGTATTCTTTGCGTAAATACTTAGTAGTGAAATTACTGGATCACAGGTTAGTTTTTTTGTTTTGTTTTGTTTTTTAATTTTTTGAGGAACCTCCATACTGTTTTCCACAGTGGCTGCCCCAGTTTGCATTCCCACCAACAATACAGGAACATTCCTTTTTCTCCACATTCTCAACAACACTTGTTTCTTGTGTTTTTGATTTTAGCCATTCTGACAGGTGTGAGGTGATATATCATTGTGGTTTTGATTTGCATTTCCCTGATGATGAATGATGTTGAGCATCTTTTCATGTGTCTGCTGGCCATTTGGATGTCTTCTTTAGAGAAATGTCTGTTCACATCTTTTGCCCATTTTTAATTGGTTATTTGTTTTTTGAGTGTTGAGTTGTATAAGTTTATATATTTTGGATACTAACCCTTTATCAGATATGTCATTTGCAAATATCTTCTCCCATTCAGTAAGTTGTCTTTTAGTTTTGTTAGTTGTTTCCTTTGTTATACAGAAGCATTTTTTAATGTAGTCCCAATAGTATATTTTTGCTTTTGTTTTCCTTGCCTCCAGAGATCTATCTAGAAAGATGCTCAAAACTATTATTATTTTCAATTTATAGATGGGGAAACCAGCCTCTGAGAAGTTTTATAATATGCTCAAGGTCTCATAGCTTTTGAGTGGTTGAACCAGTACCTGAAAGCAGGGTTGTATATCTCTAAGAATATGATCTTATACCATGAGCACTCCAGCAGACAGCCCACAATCCAAATAGAAGCCATTTAATCTGAGAATCCGAATTCAATATTATTCGATATAATGGCTCAGGGCAAAAGTGGGTTGAGCTTCATACTGTCAAAAAAAAAATGGACTTTGAGAAAGTCACCATTTTAAAGAAAAGGGAAAGAGTTTGGAAGTTATTTTTTTTTTAAGATTTTATTTATTTATTCATAGAGACAGAGAGAGAGAGAGAGGCAGAGACACAGGCAGAGGGAGAAGCAGGCATCATACAGAGAGCCTGACGTGGGACCCGATCCAGGGTCTCCAGGATCACGCCCTGGGCTGCAGGCGGTGCTAAACTGCTGCGCCACCGGGGCTGCTCTGGAAGTTATTGTTATGAGTCTAAAGCATCCACTTTTACCTGTTGATTTGCCTTTATCTAGCTCCTAATCTGGACTATAGGATATCACATACTGGTCTTCTCAATGATTTAGTGAGGATCAAGGGCACAGGCTCTGGAATTAGATTACCTGGTTCAGATCTGTGTTCTATTATCTGAGCTTGGAGAATATAAATTATCTGAGAGTTTTCCTCAGATTCCCCTCAGAATTGATAGTATAGAATAGTACCTTCCTCATAGGATTATTTTAAGAGTAAAATAATAGTTCTAGTAGAAAGCATGGCATATATTAATTGATCAATAAATGTCTATTATGGTATTTTAAAGAAAGCTGGCACTACCAGCAGCTCAGTGAGGCTATCTCTGTCAAATAAATTTGGAAAATGATACTTTTCTTTAGTACCCTCATACAGAGTCACAGTGTATACTATCATAGTATAAGTGTTTTAAAAGTCTGTTTCAGGAAACATGTTTAACTTAATTTAGCTCAATATTTCCCAAACTCATTTGTTCCAGAGAAGTTGTATATATATGGTGCATGCATGCACATGTGTGGTATAAAATGTCTGACTTACAGAATTAAATTTTCATGGGACACATTGCTGGCAAATGCTGCCCCTCACTAGAATATTTGAAGTGGGAATGACTGGAAATGTGTGGAATGGACACTGATGTGGGAATTCCAGATCTGAATCATATAAGTAAGTCTCAGATATTAGCATGCTTGCTCATGGGGCAACAGGCCTTGGAACTTAAGATTATGTGAAGGTGATTTCATGTGTTCCTAGGAGAAACTCTTTGGTTTGATTATCTAATTTTAATCGCTAGTACTGTCATCATACATTGTCATATTACCACCACTGTCATCATGGCTGCATATATTCAGAGGTTTCACATATGTCAGTCAATCATGGTACTGAGGGATTTATTTGCATTAGTCATATTGTCCTTAGAGCCACCCTGTGAGGTAGGCATCCCAACTCTAATTTTCATATAATGGAACATGACCTCAGGTTCAGCCACGTGTCCAAGACAAGGAACTAAATACAGAAGATGCTCTGGTACTTCTGCCTGTCCTGGAAAGTAGCTTGATTTCATTGCTAGTGAGGATAATTGCCAGTGTGAAACTTGTAGCAGTAGCTTACCTGGGGGTGAGCCAGGATCTGTGTGACCAGGCGTGGCTTGTTAGAAGGTGGGTTTCCTCAGTAGCTCTACCTTCTGTGTGTGTGAGAGAGAGAAATGCCCCTTCGAAAGCTGACTGTAGAGAACCTAAAAGCAATGGGAGGAAGCATGGCCCACTTAATCATGGGGATCACTTGGCTGCAACAGAGCACAGTCTCTTTCTTTTAAATTTCTGAACAGCAGAGCTAAAATTCATCATACTGTTAGCATTAGAGGCTGTTGCAGGTTTCACAGGATGATGAAAGAATCAGGCTTAACCTAGGCCATCATTTAGTAATAGTACGTTACAGAGATAGGAGGGAAAAGGTCTGCACACTATGGCCTGTCCTGCAAACCTGGCCTGTTTTGGCACAGCCTTTGAACCAAGAATGATATGTATGCACTTATGTATGCATTTATATTGGAGTACATAGACGTACAGTGTTACATTAGTTTCAGGTGTACAACATAGTGATTCAAGGACTCTATACCTTATACTGTGCTCACCACAAGTGTATCTATCTACTGCCTGTCACCATGCAACACTATTACACTATCAGTGACTATATTCTCTGTGCGGTGCCTTTCCTCCCTGTGACTTTTTCATTCTTAACCAGAACACGGTATCTCCCAATTTAAATGTTCTTTACTATTTTTAAATGGTTACACAGTATATATATAATGTCCTTAATTTTGTTTCCTGACCCACGGAGCCTACAATATTTATCTGGCCTTAAACAAACAAACAAAAAATAATGTCTTCAATTTTTAAAAAAAAGATCAAACACCAACATAGTTTAACAATTTTTATTCAGGGTAGGTGCTATTGTCTGCAGAAAATGTTAGTCTTGGCAGGAATCCCAGAAAACAGTCAATTAGCGCTTTATTGTAGGTTTAAGCGATCTATTTCAAACCGGATAACCATAGTGATTATACCTCTTCCTGTCCTTCTTAGTTGATAGGAACTGGGGTGGACACATGGCAAGTTAAGTAATTAGGTTCTTTTTTCCTGATGGATTAGGGATTTGGATTATAGTTAGCATCTGAGTGTGGTTAGATTTTAAGTAGAGTTAAATATTCTTGCTGTGGGTCAGTCATTTTAAGCATGCACAGAGAAATCAGAGAAAGATGATCCCAAAGGGAGAAGAAAATGAGCAAAGAGCAAAAGAGAATCAGACAGAGAGACTAGTACATGGTTACTGAGAGATTTCTAGTGATTGATTTCGGGAAGACACTGGAGCTACCCTCCAATACAGTATCCACCCACCACCTGTAGCTATTAGGCCCTTGAAATGTGACTAGTCCAGATTGAGTTATAGCGTGTGTGTAAAATGTACACCAAATTTCAAAAACTTGGTACAAAAAATACAAAATATATCATCAATATTTCAGACTTATTCCATGTGAAATGATAATACTTTGGATATATTAAAATTAATATATTAAATAATTAATATTTAATTATTATATTAATTAATATATTAAAATAGGTTAAAATTAATTTCACTGACTTTTTTACTTTAAAAAATGTGCCTACTAGAAATTTTAAAATACATTTTAAATTCTGCATGGTAAATGTGCAGAATATCCCTACTTCCCTCAAGAAACAGTATCATATCTAAAATATACTTGGATGAACACTGAATATTAGAACATTATATGATGACATACAAATTCATTGAACAGAATTGAACACAAATACTCTTCAATTTTTACATATGCTAAGAATATATCACTGCATGGATAATATGAAGAAAAATATTGGGATTTATTTTTAAGTTCAAAATTCTTCTGGTTGTTCTTCACTGAGGGCCTAGAAGTACAAAGGTAAATAGGTTATCACCATAGGAAATGTCTGGCCTGGTAATGTCTCCTCTCCACCAGAGTGAATGTATTACTGCAGTTCAGGCCTGTTGAATCAAGAAGTTGGCATTCAGTAGTGAGACTTTTAGTTTCAGATGGTACTCTCTGAGCAATCTTAGTTTCTTTTTCCTGTGAGATGTTATTTTGTGATTGTATATTTTTTTTTCAGGGCTCCTCATCAAAACATTCTTTGCTATAACTGAAGAATTTAGTTTCATTCCTTCTACAACACCTGAAATTTCTTTTTTCTGTTATTAATATAACCTTACTATATATTATATATATTACATGTATACTATTAATATATTCTAGTATTAATATCATCTGAAACCTCACCAGCAAGTAGAGACAAACTCATTCTTTCACTGAGTAAGCCATCCATCTCAAAATGTATCTTGTTTGCATCAGAATTTCCTTCAATTAAATCGTATAATCCAGGACACTAGCATCTTCTAGTTGAAATAGCTGAAAGCAGTCTCTTTATCAACATGGTCACTTTTGGTGCTTTGAGGAAATAGGATTCTGTGGTGATGTAGCTACTTTGATTTTAAGAAGTACTACCACTTATATATTCCACCTCTCCATTCCTCTCCTTTTTCTTTTGCTGTAGCTAGACCAAGTTCGTTTAAGTTAACGCAAACAAAAGATCCTTGGTGAAACAATGATCCCTTTCATATACCCAACATAAAGCATTTGATGGACAGAGAAAATTTTGTCAAATGAAGCAACATACTAGGCCTAAAGGGCTTCTATGTCATTTCTTAAGACTGCATCAAATAATATTAAAGGCTGCCATTTATTGGGTATTTACACTGGGTCATATGCTGTGCCTCATCTATTTAACTTAAATTCAATATCACCCAATTTACACATGAGAAAATGGCAGTTTTGTGATTATTACACCATTTGCCTACAGCTCATAAGTGGTAAAGTTGTTTTCATGATAAATCCTGGGCTTTTGACCACTAGACTATCTCAATCATGAGTCAATAGTTTTTGTGCCAGTGATTGAGTTGTGATATGATTGCACTGACTTGGCAAGCATGCATAAGGCATATATTGGGTAGAAAGGGTCTGAGACCTCTCTAGGGAAAGAAATAGAAGGGAGAGGCTGCCTGAAATAAGAAAAAAAATTGTTCTTTACTTTCCCCTTCCCTACTGTGTGCTCAGATAATAGATGAGGGCTTACATAGGATATCAAGTCCTTGCTTTTTCTTCTGTGCCACTCCTGAAAAAACCGAACTTTCTACGATCTGCAATCCCTGCAATAAATATTGAAGTAATGTAGCCCATTGGGAGTCCTGGAGAGATTGCGGTACCATGGGAATATACTGTCAGACACAGCTTCTGTGAGCTGTAGCAGACTGGGACTCCCTCTGGTCAAGGGCTGGCCTCATAATTTCCTGTTTTCCTGGCTGCTGCCTCTGCTGCTGCACTCACATTGGATGGACTCCCTAGAGGTGATCTCTTCCCAGTGCTCAGAATGGGACCCTATTTTCCAAGCAAAGTTAATTCACATCATATGGGGGAACAAATTACTCCCAGATAGTAGTTTATTTTCTTTGGCTCTTCATAGGATCAGACCCAATAATAAAAATCTTAATAATGATGATAATGATGGTATAGAAATGCAAAGTCTTCAGATTGTTATTTTTGCAGAAGACCATTTAATAATTCTAATTTTACTGCATATATTTCTATTGGCCAGGCACTTGTTTAGTTTTCCCTCATCATATTCTTTTGTCACTGGTGTATTGAGTTTCCAGCTGCTTATTGTATTCTGCGCCTAATTATCTACTGAAACAATTATATTAACCATTCTATCACTTGAAAAATAATGGAAAAGTTTTAAAAGTAAGAGTGATAAGATTATGTTGAATGGCATTTTTAATTTTTGGAAATGCATATTGAACTTGTTAGAGGACAAAATGAAACCATCACAAAAAATGAAGCAAATGCAGTGAACTCATCTCTCTTGGTACAGTGAACATGGTCCTGTAAAGGACACACACAGCCCTTATGTTAACCTTCTTAATCCAACCCGTGATAATGACACTGTAATGGGAGGAAAAATCCTCCCTAAAACCAGACAAAATTTGTAAGAAATGCCTCTAGAGTCTCCCCACACATCTGTTATATCTGCCTTGAGCACATATTAGCAGAGTACAATCCAAGAAAATCCTCAGCAACCTAAGGAATGCCCTTTTATGCTCCATTTGCAGACCTGTCCTTCCAGAAACCACCTACTACTTTGGATTGTTCTTAGTCCACTCCCTCTGGAAAAATGTGAGACAGGGTTCTGTTTTATAAATGCTCAGACTCTTCTCCAATTCTGCAAGCAGAACCTATATGTGTTTAACATGCTAAGTGGGATCAGCCCTCTGAATCCCAAATGAATATTTCATGATGTCCAAAGTGCACTTTTGTAAATTTCTGAATTTTCTTTTCTTCCACATATCTGCATTCTTTTTAAGGCAGGTGTTGGGTAGGTGAGTTTAATCATTTTGCAGTGCTTAAGAGATTAAAGGCTTATAGGCTTTCCTTGCAGTCTGGAGTTCCAGTCTCCTTTTCTTTTCCTCCTTCTTCCCTCTCTCCTCCACTGCTCCCATGTCCCTCTCCCCCAAGCCTGCCCTAGGGCCTTTGGGGCAACTCTGTTGCTTTCTGATTTGATTTTCTTCTGGTAAATGACTTACAGTGTGAATGGAACCTAGCTCTATATTTCCTGTCTTAAAAGTAAAATCAAACTCTGAAAAATCAATGTACAGGAAAAAGTAACTTCAAAAGCCAGGGCTCATGTTCCACAAGCCTCTTGAGCTCTCCTCTGCCCCCAAAACAATGCATTCATAGGGCTATTGGAAGTGAAACTTTCCAAAACTCCCCAATGGAAATGGCAGGCAGCTCCCGGGTTGTTTTCCTGACAGAGACAAGGAGTTCTGATCACTCATCATGGCTATGCAGCCATTTTCAGAGTCCATTAGGAAGCCTTTGGCCTTTACTGCAAAAAGTAAGCTTTGCAAAAATGTAGGTGGCTGAATGAATAAATAGTGACTGGGCAAGGGGGAAAATGAGAGAGTTTAACAGTATTCATCTGTCTCATCTCTAAAAAAGAGAAGAAGAGGATTTTTTTTTAAAACTGGATTTTCCAGTTTTAAGGTTTAGCTCATATCCATAGCATTGGGAGAATGAATAATTTAAAGGAAACAGTTATTTTTGTTTGTCTTTTGTTTTTGTTTCCAAGAGTGTATACTGGGCATGGTTGGCATCTTAGAGACCTGTATTGTCTGCTCTCTTCAGGTCTCCTTGCTGGCTCAAATGCAGTTCCACGTTGTCTGTGTTGTCCTTTAGCAATCCACCTCTGCTTGAACACAGGACCAACCTTGGGCCATAAGTTTGGCTAAGGAATTCCAAGATGCTTTAATATTTACAGATCATGCTCCCTTTCTGCCTTTGCTGCCGCCATGGCACCCGTGAAAAAGCTTGTGGCGAAGGGGGGTAAAAAAAAGAAGCAAGTTCTGAAGTTTACCCTTGATTGCACCCACCCGGTAGAAGATGGAATCATGGAGGCTGCCAATTTTGAGCAGTTTCTTCAAGGGAGAATCACAGTGAATGGAAAAGCTGGGAATCTCGGTGGAGGGGATGTAACCATCGAAAGAAGCAAGAGCAAAATTACTGTAACTTCTGAGGTGCCTTTTTCCAAAAGGTATTTGAAATATCTCACCAAAAAATATTTGAAGAAGAATAACCTCCATGACTGGTTGCGCGTAGTTGCTAACAGCAAAGAGAGTTACGAGTTGCGTTACTTCCAGATTAACCAGGACGAGGAAGAGGAGGAAGATGAGGATTAAAACTCATTTACCTCAAATATTTTGTATGAGTTCTTGAATAAAACTTGGAACCCCCCCAAAAAAATAATAATATTTACGATCATTTAGCCTAATTAAAAGAAAATCTTCAAACTTGCTGTTTGAGTTTTGAGCCTTATAATAATAGTGCAATTCATACTGGAGTGAACTCCACACTGCCTGTCTGGACGTGGAGGGGCTACCATTTCTCCTTGACTGCCAGGGCAACTGGGTGCCTCAGTCAGTTAGGCATCAGACTCGGTCTCAATTCAAGTGTTGGATTTCAGGGTCATGAGTTCAAGCCTCGCATCTGGGTTCACTCCGGGCATGGAACCTACTTAAAAAACAAACAGGGGCTCCTGGGTGGCTCCAATGGTTGAGCATCTGTCTTAGGCTCCGGGCATGATACTGGGGACTGGGATGGAGTCCCACATTGGGCTCTCTGTGGGCAGCCTGCTTCTCCCTCTGCCTGTGTCTCTGCCCCTCTCTGTGTGTATCTCTTATGAATAAATAAATAAAATCTTTAAAAAACAAAGAAACAATGTTCCCCCTTGACTGCCCAGAGAGCCCTATTTCACCCCTGCCAGATCCCTGCAACTTGCTTGTCCCTGAAACTCCCTTCTCTTACTATTCAAAACAACACTTGAAAGAGTGTCTTTTTACATAGACCTTTCTCAATAAATATTTATTGACTTGGCTGGTAAAAAAAAAAAAAAAGTTTCATAGGAACTTACTCCTCACAAATAACATATCTCCACTTTATTGGATCCTTCCATGCCTCAGTCCCATGTAGTGATTTATAGTGAAATCTTTATGGCCCATGAGAGTCCACTGAAAGAGTATCTGTGAGGCCCAAAGAGGCTTTTTCATCATTTGCAAAACTTAGCAGAAGGAAAGTTCTCAATTCTTTTTATGCAGAAGGGTTGTCCCATTTTGTGGAATTCACTATAACTTTTATCTTCAGTTAAAATTAAAAGTGAATGACACGACTGCTTGTGTGGTTTGATCTTAATGAACTAAACGTGAGATGAGAGTTCACAGAGTTTCAAACTCTCAGGCCACTTACATTGGTCATTGCTTAGCTCAATGTGACTAACTGCAGTGATAAGGTTAGAAAACATAAACACTCTAAATCCCAATCTCAAATCACACTTCTTATAACACAGTTTTGGCAGAATGGATCAATGAATATCCTGTGATTAGGAGATTCTTAAATTGCTAAAACAATCCCCTATGTGCTGTAGGTATATTGGATAAGAGGAATAATACATGGAAGTTCTGAAGTAAAGGGGGGAAAAAAGACCCAACAAAGTAAGGTATGCATTGCTGTGTGTGTGTGTGTATGTGTGTGTGTGTGTGTGTGTGTGTGTGTGTGTGTGTAAAACAGCAGATAACATATGTGATGATTTTAAGATTCTTCTTTTTTCAAATTTTAAAATCTTAGAAATTGAGATATATAGTCATACTATGAAACTACTGTGTCAGAATAATTAACAGCATTTTTCTTGTCTTTTGGGCACATAAAGTAATGGGTCAGTCTTTTTTTAAAAAAAAAAATATTTATTTATCCATTCAGAGGGAGAGAGAGAGACAGACAGACAGAGACACAGGCAGAGGGAGAAGCAGGCTCCATGCAGGGAGCCCAGTGTGGGACTCGATCCCAGGTCTCCAGGATCACACCCCGGGCTCAGGCAGCACTAAGCAGCTACGCCACCGGGGCTAAATGGGTCAGTCTTTTGGTGGAACAGAGTAGAAGATACTGAAGGAGTGTGAAGGTAAAAGTGATGGTAGCACAGCCACAGCCAAGAAAGAAGGCCGATAGAGGAGTGGTTCTTGTCATCTGACGCTCATAGCACTTTGCGACTCCATCGCCAAATCTGATTTACGCCCACACTATAGCAGAAATAGTTATTGTGGCAAAAAAATTGTTTTGCAACGATATAAGGTTGTTGCAGGAAAGAGACAACCCAGGTGGAGGCCATACCTCCCAAGGTCATCTTCATCCCCTCCTTGCATTTAGATGAGAACATATGATTTTTTTCCCACTTAAAATATAAGCATAAGTGATGATTATCTCATCTAGGAAAGGGTTTTTAAGAAAAATGTGTATGTTCTCCACACTTTTCTTTTTCCTTTCATTTGTTGGATGCAGACAATGCTAATGAAGGTCTAGGGCATCGGAGAGTCAAGTGATGTGAAGATCCTGCGTGTCTATAACATCAAGTTGGGAAAAGCTACCTGCCAGCCATGAACAGCTGTCTTGGACTGTTGCACTAGCAAAAAATAAACTTCTGATGTATTTGAGACACCGTATATTTTTTGGATCTGCTTGTTATAGCAGCTGGTGTCACTCTAATATATTCATATTACTTCAAGATACCAAAAACAAGGTAGGAAATCAAAAGTTACATGAAGATGAGAGTTGAGGAGGAGGCTTAATATTTTTTACAGTATTAGCCAAAAGAAGGGAAGAAAATCATTTAGCAATTCCTGATATGTCTAAAAACATTTGAAAGGCAGTCCTAAAGTAGAAGAGATAAGAATTTTATGAGTCCAGAAAGCTTACCTCTGAACAAGTGGCAGTTAGGCAGGTTTCAGCCTAATTTTGCAAACATATTCTAACCATTTCCTGTATTCCAAACGGCTTTGCCAAATAGCAATTCCCTGGCACTAATCTTCTTCAGGCCCAAGTTGGACGAACATCTAAAAGCATTTGTGCTTTAGGCAGGGTGTAGAAGAGATTATCTCTAAGGCAGCACTCCTCTCTGAGTGCTCACATGAGATTGTTATGCATGTGTAAGTGGTATTTAGCTATGGCAGAATGGATATTAGAATGGAGGCAGCCGTGATAACAAAGATCAAAATCTTCTGTATGAAAATATGCTGATAGACAAGCAAAGGGAATGGATAGTTTCACATTTTCCTGATTGGATGGACTTATTTCTAAGTTAGGAAAATATAGTGAGAAATTATGATTAATAGGAGAAATTATGATTAATAGGGAAGCAGTGCTATGTTTATGTTTAAAAGATGAAAAGTTTCATCTTTTCATTCTTTCATGAATGAATAAACCTCTAAAGAATTAAGAATCCAGAAGGAGAATGTGAAGGAAAACTCTTTTCCACCTTTCTGCATGGGGAAAAATTCAGTTCTTCCCTATCTATGTCTTTCTTCACTGTGTGTCTCCTCTGTTTTCCTGTTCTTAAAAATTGAAGTATAATTTTAAAAATTGAAGTCTGTATAATTAACATACAAACATATTAATTTGAGATGTGTAACATAATTATTCAACAATTCTATACATTACTTAGTGCTCATCATGATAGTACTCATAACTCCCTTTAGCTATTTCATACATTCCCCTCATCCACCTCTCCTCTGGCAACCACCAGTTCTCTGCATTTAGGAGTCTGTTTTTTGGATTGTCTCTTTTTTCTTTGTTCATTTTTTTGTGTTCTTAAATTCATATGGTATTTGTCTTTCTCTGACTGACTTATTTATACTCTCTAGATCCATCTATATTGTTAAAAATAGCAAGATTTTATTATTTTCTTATGGCTGAGTAATAGTGTGTGTGCGTGTGTGTGTGTTTATACATTTTCTTTATTCATTCATTTATTGATGGACAAGTGGGCTGCTTCCATATCTTGGCTAATGTAAATAATGCTGCAATAAACATAGATGGCATATACCTTACACCTGTCAGAATGACTGTGTATCTTCTTTTACCTTCATAGACAGCACTTCACTTTTGACACGTCTGGTCACAAACGATGTGCCCCCATCCAACCAATTCTTTGTGATACCAGTTAGGTATCCTATAAATTTAAATCAGTTCTGATGCCGTCTACCAGGAGATAATGTCAGATCCCACAGGGTAAGGACTCAGTCACATAAGCCTGACCCCCTCGTCCTCATACTACTTTAGATGCCAATTAAAACTGTAGAGCAGTTCACAGAACTCAAGAAACATTTAACAATTACTAGTTCATTAAAAGATTTGATAAAAGATATAGATGGACAACCAGAGGAGAAGGTACATGGGGCAAGGTTTATGAGGGTCTGAGTGCTGCAGCTTCTGTTCCTGCAGAATTAGGATGGGTCACTTTCTCAGTATATAGATGTGAAAAGCTCCCAAAACCTCATACTTTGGGGATTTTTATGGATGCTTCATCATGTAGGCATGATCAGTCATTAACTCCATTGTCACATCTCCACCCTCTTCAAGCAAATAGGGTATGGGGCTAAACATTTGAAGCTCCTTTTTTTTTTTAAGATTTTATTTATTTATTCATGAGAGACACACAAAGAGAGAAGCAGAGACATAGGCAGAGAAAGAAGCAGGTTCCATGCAGGGACCCTGATGTGGTACTCGAACCCAGGACCCCAGAATCATGCCTGAGCTGAAGGCAGACACTTAACTGCTGAGCTACCAGGTGTCCCTACATTTGAAGCTTCCAATCACAGCTTGGCCTTCCAACTGATCAGCCCCCATCCAGGAGTCCTCCAAAAGCCCATCCAGAGTTACCTCATTAAAACACAATACACAGTCCTATCACCCAAGAAATTACAAGGGGTTTAAGAGCTCTATGTCAGAAGCCAGAGCAGAAACAAATACATATTTTTTTCTACTATCTCATGGGAAAGGAGGAGGAGAACCTAAAACCAACATTTTGAGTCTTCTCCTACATCATACCATGTAAACCCTCACAATAACCCTATAAGACTGATATTGTATTATTGTTACATATAATAGGTCAAAATATTTTTTTAAAGATTTCATTTATGAGAGAGAGAGACAGAGAGAGAGGCAGAGACATGAGCAGAGGGAGAAGCAGGCTCCATGTAGGGGGCCCAATGTGGGACTTGATCCCAGACCCCCCGGGATCATGTCCTGAGCTGAAGGCAGCAGCTCAACCACTGAGCCACCCAGGCATCCCTATAGATCAAAAATATTGAGAAACAGAGCTCATCCAGCTTGTAAATCACGGGAGCTGGATTTGAAACGATATTCCCTGATTCCCAAACTCATGTTCTTTCTTCCATATTGAAATATCTCCCAAAAGAAGAAAGTATCTTCTTACATTATTTGCCTAGATAAATTATTCAGAAGGAAAGTACAGAAATCTAGAAACAGTTTCTCTCTGTTACAAGTGTTTGCTTTGCAATTTGCACATTTTCACGTTGGCTGAAATACTCCATCACCTTCCCATTCTCTACTCCTACCTGAATAAGAATTAAGGGGAAGACTGGGGAAGAGGTCCGTTAGGCAAAGGAAGTAACTGGTACCTTATTACCATCGAAGGAACTATTTCTTTCTGGATTTGAAAGTAGAATATAAGGGAGGCGGTGGCCAGGGACTAGCACTCCACGATCTGGAAGAACTTAACTTCTATTTTTTTCTTTATTGGAAAATTTATGTAGGGAGCTGGATAAGGCCATTAGTTTGATTATAACCAGGATTGTCAATTTAGCAAATAAAAATGCATAGGACCCAATTAAATTTGAATTTCAGAAAAACAATTTCTTTAGTATATTCCAAATTTTTACTGTATGTCTCTAGTCATACTAAAAGTGTTGTTTATATGAAATTTATTTTTGAGCAGATGTTCTGTATTCCACTTGGCATTCCTAATTATAACTGATAGCCGTCCAATTGGCCACCTAAATTCAAAGGTCAGCGGGAAAAATCTATTGTCTGAGGCCTCAAAGTCTAAATGCTGCCCAGGTCTCATTTCTGATCTCTGGAAGGAGTATAAACTTGGAAGCCAGCCTAGAAATCCAGCCTTAGGTTTGTCCCTGTTTCCTGCTAGTCGGTCTTCTGGGCTGTTCAGTCTAGGCATCCTAATTTAAAATGTCCTTTGTGGTTATAGTTGAAGGGAGGAAATAATTGTGCTTATAATTCAGTGTAAGTAATAAAATAAATCCCTTAATTGGGCTCTGTAAATTTTATGTTTATTCATGACTTATAAGATACCCTATTGATGTAGGAATTAGCAGATTAGAGGACAGGAGAGTTGTGCTCATCTGTGAGACAATGGAAACACAACACTTTGTTACTTAATCACCCAGCTCACCATTTAGTCAGATTCTCCCCCAAGAGAATCTCTCCAGAGCCACGTCATTACTAAAAGGGAAAATAAAAACAAACAAACTGAAAAAAGAATTATTATATGTGGGTTCCCATTTACTTTTCTCCCAAGGTCACAGCTGTTTGCTGAATGAATGAAGTTTCAGGATTTGGTTCTTCAACCTTCATCTGCTCTCTGTTAAATTACTGAATTACTGAGAATGAGGAAACATGGATGAGCCAGACAGTTGCGGTGTCAGTTTCATTCTTTACTCAATTACCCATCATTTTAGAGAAGATGGAATTTGCAATGCTTAGAGCAAATCTGGGATGCCATCTGGGAACAATAGTCTTAAGGCCACAGAACCAGTGAGGGCTCCCAACACTGAATATTCAGGCTGGTGAGATATTTCAGAAATTCTTTCCCAATCTTAATTTCTAAGTAGCCTACACTATTTATGATACTTACAGCCCCAAACCAAACTACCACACCTAGAGGCCAGTTCACAACTGACTGAGTATTCTGTTGAGTTTAATAAAATAAGCAATACTAACAACTCAATAGTTGAGTTCAATAGCTAACAGTTCAATAGCTCTTTAAAGTTTGTAGACACTTTCACATGGGGATGATATATTGAATCTTTTGAACTTATAGTAAAGAAAAACTTGAAATTCTACAACTAATAGTAAAAACAGCACAACTAACAACTAAAAAGCAGTTACTTTAGACTTGACCTTGTACAAAGACTGGAGTGGGTATGATAATTTACAGAAATGGAAACAGGCCCAGAGGAAAATGAATATGCTCAAGGTTTTTTTTTTTTTTTTTTTTTTTGAGCTGGGAAGAAGAGGAACCTGGATTTAAACCTAGGCACCGCCTGAGCTTCCAGTTCTTCTATGAACACTTATTACATACAAACATTTATTTCAGGGAAACATCTTTCCATGCCATAAAGACATTTATCGAGGATAAGGGTTTCGAGAAATTTTTCCCTATTACTTTCTGTCTTCAGTTAGCAGATTTTTTTTTCAATAGTCTAGAGGTAGATGGATGGCATCGCTAGAAGGAGGAACACTAGAGCAGAAAGTTTGGCATATTAAGATGGGCTCAGTGCAGCCCAAGGATGATGCAATGGGATATGAGAGTTTAGTAAGGACACCCAGAGGGCAGACTTGACTCTGGGAGGACTGGAGTGGGAGGAAGCTCTGAGAAGGGTGATAGAGGAGGTGATGGAAGCTGAGTCTGGAATTCAGAAAATTGCAGGCAAGTGAGGGTGTGAGGTTATTTCAGGCAAATGGAGCAGCAAGTGTGAAAGACATCCACCTAGGACACAGGCAGTGCATTCAGAATATCCCAGGGGGTTAGGTGAGAACTTCAGCACGCAGGGACGTGACGTGCAGGGGAGGACAGTCACCAGGAAAGTGAGGTCCTTTGTGACATGAGTTAACTTTCACCTTTCAGACAATAAAGAGATATTGAAAGACTTTAAGTAGGCAGATGACACAATTATATTTATTTGGATTTTAGAAAGAGTATCACTGAGAGAATAAATTTGGAGGGGGAACATGTAAAAGTAAAAGAAAAAACCAGTTTTGTGGCTTCAGTGTTGGTTGTTAACTCTAGATATCCTCCTTAACTCAAACTGGAAAGAAAGTCATCAAAAGGTCTGACTTAAGGATTTCTTTTTTTATTTTTTTAAGGTTCATCCTAATTTCTTATTAATTGAATTGTGTTTTTTAACCTTTACCAAACAACTATTATGTGTCAGGTATTGTGTTGGTGAACACTATGGTTATTTGTATTTTCTAGAAAAAGAGATTGAGATGTAGGGAGGTTAAGTAACTTGCCTATCGTTACACTTAATTAATGATAGAGCTAAGTTTTAAACTGTGGGATTGTAGAGTGTTTGCTCTTTATGCTATTTTTAAACTATATTATCCTGATGCTGCCTGTGGATAAGAGCTTGACTTGCATTTCAATTATACTCTGGAGGCTGGAAGAGCACCTACTCCTTAAAATAATCTATTTGTACTTATCACCTGACCATGCTTTATATGTGAAACCAACGCCATCTTCTGTGTTTTAATGATCATTTCAAAGATACTGAATCTTTTCTCTCATGTGCTAGCCAAGGTTGGGCTTTTAAGCATTGACACACGTCAACTTTTGTTGAAAAATATAGACTAGAATGCAGATTTCAGAGCTGCAAATGTCCTTGAGAAAAGTTACTCCATTATTTCCCAACACAAACTCTAGGGTACAATGTCACTGGGGGATCTTAATAGATATTAAATAATAAAAAGCTTCTCTGGCCAAATAATGAGAGACACATTGGATTAAACATAGTTGAACAGCCCTTTCCCCTCTTTGAGATTTCTTAGCACATTTAGTGTATAAGAGGATATTGTGAATCTTTAGAATTCAAGAAGATAATGTTTTTCAACCCATTTGATCCCCAAATCTTTTTCTCTGACACCAGCACACTTGACATATGCTGTCCTACCTTTGCCCAGCAAGGAAAATGCAACTCAGAAAAGCAAGTTAACTTAGCTCTAGATGTCCTGCCTCCCAGAAAATTCTGCCAAAATACTCTATCAATACTATGCTCCCAAGATGCCTCCTTGAGTCAATTTCAGTATAGACATTTCCTCTCCTCTTCGAGATGGTGCGAGAAGAGAGGTGCTGCAGCATGACTTTTCTGAAGTAGGCAATTTCCCAAAGAGCCATGAAGCAAGAGGGTAATATCCTAAGAAGAGAGAGAAACTAGTATCAGTGTTTATATCCCAAACAAGTCAACAGTGAGTGCACAGGGTCCAGAACCTAGAGTCTTGCATTGCATTTTCCTGTCAGAAGCTTCTCAGTAGAGGTTGCTTTGGGTAATCTTGTTTATTCATTTGATTTTTAAAATTTTTATTCTCTCAGCACATTTAACCCTCATCCCTGGAATTCTCTATATTTTCTTGTTATGATGAGAGTGAACAGCTGGTCCATTTTGTTGACTCTGTTGACAGTGTTCTGTTGCTCTTCCCAACCCCCACTGCCCTTTTTTTCCAGACAGTGCCTGGCTCACTTTGTCTGGCTACTGTCTGACATGTCAGCTTATGCTACCTCAGCTCCCAGCTGTTCTTCTCTTTCATGCTATGGATTGTTCTTTGCATTAGACTTAAACACGGTTTTGCACTTCCAGAGGGCTAATCTGTTTCCACAGCAACTCACGAAATGCGGTAATTTGATGCAAGACCTGCCTAAAACTTTTTTGCTGAAAGTTTTTGCATGTGTTTATAAATACACATGTGCACTTCCAAGCTCAGCACTGCTTTTAGAGAGTAACTTCACAAAACCCAGACCACATTTCCAATTTAGCAGTTCTGTCAGCTTTCTGGCCTTTTGAAACAATACATTTTCATTAGGAAATGAAATAGGAAAACTATTTTCTGAACAATGTTTAAAAGTTATAAATGGAAAATAAGGAAATATAGTGTCTTTCATGTCAATTTGAATACAATCATCTTTAACAGGTAGTATTCAAAAGCTTTTAACAAGATAGTAAGTAGCTGAAAATATGGAATATAGAGAAATTGAGCTAACTTATGTAACTACTTAGTTCCTAACTTGGATGCTGCCTGCTAATCTTTAATGTCAAATGGTTTTTCAGCAACATTGTTTCTTTCAGGTCACTTAGATGAAAATTTTAAAGTGAGAGAAGTTAGCAAAAATATACTTTCTAATAGACACTAACTAGAAAAATATTATTTTCTTGTTCAACACTTTGCATAGCTTGGAACACAATAGTACCAGACTAAGATTGTAAAAATTAGGAAACATTTTTGTGCTCCTTGAGAACAGAATTAAATCCGGTGGCTCCTAGCCACCAGCACAATGTCTGGAACATAGCTAACACTCAAGAGGTGCGTGGTTGGTTTGATTGTTAATGAAAAAGGAAACTAAATTTTAAAATTCATCTTTATAGTACATCATATATACATATAGTAGGTTAAAATACATCATAGTAGACATAATTAGTCAAATTATTAATTTCCTCTCTCCCTGTAGATGAGGATGCTTCCTGACGCGCTGATTTTGGCTTGGCCATGTGAACAACTAAATGGGAAAAGCTTTTAGAAACATGGCAACTTTCTACTAGTCCTTTGTGTTTCTTCTCTCTTCCATGAGCCTTCAGGTAGGTCCTTCAGCCTGGGTTCTGGGTGACACATGGTATAGGTCTATATCCAACCTAGAGCAGAACTATAGCCTACATCTCAAAGCCCCCCTGTAAAGTGAGCAAGAAGTAAATATTCATTACTGTAGATCATTGAGATTTTAGAATTGATTACTACAAAAAAAGAAAAAAAGACCAAACACACCGTGCTATGGTGTTATATATTGTGTCATCATGTGATATACATATGATATACATATGTATATGTATACATATGTATGTATACATATGTAATTATACATATATTACACATATAGATTATATAATCTGAATGAACTGTTATGTCTATCTTTCTAATCATAACTCCACGAGGTATTATTTTCTATATTATTTCTATGAAAACAGGATTAGGAAGTTAGTCATTTTATTCAGAATCAAAAAATTCTTAGTAAAGAAGTAAGACCTGAGCACATGTTCCTGACTTGCCAACCTCTATTCTCTTTTAATATCAGACTCACAAAATACATTTAAAATAGAAATTCAGCTAAAAGTCCCTTTATACTTATATTAAAAATTATTTTCATTATAGAAATAAAATGTACTTTCATTCCACCTAAGTAAAACATTTTATTCAACTTAACAAATATTTATTGAGTATTTTCTATGTGCCAGGCAGTGTGTTATTTCTTGGGGGAAATGAGATAAATTGGACATAGTTCTTGCCACCAAAGGGCTCATCGTTTAGGACAATCTTAGTCTCACAAGAACCTTAGATTCTAGTTGTTGATATACACTAATGAAAAAACAATGTGAACTGAATTGCCAACAGTAGACTCTCAAGGTTTTCCCATTTATTAACACTGTAATAGGGTGACCTACTAATCAATTAATGTTCTTTTCAATAGACAAAGGCACAAATTAGATTCAGCCTGTTACCAAGAACAGTTTGGCTAAGCAGCTATTATAGCCACCAACTCCTAGACCTAGATTAATGAAAATTGTATTTTAAATAACCAAGATAAGTGCCATACTTAAGATAATTTCATCATAGACAGGAGTTACTCAGCCAGATTTGTTTCTGGATCAATAAAATTGCTTTTTTTCCTATATTATTCACATTATCCCATACTAATAACAGCAACTGGGTATTGAGCATTTGTGTGCCTACTTAGTTTGAGCTAATTGTTGAGTATATACCCTCAGGGACATATATTTGGGAGAGGTATGCCAAACAAAAAGAAAGAAGTTTAGTGCTTAAGAGAATTGGCTTAGGAGTCAGATAGGACTAAAGTGAAATATAGGCTATGCTACTTAGATTGTATGGGACTCTGGGCAGATTACTCTCCTTTACTTAGTTTCTCAGGTATAAAAGAAATATAATCTCTGCTATGCAAGACAGCTGTGAGGACTGAATAAGATTAATCACCTGCAAAACAGGTAGCATAGTGCCTGGCACATACTCAGTGTTCAAAGATGGACCATTACTATAAGTGGAATGCTGAATTGAAAGCACTTAGGGCCAATATGAATGATAACTATCATCAGTATGTGAAAGGATTAACCTTAGGATGTGTAAACATGTTCAGATGTGGCCTCTTCACTTGCTGGGACACACCAGAGTTTTGTAGGGTAAGAGCAGTGTGGGGAGTCCATTGGTTCCCTATGAATGTTCATAATGTGGTCTCTAGCCAGCAATATCTCCAGCCACCAGATTTCTAGTTCCTCGGCTGCTACATCAGCCAAGAACCACATTCAGCCAAGAACCACATTCTTGTTCTTGTTTCACCTCTGTAAGATTGCTCTGAAAATCAGTGGGTAACACAGGGCAGATGGGAAAGGTATTCTGGCTCCAATTAATTAAGCCAAAAAGAAGACAGAGACCAAATGTGGAAAACCTCAGGCCAGAAGGAAAAAATGTTATTTAGTGATTAGCATCAAAAAAGAAAGTTTAAAAAAAAAAAAAAGAAAGTTTAAAATAAAAACCATCTTGCCTCCTAAATGTTCTAACTTCTAAAACACAAAAGCAAATATAGGAGTGACTTTTTGGAATCTGATAATCATTGTTTAATGAAGCTGACTTTCCTTCCCTGGATAAGTACCTGCTCAGCCAGCAGACATCTATGTAGCTTTCTTTTCTCCCTCCTACTTACTGCTACGGAGCAGAATGGCCACGTGCAGAAAGGCTGAACTGCCAGAGAATGATCTCGTTAGTGTGATTTGGAGGTCTGAGCAGAAATAGTGTCTTCCTTAATTAAAACTGAAACTCTCCAAAGTTGGCACTGTCTTTGGGCAAAGTGAGGACAGGGACAGAAAGGCATGAAACTGTTCTACTCCACTTTTAACTCAGATCACTTATGAACCAAAGCCCGTTTCATATATCCCCATGGCCTAATTGTTAAAATGGGGATAGGGATGAGAATTTTTTAATAAAAAAGGATATTATTTAGAGTGGCTTTAGTAGCAAGAAATGGTAACTTTGTACTCAAAGTTACTTTAATTTATGGGACTATATCAAGAAATCCAGAGGAAGGCAGATCTACAGCACCATATGATCAGAGATTCAGTGATATCATCAAGTTTCATCTTCTTAAGTTTGGTGTCACTTAGAGTCACAAGATAATTGCAACAATTTCAGAAGTCATTTCTAGGCATGAGGATATTCAGGGGAAGTAGAGAACTAGCTTTTCATGTGTTCCTTTTAAAGAGTAAGGGAGTCTTTCTTAGATGCCCTCAGATTTTTTGTGTCTCATCGGCCAGCCTGTATCACATACCTATCCAAACACCAATCACTGATAACAAAATTGAGACTGTCCATAATTATTTTCGACCAATCAGGACTCAATAGACTGTCTGAAGCACAAGGCAATGTGAAATAGGTTAGGTTATACAACAGAACAGGGTTTTGCTAGGAAGGCAGAAAGAAGATGGGAAATGAATATTGCATTGCATAGACCGAGCTAAAATGTAAAATTTTTTAAAATCTAGGAAATAACCAAAACCAATCAATACAGAGTGTCAGAAGTCTGGAATGTTATAATTTGTTTTCTTGAGCCTCTAATGTCTGTACCATCCATGTGAAAAATCTTCTCTATGTTTCTCCCTAGGAAAGAGAGACAGCTGGACTTCACCTAATAGATACTATCTTAAAACATACCACTTAGGAGACCTCTTCTAATCATTTAGACCAGGAATGTCCCTGAGTTTTTAAAAATATTTTATTTAAATTCAGTTTGCCAACATATAATATTACATGCCAAGTCTAATATGTGGTTATCATTTAAGCCATTATATGCAATAAGATTTTTGAACCCATTTCTGAACTCAGTTGGACAGATACATGTTAGATTAGTTGTGTCTTCTAAAGACTGCAAAGAATTATTATTTATTTATTTATTTATTTATTTATTTATTTATTTATTTATTTATTTTAAAGATTTTATTTATTTATTCATGACAGAGAGAGAGAGAGAGGCAGAGACACATTTAGAGGGAGAAGCAGGCTCCATGCAGGGAGCCCGATGCGGGACTCTATCCCAGGTCTTGGATCACACCCCGGGCTGAAGGCAGTGCTAAACTGCTAGGCCACCGCCCAAGACTGCAAAGATTTAAATGAGACACCATGTACTAGGTACTTGCCATTGCTTGATAAATTCTTGGTCTCTATCTAAACCAAGAAAAGTAGAAAATTCACCATGCCTCCTGGTTCCTGTTTCCTACCTGATGACCCACCTCTTATCAGATGATTGACATTGGGAAATGACCTCTCTTTCCAGGAAATCTCACTCATTAACCCTAATAATGCAGATCAGTCCTGGAAGGTCTCCACAGTACATTAGTCACTGCAGCATAACTATTCATGCAGCAAGATACAACTTAAAAGTAAGAAGGCAGTCTCCTGTTTAAAGATTTTATTTATCTATTTGAGAGATAAAAGTAGGGGGGAAGGCAAAGGAAGAAGCAAAAGCAGAAGCAGGAAGCTGATGTGGGGCTTGATACCAGAACCCTGAAATCATGACCTGAGTTGAAGGCAGGTGCTTAACTGACTGAGCCACCCAGGTGCCCCAAAAGTAAGAAAGCAGTCTTTTTATTACAAAGGCACCTGGGGAGGTTTCTTCTGCTTCAATATAATTTCTTCTTAATCTTATGTACTAAATTCCTCTTAAGATTAGTTTATCCAAATATTCTCTTGCTGTTTTCTGAGAGGCCATGTTTTACACCTTTTATACATCATGTACAAATGAGCTCAGATGAATGAATCCAATCTGTTTCATTCCATAGCCTGGGAAGAATTTGAAAAAGTATAATTAAGATTTCTGTCCAAGAAATCTTTGCCTATTTCAAGAACATGAAGATTTTCTCCTGTTTTCTTGTAGTAGCTTTATTGTTCTATGTTTTAAGTTTACCTTCGCTATCCATTCTAAATCACTTCTTGGGAATACAGTGTGATCAAGGTTTTTGTTTTGTTTTGTTTTGTTTTTCTCCTTATGTACACCTAAGATTTCTAACACTGTTCAAGATCCTTTTTCTTTCCCCATTTAACTGACTAGGAGTCTTGATGAAATCAATTGACCATATTTATGTGTGTCAAAATATGAACTCTTTATAATGTCCCATGATCTATTTTCTGTCCTCATTAAAATATCATACTGGCTTGATTACTGTGATTTTATAGCAATTATTAAGATAAAGTGGTATTGGGGGGCACCTGGGTGGTTCTGTTGGTTAAGCATCTGCTTTCAGCTCCATTGATGATTCTGAGGTCCTAGGATCAAGCCCTGCATTGGGCTCCACACTCAGTGGGGAGTCTACTTTTCCCTCTTCTTCTGCCTCTCTCTGTGCTAATGTTCTCTGTCTCTCTGAAATAAATAAATAAAATCTTTTTAAAAAGTTAAAAAAATAAAATGGTATTGGTGATTTAAACTAGTTCTCTTTTTTCAATACTAATCTGATGCTTAGAGGTATATAGCTGGCATTTTCTTTAAAATTTTAGAATTTACTTGTGAGTTTCTTCAAAAAACTGCTGTATTTTGCAGTAGGATTATGTTGAACCCAGAGAGCAATATAGTCAACTGACATCTTAACAATATTTAACCTTCCAATTTATGAATATGGTACATCTTGCAATGTTTTTAGGTTTCACATAAAAGTACTAACTGTAAAAAAAATTATAATTTTTAGTATCAAAATTATACGTACTTATCAAAACACACCATTGAGGAAATAAATAGGTAAACTAGCCTGGAGAAAATATTTATAGCATATACATCTGACAAAGGACTGAGACTGAGAATATATAAAGAACTTCTATAAATATCAAAGTATAACTAACCCAATTAAGATGGGCAAGACTTGGGTACTCCACATCAGATAACATATGAATGAATTAAGAGCATATGAAAATTTATTAACATCATAAGTCATCAGAGGAATTTGAATTGAAATCATGATGAAACACCCTTTCACACTCACTAGGATGGTGAAAATGAAAAAGACTGACAACACTAACTGTTGATGAGGATGTGGAGAACTGAAACTCATATATTTCATATATTCAGTTTCATTCAGGGAATGGAAATGGTGCATCCACTTCAGAAACTCTTTAGCAATATCTTGTGAGATTGAACAAATACTTATTACACAGCCCAGAAATTCCACTTGGGTTTTTTACTGAGATAAATGAAAACATTTGTCCACAGAATCACTTGTATAAGAAAATTCATAATATTCTTATTCTTAATAATCCCAAACTGGAAATAACCCTTCATCAAAAAATGAGTAGATAAACAAATCATGCTATATTTGTACAATAGAATATATTCAGCAAATAAAAAGAACACATTACTAGCTTTGTTTTGCCTGCTATCATTATGGATCAATTTGTTCTAGAATTTTATATAGGTGGGATTGTACATTATGTATTTTTTTAGTTTAATTATATGAGATTCATCCATGTTGATGTATTTTTCAATAGTCGATTCCTTCATTGATGAGTAATATTTCATTGAATGGATAGACCTATGATACCTGGTTGATCCATGTATTTGTTGATGAGCATTTGGATTGTTTCCACATTTTGTCTATTACCAGGAAAAATTCATATACAAGTCTTTATTTTGACATATCCTGTTATTTATTTGGGATAAACACCTAGGTATGTAATGGCTTGATCATTTGGTAGATGTATTTTTTAAAGAAACTGCCAAACTATTGTTAGCCAGGCCGCTTACTCCCCCAAAACCCACAAAAAAACCCAAACAAAAACAAAAACTATACTTCAATAAAACAATTAATTCATTAATTTAAAAAAGGAAAAGAAAACCAGGAGACTTATCACTGAGTCATTCCTTGCTTGAGTCCTATAGCCTCTAGCTCATCTATCTTTTCTCTCTACATTTTGGTCTTCTCATGTTTGTTGTATATATGTCTGGGAATTTCAGTTGCACCCAGTGGTAGAAATAGGGAAAAACACTTCTACTCCTCTACTTCTTCCTACATTTCCTGTTTTTGTTTTGGATTTTTTTTAAATCAAAGTTGGTTCAATGACATAAATTAGGACTAAGATTATTAGGGGAAAAAGAAAAAGAAAGAAAGAAAGAAAGAAAGAAAGAAAGAAAGAAAGAAAGAAAGAAAGAAAGAAAGAAAGAAACCTACCAGACTGTTTCCCAAAGTGACTTAACTATTTTATATCCCCATGATCAGTGTTTGAGAGTTTCAGTTGCTCCACATCCTTGCCAACAATTGATATGATCAATCTTTTTAATTTTTGCCTTTCTTGTGGATCTGTCCTACTGTCTTATTGTAGTCTTAGTTTACATTTCTCAAAATGACTTGTATCTGTTTATTTGCCATCAGTATATCTTCTTTGGTGAAGCATCTCTTCAAATTTTCCTGTTATTGAGTGGCAGGAGTTTATTCTATATTCTAGATACAAGTCTTTTGTTGATATGTGTTTCAAAAATATTCCCCATAAACATTGAGTTGCTTTTTTATTGTTATGACAGTGTCTTTTGAAAACCAAAGTTTAAAAATTTTGATGAAGTCTAATTTATTGATTTTTCTCTCTTTTTAAAGACTTTATTTATTTATTTCAGAGAGAGAGACAGAGATAGCAACTGAGATAGCACAAGTGGGGAGGAGAAGGAGAAGCAGGTTTGATGAAGGGTGATCCAGGGACCCTAGGATCATGACCTGAGCTGAAGGCAGAAGTTTAACCACCTGAGCCATGTGCCCCTAAACATTTTTTCTATTATAGTTTAGGCTTTTTGTGCCACATTTAAGAAACTTCTGCAAAACCAATGTCCCTTTTCCTTTCCTCAAATAATTTTATCTCTTACATTTAAGTCTCTGGTCTATTTCTAGATAATTTTTATAAATGATGTAAGGGTTATGGTATATATATTTTTATCACCATTTGTTGAAAATATTATCCTTTCCCCACTTAACTGCATTGGCATCTTTGTCAACGATCATAACAATGTACATGTGGGTATAATTTAGTTCTATTCCCCTGGTCTGTTTGTCTATCTTTATATCACTAGCACACTGTCTTATTATGTAGCTTGATAGTAAATCTTAAAATCAGCTAGAATAATTTTCTAACAATTATTTAAAATAATTTTGGGTACAGTAGGTCTTTTGATTTTCTATATAAATTTTAAAATCAATTTCTATGAAAAACTTCGGTGAGCTCATGATTTCCTTTATCCTCTTTAATGTATGGACATTAGTTATATGGATTAGAATTACAACAACTGTTTTATGGTCTTTGTTTACCAATTTATCATGTGCCATTTACATTCCTGATTCTATTAATGTTTTACCCCTTTATTGTGGATTTTGCTGCTTCTTTCCATGCCTAATAATTTTTTTTAAATTTAATAATTTTTTGGAATGAAGAATTGAATTTAACCTTGGATATTTTTGCATTTTTATAAATATTCTTGATCATATTCTGGAATGTAATTCAATTGCTTAGAAACAGTTTGATTCTTTTACAGCTTGCTCTTAAGCCTTTTTAGGCATAACCAGAGAAATCTTTAACCTAGGGCTATTCCCCGCCCCAGTACCCTACTCATGTATCACAAGGTTTTTCCACTCTAGCTGATGAGAACACAAACCCCTCCAAGCTTTCTGTGAACCCTACAGATTATTTCATCTGCTCCTTTTTGGTAGTTCTTTACTTGGCCTTAGGTGCTCTGCTGAAGACATGAGAGGAACTTTGCAATCTTTGAAACTCCCACCATCCCGTTCTCTTTCTAGTTTTCACCCATCTGTATACCTGTCCTCTCTGATACTCTGCCCTATAAATTCTAGTCACCATGGCCTTTCTGAATTCTCAATTCTCTCTCTAAATCAGGAAGACTCTAGGCTCTGTTTGGGTTCTCTTCCCTTGTATTGCAACCCGGAAACTCTCTTCAGTCACTAAGTGGGAAATAGTAGATTTAGTTTGTATGTTTCCTTTCTCTAAAGGATCACTGTCCTGCACTACCTGTTGTCTGAAATCTGAAAATTATTCTTTCATACATTTTCTATGGTTTTTAGTTATTTCAAGTGAGAAAGTAAATCTGGTCCTTGTCATTCCCTCATGGCTAAAAAGGAAAGTTGGGTTTTTAGATTTCTTGATTTAATACTTTCTCAGCTTCATTAAGATAGATATTAATTTACCCGATTCATGGAGTTTTTAGTAGACTTTGTTATTGTCAGGAACTTAATCGTACCTGATTTGCAAGTTGAACAGGTTATCATGAGCTTTTAGATTGAGATTCACTGTTGAGAATTGATTGAAACTGGTGAGTGCAGATTAATAATGAAAACAACACTGATAATATTAAGATCAGAATTAAATTAAATTAGCACTAATTATAATTTCTATGTTATATTTTTTAGCTAAGGAAAAAAAAGCCTTATGAATTTTACTAGCAGTGTAGTTGTGAATATTTGTGTCAGAGAGGGCTAATGCAGTGATGTTAAGTGAGATAGTAAAGCGAAAACTTATCCCTCCAATGTTCCAGAACTGGAGTCTTAGGGTAATTGTCTGAATAAGAAATACTATTCTAAATCCTGACAGCACTAAGAATTTATGAAGTCGTACTTAGAAATAATGTTTTTTCAAGTTTAAAAGTAAGAAGCGATCCTGTGGTTAATACTTTGGGTCAAATTATTGGTCACTGTGGTAGATTGTTTGTCAAGATATCCCCAGTTTGTTCACATATTCCTCTCTCCATGCCTCTGAGTACTGGTTTCTCACACTAACTTGGGCATTGACCATGTGGCTTGATGTAGCCAATGGATATTTGCAAATGTGATGTAACTAGAAATTTGAAAAGCACTTGCACATTGGTTCTTGGTTTCTTCCTCCCCTGGAAGACTGCTGCTCTGTTTGTAAACTTGGGATAACCTACTGAACATTGATAGATAACATTAAGGAGAAATAAGGGACCCCATATGACCTGATAGCTGGCTTTAGTGACTCCTGGCTAAGGTTAACTCTGTAGGCCCAAATTAGCTAAGCCTAGCTCAAATTGCATTCTATAAGATTGTGTGCTGAATATTTGGTTGCTATTTAAACCGTTAACTTTTGGTGTGAATTTTTATGCAGCAAAGCTAACTGATAAACTTTTTTAGTTGGTGTGACATCAGCTGAGATAGGAAAGTTTCCCCTTCTTCCTGTGTGTAGCACAAATAGTACTGGAATTATGTCTTAGTTTGTTAGGGCTGCTATAGCAAAAATACCATAGACTGACGACTAAACATTTATTTCTCACAGTTCTAGAAGCCAGGAAGTACAAGATTTGGTGTCTGGTGAGGGCCCACATCCTGGATCACAGCCATCTTCTCACTGTGCCCTCACATGGCAGAAGGGGCAAGGAAGCTCTCTGCGGTCCCTTTTATAATGGCACCAATCACATTTATGAGGCTCCACCCCCATGACCTAATCACATACAGAAGGCTACTTCCAAGTACCATCATACTGTGGACCAGGTTTCAACACATGAATTTTTGGAGGAGGACATAAATATTCAGTCCGTAGTAAATTAGGTGGATGCATCTATTTGAGTTGCAGCTTTTACATTAGTAAAAGGCTGCAGCTCAAAGGCTGCTCAAAGGTAGCCTAGTTTTTGACACCTTCTCTAAAATACGGGGAAATGGAGTTAGGCATTTTGTTTCAATGAACTGGAATTCAGTGCTTTTTTGAATATGCTCTTCCCTTGATACCTATTTCACATTGATGCCAGTTAAAAACCTGAATCTGGATTAGCTATTTCTCCATGGAAAACCTTGTTGTGGCTTCCAGTGCAAAATGTAATAGGTCATTGATGCAAACATTTGTTTCCTGTGCTCAGAGCATCCATTTTTACTTTTGATCTTTTGAATAGTTCCCTGAATTTTCCAAGCATGAGATTTGGAAAGGAATAGCCTATGCTTGGCTCTGAGAATGAGTTTTGATTGGCTTAAGCTAATTAGCATGTCCACAAATCCCTGCCACAGTGACTGGCTCAAGGATGGGCACATGTGCCAAGTCAACTCATGGCCAAAAGGACTCAATTCTATGACTTCAGCTGCTGTTAAAGAAGCAGACTCTTTATTTTTGCACTAGACTCTTTTATTTGCACTAACCAGTAAGCATGAAAGCATGAAGCAAGGCCACCAAAAGGAGCCAACCTGTAGAAACAGAGCTCAGAAAAGAGAGAGGGAATCCAGATGTGGTCACATTGTTTTAACTCCAGATGCACCATCATCTTAAACTGTATTTACCATGGGCTATTCCCTCAGGTGAATCTGTTTTTCTCTCCCTCACTCCCTTCTTCTCTCTCTCACTCTGCTGTTTCCTTCTTCCTTTTTCTTCTGTTTTATTAGGTGTTTTGTAGAAAAGCATACTAAATAATTAAATTTCTCATAGTTTTAACCCAGGTATTTCCCCACGCTTTAGTGACATTTGCTTATTCATTTCCTTCAAACTATCTGCAGTAAGCAAATAATATCATAAATAATCATTTAATGGCATTTGTGCAATCAGAATAAGTAGTATGAAGGAAAAGTGCAGGATTCCAATAAAACCTATAATGGGAGAGCTAATCAAGTCTGCATGTGAGGGAAGGCCTTCTCTGAGGAGGAGCCACTTCTGTGGAGACTTGAAGTCCTAGGGACACTTTCACTCCTTGTCGGTTTTGCTGGAGGAAGGGTTTGCCTTGTGTCTTGCAAGCCTGGATGTCAGGAGAGGTAGGAGTTTTGACAGTGTGGATACTGAGTGAGTAGGCAGGGACAGAGCATGTCAGAGAACACTCTTAGAAATGGACATAAGGGATCCCTGGGTGGCGCAGTGGTTTAGCACCTGCCTTTGGCCCAGGGCGCGATCCTGGAGACCCGGAATCGAATCCCACGTCGGGCTCCCGGTTCATGGAGCCTGCTTCTCCCTCTGCCTGTGTCTCTGCCTCTCTCTCTCTCTCTCTCTGTGTGTGACTATCATAAATAAATAAAAATTTAAAAAAATTATAAAAAAAGAAATGGACATGATACTCAGACATTTGGAAATTCTATTCTGAATGATAAGCTCTCCTCTCTGCTTATCACTCTTTTGAAATACTTTTAAGAAAAATCTGTTCCCATTTTCTTTTTAGATTTCAGCTGCTTTTTGGGGATGTAGAAACAAACATAGCAGTCTTCAGTTTCAAGTAGAAGACAATATGCTCTTTCCCTTCTCTGGTAGCTTCTTTTTATCATTACAGTTTCTCCTTTGTCAGGAGAGATGCATAAAACTGATGGGAAAGCCCAACTTTCAACAGGACATCTTAAAACACATTGATGGGCAGTCAGGTTCTATCATGAAGGAAGCATCTGTCAGCTACTTCCAGAAAATGGGGGTTGCCTTTTGGCAGGTAACTAAGAACACAATGCCACATACTAACTTCTTTAATAAAGGATGCTGGATTTAAAATAGAAATTTCAGCAAATTGCACCACTTTAGCAAGTAGCAGTTAGCATCTTCCAGTGCTGAATACAAATATGACTCCACTCAGTGAGAGCTTCTGAATGTGTCAGATTTGGAGGGCTCCTGTGTAAATTACATTCTAAATTTAAATGTTCTGGGAACATAGATTGGACTACTCTAGGGGATTTGCCTTAGAGATAACCAAATCTGAGCAGAGGTTTCTATTCTGCCAAATGGGGTCAGGAGCTTTCACATCAAATTTCATTTGGGTGGTTCTTTTTGATTTCAGAATTATTTTTACTTTCAAGGTGTATTTGTAATTTCTTCCCAGCCACTGAGTAAAATAAGTTTAAAAGACAGGACGATGCACTGGCTATTCTGACCCCTGTCACTATGGGAGAAACCAATGCTGAACTTTCTGAGTTGTAGAAGTTTCTTTCTAATCCTATTTTGATTCCCTGTTAATGTGGACCCAGTGGGCCTCAATATTTATACCTATTCTTTCAAGATATGCAGGTCTGCTTATGTGACATGTAAAGTTATCCATAGGAACTGTTTATTTATATGGTGACATGTATGCAAGAATTGGCAGTGGAAATGAAGTTTTTCTTGAACCACTGAGTAAAGAAAAATAATATTTATGTGGGTCATTTATGTATAAGAAAAGACTTAGTATTATGGAAATGGGCAAACATAATCTTGGGTGTTTAATGATAGTGCATGAAACAAATAGAAAGGATGTTTATGTTTTGCTGTTATTTCTGTTCCTAGGTTGGATATTACTAATTGAGATAGCAAGGAATGCTTTTTCCTCATTTTAATTCTTTGAGTAGACATTTACCCTCATGATTAGGTAAATTTTAGGAGGGGTTAGAAGAATGAAATGGTTCAAGGAATTTTTAAATTGTTATTATAAATGTCCGATTATCTCTTGAAACTCTCAAACCCAGGGGGAGAGTTTGTCTCTTCTCTGTTAAAACATGTTTTAACTCTTCCAGTGGACTGATATGGGCTGAGCCATCTAGTAGTATGGTGTTTGACCTACCAAGTTTTGGGTAGAATGCTAAGGTAACATGTAAAACAAAATCACAGGCTACCTGTGATTCTAGAAAATTAAACTTTTATTATGAAATTCTCATTGCCTCGGGGGGAAAATTATATTTGATGGCAGAGCAAGACTATTAGAATCAGTAAAGCAGACAAATTTGAGGTCATTTTTACTAGTAAGATTTGTTAGAGTGAAATCAACAGAGCCTAGTGGCTGTGTCTTTATTAACAGAGTCAGACTTATTAATTTGAGCTCATTGTGGTAGGAGTTTAATACACCTTGGATGAACAAGTAAGTACATGCATAGATGAATTAAAGAGTAAATTACAAAAATATTTAGTGAAAAGTGTATAGAAGATTTTGTTATGATTATTTTAATATAGAAGTATGAAAAGTGTTAATAGGATTTACTGTCAGCTAAAGGCTTTCTATATCTACTTTCATAAAAAAAATTAAAATTATATTTAGTATACATTTCACACTTGGAGTTTGGTATTTTATGCGGTATTATTAAAGCCCTTGAAAGAAATTGTCTCTTCAGCAAGCCAAAATCTTGTACACAATTTACTAAGTTCATAAACATTTTTATCTCCATAAATAGTACAAAGTATTGCCTTGTTGAAATGATCATAAATCACATGAATGGTTTTTATTTTTTTAAAAACATTCTCTTATTGGAAAGGATTGTGAAATAAGTTGGATAGGAATGACTATTCTTTTATAGACAATTTAAAAGACATGGGGAATGCCAAGACATTTGCAAAGACATTTGTATTCCCCAAGACCCCTGACACATCAAACTTAAGCCAAAGCTGGAATCTAGAACCTGAGCCCAAGCATAATGGACACCCACTGTTATTTCCATTCTAATACAATCATCTTTATTTTCTCTGTTAACAGCACTTTTACTTTTCTTTTTTTGGGGGAACCTCTCCTTCCCAATTCCCTACATGAGATTCCATGATGGCTCCAAACACTTCCCACCTCCTTCAAACCTGCAAATGGACCATTTGTAGCATTTCACCAGCATAGTGTCATGGCCAAGGGCAGGTATTCATAGACCTTTCCCTAGAATGTTCTAATGCTGGGTACTGGTCATAGTGAGGCTGTGTCCTTTCCAGTTTAGTAGTGAAAGTAGGTAATTGGGAGCCTGCTCTCCTTGACATGTGGTCATTGCTAATGTATAAGAGGAGAGGATACAAGAAGATTTTGGTGAAAAAGAATTCTTGATTTTATTTCCTGTCCTCTTTCCTGCCTTTGTGAGGCATTGTTATGTTCTTCCTTTGATTTGTGAACATCTCTAGTTTTCTTCTACTACATTTCCTTTCTTTCCCAGTGGCATCAGTATCAAACTATCTCATTTCTAAACTCAAACCATCACTATCTAGCTGTGGGTGTGGACAAGTACCTTGAGCTCTCTAAGCCTCATTTCCTCATCTGTCAAGAAACAGATAACAATAGTCATTGCTCCATGGGATATTCTCTGAGAGCTAATATATGAGAAATACTTAGCTAGATGCCTAGAATACAGAAAGTTCTCAATAATCATTCTTTTTCATTGCTTTCCTCAGTATTGTTTAAACTAGCCTTGTTGGATTTTTGTCACTTCTGACCAAAGGATCATTTAGTTTAGTCAAATATTTGCTATCTTCGTTGCCTTCCATGTAAATGCTAGATTTGTAAAATCTCAATTAATGGCATATTCTAGAGGCCTAAACTATAAGAAACTCAACTCTAGGGAACAAACTGAAGGTTGCTGGACAGGAGGTGGGTGGGGGGACAGGGCAGTTGGGTGATGGGCATTAAAGACGGTACTTGATGTAATGAGCACTAGATGTTATATGCAACTGGTCAATCACTAAATTCTACCCCTGAAACTAATAATACATTATATGTTAACTAAAATGAATTTAAATTAAAAATTGATAAAATAAAATAGAATAATATTGCATTAATTAACTTCCAGTATTTTCCAAATGGGAATTTCACACAAGGTCAATGAATGGCTATCCCATTTCACATCCAGTCATGGCATTTTAAAAAATGACATAAAATCTTTTAATTACTAATTTTTTATCTAACTGGGGCATTAGAATTTTTAAAAAATAGGCAATATACATAATTTACCTAGTAGGCAGAATAGGAACTTAGCATCTAGCCTTTCTTTTTTACAAAGTCTCTCACTGATACACTGCCATGGAATAGCATCACACTCAATAGATGCTGTCTTCACTCTGGACAAACTATAAAAATATCAATGCAGACATTGTGTTTACATGATTTTTCCCTTTAGGTCCACAGACACAACATGTATATCACCAAAAGAGGAGGGAACAGAAGTGATGGGAACATAAAACATTAAGCAGAGCTGTAGAGAGAATGAGACTTCTCTTTGACACATATTGTACAACATTTCCAAAGTCTTGGAAATATTTTTGATATATTTAACTGGTAAAAGATTTTTTAAAAGTCTGTAGCTCTTTTCTTTTTTCTTTATCAGTGACAATACATGTCTGGGCTGACAGTACTCTGCACACCTATAGCTTTAATTACATGTCTGATATGTCTCCATCAGTCTGCTTGCACCATTTCTATTTTTATGCTGGCTTGCTTGAAAAAAATCTTTGAAAATAATATTAAAAGATGGCATTTTATACCCTATTCTGGTTCCTGAAGTTAATGATTTTATACACTGGAAAGACAAAAATGCTTTCTTACTTAACATCAACTTCACCCTCTTGCTTCTTTCTCTAACTGTAAACTTGGGACATAGATTAAAAAGGGGTCAAAGAACCGAGTTGTCAAGGAAGAATGATGATGAAGTTTAGCTAAGCTTTGGGATGGATATTCTAATTTTTCTCTTAGAAGTTAATGTACACTGACATATAGACAGCCAGAATAAAACAAGTTAACGATACAGAAAAGACAGGGCTAAATTAATCTAATGTGTTTATAATGGACTCTTGTCTCTCTTGAGGAGATGAGTAGATGTAAGAGGGTGTGTGTGTGTGTGTGTGTGTACATAAGCATCTGTGAAATCATATGTATTGGGAAAGGAAACAAGACTATATCACTTTTTTAAGTAGTTTTATTTTTTTAAAGAAAAAATAAACTTTTTTCTGAATCTACTAACTCACATGATCTGTTACAAAGCTTTGTAATGCTATCTACTTGGGAGAGATAATTTACTGAATTATATATGCAAGAGGTGATTATTTGCCTCTAAGAATCATCAGTGTATCTGAAATTGCAGAAGTTTATTATGTTTGAAACAAGTCTGAGTTTCCTGGTGAAATTCTAAATTGTTATTATTACTTTTTCTTTCTTTGCTTGGGAAATAGAGAACAAAAAATTTTATGGAATATCCTATTATTAGTATAAACTATATTGCTTTTCAGGTTCTAATGAGGAATTTGAAGTTTCACCACAAAACAGTTTTGTGACCTTATTAAAACCACTTACTATCTTATTCACTGTGGTTCTCAGTTCCCTTATCTATAAAATGGACTAAAAAAATCAGTCAATCAAAAAATTTTTTAATAATGATTAAGTAAGATATTACATGTAAGTGATCTGCCTTCATTCTGGCACAGACTAAGTGCTCAATATAAGAAGCTTAGAGATTCTTAGAAAGCTTGAGTTACATAATTTTTGGAAAAAGAGTTTCTCTCTTCTTGCTTTAACATGACCTTGTTTGAAATGGCTCTCCCTTTGGCCTAAGGTATCAGAATCTGCACTCTTAGGGAAATAGATCTGTTCAGCCTCCTTCCTCTTTCTCCTGTGTTGCTCTCTGAGAAGGGCTACTTAATGGTCATCTTCCCTTTATTCTTGCTTCCGCTTAACTACTAGTGCCCAAGCTCCAGGTAAACTGGAGTCGGCTTCTTCTCTGAGCATCCAGCAACCAGTGCAGTTCCAGCCATGCTTAGATAGTAAAGCCCTAAAAAGTCCCAGTGGCTTGCAACTCATCAAACGTGAATTTTTAACAGATGGTTTTTATATTTCCATTTTGGGTTCTGTGTATCAGCTGTTGTCATCAGGACTCTTGTCCTTTTCATTGTATTTCTATTCCTTGGGCTTCATATGGAGGTTTTTCCACAGATTTCTGCTTGGAGTTACATAAGGTTTGGCAAAAGACTATATCCAAACTTTGAATTGTGAAATCCTAGTTATAATTTAAACTTAGATTTGCAATAGAAACAATGTTAAAAACATTTGGCTCATATTATCTGAGAGATCTTTGAAGGCCTTAGCCCTAGATTGAGTTCTGCACCTTAAGACTCACTGGTTCATTTTGTGCAAAAGAAAGGAAGATATAGAAGGGTAAGGAAGTGGCTGTTTCCTTCCGATATAATTTCAGTCATGGCCAAGATTTTAATGATCAGGTTAAATGTTTCTTGACACCATGCCACATCCCACTCTGTACTTTTCTTCTGGTGCCTTTCCTTCTTTCACTTTGTACCTTCCTTCACTTCTGAATAAATATTTCTTCATTCTATATCACTCTAGTTTTTCCTTCTTCCCTTCTTTCCTTCTATTAGAATTTCTATTGCCTCAGTTAATTTGTTACTAAAGAGATGACAGGGGCACCTGTGTGGCTCAGTCTGCCTTTCTTTGGCTTAGGTCACGAACCTAGGATCCTGGGATCAGCCACATGGGGCCCTGCTTCTCCTTCTCCCTCTGCTGTTCCCTCTGCTGCTCCCCCTGCTTGTGCTCTCTCATTCTCACTCTCTCTCAAATAAATAAATTTTAAAAAATAGAGATGATAGAAGCATGGTTCAATAACAGTAATTCACATACTATCTTTAATACCACTTCATACATATTAGGCATGGTTCTGAGCAATTTCTGTAGAAGAATTCATTAGTTCCACAGATATCCAATGAGGCAAGTCCTCTTATTATCACTTTTTACAGGTGAGCAAATGAACACAGAAGAATATAAAAGTGTGTTTATAACAAATACCTTGTGAGAGTAGAACTGAGATTTGAATCCAGGTTGTTTGATTCTAGAGTCAAAACATTTAACCATTGTGTTATCCTGTGTTAGACTGAATAAATTATTGTCATTTTAGGCATATCAAGCAGTTTGTGGAAGATATTTTGGGGTAAGTGGACTACCATGTCATGCGTCCAGCCCAAACCTAGACTTCAGGATCAAGTTCCTTTTTGTGTTCCTATTTTCATATCATTCAGTTTCCATTTCTGAATTCAAAGAATTGCTTTTCACAAAGCTTGAGTGATGGGTGATAGGAAATCTCACACCAGGTGGGCAACGACCTTTTAAACTTTTTTTGCAAAGTGAATGTTTATAAATCAGAAACTGGCCTGGTTTTGACCTTGAGCTCAGCTTCAATGACCTAAATTTCAGATATAGTAATTGTTGATATCATTAAATCTACTTATGCTCTTAGAGGCTTTTTAGCAATAGTAGAGGGAGTTTTTTTTAATTTTTTTATTTATTTATGATAGTCACACACACACACACAGAGAGAGAGAGAGAGGCAGAGGGAGAAGCAGGCTCCATGTAGGGAGCCCGACATGGGATTCGATCCCGGGTCTCCAGGATCGCACCCTGGGCCAAAGGCAGGCGCCAAACCACTACGCCACCCAGGGATCCCTGAGGGAGTGTTTAATAATAAAACAGCCTAATTTACCTGGAGGAAAATTTATCTCTGTGGACAGAGGGCTTTGCAGCCAAAATATACTACTGTAGCAGAGAAAGATGAAGAAATAAGGGACTGTACTGAAAAAAAAAAAGATTCCAATTTCCCCTTTCTAAATTTCAAACACCTGTTGAATATATTCAATTTATGATATTTAACTCCCTCTGAATGACCAAAGGCAATATCACCTACAAGATCTAGTAGACAAACTCTTACATATCTATGAGTTACCCTGATTGTCTTTTTTAAAAAAGTTACTGTTTTAGTAGTTTTATAAATCCTGATTGTAGAGGAGAAACATTGAATTGTAGAAATCCAAACACTTTGGCAATTATGCTTTCTAATACTCACAGCTTAATTATGTATTAATTGGGGGTTGAAGCAAGTGACTTAAGTAAATGCATCAGTAACTAAAATATTAATAGAATAAGCCTAGATGACATTGGATGTGGTAATGCATTAAGATGAAACACCAAAAACAGGATCCATGAAAGAAATAATTGATAAGCTGAACTTTATTAAAACTAAAATACTTTCACTCTGCAAAAGTAATATCAAGAAAATAAGGCAAGCTACAGACTGGCAGTAAATAATTACAAAGACACATTTGATGAACTATTATCCAAAATATACAAAGAACTTTAAATCTCAACAATAAAAAAATAAACAAGCTGATTAAAAAGTAGACCAAACACCTTAGTGAACCTTAACCAATATAGGTATACAGATGGCAAATATGAAAAGATGGTCCACATCATATGTCATCATAGAAATGCAGATTAAAACCACAGTGAGATAGCACCATGCGCCTATTAGTATGGCCAAGCTCTAGAACACTGACAACATCAAATGCTAGCAAGGATGTGGAGCAGCAGGAACCCTCATTCATTGTTGGCGGAAATGCAAAATGATGCAGCCACTTTGGAAGACAGTTTAGCAGTTTTGTACAAAGATAAACATAATCTAACCATATGATTCAATAATCACACTCTCAAAGGAATTGGTCACTTCTGTCCACACAAACACAGATGTTTATGATGGCTTTATTTATAACTGCCAAACTTGGAAGCAACCACAATGCCCTTCAGTAGGTGAGAAAACTGTGATGCAATCAGAAAATGTAATATTTATTCAGTGCTAAATGGAAATGAGCTATCAAGCCATGAAAAGTCATGGAAGTACTTTAAATACATATTACTAAGTGAAAGAAGCCAATATTGAAAGGGCACATACAATAAGATACCAACTATATAGTGTACTGTAAAGGGCAAATTTATGGAGACAGTGAAAAATCAGTGGTTTCCAGGGGTTGCGAGGTATAGAGAGGAGTAGAGATGAATAGGACACAGAGGATTTTTAGGGCAATGAAAAATACTCTGTATGATATGCTATGATAGATATATGTCATCATACGTTTGTCCAAATTCATAGAATGTACAATACCAAGAGTAAGCCCTGGTGTAAACTATGGACTTTGATTGATTTTGATGTGTCCCTGTAGGTTCATCAGTTATTAGAAATGTACACCTCTGGGGGTGGGGGTGATCATGGGAGAGATCAAGCATGTGTGGGGGCAGGAGGTAACTGGAAAATTTCTATGCTCCTCAATTTTGCTTTGAACTTACAAACTCTTCTAAAAAAAAATAGTCTTAAAGAAGGAGCAGCCATGAAATAAATACCTCAAATTGAGATTTGGAAATAAACAAGATATATATATATATATATATATATATATATATATATATATATACAGAAACTGGCTTCTTGGTATAAAAAATGGAAGTTTTGTTAAATTCCAGCAGTGTTTAAATACATAACCAAAATTTGATTTGTTGTAGGTCACTAATTAGATCCAATACAAATATAAAACCATCAACATTTAAATGATTAGTTTTATTTAGATGGTTTCATCAGTAGTCTCACAATAGGCAAATAAACCTAAAAATTATGAGTCAGGATAAAGCTAGGTAGAAACATAAGCTTGATGTTCTTGAGAATCACAAATGAAGTATGGCTACTTAGGGTGTTTTGAAAGATTTTCATTAGGAAAGTGACATCTAAATTGCAACCTACCCTCAAAGAACACATAGGCCAGTGTGGGACACAGACCAGGAATCAATGACGAGTGATTGGGTTTGATAAGGATTACCACAAACAGTGGTGATGAGAAAACAGAGTGGGAAGCAAATGTTTTTTGTCTAGAAAATCTCCACAGGCCTCGTAAATATTTGGGCTGGGACACAAAGGGTAAGTACGAATTTGCTGGATGTCAATTTGTGTTCCCTATAATTTTACTAATATCAGGGGTTTCACAGAGCAGATACATAATAAGTTTTTAGTAAGTTTTATGCCGTGTCACCCAGACCTTCAATACCATTCCAAGGAGTCATTCTTTTGGAGCTTTCTTTACTGAGGAGAGCTTGTATTCAAAAACTTGTTGTTGAGGGTGAGAGAGATACAAAAGGCCCAGTTTTCCTGCCTCCATCTGAAGGTTTCTCTCTGGAGGTGAAGTTCTTCCAGTGCAGGGCTCTACATGGAATCTAGGATCATCAAAGGCCTAAGTTGTGACTTAACTGTTCAGCTTCTCTTTCCATCCAGTGCTGTTACCTTCACTCCCTCACAAGTTTTGATCTTCAATAGATTCCTGCCTGCAACTATCCATCACAGAGTTTGCTTCCAGGGAAACCAACCTGCAACCACTTCTCAATAAATACTTACTGATTCATTGGTTGCTAAGATTTATTTAGGAATAAAGACTGGAATAAAGCATACATTGTACTTATTACTGACTGCTACAAATATTAGAGGTAGATTATTAAGACAGAAATCCATATGCCTCAGTAGCATTCTTTTTGTGTTGTGTGTTCTGCGCATATCTTTGTACTGTTTTGAGTAAAGTTAGGCCTCCTTATTACTTGTAATGTTGATGTTTAAGGATAATTAAAGTAAATGGCTCCCATCCTGTCTAGCTCCCACCTCAAGCTCTTGAGTAGAGTTTCAAAAGCAGCAAATGACTAGCTCTCCTCTGATGGGTAATTTGGTTTTATGCATTATGAATCACTTCCATAATGCTGGTGAGGCATAAATGGAATCTGCACTAAAGGGATCACCACGGGCCTCAAGATGAACTTCAAACTACATAATTATATTTAGGTGTGGCCACAGATAAACTTTAGTGATTGGTTACCATTCCTTTAAGTGTCTATTTTTCTAGAGACAGTCTTCCTTGTCATGGTTTTGGGATGTCAAATATTTTGAGTTTGTGATAAAGGAACTCCAGTTTTTAAAATTGTTGATATCTCATTGCAACTTCTGATTTTAGTAGTTCTACACTTACTGGAAATGTTAGTGCTGATGCTTTTTGATCGCATAATTAGAGACGGCCCCCTGAAGCATTGCTATTTGGCTTTCCTTTCCAAGCTTTCTGGAGATTTTGAGAGAAGATGTCTCGCCTCCCCTAGGTGTGTCTGTCAAACACTGTTGATTGTTATTCAGTGTGAGACTGAGATGACTGATAAAATAAATGAGTAGAATAAACACCAGAATTAGTTTTTAATTTCCTTTTTCCCTTGATTGCTCACAGTGTGTGTTTGTAAAGGCATGAAATTATGGCACCTCTTTTGTATCAGAAATGCCAAGAGCTTGTTTAGTTTGCTGTGCTAAAAACGATGATTTTCAAGACTTATTACAAAGAAGGTAAAATGAAAGAGAAGCAAGGGGGAAAATAAAAACAAAATGGTTTTGGTTTTGCTTTTCTTAAGCTCTCTTCTGTTTGGTCATCTTACTTTTTTTTTTTTTTCCTAATGAATAGTTTGTAATTAGAGTTCAGATGTGCATTCTGAAAGCCTCAGCAGTCTTCTTCCCCCCGCCTTTTATTTACCTCCCCTCCTTTTTCCTCTTCCTCGTCTCCTTTTTCTTCTCTTCCTCCTCTTCCTCCTTTTCTGGTGATATTTTAGAAATGCCAATTCAATCTGGGTTAATGATATTAATGATTAGGAATTGTGGATGCATCTGGCAAGAAAGATACTATTGCCTTTCTTTTTCCTGGTCCATATTTAGCTCAATTCATCTCTAATATGTTAATGATGAGATTAGTCTGGACTCTGCTAGAAAATTTTTAGGGTCTTTGATTTGGTCTTTCCTACTGTTGTACTAAGAGTCTTGAATAAGTCACTTAGCTACTAATTTATCAATTTTTATATATTTGGCACCACCCAGGTTCTAGGGATTTTGGAACACACTAAGAATAAGATGGGAACAAAATAGCCTGGCATTTCCCTCACAGACACTGCAGACTAGAAAGCATAGAGAATGAGGAGTATATAAGCTAAGATGTGTCAGAAAGATAGATAGGGCCCTGATCCTATGGTACCTTCAAGATATGTTAAGAACATTGTTTTTATTCTAAAATGGTTAAGAAACCTTGGAAAGATTTTAAGTATAAGAATGATTTGATCAGGGATGCCTGGGTGGCTCAGTGGTTGAGGGTCTGTCTTTGGCTCATGGCATGATCCTGATCTTAGAATCGAGTCCCACATCAGGCTCCCTGCATACGGAGCTTACTTCTCCCTCTGCCTGTGTCTCTGCCTCTCTCTGTGTGTCTCTCATGAATAAATAAATAAAATAAAATCTTTAAAAAAAAGAATGATTTGATCAGATATGTTTTATGTAAATGTGGAGTCTGGCTAGATAATGACCAATGAATGAGGAGGCATATGATCAAAAAATGGTTGCAGTGAGAGACAATGACAGTGTAGACTGAAGTCTGGCACAGGTAGTAGTGGTGTTTTTGAAGATGAAGAGAAATGGACAGATTTTAAAAATTTGAGGTATCCTCAGTGAGACTTGACGAAGGAGAAAGGGGATTAAAGAAACACCTTTGATTTCTGACTTAGGTATTGGAATGGATAGATGGCTCTGCCATTTGTTGAGATGGAAAAGTATAAATGAGAATTAGGTTTGAAGAGGAAGATAAATTTAGTTCTCAGCATGCTAAATTTGAGATGCCACTGAGGCATTCAAGTGGGGATACTAAGGAACCAAGTTGGAATTTAGGTTTGGAACTCAAAAGATCTTAGCTGGAGATATATAAGAAGCTGATAATATATGAATAGTAAGTAATGCTTTGGGCATAGATGTTGAGAGTATCCTGAGGGGAAAAAAAAGCATTGCACAATAGTCAGAAGGAAGAGAGTGTAGGCAAAGGAACATATGTCCAAAGCCTAAAGAACATCAACATTTCAGGAGGAGGGTGTGCATGTGTGTGTGTGTGTGTGTGTGTGTGTGTGATTGTGTAAATCGCAATACGGGTATCTATTAAAGTAAGAAAGAACTGATATATTCAGAGATTTGAGGAGAATTGAGGAGGTCTGAGAAAGGTCCTGCAGAAAATAGATTAAGAATTATCTAAGAAATACCACAGAATTGTTTAGGTGTTTAGACCTATTGAGGTTATTCATCACAAATTTAAACCAGTTTAAATCTGTGTAAATTTTTCATACCAATGTTTGACTTCTTAGGCATAAGAATGGAGAAAAGAGGTTTGAAATGGTGTAGGATTTTCTAGATGGGTTTGACTTAAAAAAATAGAGCAGGAAGGAAAGATTAGATTTGGCAGAGGAGTTTTAAAATGAAGAGTATGAGTTCTAAACTTGGATTAAAAGTAATTAAAGGCAGGAGGAGAATAAAATTTTTAGGCAGAAGTATAAATGAAGTGGAGGTGCTGATGATTCCACATGACTTTGAGTAAGCAAGATAGAACAGGAGATGATTGTCAGAAAAAAGGATGCTTAAATTAGTGATTCGGGAGCAGAGAATTTGGATAATGAAGAGACACAATTATGACTATGGATGCTGAGGTGAGTGGAAGAGAAATCTTCAGGCCTGAGAAGGTCAACAAACTGTGAAGTGTGGGTAGATATTACAATCACACAAGATATCTGCAGAAATTGGTTAGTGTAGACTCTAAGTCAGGTGCCAAGAACTTTATAAATAAGAAGAATGGCATGAAAGTAATTCTTCTGTGATACCAGCAGATCAATAATTGCAAGGAAAACGCTAATAATATTTAAGATTTACTGATCATTTTTTCTCTGCTATGAATTATTTGCTTTATATACATTATGTCTATTAACCTTTACCATAAACTAAGGACCTTATTATCCTCACTTTATTATAAGGGAATGATTACCCCCCATTGAAGAAACTAAAATCATAGGGAATGTTAGATTAAAACCAGGATCTGTCTGACTACAGAACTCACAATCTGATTCATTATTTTATACCACCTATTCAACAGCTATTGGAAGGATTAATTGTGATATGTAAATGTGGAAAATATAAGTGATTGTTAAACTCCAAAATAAATACTAATGTGAAGTGTGAGGCATATTTACTACTGCGGCTGCTGCTACTACTACTACTACTACTACTACTACTACTACTACTAGTATTTGCTTTTCCAAGCTAATTTCTCCTCTTCTGCATACTCAAGTAACTAAACCCATGCTTGGATGAACAAGCTCATTAGTCATGGCCCATTAGTCTACAGCCAGAAAATGTCTTTGGTCAAAACAAGTAGAGTACTTGGATCCATAAAAAGAGTCAGTGACAATGTCTCTTATATTCATCCCTATGGTGTACTGAAAGCCCAATTTACATATTTTTTAAAGAAAACCTTGTGATGCCATAGAGCTGGTGAAGATGAACAGGTCCTGAGTTCTAGAGAATGTTTTCTCCCTTCTAATCACACTAGTCTGAAAGGCAAAGGGACTCTCCATGAAACACCAGAAAACAGTGAAATGCACACTGTTTTCATAAGCTGTAGGTATGACTATAGGGTATAGATGGCAGATTAGAGCGGGAAGAAATGAGGAGAGGCTTCATGGAGAAGATGAAGCTAAAGCTGGACCTCGACTAGGTGTCTTTAGGATATTTTTACTGATTTGTACTGGAAATAAAAACTGTACCAGATTTCTTCAGAATATTCTAGATGCTCTAGTATAGATTTAAAAATTAGTGAAAGGCTACATTTATGTACGATTATTAGAAATAAATAGACATTGTATCTTATACTACTGTATAGTAGTATTCTTGGTTTCAAATAGCATATCATAATAATACTACAGTTTTGAAAATGAAGAATAGAAACAGATGAACCAATATATTTTTTTTTTGTATCTAGACTCTCTGAAACTACTGGTTTCAGATAGATAGACAGATAGATAGATGGATATCTCTGCTGGGTATTTACCTCAAAGATACAAGTGTAGTGAAATGATCAGACACCTGCACCCCAATGTTCATAGCAGCAATGTCCACAATAGCCAAACTGAAGAAGGAGCTATGATGTCCTTTGACAGATGAATGGATAAAGAAGATGTGGTACTTCTTTGGAATATTACTCAGCAATTAAAAAGGATGAATACCCACTACTTACATCGATATGGATGGCACTGGAGGATATCATGCTGAATGAAATAAGTCAATCAGAGAACCATAGTTATATGGTTTCACTCACACGTGGAATATAAGAAATAGTGAAAGAGACCATAAGGGAAGGGGGGGAAACTGAATGGGGAAACTTTAGAGAGAAACACAAACCATGAGAGACTCCTAACTCTATGAAACAAAGGGTTGCAGAACAGCAGGTGGATGTGGGATAGGGTAACTGGGTAACTGGCATTAAAGACACCACACGGTGAAATGAACACTGGATGTTATATGTTGGCAAATTGAATTTAAATAAAATTTTTTAAAGATATGGGTATATCTATATATATATAAAATATATGAATTATATATGTATATATTATACATATATACATATAATATGCATATAAATAATATACATATTAATGTATATTATACATAAATAATATGTATATTATACATAAATGATATACATATATAATATGTATATATAATATATATGCATATATAATATGTCTGTATGTATATATGTAAAATATATCACACATATATACATATATGCATATATGTATATATATATATAAAATGCATTTATATAAATATGTGTATTTTTTTTCTTCAGACTATCCTTCTTGAGAGGAGATATAAGAGAGGGAACAGAAGAATGGTCTAAGAAATAGAGAAGTAATTCTTACTAAAATCTGCCCCATTTCTGGAAATAGAAAATCCCATGACCTCTCTGGGTCTGCAGTACATCAACAAAATGAAAGATTAGATCATGATTCTATGTTTTTGATTCGATGTTAGAGCATCTATGAGCCTCCTTTGTCCTGCCTCGGCCTGGAGTGATACTGAGAGGAAACAACCCCTGTACCTCATGTCATGATTTTCCTGAGTTTCTGGGATATTGCACAAGGAATTTCTGAAATACAGATAGATATTCCCAATACATAATCACTCCTGTTTAATTCAATGGCTTGGCTTGGATGAATTTGCCACTTGATTGACTTTCTATACAGAAAAGATGTGTTCACTGTGACATTGTTGTGCTCTTTATTGAGATGTCTCTCTCATGTAGAGCAAGACTATTGGTGATGCATATTTGCTGCTTTATGGTGACAACTGCACAGGTATTCCATTATGTAGCTCATTTTTTAAGAGCTTAGACCTTTTCAGTCAAGGTCCACTTTTGGCAAATCATGACACGGGCTCTTGGTTAAGGATATTTAATTTTAGAATGTTGGCAGAAAGCCTCACAGTACTCTCTCACTTTCCCTGTCTCTCTTACACACACACACACACACCCCACAAACAAATTAAAAACAAAGACGTGAAACCACTACAGATACAACATCTAGTACATGTGTATGCTATAGCTTCACAAAGAATCTGAATTAAAATTAAATTTGCCAGACCCCTATTTCTCCATTGTTTTAATGATGATGGACACATAAATGAATGCAACATTTGAAGGACTTAAATTTAAACGTTCAGAGGCTTTATTCTCTGAGCTATTATTTCATTGGGATTTGAAGCATGAAACCTAAAAAAAGTGTTTCTTTCCCCTTGGAAACAGGCACATGACTCCCATTAACTCCAGAATGGAGAATTACACATGAGAATGAGGACAGACAATGGACAAATAAGTATGCAGGTTCAGTTGCCAGATTAACCCAATAGCCTATGATAGATCTTCGAGAGCTTTTATAGTCCATAAGATCAATAATCCATTATAGCCCATACTGATGACTAAATGACTTCAGGGATTGGCAATGGCATCTGAAAATTTTTACCTTGAAGCCATGGCTTGTAATAAATCTTAAGTTCCTCTCAGACATCACCACCTGGTCGCAATAAGGGTGTCTTAGCTTCAGCACCTTGAGGAAGGCTGGCAAAAAATAGGACTCAATACATAGATACTCAGTGAAAGGATGAACAAAGAGAAAAATATTCTTTCCTCTGTACTGAGATCTCTTCAGATTCTCACTTCCTCCTGGGTGTGGCGTATTCGATCTGCCTGCTACCTGGTTATTCCTTCTCCCATCTCTGACCTTCTTCCCATGCTCTGCTGAGTATACCTGCTTCTCTTCTTCTCTTTTAATCATGGTGTTTCTTCTGCCAAATCACAATACATTTTGTCATTGGACTTGCTGATCAATGACGCTTTTTGAAAGAGAGGGTTTGAGTTGTTGAATCGTAATCTGTGGAAGCAGGATATTGATAAGGGCTCTTAGCCTTTGGAAGCGTCATTTCTAAAGTGAGAGGCAGAAGAGACAAAAGGCCAGTGTCCAGCACAAAGCAGGTGTTCAAATATGACTCAACAAACATATAAACAAATAAAAACAAAAATGATAAAGCTAATATGTTTAGAACATCTATCTGTGGCATGATAGTGAAGGTCTTATTTACATTTCTTTTTAGTCCTCCCAAGAATACTAAAAAAGTATATCTCGGGGGCCCTGGGTGGCTCAGTTGGTTGGGCATCTACATTCAGCTCAGGTCATGCTCTCGGGGTCCTGGGAGTGAGCCCCACATCAGGCTCTCTGCTCAGTGGGGAGTTTGCTTCTCCCTCTCACTCTCCCTCTGTGCTCTCTCTCCCTCTCAAATAAATAAAAAAATATATATTTTTAAGTATATTCCATCTTCATATTAAAAATCAGAAAACATTAAAAGAAATTTAAGAACTTTCTCCAGACCACCCATCTCAGGTATCTCTGAACCAGAACTCTAGTCCAAGTCAGTCTGACACAATGTAGTTTTTTTTTGTTGTCATGTTGTTCTGGATTGTTTTTTTTCTCCCACTATTTTTATGTCCCGACTTTGGAACAGTAATTACACTGGCAGCACGAGGCAGTGTGTGAGCCTTGCTTGTGCTTTCATAGAATTTATGATATCAGGCACAAGCTATGCCAAGTCATAGTAACAATGGCTAACCTGTTTAGGGATATCATATCTATTTGCTTACATTTATACTTTAACATATATGATGCTATTTGATCATTATAACAAGCCTGTGAGGAGTGAGGCATGTATTTCTCAGATGCCAAAACCAAGATCCACAGCACTGACACATCATAATCATAATGACCCAAATCCATAATTTACATTAGAATTCACTCCTGGTATTGTACATTCTGTGGGTTTAGACAAATATACGGTGACATATATCCATCACAAAAATATCATATGGAATATTTTAACTACTCTAAAAATCCTCTGTGTTCTGGCTATTCATCCCTCACTTCCCCAACCCCTGACAACTAGTGCTTTTTTTTTCCACATGTAAGCAGAAAATACTCTTTACAGAAAAGTACCTCTGAAAAGAAAGGAGCTATGTGTCATGAAGTCAATAGCAGGCCTTTACTTTTCTTTAAAATAAAAGAAGTTATTCATTTATATGCAACAGGGGAGTAGTATGAATATACAGAAGGGAATACGTCAATTAGTGGAGTAGGAGTCTAGAAGAATTGAGAGTACAGTACAGTCTATATCAGGAGGTTGAATTGTCCTTCAGGAGTTTACTATGAAAGAAGGATTTCCATGCTAGTCACTTTCCAGACCTCTTTCTCTTTCTCTCATGCATGTGTGTAAGCTCATGCATGCGTGCACACACACAGAGTCGCTCAGACCTTCTGTCTATGTAGAACATGACACTCTGTTGCCACATTTGCTAATAGCATTCAAAGGATTATTGACCTTTTGGATCCTACTTCTCATCTGACAATACAATAGAATAAAGTTTGTTAACAAACACGGCTTCCATCTTTGTATTTCACTTGATCCCTGTGGCTTGAAGAAAGTGATATGTAATTCAGAGAGTTTCATTAAAAACCTTTCAATAGCTGTATAGATAGATAGATTGATTGATAAATAGATATCCATTATATATATCTATGTATGTTTTCCTTTGAATAGCAAAGGAAACCACCAGTTAAATGAATAAGCAACTTAGTGAATGGGAGAAAATATTTGCAAATCATACATCCGACAAGCTAATATCTAAGATATATAAAGAACTCAAACAACTCAACAGCACAAAAAATATTCAATTAAAAAAAATGAGTAGTAGATCTGAATAGACATTTTTCCAAAGAAGATATATAGATGGTCAACAGGTATGTGAAAGATGCTCTATATCATTAATCATCAGGGAATTGCAAATCAAAACCACAGTGAGATATCACTTCACATCAGTCAGAATGGCTATTGGCAAAAAAGGCAAGAAATAACAAGTGTTGGCTGGGATGTGGAGAAAGCGAACCCTTGTGCACTGTTGGTGGGAATGTAAATTGGCACTTTGGAAAATAGCATGGAGGTTCCTTATGATCCAGCAATCCCACTCCTAATTATTTACTCAAGATCAACGACAACATATGTCCACATAAAGACCTGTATATGAATCTAAATAGCAACCTTAGTCATAATAGTAAAAATGAGAAACAGCCCAAATGTCCACCAATATATAAATGTTTAAATAAATTATATAATATCTATACCATGGACTACTACTCCACAATAAAAAATAACTATTGATAATGTAAAACCATGTGAATAAATTTCAAGAATTATTAGGCTAAGTGAAAGAAACAGGGCTCAAATCTATACACTGCATGGCTTAATTTATATGACATTCCAGGAAAAAGAAAAACTGTAGAGATGGAACACAGATCAGTGGTTGACTGAAGTTGGGCCTGGGATTAGTTTACTATAAAAGAGCATTGTGAGGGAATTTGAGGAGTAACAGAAATGTTCCTTATGGAACTGTGGTGATGGTATACAACTCCTTGCATTTATTAAAACCTATAGAGCTGTGTGTCACAATGAGGGAATTTTACTGTATGAAAATTGCAAACTATTTTCCAGGTCATGAGAGCTACCTAAAATGAAAAGCAGACTATTACCAAGGAATCTAACTATGTTACAAATGACTCATAACCAGACTGAAGGGAATAAGAAAAAAAGGAACCATCCCACATAATTTTGAAAAGCAGTATTTTGATTAGAAACTAAAAGCTAAAGACAAACAATTAAACAAAAAATTCTCCACCAATCGTGTACTCTAATTGGTAAAAATCACTTCTCAGAGGGGTATGTTTTAGTAATTCCAAAATTACTTTATATATATACTAGGGTTGAACAAATAAATAAATATATTATAGATATTAGAAGCCATATTTCTCACCATCTGAGAAAGAAATTACTAAAAAGGACAGGAGTAAAGTCAGAATGAACCCTGTGATAATGAATCAGAATTGGTATTAGCAATAAAACTCATTCTTCAGAAGAAATGAGTGCTCCCTGTACCCAGACCTTGGTTTCCATTGGTCTCCATTACAATGAATCAAGGCTCCTTGGAGAATTTAGTGACTCCCTGGAATAAGCAGAATGGAGCCTCTTAGGCATCTCTGGGGTAGGTAGCTCCCATTAGCTAAGGGCAATCCTGAGATGGGTGCAAGTATGAAAACAACAACAACAACCAATCTCTTCTCTGTATCTATGATCTTTCTACCATCTCCAGAGTTTTACCTTTTACAGAATGTCATATAAGTAGAATCATATGGTATATAACCATTTCACATTGGCTTCTGTCAGTTAATAATATGCATTTAAGGTACCTCCATATTTTTCATGTCTTGAAAACTTTTCTTTTAGTGCTGAATAATATTCAATTTTCTGGATGTACTACAGTTCATCCATTCACCTACTGAAAGACACCTCAGTTTTGGCAATTACGAATAAAGTTGGTATAAACATTTGGTATAAACATACATGTACAGGTTTTTGTGTGGACATAAGTTTCCAGTTCATTTGGGTAAATAGCAAGAAATGTGATTGCCATATTATATGCTAAGAGTATGTTTAGTTTTTCAAGAAACTTTCAATGTTATTGTACTGTTTTACATTTCCACCAACAATGTAGAGAGACCCTATCATTCTACATCCTCAATAGCATTTGATATTGTTCATGTCCTAGATTTTGGCCATTCTAATGTCAGGGCACTTTATTTTCTTTTTTTTTTATTTTTTTATTTATGATAGTCACAGAGAGAGAGAGAGAAAGGCAGAGACACAGGCAGAGGGAGAAGCAGGCTCCATGCACCGGGAGCCTGACGTGGGATTCGATCCCGGGTCTCCAGGATCGCGCCCTGGGCCAAAGGCAGGCGCTAAACCACTGCGCCACCCAGGGATCCCCCAGGGCACTTTATTTTCTTACTTGAAATGGTAACACTAATATGTAGTCTCCTGACACTAATTCTTGTACTCACTTTACTACACCAGATCCTGCCCCAGGAAGATCATGATCACTGGCACTACAATGCCTCTGAACCCTCAGTTATGCTACTGTTTTGCACCCTACCTTTCCTCCCTTCAATATTACAGAGTTTGAAGTAATTTCTAATTATCACATTGCTGGGAAAAGAACATACGCTAAGAAGTCAGAAGACTTTAAACATGGCGCCAGGTCATGCAATAATAACCTGTGTGATTCATTTAAAGAAATGTAACCCTTCTGAGCCTCTATTTCTCCATTAAAAAAAAAAAAAGCATTTGTTCCACACAATATGGTGAGGTGAAGATGAACTGAGGTAGAACATGTGCCTTCAGTTACTGGAATCACCATGTCAATATAAGATAGTGTCATTATTTTGAAAAAGCAAGAACAGGGACACCTGGGTGGCTCAGCAATTGAGTGTTTGCCTTTAGCCTTTAGCTCACAGTGTGATCCCGGAGTCCTGGGATTGAGCCCCACATCAGGCTCTTCACAGGGAGCCTGCATCTCCCTCTGACTGTGTCTCTCCCTCTCTCTTTGTGTCTTTCATGAATATATAAAGTTTAAAAAAAAAAAAAAGAAAAGAAAAAAACGCGAACAAACCATGATGAAATGTTTCATGGGGGTTTGCAGTTAGAGTACAGATTTCCTGTCCTTGCAGGAAAGGTCAGGATGTTGCAGGCCCAAGCTCCTAATGACTCCCAATGCCCAGGGATCTTAGGTATAGGAAATGTGTCTGTTTCATGGTTGTTTCTTTTGCATAGAGAAAACCAGGTAAGTGGGTGTGGAATGAAAGGAATTTGACTCCCTGGAGGATAGTGCTAGTTCTGTTTCTGCTAAGATAAAACAAATGTTTCTCAACTGGATTCTAATTCAGATAATGAAAATTATCAGAACAATAAATGGATGATATAATAAAAAAATGATACAATAAAAAAGTGATATAATAAAAAATGGAAGGAGGGCTATATGGAATAGAAATGGAGAAAAATAGAAAACACTTTTGCCCTCCATGTTAACATTTCTATATTCAATAAGATTCATTTGTGAAAAATCATGGACCTAGAACACATGATTTTCCTGTTGAGGGGATTTTACACAATCTCAAAATCAGCCCTTTGATCCTAGAGAATTTACAGTTTTGTTATAGAGATAAGATATATTTACAGAGAACCATGAAAAATAAAGCCAAGATAAATAAACGTTTTGTTTATTGTTCACTACTAATAAATATTGTAATGGGTTTTTAAATGTGTGCATATATGTATGTATATATGTTCACAATTCTTAAAATAAAAATCACAGTAACCCTAGTAAATATTGTAATTACCTAAATTACACAGAAGGGAAAACAGGGTTAAAGAGGTTAGGTGATTTATTCATAGTAATCCAACTAGAATATGGAAGATCTCAGATTTTTTTTTTTTTAAGAGAGGGAGAAAGAACAAAAGAGGTGGGGGAGAGGCAGAGGGAGAGAAAAATATCTTAGGCAGGCTCCACACCCGCTATGGAGCCTGATGAGATAGGTACTCAATTTCATAAGCCACCCAGGTACCCCAAGAAAGATCAGAGCTTTATTTTATTTTATTTTATTTTATTTTATTTTATTTTATTTTATGTTATGTTATGTTATGTTATGTTATCTTATCTTATCTTATCTTATCTTTTCTTATTTTTAAAGATTTTCTTTATTTCTTAGAGAGAGAGAGAGCACATAAGTGAGGGGTGCAGAGGGAGAGGGAGAAGAAGAAGCAGACTCACTGATTAGCAGGGTCCAGGATCATGACCTGAGCTGAAGGCAGACACTTAACCAACTGAGCTACCCAGACACCCCAAGATCTGAGATTTAAATCCCAGTCTGCACATGGCCAATTGTGCAAGCTCTGCCATGCAAGTTTTGCAAGTGAGTAAGTGTAAAATTCTGGGCTTCTTACTAAAATATCAATGACAGTAAATGGTATGGGCCATTAGTGAATGTTTTCAACTTAGGTTTGAAAAAAAATAATACATTTTATATACAAGTTAGTAAGATATTCATATTGTCAGGAAAGGTATGAGGACATCCTTTTAATAGAGAAAAAATTGCCAGATTATCTAAACATTTTCAAACTTAAGGATTTTTTTCTGAATTTAAATTATATCATTTGAATTATGGCCATCTTCCTTATTTAATATGTACTCATCTAATCCTCAAAATCAAGTATTACTATGTACTAGCCATGCAGTATTTAGGTATAGAAATAGACTGAATAAAACATAAAAATCACTGCCTTGGATATCAGAAAGAGCCTGCCTTTGATGGGCAGATGTGGGAGACAGGCAGACCATAATATCTGTTTCTCTGACTCTTTCTTCTTAAGAAACAGCCTTAAGACCCTTGTGGGGTGGTAGTGTAAGAGAATGATACATCCTCTTACCCCTTACCCCTGGAGGAGGAAGCCCATATGTTTCTGAGGAAGGATAGGAAACCCTCCAAATTTTATTCACTGTGTCATAGCATTCCAAAAACATTGACGTAACAGATGTAGAGAAGTATTGGGCTCATGCCTAGAGACTTCACAGGCCTTAGAGGTAGCCTCTTGCGCCAAAGCAACTCTTAAAGATACAGTTATACCTCAGGTCATGTGATGGCACCTTGCCACTCAATGGTATTATCAATATGTTGTTTATACTTGGTGACCTACATATGAAATAATTTCTCCCATTGCCAAAATATGAGGATCTAGGAAGCAAGAGGTAGAAATGGGAGTGGCTATGCTTACCTCTAGTCAATATCTTTGAAACAGTTTCATTTCTGTTTTCATGGTATTTAAAGTTTTTTTAGAAACCATTATTCCCTAGAGAAATTATCAGCAGATATAGGAGAAGCTGCATGAGTTTTTTTAGCAGCTTCTTGGACACGATCCTGTATATGATGTATCAATGGTGTTATACACCATTGGGACCATTGGTGGTTGCTTCCTGGAGATTCTTGACATTTGCAGTGCCTTCTGGGAAGCCCACTTCAGTGCTGTAAGTAGCTAGGCTCATTGGTAGCTACTCCTCTGACCTTTGTTCTCAGCCCTTCTGATGGTTGAATAAACCTGTAATTCTGTATTAAGCCCTTCCTTCTTGGGCCATCCATAATGGCTTCTGTTTTGCTGCCTGAGCACCAATTGATAAAGGGTCTTTGTAATTGGGATGTGTTCCCAGGGAAAGAAAACAAAACACCAAAGTGTGTAGAGCTTAGGGGATTGGTGTGAACTGGTGCACATAACAAATTGGGGAAAAGCAAATGTGCATGTAGTCATGAGGCCTAGTCCAGTGGAATGACACTCTAAGGAAATCCTCATATGATGGATATAATAAAGTCTTTACTTATAGGAAACACAGTAGTAAATCTTACCCATTATAGAGCTGTTCAGTTTTCAAAACAATTCCACAAACATTAACTCTCTTCAATTTGGGTAGAGGTCATAGTGAAATATATATCCTCTGTTCACTCCATTCTACCCAATCATCTTATCTCAACACCATAGAAACTCTGTGAGTGGTAGGGTTGGAACTATTATGTCCTTTACAGATGATGAAACTGAAGCTTTGAACCATTAGATTCTTTTCATTCACTTATTCAATGAACAGATGCACACTGGTCATTCATTGTGTGACAACCATTGTATTAGAGACCAGGGATAAAAGAATAAACAAGACAAACATCTCCTGACCCTCATGCTGCTTACTTAGTGAGGAGCACTGGCAGGACATAAATGATGTTTAGTATGTTTCCCTTTCACAAAAGGGAAAGCAAAGGGTACTATGGAGTGCTCAGCCTAAATGAGACCCAGGGAAGGCCTCTCTGGGGAGCCAATACCCATCCTGTTACTAAGACCTGAAGTATGACTAAGCAGTGGGGCCTGGCCCATACTCCCACAGGCAGAAATGGAAAAGCCTGGAATGCATTTCAGTTTCAGGTTCCTGAACTTTTTTGTTGCAATGCTCACTTCCCTACACAAGGTTGATGGAGTTGCAACTACTTTCCTGACTCTGAAGACAGAGACTGTGCAGTAGCTGTATCAATCTGGAAGTAAATAGCATCTCTAATCCTCTACTGTTAGGTTAGTTTGGCTATTTTGGCTGTTGTGTCCTTATAAAGAGTATAAATCTCAACATAATATTTAAAATCTATGTCAGGGCATGGGCAGTTCTAATACTTCATACACACTCATTTCCTTTCTAGGGCATGTAAAAGGAGAGTAAACTATTAGGTTGAATCATATGGAATTGCTGGTATTTAATCATTTTGACTTCAAAAATGACAGTTTCATAGGATTTTTACCTAATACTGAACTACCCAACCCGGTCCAGGATTGGAGTGTTCTCAGTAAATTTTTTAACTTCTTTTACAGACAGAAGGTATACTTCATTAAAAAATAATTGCTGTAGATAAAAACAGTATTAGACCCAGATAATCATGAAGTCTGAGAGAACTCACAACAGTTTGATAGCTGCCGTTATAGTTACGGAGAGAAAGCACTTTTTAAAAAGTTGTCTAATTACAAATTGATTTGACCAGGTCAGTAATTTGAGAACTAAAGAAGATCTACAGGATATAATTGACCATTCTGGTTGAATCGATAGCAAATTGACTTAAAAACAGTCTAAATTATAGGGAGAACCATGATGGCACTTAGAAGCATACTTTCTAAATGTAAATTGCCTGAAAGTTTGAAATGAGCCTTTGTCCCATTATTATGGGAAGCAAGTAAACATTTTAATTTTTAGCATTTAGTGCTAAAGAGTATTTATAAGCAAATTATGTAATTTTAAACTTTGCATTTAGAAACTTCCATTTTTAAAAATATCATGTATTTATTTTACAAACCCTATTTGCTGGGAAAGTGGAAAAACATATTTCCACATGTTGCTGATAAAACTTGAAACTGATAATCTCTTTGAAGAGAATTTGGTAATATGTGATGAAAACCAATGAATGTTTATGTCATAATTTTCAACAGTGATATCACCTCCAACTAGGAGACAAATTTGTGGTGGGGGGAATCTAATTATTTTAATTCTTTTAATGTATGAAGTGTGTGTGTGTATATGTGTATATTTATATATATATTAAAATTACATGAGGGGGTGATCAGGAATATTAAAATTACATGAGGAAATGATTAGGAAAAAAAATCTTAAAAAACCCTTTGGTGAGTAATAATGAAAAAAATGTTCAGAAGCATTGACTTACACCTGAAGTCAATAGCTGAAAAAATATATTAACTTTTAGAAAATTATAAAAATTTAATTTTAATGAGAATGCCTAGAAGATGTGCAAATATAGGGCTAATCTTCATAGTAATGCTATTTATAATAATAAGTAATTGGAAGATATCTAAATTTCCAAAAATAGAGGATGATTAAATAAATTGTGACATATTCCTAAAGTAGAATGATATGCACTCACTGTATGTGAAAGAAATATGTGTGGTATAGAATATGTTCACTATTCTGTAATTGAAAAGAAATTTCATTCTCTTGTCACTTTGTCAAGATGTATATTAGCACTTATACACAAAACAAAACTGACTAAAAGGGTTCATACAAGGATGCTTTAGAATGATTGTTAATGAATGGGAAATGGCAAATAATTTTGTCTTTTCATTTCTCAACTGTTTTTTTCTTTCCTTTTAATTAAGTACTTTTTTCTATCCATTCAATACACATGCATAATTTGAAATTTCAAATAACACTAAGTGGATTAAAAATAAATAAAATTTTGCTTTTCCCCCACCTCCTTATTCAACTTCCCTGAAGCAACAACTCAACTTTTTAAAGCTATTTTTCCTTGTGATTACCTCCATGTAAGTTACTTGCTATTTCTTGACTCTGTTGTTGATTCCAGATGTATTCTATTGACTTCTTATAAAATCACATTAGGATTTATCTTCCTTTTGTTTCACTCAACAATCACAAACACTTCCCCTTCCATCAACCATATCAATATATTATATCATAAACTTTGAATGCTCAGTATTCTGTGTTGAATTTATTATAGTAAAAAATAATGTTTATTGTTAAACTGCATAGTTTACTATGATTACATAGTCTTTCTTATTCATACTTTTTTTTCTTGAAGCTAGTAATTGTCTTGTTAATTTTTCATGAGCCTAATCTTTGTAACTTCTCTGATAGAAATATAGAACTCCTCTTTCTATGCACAGATATAATAACATACCAGTTTTGTTGTTTTGTTGGGTTTTTCTTTTTTTTTTTTTTGAGACTTCATTTCTGGAATCTTCTATCTTTCTATATAATTGTTATGAACTGATGGGGATTATTCACGGCTGTTGTAGAACTTTTATTTATTCCTATTCTGGAAACTTTCTTTATTCTCTCCTACTTGAAATAGTTTTGTTTGTTTTTTCCTCTCCATTTCTTAGCTTGCTGCTTTGTGTTAGTAAAGCGCAATCTTTAGTGGTTCCATGTCAAAGGACACATAGGAGATAAATTATTTGAAATTATTCATATCTGAAAAAACAGTCATTCTGCTCAAATACTTGATTTATAATTTGGTTCGATATTGAATCTTAGAGTGTTGAAATAATTTTCCCTCAGAAGTTTGAAGACATACTTACATGTTCAGCTTCCACTTTTGGGGTTGAAATATCCAGTGGCATTATAATTACTAATGTTGCACATAATACATTTTTTTCATCTAGGTATCTTTAGAATATTCTTTTTGACTTTTGTATCCTGAAATTTCACAATAGTGAGCTTTCTTGAACATTTTTTTTTCATTTACTGTGTTGGATATTTAGTGATCTCTTTATTCTGAAAAATATTATGTCCCAGTTATGGAAAACTTCATTATTTGTACTTTCTCTCTTTCTTATTTGAGTTAGATGGTGGACTTCTTGAATTGAGCTTTTGATTTTCTCATCTGGTTTCTATCTCTTTTTATTTTATTTTTTCTGGTTTCTGGAAGAGTTCTCCAAGTTTATCCTCCAATCCTCTATTGACTGTTTTAGTCATAGTTCTTAATTCAAGAGCTTCCTTCTTATGCTGTTACTTTTTTAAAGAAATTAGCATATTCTTTCAACTTTGTATATATCTTTCTGAAAATAGGCAGATTAATTTTTGAAGTTATTGCTTGCTTTCCATATTTTTTATTTGTTTCTTATTTCTCTTCCCTTTTGCTTCTGTCTTTTAGGTTAGAGGCTTTCTTGAGATAGGAAATGTCTTTATAATTAAGTTGGAATTGCTAAAAAACAAAAGGTTATTGTAAGATCTTTATGATGGTACAGAGCTTCTTAATTCATAGGCTTCACTGTGAATAGATGGGTGGAGAACTGACTTTTTGTTGAATCACTTCTGAGCGTATCAGTGGGTGCTTTTTCTCAATACAAATCTTCCATTTTCTTATCTAGGTGTAAGGAGTCACCAGAGATCTTGGAGGAAATAAATTCCATCTTTCTTTCAGGTGGCAGAGGGGATCTGGTTTCTAATAACTTCTTATACAAATTTTTAGCCTATTCTCCTATTTATGATCTCTCCATATCTTCTTGCATTGATAAATAACTGGAGCCTCTTGTTCCTGAGGTTCAATTTTGTATTTAGGAGAAAAAAAATGAGTTTCTTTCTGCCTTCCTCATCTGCCTGCACACAACAAATCTAAGAAAGTTAAAGACTAACTGTGCACTAGTTCCTCTTTCTTTCTTTCTTTCTTTCTTTCTTTCTTTCTTTCTTTCTTTCTTTCTTTCTTTCAGAATTTTGTTGAAAATTCTGCTTTGCTATTCCACTCTGTCTGCTCTCTTTAGCATTGTCGAGTTATAACATGGCAATTTCTTTAATATAATATTTGTGGGATTTAGAAGGAATACGTATATAAGGTCTCGTTTTTAGTTTACTACATTTATCTTGAAGTTCTTCATAAATATTTTCTTTATTTTTTTCAAGAATCATGTTTTACTTTGGTAATTATGATAGTAATAAATAAAAAATATAATCTTGTTTCAATTATAATACCTAATACCACTCCACAATGTCTATGAAGCCATAAACAAAGACATAGATAATCTCTGCACATTGCTTCTCTAATAGCCAATTATGGTCTTCATCGTGACTGGACCATCCTTCTCTACTCACTCATTGATTAGATTCTGCCATGCATTTCTCTCTCCTACCAGAATAATTGCATAGGGGAGGGTGGCAGGGAAAATGGACTAAACTTCTGTTTCCTGTTCTCTCTCAGGTAACTCCCAGTAGTGGAATACTTACGTTCATAGTGTTCCATGTTCATCTTGAGGAAACACACTGCTGTACAAGGTTTAGAACTTAGGCTTTCATGTTCAAAAACCTGTTCATGTCAGTGTTCCAGAGATGGGTGCACCTGTGGAACAGTGGCTTGTGACAACAAAGCTTCAGGAGAATAAGGCCAGACTCTTAAATTATAGTGAAAACTGTAATTGCTTAAGATAATAAATAATAGGACAAGACTGAGGTATTTTTTTAAGATTTTATTTATGTATTTGAGAGAGAGAGAGAGATGAGCAGGAGCCTGATGCAGGGCTCGATCCCAAGACCCTGGGGTCATGACCTGAGTTGAAGGCAGATGCTTAACTGACGGAGCCACCCAGGCGCGCCAGCACTAAACTGAGTTCTACTTTCAATCCCCATGAACAAGCCACTATGGAAACCAAATTATTGGAAGTTTACTGGTCAAGCAGGAAATCAACAAGAGGAATTAATTACAAGATTTGAATATTTAATGGTAGGAGGCTGAGATAACCTGATGTACTATTATATCAGTAAAGAAAACTCCAGAAAAATCCAAAAATCATATTGGTTCCCTTGAATGGCACCTATAAAAGGCCCTACCGACATTGCTTGAGTTTCTTGCTCCCTCTGCCCCTCTGCTCATGCTCTCTCTCTATAAAATAAATAAATAAATCTTTAAATAAATTGTAAATAAATGATATAGAAAATCAGTGAATGTGTTTCTTCTCTCCTCCTGCCTCCATGCTTCTACACTGTCTTCTCTTGCATCTTTTTGATGTTCTACACTGTTCCCCATCTGTTGGTGGGGGGAAGCTAGATACCAAAAAGGTGCAAGGTGCTTTGTGAAACAGATATACAAAGAGAAGAACAAGAAAAAGACATACTGGTTGATCCAGGGACATTTTGTAGAGGAGGAGTGGCTGCAGAACCACTCGGGTCCCTCATTTTCCTGAAGCTCTGCAGTTACTCCTAACTGACTTTCTGCAGAGTCTGTACCGTCTTGATGTTAATTCTTATCAATTTGTTCCCCATTACTAACTCCAGGTTTTATTCCCTGATATTGTTTGCAAGTTTCTTTATAGCAATTGACTAGCTCTGTTTTAGATTACCTCCCCCCAGGTACATCAACTCTCATCATTCTGCAAGTTGAATCTTGTTACTATAACACTTGCTGAGGATAAAATGTACCTTCTGCCTTTCTTAGATAAATGATTTTGTTTCTCTTATAAGACACTATTTGGGCCCAAGACGGTATTTCAAATAAACAATCTTGCTATTTCTTCTAAATTTGGGCAACCTCCAAATTTACAGTTTTGTCAATGAACTATAAAGAACCCAAGAGAAGGTACCTGAATCCTTGCTTTATCCTTTGGCAGTTGCTAAGTGTGGTGCATCTGCTAAGTGTGGTGGGTCTGGCATAGTTGCAAAGACTCCACTGGAGTTTCAATGAGAATGGGAACCAGGGAGCTATTTTTAGAATCTAAAATTAATTTAGTAATCAAATGATTACTGATTTCAAAAACAATATTTATAGTCATACTAAGATACAAAAAAGGAAAACATGTCTTCATTGTGTATTTATACAAAGTTAGAAATATGTGTACAGAAGCAGCTTAATTTTTCAGTATGTTTATGGAAAAATCTAGCACCAGTCTTCTTTGTCAGCTATTTATGGTGGATTAACTTCAGAACCATTTTCTTTTCCCACAAAACCCAGTGAAGATTTTTTTAAGGTCCATAAAATAAAAGGATTGTGTTGGAGAACCATGGGGATTCTGATTTTTCTCCTTAACCTCTTCTTTTACTTTATTTATTATTAGATTATACAAATGTTTTACTCACCCATTCAGTCAACAGTTGTTATTGTTGTTTTGAGTTCCTACTATGTGAAAGACAGGATGGACACAGATCTCACTTTTGGGGTGCTTGAGGTCTTCATAGTAGATAGACATTACACATATAATTTATCATAAATATAGCATAAGTCCAGTAAATATGAAAAGATATAAAAGGGGACCTACTTCCCTACCCTTTCTACCCAAAGAAGGCTTCTTTGAGGTAATGATGTTTAAGCAGAGCCTAAAGGATAAGGCATTGGTGATTAGGACATTTGTTGGGAGGCAGCTTTCCAAGAAGAGGGAAGAGAAACATGTTCACAGACCTCTAAGAGGCCTGATGTCTTGCAAGGGATGGGGAGAGTGGCAAGGAAAGAGGCCAGAGAGGCATGGAAAGCTATGTAAAGAACTTGCATTAAGGAGGACACATGATGTAAAGAGCACTGGGTGTTATACTCAACTGAAAAATTATTGAAAACTACATCTGAAACTAATGATGTACTATATGTTGGCTAATTGAGTTTAAATTAAAAAAAGGAATTTGAATATTTGTTACTTTGTTTTTAACTTTCATTTCTGTTGTATTTTGCCATTTTCAAAGTACTTTCATACAAAATGTCACTTTTTTGACCTGGATTTTGTGAATTCAGGTGGGATGATCAGAGGAGACAATAGGGGGCTATCCATACTTGCAACATAAATCTAGTTACTTGAAAGAATTTCTTGGTTGCCAATTCATTTTTAATAGTGAGAACCTAGTTTAGGTCCTAAATTAGCACTCTGTTCTCTATAATAATAGCTAATATTTATATCTAAGTACTTTATGTATGTATTAATGCATTGATCCTCTTATCCTTACAAGGAAGATACTATTACTACCCAACATTTTAAAGAAAGAAAAAGGAGGCATGAGCCCAAGATTGCACAACTGGTACATATTAGAGGTGAAATTTGAATACAGATGTCTGGATGCAGAGCCTACCTGGTGAACTATGATGTGATACATTTTTGGTTTTTATTCCTGTCTAAACTCTCATGCTTTCCTCTTTGTTAGAAGCCTGATCTTTATCTCTTCAAAAAAAAAAAACAAGACAAAACAAAACAAAAAACCAAAGGATTATTCCACATACTCCCATAAAATCTCAGATTTTCTTTTAGAATTACAGGTTTCAATTAACCCAAAGAGGGAGAAATTGACATATGATGAATATACATATATATGCATTCATATTAGTGTCAAGATGAATTATAGTTGATTTATCTGTTAAAGAGAAGATGCATTTTTTGTAAATGAAAAGGTTAAGTAATAGAGGTTCACACATATTAAAAATTGTTTATTCTCTCTTCTGATTTGTTCTTATTATACAAGCATAGTAGTTTTCCTTTGTTCCAGGGTCTCTGTGAGTCAGAGGTAAGTCAAATGTGCCATGGATTTTCTATTTCAGGACACTTTAGAGTATACTTCTAATTAATATAAATCATTCTTCCCCACCTGCCAGTGACTTCTTCCAAATCTCTCAATTTATGTTTGTATAAGGATTAGCAGAATATAAATGGTTTTATTAAAGTTTACCAGTTTAGAAAAAAGATGTGATTGAAACTCAGTATGATTATGGGAATCCTGGCATTATTCTCTGAAATTATGTTTATATAGTCAATCATTATTTGATCAGTAGATATTATTAAGCAGATATCACATTACAGATTACTGTGAAGGCACTGGAGAATCCATGATGATCAAAATAATTATGGTCTATCGCTTTATCGATATTTGAATTTAGTAGGACAGATGGACGTTAACGGTTATGAGTATAATAGCTAGTAAATAGAAGTGTAGGGGAACATAAAACACATTGAATACATTGATCTTAGATATTTTTTACCTCTAGCATTCTATCATTCTACACCTCAGTTATACATGAGTAAGGAGATACATGTTCTCATCTTTGGTCTATTAGTGGTGTTTGTGCAACCTGAAGAAAGTCAAGGAATCAGAATATTCAAGGCACAAGGGACTGTAGTATCTCTCTGTACTTTGCTTGCCCTTGTTTACAAAAAGATAGGTAGAGGATGGCCTAGATTAATGGTTCTTAGACCTGGTTGTGTGTCTATTACCTGGGAGAATGTTAGAACATAGTTTGATGGATCCCCTTACTTTCCCCACAGAGCTTCTGATACAGAATCTGGTCTTGGAGCACACTCTGTGAACCATTGACCCAGACAATCTTTAGGAATATTTTTTCTCTGAAGTGCTATGCACTACAAGAAATAGTGCTATCATAAAGTTTCCAAAAGCCAGTCTTTTAGTTAAATGTTTTCTCTGATGTGGTGGTTTTATTATCAATTTTTAAAAATGCTAGTTGTTTTATAATTCCAATCATATTTTAAACTATTAAGAATGAGTACATAAAGTCATATAATTCAATGCCAGGTATATGTACCCCTCAAAACTTAAAGCCCACAAGGTCTTGAAGAGGTACTTTGGAGACAATCCAACTAGAGTAGGGTCAACATAAATTTATAATATGAAAAGTCCTAAGTCATATTCACTTATGTCAATGATAAGGAACAAAAATCCGGCATCCGTCAGCCCCAGGAAGAGGAAAAGTGTTAAATTAAGAAGAAATATTTTCAAGTTGATATCACAAATGATTTTCAAAATCTTTGAGTCAAAGTATTTGTAATGTCTCAATATGGTTTTTGAATCTTTCTTAAAATGTATGTAAGGATATAGTAGCAAAAATTGTGTAAACAAAAATAAGTTCTTATAATGCAAAATATACTGAAGTAGTAAAAGGGAGTTATACATCTACATAGGCCTAAGGGAGGACTTCTCTGGCAGGTTCTAGATAAAAGAAATTGATGATCAATACATGAAAATCAGAAGTATACTATGTTAAAAACAAACAATATGGTAAATCACTCTTTGGGTTCTAATTTTCTGTTTCTTTATTTTAAGTATTTATTTATTTGTTTATTTATTTATTTATTTAAGAGAGAGAGAGGCAGAGGGAGAAGCAGGTTCCTCATAAGGAGCCTAATGCAGGACCTGATCCTGAACCCCAGGATCACGCCCTGAGCCAAAGGCAGACACTCAACCGCTGAGCCATGTAGGCATCCCAGATTTTCTGTTTCTAAAATGAAAAGTCTGGACTTGATGACTCCTAGTATCTTTTCTGGCTTTAAGTTCTTACTACTCTTTGTGTTAGACATAAAGCATTAATATTTATTTATTGGATTATGTCATATTTGATGATAAGCCTGCTGGCCGGCAGCCTTTGAATGAAATGTATTTGGCAAGAATACAGGCAATGGTGTACAAATTATTGTAAATTGCCTTCTCCTGCTGAGATAAAGGCATCATCTCTGCCCTTGTTTCTCTCACATTGAACTTTCTTCTCTCTGTTTCTATTTAGTCATTAATGATCCAAAGATTTTATAGAACAGACCAAAATCCAAGACAGATCTCAACTTGGATATTTTGTTTGCATGACTATGATGAAAGCCACAGTTGTAAAAGTAACTGGATTTGTTTGTTTGTTTGTTTAATTTTTATTTATTTACTTATGATAGTCACAGAGAGAGAGAGAGGTAGAGACACAGGCAGAGGGAGAAGCAGGCTCCATGCACCGGGAGCCTGATATGGGATTCGATCCCGCGTCTCCAGGATCACGCCCTGGGCCAAAGGCAGGCGCCAAACTGCTGCGCCACCCAGGGATCCCTGTTTGTTTGTTTTGTAATTTCAGAATAGCATGGACTTGTGACCTCTCTTTCCACTTGGCAAGATAGAATTACCTGGAATATCTGGACATTTACATTATTCCACAGCTAGCCAAATGTAAGTGGAATAAATGGAGGACTTTGGCACAGTACAAATCTAGGAAGAAAAGGTGGAAGATCATAGAATGTCTGAGTGGTAAAGGATATTCAAGATCATCATAATTATTTAAACACTCTTTATGTAAGTGAGGAAATTGAGGTTCATAATTTTTTTTATTTTTTTTATTTTTTTTTGAGGTTCATAAAATTTTATTATCTTTCTAGAATCATATTTACATGTTTTATGGGGTTAACTTGCCATACTGATGAACCTAAATAGGATGCAGCACCATAATAGTTTAAATCATACTAACCAAAAGAAAGATGGTGTAGCTTACTTAATATACAGACAGTAGCCTTTAAGGCAAAATTAATTCCTAGGTATTTATCACTATGAAGCCAAAGCATTTTTAAATTATATACATGAAATGACATAATATTAAAATATATAAAGCAAAAACTTGACAGATACACACAGAGAAAAGGACAAACTTACCACCATTATGGGAGATTTCAATATACTTCTCTCAAAAATTGACAGATCTTATAGATAAAATCATTAATAAGAGTAAGGAAAATATAAAAATTCAAAAAAATATTCATAGCACAGTTCACCCAAGAATATTTTACACATTTTTCTCAAGTGTATAATCATACCTTCCATATTCTATGCCATAAAGCAAGGCTCAACAGGTATTAAAGATTGCTCTTTAAACTTTCATTTTCTGACTTTAAAGCATTTAAGTTATAAGTCAATAATAAAAAAGATGACATAAAAGTATACATTGGAAGATTTTAAAAACATACTTCAAAATTACACATAAGTCACGAAGTTTTGTACCCAATTTTCAAGCTCCAATCAATCTCAATGTAATACAAATAATTCCAGAGACTAGAAAAAGTGAGAACATTGGTCATATTTTATCAGGGTCATAAAACCTTCAGAGCAAAACCAAACAATTAGAGTGAAAGTAGGAAAAATACTGATCAGTCTCACTTAACAAATATAGATGGAAAGTCCTGAAAAAGAATCAGTAAAAATATATCAAAATATATCAAATATATATATATATATCAAAATATATCAAAATACACCACTATTGGGCTTACACAAGGAATGCCAGAATTGTTTAATATTAGACAATCTGTTACTTCAATTTTCTATTTTAACATCTTATCATCTTACTACATGTAAAAATATCAATTCAACATCTACTAATGATTAAAAACTCTTAAGTAGGGTAAGAAGGAAAAATATTTATCTCTATAATGGATAAATATATCCTTATAGCAAGGATCATATTCAATGATGAAATTTAAGAAGCATGCTCTTTAAAATCAGAATGCGGCCTATTGTTATTTGCTTCTCCTAGGTTTGCAGTTAGACGAAGTAAAAGTACAGAACTTAGAGGAAGATATGTAGTGGAATTTATAGACAAACTTTAGAAATACAGAGTTCAGCATTGTTCCTGGTATATAAGCTCATTATACAAAAATCACTGACAGTCCAACACACCAGAAATAACCAATTTATAGCAGGAAAAAATTCCATTTGTAATAACTACTAAAATTCCATGGTGTGAAGGAATGAACTAGGATTCATGGACTTATTTTGGAGAAAGTTGCAAAATAGTATTGGGAGTATTAAGACAGAAGAAAATGAAAATGATTAATAATACACATGGATAAGAATACTCAAAAATGTCAGAAGATGACAATTCTCCTAAACTTGATCTATAAATTCAATCCAATGCAATTAACCCATCAACTGGTTTTGGTTTGGTGGAATTAGACAAAGTGATACCAAAATCAATGGATGAGGAAAAGGTCAAGAACAGGGCTTATTCAAAAAAAGCAAAGAGAGACTCATGGGTAGCTTAGTGGTTGGGTGTCTGCCTTTGGCTCAGGGCATGATTCTGGGGTTGGGATGGAGTCTTGCATCGGGCTCCTTGCTGGGAGCCTGCTTCTCCCTCTATGTCTCTGCCTCTCTCTCTCTCTCTGTGTCTATCATGACTAAATAAATAAAATCTTTTAAAAAAAAGCAAAGAAGGGAAATCTGTCCTATCAGATATCAATGCCTTTGACACATTTTAGGATTTAAACAATGTGGCAAAAAAAAAAAATACAAATAAAAAATAAATAAACAATGTGGCATATGTGTTCATATGCACAAACTTGTACAAATTTCAAATTTTAGATTTGGTGCACAAATTTATCAATAGGAGAAAATAGAGCTGTGTGCATATATAGCAAGATAGAGGAGGAGAGCAGAGGCACAGCCTACCCTGGCAGTCCGGAGTATTTTGTGACTGACTTTGTTTAAAATTGTTTATGCATGATAAAAAAAAAAAAGAAGAAGTTAGATCCAGTTTTATTATTGATTTAAAAGTTTTTTCTTTTGCTTTCTCCAATGGAAGTCTGTACCCTTGCCTCCCTCCTGGTGGACCAGAAACATGGTACACATCTGTATGGAAGCTTAGTATAAAATCACAGCATTATATGTTGGTGGAAAAAGAATGTGGATTAGTCTATAAATGGTTAAGGGATAATATTTTCACGTAGAAAATATCAAATAAGTATTAGAAAACATTTTTATAAATTCAGAGTCAGAAATGATTTTTTTAGACAAAATCACACATCATTACGGAAAAGACTGACATCGTTAACTCTGCTGAGAACAGAGGGGAAAAAGAAAGATGTTACTGACAAAAGATTAGTATCCAGAATGTATTAGAAATTCCAGTACGAAAAAGACAAGCAATCTAGTATAAAATAAGCAGAGGATATAAATAGGCAAGTCACAGAAAATGAACCAGAATAGCCAAAAACATAAGAAGCGATACACAACCTCACCAATTACAATTAAGGACTCACTAATAATTAAAGATATGTAAATACAAAGGAAAGCAGAATATTTTAAGGTGATCGAATTACCTGAATTAAAAATTTAACTAAATTATTAGATTTACAATACTAAATTTTGATAAGAATATGAGGGAATGAGAATTCTCAGAGAATATTGTTAGGTATGACTGCTTTGCAAAACTCAAAGTATAAATTGATACAACCACTTTGAAAGACATTTTAACAATTTTTTAAAAGATTTATTTATTTATTTATTCATGAGAGACATACAGAGGCAGAGACATAGACAGAGGGAGAAGCAGGCTCCCTATGGGGAGCCTGATGCAGAACTTGATCCCAAGACCCCAGGATCACACCCTGAGCCAAAGGCAGACCCTCAACCACTGAGTCACCCAGGAGACCGAAAGACATTTTAATAAAACCTAGGAAAGTGGAAAATGTACCTGCTCTATGACCTAGTAATCTCATCCCGAGAATTATACCTTAGATCTATTTTTATTTTCAAACTTTTTCTTGAAATCACAACATACAGTAAAAAAAAAAAAAAAATCCATGTTGCGTCAATGTAAATATAAACACAGAGATGTGATGTAGTTCACCAGATATTACTAGCTCCCTGCCTTTTTGATACAGGATCTTTATATAAGGCCTCTCTGCTCACAATTCTTGGTCCCATTAAGCCTAGATGAATCATATGATGAGTTTTGGCCAGTGAATTGTGAACAGAAGTAATGTGTATCACTTCTGTGCTAAAGCATTTAATTGTCTGCAAGATTTTCTATATATTTTTTTTCTTTCTGCCACAGCAACTAGAAACTTTTGAGATGTTGCTTGCTTACTCAGCCTGTGTCCTTGAGTAAGAACACATAGAATAGAGCCCTCAACCAACTCAAAATGGACATATAGACTGACTAATAAATAAGGATTTGATTTTACAAACCACTAAGATTTTGAAGGTTTTGAACTTGCAGTATTACATAGCCCATACTGAATATTAACAATATTCTTTCTTTTATTATGTACAAGAACTAATACAACTGACCTAAAATTTATCATATATTTTTTTTAAAAACCACCACATTTATTTACTCGATTCTATACTCTAACCTGGACCCTACTGGGAAGGTCATATTTTAGTCTCCCAGGTCATTCATAAAGAAGTGTCACCTGGAGGTTAGATGGGATATCTGATCAAAGTTGGATTTCTTCCATGTGCATCAATCAAAATCGCTGAACTATCTGGGAATATAGGAAACTCCAGCTCTTCATGTAGCATAAATGGATTTCTTCACATTGTAGCTTAGGTCTCGGAGAATAAAAGAGGAATATGCCAGACCTCTTCAAAGCCAGCCTTCAGAACTTGGAAAACACACCTCATCCCATTTTATTGGCTAAAGCAACAGAAAGCCTGGCCATATTTAAGGGTAAAAGGAATAGATACTGTCTCTACACAGGGAGGAGGCATGAATATACTGGGCCAGGAGGAAATGTTGATGATCATCTGAATGGACCATCTACAACATTATGTGTTATGAATCCTGATATTCTATTCTATTCTATTCTATTCTATTCTATTCTATTCTATTCTATTCTGTTCTATTCTATTCTATTCTATTTCATTGTCTTAATCTATTTTGGCATTGTTTAGAATGATGTTCTTGATAGAGGACATTGACTTGATAACACTCTAATGGGTTTAACACAAACAATGCCCTAGAAAAACCAGTACATATGGACCATGATTATAGAAGAGTGCTGTAATGTCTACTGAAGCGTTGTTTGTAAGAGCAAATTTTGAAAATATCTCAAATGTCCCTCAACATGGAATTAAATGTGTAACATAATATTTGTTCATATGCTAGAATATTGTTTATTGCTTTAAAATGACTGAATGATAAATACATTAAAAGCCAATATATAGGTAGATAAGTAGATTGATGGCTAGATGTCAAAGACAATGCTGAATGAAAAAAATCACATTTTAAAATAAAACATACAGTAGTATTTACCTTATTAAAAACATGAAAGATAAATAAATAAATAAATAAATAAATAAATAAATAAATAAATAAATACAAACCTATAAGTGGGCAGCCTGGGTGACTCAGTGGTTTAGTGCCTGCCGTCAGCCCAGGGCGTGATCCTGGGACCCAGGATCGAGTCCCATGTCGGGCTCCCTGCATGGAGCCTGATTCTTCCTCCCTGCCTGTGTCTTTACCTCTCTCTCTGTGTTTCTCATGAATAAATAAATAAAATAAAATAAATATTAAAAAAATAAAAACATGAAAGATAATGCCACATTATTTATGGATATGCAGATGCACATGTAAAAGACTTCATACCAAATTAATAAAAGCAGTTGTGTTTGGAGAGGTAGGGAGTAGAATGGAAATGAATAGAGAAATAGAATTTAAAATTCTTATCATATTCTTCCATTGTTTCAGTTGGAATTAAAAATAATAAAATGTAGATGAAATCAGAGAAAGAGACAAACCATAAGAGATTCTCAACTATAGGAAACAAACTGGGGCTTGCTGGAGGGAGGTGGGTGGGAAGATAAGGTAACAGGGTGATGGGCTTTAAGGAGGGAACATGTTGTAATGAGCAATAAGTGTTATATGCAACTGATGAATCACTGAACTCTACCTCTGAAACTAATGCTATATGTTAATTAATGGATTAAACTAAAATTTAAAAAAATAATAAAATGTCAAAATTTTAAAATTTGGGAATGTCTAATAATTTTGATATTCAGTTTATTTTATTTTTTATTTATTATTTTTAGAGAGGGAGTGTTCACACTATGGGGGAGGGGCATAAGGAGAGGAAGGAAGAGAGAATCTTAAGCAGGCTCCATGTCCAGTATGGAGCCTGACATGGGGCTCGATCCTATGACCCCAAGATCATGACCTGAGCTGAAACCAGGAGTCTGATGCTTAACTGACTGAGTCATCCAGGTGCCCCTGTTTTTCCAGTAGTTTTAAGAATTTGAACAATGACAAAGATCAGAAGAGTATTATAGAAATATATAAATAATAGTGGAGATACTTCTTTTTGCAGATAATTATTTTTATTAACTATATTTTGACTCATCCTAGTGGGGCCAGAGAGTCTAGCTGAAGCACTGACGCTTTCAAGAATTTGAGAACCTCAGCTGGTGGGTATTATTCCAAAAATATCAGTTGCACAAAGGACTTAAAACAGTTTTGAGTTCCTTAGAGGGAAAAGGGGTCAAAAGCAAGGAAGTCAATGTCAGCTATTAATCAGTGAATGATAAGGTGTCAGAAATGGGAGACAAAGCAATCATGAGCTTTGTGGGTCAGGTAGGGTAGGAAATGAAATGAAACTGAGTCAGAGCATTGTCAGAAATGAAGATCCACAGTTGGAGAATGGGACTCAGCTGCACTGAGTTTTGTGAGAGGATACATCTTGGAAGACCTTGGGCTGAGCCTGGCAAAATCACATTCTACACTGTTTCCTTTCCTTTTCTTTCTTCTTCTTCTTCTTTTTTTTCTACAGCGTTTTCATGAGTCAAGTGTTTGCTGTCAGAGTGTCTCTGGAATACTTTGTTCAGCAACCAAGTTGCTATTCTGATGGGAATTATCAAGGTGGGTGTTGAGAGAGACTCACATGTTCAGAGCTCTAAAAAAAGTGGCAATGTAGTGATTTCCTATCCAGGTAAGATACAGGCCACTTGTTCCCAGCAGACAGAATTGGCAACAGTGAGTGAAGGCAATCATGTTAGTTTGCAGCTGGATCTCATGGACTCTGAGATGTGGCGTCTGCCAGTGGTGTTTAGTCTTTCAAGGTGAGAGGGAGGTCATTTAGTGATCAGTCTGAAAAAAGACCAGGGGCAGAGGGAAGTTGTCCATTTTCTCTCTTTTTCTCAAGATTTCTGAGAATTATGTTGATACCAAAAGGTGTGCCCAAGGGAACACGAATTACTGGCGAATTACCAATCAAGGTGAAGAAAGAGAAAATGTCAGGTAAATGTTATCTGTGTGTTGTTTACTTAGACTGTTCCCTGAGGGAAGAGGGCTAAATCATTGAGATTGAGTGAGTGGTTTTGCAGCTCTGTAATTCCTCTCTGCTGACAACTGTCGTTGTAACCTTGTATTTGACATTTAAAAAGCACAGTGCTGAAGAGACATGGTGAAGGTTCTAGAATGCTTGGTTCTGCTTTGCCTTACTGACTGCCTCCACCTGAATTTATCATTAATGTACATTGCCTTTCCTGCTGCAGTCCAAGTTTTTCCCAGTTTGTGATTTTTCCACTGGGATTTCTCACTAATATTTTCTATTGTTATTTTATTAAGGCATGAATCCCCAAGCATGCTTTGGGAAGGAAAGTCCCCTTGTCCTTAATTCTTGACATCATTCATTTCAGTAGTAGTGGGGGAATTATTCTCCAGTAAGCAGCATTCTCTTCCTCATGGCTTGGGAAAAAAGAGTGGCTTAAATAATTTTCAAAAGAAGTCTTGTGATCTATTTGCTGGTTTATATATAGTAGTTCTGGTTCATTAATGTATTAATTCATGTAAATAATTATTAAAGATTTATTGACTACCTACAAGTGAGAATTTCACTGTAGTGTGTATAAGCACTGTGATTTACTTAATAAATAAACACATCCATGAGAAAATTGAACTATTTCTTACAACTCATGAAATCAGTGGAAGGAAGGTGCTTTAAGAACTCCAATTTGTAACCCATGTCATGGGATAAGAAGTTGCTTTCATAAGGAACAGATATCCAGACTGAATGAAGCCTAGGAGAGAGATGCAGCTTTGGCCATAGGAGCTATCTTTATGAGTTTGTTTGATAATTCAACGCAGGAAACTTCACCTTCTAGGAAGATAAAGTAGATGACCTTTTCTCTATTCCTCTCACTAAGTAGAACTAAAATCCCTGGATATTATGTATAAAACAAATATGAGGAGACTCTAAAAGGTAGTGAAAAGAAGACAGACTGCTAGGAATATGGGAACCAAAGGAACAATATGGTGATGAGTTCTCTCTCTCTCTCTCTTTTTTTTTTTTTTTTTAAGATTTTATTTATTCATGAGAGACACAGAGAAAGAAGCAGAGACATAGGCAGAGGGAGAAGCAGGCTCCCTCCAGGGAGCCTGATGTGGGACTCGATCCCAGGACCCTGGGATCATGACCTGAGCCAAAGGCAGACATACAACCACTGAGCCACCCAGACGTCCCTCTCTCTCTCTTTTTTAACCTCCTGTATTTTGTGACAGGCACTGAGGAGGCCACTTGATCTGATGAGCACTGGGTGTTATACTATATGTTAGCAAATTGAATTTAAGTTAAAGAAATGTAAAATAATAATAATAATAATCTCCTTTATTTTGGGTTTAGAGTTGACGAATCCAGTATCTCCAGAAACACGGAGGGAGTATAGACACAAACAGCCCCATCAAAGGCCCGCTCTTCTAGCCAAAGGGACATCTTAGTAGAAAATGTTTAAACATCAACTTCTACTGCAAACACCACAGAAAATACTCTGGCTCCACCCCACCTGCACCAAGCTGTGATACTATTGCTTAAAAAATGACCTGGGTCTTTCCCTCTGAGCCTAGACTCAGCCTCCCACTCCTCAATACCATGCTTCAGGCAGATGATGCCATCCTACCTGTACTGACAAAAGTGGTCAACCTGTTAGTCTGCGCCTCTCTGTATCTCAACCAAAACAGCTGTTGCTTTTAGCACCTACATGGGGAGCTGGCCATGCAAGTGGTTCATCTTGTTTCCTTTAGCACCTCTAGGATACATCCCCCATGTTTTACTCGTTCATCTTTCACACCTGTTCTCGTTTCAAGTGATGGTTATTTGTGAGATAATTTATGTTTTTCAGGGAAACTTAAATTTTAAAACAAGGCTTGAGAATTCATGTCCTAGAGGCACAGAAGTTAAAACAATCTCTAGGAGAACCAGAATTAGGTACATTTTTATTTTTATGGATACAAATACAAGAAGATATCTTATATTTCATGTTTTTAATGAGGACTTTAGAGTCAGAGAAATAAAAGTGCATTTATTAAAAATATGTTGAGAGAGGACCATAGTTTTTGATTATTCTCTAACTCGTTTTGGGTTTATGAAACCTGCCCTAGGCTGTTTCCTTGGTGTGGCTAACTGTGTGAGTGCTTGCAATATCTATTCCTTCCTCCCCTATTTTACCAATAGAAAAATAGAAACTGTTTTAAGATGGTAATGAGGGGATCGAACTAAAATTCCTTGCTGTCCTAGTCTTTGTGGCAAACAGCTTGCAGGATAGATATGAGATATGATCAACTCCAGTGAGATGTAAATGGGATTACACAGGACTTTCTGAGAAAGATTGATCTTCAAGGCTCAGATGCTGTCTCCTCTTCCTTCCCTTCTTCCCACCTTGAATGCAGACTTGGCAGCCTCATCTGCAGAAGCCACTTACAGATCGTGATGGAAAGGTCAAGAGAATCAGACACATTTACTCTAACATTGAAGTATTGAGCCGATGCCAGGAGCCACTTACTTCCAGACTTTCATTTTATGAGAAAAACAAACCCGTATTTTTCAAGCCAATGTAGTCAGTTGCTTTTTTGGTTTTGGGGTTGTTTTGTTTTGTTTTGTTTTTGTAGCTTGCAGCGGGATAATAGACTGGGCTTATTGTAAATGTCCACAGGAGATTATACTCTTTTCTAAAAGATAGAGGGACTTCTCAGCTGAATAAAAATTGAGACAAACTTTCACAAAGGAAGTTGAGAATGTGATCACAGAATAGGGAGAAATATCTAAAATAACTCCAAGTCAGAAATTAGTAGGCTGACTCCGAGACACATGTAAATCATATTGAGTATGTGAGCATATAACCTCTCTGCCCTCCCTAGGAGAGATTTTATAACTTTTGTCATATTTCAAAGAGTTCTGAATCTCTAGCAAATTTAAGAACTGCTATAAAAGTTCTGGCATCCACCACTAGAAATAACTAATAATTTGTTCAATATTAAATCCTGTAAAATTAACATTTTTGAGCATTTTCTGCTTTTCAGTACTGTGCAGAGCATTTTCTGCTTTTCGGTACTGTGCAGAGTGTGGCATTGACCTTTTTTTTTTTTTTTAATCTCATTTACTCTTTAGAATAACCCTCTGATGAAAGGATCTTTCTACTCTCATTTACTAGATGAAGAAAACTGAGACTTAAAGAGAGAACTTGCCCCTGACCCTCAAGCAGTGTCTGTTTTGCCTTGTTTGACTTGTCTCCTCAACACCAACAAATGTAAACACTAAGTAGTGAATATTTTCAATGAGTAATAAGTGCATACTGCTTCTGTACATACTATACAGCTTTATTGAGCACTTATTATCCTCTGACCTCATTCTGAGGTGTGTTAGAACATTAAATAGCCATAAGAGATTTTCCTTGTACTTAAGGAAATAGCAGTTTAGTGCATCAAATTTGATGTAAACAGGTAATCTGAATGCTATAAGCAACATCTAACTTAATAAAGGACAAAATTCTAGAATTGGTAGACTTTGAGCATAGCAAACAAAGACAATAGCAACTGCAAAGCACAGGCTCATACAAAAACAAGGATGAGTGAGTAAGAATGAGAGAGTGGTTAATATATAAAATATAAGGAAAACAGTGGCAAGAGAGGAGTTAGATTTATATTAAATTATGAAGGGTGTTATATAGTGAGCTAAGAAGTTGGAATTTTAGGATTTTATTCTCCCGCTAATGAGGAATTAACATGGATAGCTAAGCAGTTAAGTTAAAGCTCAAATTTGTTCTTAGCAAGGCAATTCTGGAATCAGTGTGGAAGGAGGACTACCTACAGAAGAGACACAAAACAGAATATTACTGTAGTTGTCTCGGCGTAAATGTCGAGGGCATTTGGTTTGGGACTCAGAGTGGTTAGATATGGATGAGTTCTTAGGTGGGATAGTATGTGACATATTATGAAAAGCATAAGAAAATAAAATAGCATTATTGGACTTGCAGCACTTTGGGTCATTTACAAATATGCATTGAGTGGCAAAAAATTTGAGTTGCCCAGCATGCATGGTACCAGCTGAAATGGAATAAGGTGATGTTCGACCTTCTTTTAGCTTTTATACTGCAAACAGGTATCTTTTTCGCAATCCATTTGGTGCCACATTTCTCACATTTTGTGCTTTTTGTTGTTGATTGCACCATTTAAAATGGCTCCCAAGCATAATGCTGACGTGTGGTTTAATGCTCCTAAGTGCAAGAAGGCTGTGGAGTGCCTTAGTGAGAAAATGTGTATCAGATACGCTTTATTCAAACATGAATTTTAGTGCGTTGGGCCATGAATCCAGTGCTAATGAATCAATACTATCTATTAAATATGGTGTCCTTAAACAGAAACACACATAAAACCAGGTTACATATTGACAGGTTGACAAAAATGTGGCCAGAGGCTTTCAGGAACCTAACCCTGTTTTTCCCCTTGGAGCAATGGTTCAGCATTTGCTAATTCATTGTTCGTAGCAATTTCATAGAATATAACTACTAATAATGAAATCAACTTGCAAATATCATAGAATGTTCAACCTAGAAGAAACATTTGAAATGATCAAATAAATGCCATTATTGCACAGAAGAAACTATAGTCTGAAAATGTACAATGAAGTACCCAGGACTGTATAATTATTTATCAGAAACTGGGCATAGCATTAGGACTCTTAATTATGTCTTTAGTGGTTTTTGCACTTCACAAAAATATAAACCTTTAAACAGAATACTGCCATGGATAGAATGTTTAAATCTAAATATTAGCTGATTTGATTTCCTCTTATTAATTGGAAGGAGGTCTATGATAAACATGAATTACACGTGAGATATAGTTTCTCCTCTGCTTCTTTGCCTTCATCAAGACTGATAATAAACTTGTATGATTTCAGTCTAAACATACCCAAAAACTGAGAGCCCTTCAAAGATGACTAGAAGGAACTCTCATGCACACACACCTGAGCTAGTGAAAATACCACAGTTCTAATACCAACCATCAGCATTTTTGGAAGGTCATAATCTAGTATAGGCGTCAACCAACTATGACCTATGGGTCAATTTTGTCCCACTGCCCATTTTTATAAATAAAGTTTTATTGAAACTATCCAATATTTGTTTATGTATTGTATATGGCCATTTTCATGCTGTGACTGTATAACTGAGTAGTTGTAATAGAGATTGCATGACCCTTAGTATTTACTATCTTGCCCTTTATAGAAAACGTATCCTGACCCAGGGTCCAGCATATAGCATGATCTTTGGTGTCAGTTTTCCATGTAAATGGTTTGTGATGACAGTCTTTGAAAACATTTCATCAGTTGTTTTGCCCTTAACTTGTGGTTTAAGATATTACATTGAGGAGCCTTAACAAAGTGTCCAGGTGACATGAGAGGATTATCTTTCACTATTTGGTGTCATCCAAAAATCTGAATCAATTTAACAAAAGTGATCCATAACTCATTTTAGCACTTACTGAGTTACATGTCAGTCACTTGACTCCCTCAACTCAAGGACTACAGTGGTAAGATTCTAAACCTACAATGCATTGCTTGCTTTAGCCCATCCTTACCAGCTGTCAACACTACCTGAACCAATTGTTATTGTGGCTGTCAGAGCTGACATTCGAAATCAGCAACAGGACAGAATTAACTTCCCAAGTGTCTTTCCTGTTGCATAAGCATATGTAAGAAATGCTTTTATTTAGCTTAGTGACATTTGCTACCCAAGTACTGACAAAACATCGTGTCTAAACAAATGTTGATTGCACAGATTCATCTTCCCATGATAATGAATGTTAAACGCATAGAGATAATTATATAATAATCTCAAAACCACACACAGTGACTTTTGCTTAATGGAATTACTTGGCAGAGTGTTTTAATTTTGTAACCTGACACTTCGATGAAAAGAATACTGTGGTAAACATTTTAGCAGAGCTTCTTCTATATTCAGATTCTTGTTGAAATGAACATTGTATGGAGGCTTTCTGAATGTTTAAAAATTTCTTTTTTAATTAGCATATTATGGCTGAATTAACACATCATTTCAGTTTCCTGTTAGTCTCAATAGATATCTTCAGTAAAGAAGTTTTAGTGCCTCAAATGGGTCTTTTATTAGAATTAAGAATTTTATAAAATCTTTGTCTTAGAATCTGCTAGGTGTGATAGAGAGAAGTGGAATAGTAGGGCTTGGGGTAATCAGAAAAAGTATGAATACTGCAATTCTTTCCTGGATATAGATCAGAGAATATTTTTTCATAGACTTTTTTTTTTTTTTTTTTAAGAAAGAGGGGAAGGAGGGGCAGAGGGAGAGAGATAGAGAATCATAAACAAGGTGCCACCCCAAATGCAGGGCTCAATGCAAGGCTCGATCTAACCTGAGATCATGACCTGAGCTGAAATCAAGAATCAGGTGCTTAATCAACTAAGCCACCCAGGTGCCCTTTTCATAGACTCTTTCTAAGGATTATAGGAATAGTAGAGCAGGAATGAAAAGAAAAGCATAACCATGGGCAAGGAATGCGGAAAGATAAGATGTTTTAGGTTCTTTTGGGAAAGAATGACAAGCGTATAGGTCAACACTGAGGGTGAACGTACACAAAATTAACTTGATATGCATTAAAGATTCAAATGTAAGACCTAAAATTGTAAAACCTAGAAGAAAATATCGTAAGTAAGCTCCTTGACATCAGTCTTGGCAATGATTTTTTGGATTTGACACCAAAAAGCAAAGGAAGTGAAAGGAAAAATAAAGAAGCAGGACCATGTCAAATTTAAAAAACTTCTTCACATGAAATGAAAATCAACAAACCATATATCTGATATATATATGCAGACCATATATCTGATAAGGGGTTAATATCCAAATATATAAGCAATCCATACAACTCAATAGCAAAAAACCAAACAACTCATTAAAAAATAAGCACTAACCTGAATAGACATTTTTCCAAAAACATACAAATATCTAAGAGGTACTCAACATCACTAATCATCAGGGAAATGCAAAGCCGAACCACAGTATCACCCCACACCTGTTAGGTGTTATCAAAAAGAGAAGAGATTAAAAATATTGAGGCACCTGGATGACTCAGTGGTTGAGCATCTGCCTTTGGCTCAGGTCGTGATCACGGGCTCTTGGCATGGAGTCTTGCATCAGGCTCCCCGGAGGGAGCCTGTTTCTCCCTCTGCCTATATCTCTGCCTGTGTCTTTCATGAATGAATAAATAAAATCTTAGAGAGAGAGAAAGAGATAACAAATACTGGTGAGGATATGGAGAAAAGGGAACATTCATGCACTGTTGGTGGGTAGGCAAGCTGGTACAGCCACTCTGGAAAACAGCATGGACTTTCCTCAAGAAATTAAAAATAGAATAGTCATTTGATCTATCAGTACCACTTATAGGTGTATATCCAAAGGAAACAAAATCATCTTAGAGGAATACGTGTACTTTCACATTCATTGCAGCATTATTCACAATAACCAATGTATGGAAACACCCTAAGGGTCCATTAACTGATGAATAGATAAAATGTGACAGATAGATAGATGGATAGATAGATAGTAGATAGGCAGAGATAGATATGTACATACGTGGACAGCCTGGGTGCCTCAGTGGTTTAGTGCTGCCTTTAGCCCAGGGTGTGATCCTGGAGACCCAGATAGAGTCCCATGTTGGGCTCCCTGCGTGGAGCCTGCTTCTCCCTCTGCCTGTGTGTGTGTGTCTCTCTCTCTCTCTCTGTGTCTCTCATGAATAAATAAAGTCTTTAAAAAACAAAATATGTACATATAATAAGATATTATTTAACCATAAAAAGGAAGAAAATCCTATCTTTTATGACAACTTGTATGAAACTGGAGGATATGATGCTAAGTGAAATAAACTAGACAGAGAAAGACAAATATCACATGGCATCACTTATATGTGGAGCCCCTGCAAAAAAGTCAGGTAGTAGGAAAGTGGTTTCCAGGGTCTTGGGGCAGGGAAAATAGGGAAAGGTTGGTAAAAAGGTACGAACTTTAAATTATGAGATGTAAAATGTCTGAGGATCTAATGTGTAACATGGTGACTATAGTTGTTACATTGTGTTGTATTATTGAAATTTAGTAAGCAGAGCTTAAATATTCTTACGAAAATTTAAAGAAACAAACAAATATGTGAAGTGACAGATGTGTTAATTACCTTGATGGAGGGAATCCTTTTGCAACACATACATATATCAAATCATCACATTGTATGCTTTAAATATCTTACAATTTTGTGGTCAGTTATACCTCATTAAAGCTGGGGGGGCAGAGAATGAGGGTGAAGACATAGGTTGGGCTAGGCTATATTTATAAAACAGATTGTCTTGTGCAGAAATGATCACTTTTAAATATGACATACATTTAAGAAGTATAAATGAGATTAAGTAAGGATACAGAAGATGCCTTGGCATTGGGAAAAGTGGGCTATTTGAGAAGAAGCACAAAATATGAAGATGGGTGTATTTAGAATATGAGACTCTACCTCTAGCTTCTACAATTTTATATTGGGTTAGTTGACCTATGGTTCTAGTTGTAAATCATCAAAAATCATGACAAAATGCCTAAGGGCATGTGTAGTTGTGATCAGAAAGGACTGTCCACTTCAGAGCTATTCTCTTCTGTAGTTTCAACTAACCTTAGCTGAGCCTAAACTTTTTACCTGTTCACAGGCCAATTGTGAAACCTGTAACCATCCTGACAATAATCTGTGATTTGGGGATCATTAGCACATGAATTTGATCATTCCAACCATCTAGCTTCGAGTATGTGGAGTGCTGATCTTCATCTTCTGAAGATCCATTGCTCAGTTCCTAACATCATGGCCTTTAAAGTCAGAAAGTTATAAATTTTATATCCAGCTTTGTCATTTATTAGGTCTATGACTTTGGGTGCTTCACTCAACCCCTTCCAAACTACACTTTAATTACGTTAAGATAAAAATAATAGTTCACAGGCTTGGTTTTCTGATTAAATGGGGGGGAAAAAAAAGAAACTACCTAGAATATAGGAAGCATCAATAAATAAGTATATAAATAAATAGTTTGACCCTTTGAATATGATCTTGGGCTATATTAAGGGGCATGTATTCCATATTCTATAAGCAAGTAAGAGAGATAGGCAAAGAAGAGCAAAATAGCCAGTCTTCCAAGGTGCTCTTTGAAGCTAGAGTTGAACAAAAACATGGGTTTTTTTAGATTGCTATATTAATTTGATGTTCTCATGGCTTCAGCAGAGATCTGTTGCTTTTACACCATATCGTTTCACCAGATACAGTTAGTAAATCTGCGGGATTTACCAAAAGATGACTCTGCAAGATGTAGACATATAGAAATTTTAATGTCTCTGCTCTCTTTACAAATAGATCTAGACAGCAACTTGTGACAGTGTTTTGCTGAAGTGACCCTTAAAGCCAGTGTTTATCACAACTCAGCTTAATACTGCATGATGCACTAATAAATACATTTTAGGACTATTCCATTTAAGAAAATAAAATCTATAAAGTTCAGCGGCGAGACTGTGACTCAGTCTCTCAAGTGTGATGTTTGTGAAGTAGCTTCTTAAAACAAAACACAGGAAAAGATTTCATGGTCAAGTTTAGCCACTAGGTTTCTAGGGAATTAGAACTGTGCCTTGATGTCGATGTCAAAGTGTTGTTGTTGTTGTTGTTTTAAATTCTTATATGTGTATCAAGTAAAAAACAACTTGCACTTCAGTGCTTTGTTTGCCTTATTCTTTTAGAGCTTTTTAGTTAGGCTGCCTTCCTTTGGTTCTTTAAGAAGAATCTCCAAACTTTCAGTTTGGTGAAACAATGTTTTCATATAATTTTTTAAAAAGAGAAATTTTAGGATTTGAAGAAGATATCTTCTCAACCTCTGTTTTATGGCAGAGATTGACCTATACCAGAATTTTCAAAATTGACCTCTCTAGAACTCTAGCTGCTCCTTAATATGCTTTATGAGATTGAAAGTAGTAGCACCATCAAATTTAATTTAGAGATTATGTTCGATTCCTGTACAATCTCATAAAAATTATGAGAAGCTTCATGATAAAGAATCTTGTTTGCTCATTTTTTAAAATTTAATTTATTTATTCATGAGAGACACAGAGAGAGAGGCAGAGACACAACACAGGCAGAGGGAGAAGCAGGCTCCTCGCAGGGAGGCACTAAACCGCTGAGCCACCTAGGCGTCCCTTGTTTGCTCATGTTTAACCTATTGTTTAACTCAATGTTAACCCCAATTTTCCCTCCCCCCCCCACCAGCTACAATATATTGTCATTATGTGAAACTGTTGTTTTGTTGGATGTACTTTGGGAAGCATTAATATACCCATCATTGACAAAGAATTGCAGAAAGATGAGGATGAGTATTTAATTAATTACCTTATCACACAGAATGAGGTGGCACCCTTAATTGATGATAATTTTATATCTACCTTTTTTTTAATTGGTGCGGTCGTTTTCTCTGTGATGTGGGCTGCATTTTGTATTGGTGAGCCTACAGAAAGGGATTAACTTGTGCTGAAAATAACCCTTCTTACACATGAAAACGAGGAGACTTCTCCCTTTAGGCTGTCTCCAGGCAATTGTCCAGAAGGCTTCCATCCCCTTAAGATTTCCCTTTAGTCTTTTTTTCTCCTGTGATTTTCTCCACATCCTTTTAAAGCAGGTACTGAAGTACAGCACTGATGTTCTCTATTTTTTCAACATCACAACCCATCTAAATTATTTTGCATATTGTTTCCAATTCTATATTTAGATGGTTGTTTTTAATTTCCAGACTGAATCATTTTACACTATCAGCCATTGACTATTAGCATGTTTGAATAGATAATTACTTTATCAAGTCCACTTTGCATTTAGCTTCATTCTTTTCTGGTTTAATTACTTTAAAAAAAATTGTCACTTTTTGCAAACATAATGAAGGCATCCTTCATTTAAGACACTGATAAAATTTTCAAGCAACTCAGATCCCAGATTCTACTCTCTACCTCCACTCATGCTTCTAAAAACTTTCCTCAAGATAGCCCCAGTCACTCACTAACCAATCTTTGGAGTTAACCCCAGTATTGAAGTTTTTGAGTACAAGTTGTGAGTGTCAGCCCTCTTTACATCTTGGGTCCATGAAGTGTCTGTATATGGTATGTTTTCAGTGCATGGCTGTATAAAGACAACATCAACAAACCAAATCAGCATAGCATGATAGAACATATCTTCAGAGCTAGCTAGTAAAAACACCACTTGGGAAATGACAAATGCCATATTACATCCCACAAAATGTATGTATTATTTCTACTTAATTACAGAGTTTTCCTGTTATAATAAGAAATTAGTTTGTCACACAGCTCCATTTGCTCAGGCCCTATTATCTCCCTGCTAAATGTGTACTCAGCTAGAAGGCTACTAGCTCACATTTTTATAAAATTTATTTATTTTTTCATATTTTAACATTGCTAAAATCAGATGAATCTTACAAATGATGGCATCCTAGCATTGGGTCGTAGTTTAATTGGCAGAAGCTTTTCTTCTTAGTGATGCTGTGATAATGATGAGTAAGATTCAGTAAAGATTTGATGAAATATAGTATTCTAATGCTCCTGGTATGTAGAGTACCATGCTTTGTGCCTGGCATGGTGAAGTTCTTAGAGAAGAATTAGAATAATGTGAATGTATGAGTTGTGTCATGGTTACAAAGAGTTCCCACGTACGTTGTATCACTTAATTAACACAGTGGTGGTGGAATTATTATTAGCCTAAATTTATACCTGACAAAAAATACACACTTAAGTGACTTGCCCAAGGACATAGATTCAAAAGGGCAAGAACAATGTTTATTTAGAGAGCATAGTATAGTGTTTGGCATATAGTAGGAACTTCATACATATTTGTAGAATGAATGGAAGGATGAACTTGTATTTAGGTTTAACTTATTCTAATTTAAATATTTTTCCCTTTCCTTTATAACATTGGTCCATCTCCCTCATCTCCCTCTAGTACTTTACTGTCTCTCATAAATTGTGAACTCATTAAGAGGCAAGACCAAGTGAAAACACATTTAAAAACACTATCATGGAGTGTCTGGGTGGCTCAGTTGGTTAAGCACCTGAGTCATGATTCTTGTCATGATCCTCGGATCCTGGAATCGAGCCCAGTGTTGGATTCCCTGCTCAGTGAGGAGTCTGCTTCTGCCTCTCCCTCTGCCTCTCCCTCTGCTCATGCCCATTCTCTCCCTGTCTCTTAGATAAATAAATAAAATCTTTAAAAATAAATGAAAACCATATCATGACAATGTGTTGAAAATTCAGAGTTGGAAGGATTTTAAGAGATTATTTGCTCCTGTCTTCTTCATCCTAAAGAAAAGTAAACCAAGGAGACGAGAGACTAAATGATTTCTTCAAGTTTATATGACTAGTAAATGGCAGACCTCAGCTTTGAATCAGTCACTTTGCATTATACTACCACCATTTCCTTTATATGCTTAGTCTGATGGTTAAGGTCAGGTAATCTTTTGTCTTCAAGATTAGTTTGAGCTTCCAATACATGTGTCCAATTGCTAGAACTCTCTCCTTGAGTGCTAGTCAGGGGCTTCAACCTCAGATTTTGCAAAACAGAATTCATTATAGCCCATTCAACTTTGCTTTGCCTCCTGTATTCCCATCTGGGCTAATGGAAAACCCAGTTTTTCAGTCAATCTGGTGCAAACATTTTAGAATCATTCTTGATTTCTCCCTCTCCCCAGAGCAGAGTAACTGCTGAGTCTTGCTAATTTCATAAACTACCCCTTACTCACATCTGTCTCCTATCCCACACATCATGGCCTGGTTTTAGACCATTGCCATCTCCCTCCTAAAATATCATGGTGGCCCCTACAGGGTCCTTCCTCTCCTGAGTCTTATCCTCTGAAATTTATTCTATAAATTGTATAGTAAAAAACTATACGTATGAATCTGATCTTGATTCTCTTCCCTTCCAAATCTTTTACTTGTTCTTTTTCTTTAGATTTAAATCCAAGTCCTCAATATGACCTATGAATTCTTGCAATATATGGCTTCTGCCTAACTCTCTGCTCTGTTTCCCAATTCAACCCATACCTCATAATCATGCCAGACATTCAGGCACAGCGATTAGAAGCTCTGCTCTGGAGTTTCACAGATAGAACCAATTCCTGGCTCTACTTTACTAAATGTTGAAGTTAATTTTAAGTGACTTAATTTCCCTAAGCCTCAGTTTGCTCACTTTCAAAATGAGGCTAATATTAGTTCTATTCTATTGCTTGTTACAAAGAATAAAGGTGATAATCTTTGTAAAGGATTGGTTATATACCTGACACATGCATTTTAGCATTCAATACATATTAGCTATTATTATATTTTATAGTTCTATGGTTTTATTCATGTAGAGTAACTTTTTAGGAATATAACTCCTTTTGTCTTAACTTGGAATATTCTTCATCATCATTGAAGACTCGATCCAGTCCTGATTCAACTTGAGAAACTTCCTTAACACAGCTTTCCTGAGCAGGGTTCTCTTGTGCCTGTGTACATCTTTATCATAGCATTCCTTGTTCATGCTCTACTTGTCAACTTATATATTTGTCCAACTATACTGAGTTCCTTGAGGGCAGCAATTGTGGCTTTTAACTATGTCCTGAGAGTCTAGCATGGTATCTGAGACAGAGGAATCACTTGATAAATATTTCTTGAAATGATGATTTAAAGACCATGAGGGAGAGTATCCCTACTGTATCCTAGCCCCTGACTTATATATAGGAGGCAAGCTGATAAATATCTGTTGAATGGATGAATTAGTAGATTTAAAGAAGAATAAATACTCCTGCAACTAATACAATATTGTATGTTAATTATACTTCAATAATAATAGTAAAGAATCATAGGGAGTAGGTGTGGTATACACATATAATGGAATATTACTTAGCCAGGTGTGCCTGGGTGGCTCAGCGGTTGTGCCTGCCTTTGGCTCTGGTCGTGATCCCAGGATCCGGGATTCAGACCCACATTGGGCTCCTGTGAGGAGCCTGCTTTGCTTCTCCCTCTGCCTGTGTCTCTGCCTCTCTCTTTCTCTCTCTCTCTCTCTCTCTGTCTCTCATGAATAAATAAATAAATCTTTTTTTTTTTTTAAAGAGAGTATTACTTAGCCATATAAAAGAATGAGATCTTGGCATTTGGGAGAATATACATGGGACTAGAGGGCATTATGCTAACTAAAATAGGTCACACAGAGAAAGACGAATACCATATGATTTCATTTATATGTGGATCTAGAAAACAAAATAAACAAATAAACAAAAAAATTAAACTCTTAAATACTAAAAACAAACTAATGTTTGCCAGAGAGAAGGTGGGTGGGAGGATGGGTGAAATAGATAAAAGAGACTAATAGTTACAAACTTCTAGTTATAAAATAAATATGTCATGGAGAAGCAAAGTACACCATGGAAAATATAATCAATAATATTGTAATAACATTTATGGTGACAGATGGTGACTACACTTACTGGGGTGAGCCCTTAGCAGTGTATAGAATTGATGAATCAATATGTTGTATGTCTGAAACTAATAGAACGTGGTTTATCAACTATACATTAATGAATAAATAAATGAATGGATGGATGAATTTTTAAAAAGATGAATGCTTCCTTTGCTAGTTTTCTTCTTCCATGTATAAGGGAGGAAAAACTTTTCCTTGACCTTCTTAGGGTTTCTGGCTGAGCCTAAACATTAAACTGACAAAGATAGAATAACAGGGAAAAAAACACATACATTTACTTAATATAAATTTTACATGGCATGAGATTCCTCATGAGGAAATGAAGACTCCAAAAAGCTGTTAAGCTTAACCATTTTTATACTAGGTTTGATGCAGAGTGGAAAATTATGGAAAAGCCAGATAAAACCAAAAGGGGATGAGCTAAGTCTGGGTAGCGAGCGGGGGGAACTCAGTGAGGCCTGCTGTTTCGCCTCTGTTTTTGGAGATAAAGATGCTGCTTTCCTCTGTGTAAAGGGAGGATGTTCTCACATGGAGGTCTTACAACCTGCTTCAGTGGAGAAGTGGGAGAGGCTAGAGAGCTCTTCCTGCACCTGCCATTGCTCAAATTTCTTTAGCTAAAAATATTCTCTTAACCCCATCTCATGACATCTCAAAACACTGCTATTAATCTCTGGCCACCAATATTCTCTGTTTCATGTTGAGATTCTTGTACAAATGGTATCTGGTTACTTTGGTTACTCTTATTTTAGGAGGTGACTGACACTTCTGCCTGTGACTTTAAGGCAGTAATCTGCATCTGATAAAGATGAGGACTACTGTGTCAGGAACATTTGGATGTGCCCTTAGACACTCCCTCTTACAGAATGCTCTCTTGCCACTGCAATTGTGTTTCCTCCTGTACCTTTGTGTTTTCCTTGCAACCTCATCAAATCATCATGTCACCTCTACAGATGCCGAACTGCTCCTGGGTCTTAGCCAGATTTTGCTTCTGGTGTTAACCCTAAGCCTAGGCATTTGCTCCATCTGCCAGAATTTCTTCTCTGAAAACCTGAAGATCATATTTTTGACATGAAAATATGCTAGAATTACAACTGAGGTATTCAATATCAAAGTATAATTTGGTGCTGCTGTGTGGCATTGTCATGAGAGCAATCCAGGGAGGATGACCTCCTCTGGCCCTTCAGGACTCTGGCAGTTTCTCTCTCATCCCAAATCATTAGATCTTTTCACACTTGCCTAGTTTATGCAGTCCATTCCCCCCTGCCACCAACCATTTGTGGTTTTCTTTTTTCTTTCTCTCTTTCTTTCTTTCTTTCTTTCTTTCTTTCTTCTTTCTTCTTCTTCCTTCCTTCCTTCCTTCCTTCCTTCCTTCCTTCCTTCCTTCCTTCCTTCCTTTCTTCCTTTCTTTCTTTCTTTCTTTCTTTCTTTCTTTCTTTCTTTCTTTCTTTCTCTTTCTTTTCTTTCTTTCTTTCTTTCTTTCTTTCTTTCTTTCTTTCTTTCTTTCTTTTTTTTTTTATTTCCCCTTCTTGGGTCCTTTTGTGACTATCTCTTTCCCTTTGCTTCTCACAGGGCATCATTGTCAGCAAGTTTTATATGCCATTTGTAGTGTCACAGGTGCATCCATCCAGATTTAGATTATTTTATAAGTGCAAGTAGAGGAATTGGGACTAAACTTGTAAAATTGCTAGAAACTTGGGCAGTCAGATTAGTTTAAAATACATGTTAAAACAGTAAATTTGCAAAATTAATTTCTTTGGCACCGTAATTCTTTGGCATCTCTCTTTTACCTCCATATGAGAACTTGATAATGGAAGCCTTGAATTATGAAAAAACAACATAAAAAACTACTGGGTATCAGGCGCTGAGCCACACAGCTCATGAATGTAGCAAGAAAGTTTGCATTAATATTTGCAGATGATTGACTTTATGAAAGAATACCAAATGACACATCCACCTTTCCTAATGCTCTATCATCTTTTAGCTACTCAAACACCAAGCTCTTCACTACCTCAAATCCTTTGTCTGTACTGCTATTCCCCCTGCCAGGAATGTTCTGTCCTTCATTCTCTGAATTGGTAATCATTCATTTTCATGACTGTTATCACCTCAGAGAAGATTTGCCTGACTGCTCTATCTTAAACCAATTTCCCTTTATCACTATTATCACAACTCTTTTCCTTTTTCCTTCAGAAGCCCCACTGTAGCAAGCAGTTATTTTGTTTATTTGCCTGTGTATTTGGAGTTGTCTGCCTCTTTAAGTAGAATATAAGCTTTGTATATTCTCCAGAGAAAGGAGTTGTGAAATAATAAGAAGACTATATTTGTCTCTGTTAGTTCTAGCTAACATTTGGTCTTTGAACCTGTTTCCTGACGAAGAGCTCCTAAAACCCTTGTAATTTCCTGAGTGATGAGGGTGTCTGGTGCAGAGCTCCTAACTGGCTTGGAATTTTCTGGGTGCAAGAAGCATCGTTTATTCTAATAAGGCAACTCTTGGGTTGTTCTCTGGAGAGTGCTGGTGACCAGAAAGTTTGAGCCAGGATTAGAAACTTGGAATTTTCATCCCCACCCTCCATTCTCCAGAGAGGGGGGAGCAGGACTAGAAATGAGGACTACTATAATCTACTAATAGATTATACCTATATGATGAAGCCTCCATAAAAATCTTCCAAATCCCAGAGTTTAGAGAGGGTTGGTGAATACATCCATGTGCCAGGAGGGTGGCACAGTCCATCTTCACCAGTACAGAGTACACCATCTTCACTCCTGTGCTTAGGACCCTTCTGGATCTTATTGTATGTATCTCATTATCTGGGTGGTCATCTGTATCCTTTATCACAATCTTTACCATATAATAAACAGATAAAAATGTAAGTAAGTGTTTCACTGAGTTCCATGGGCTGTTCTAACAAATTATAAAACCCATGAAGGGGCTTGGAACCCTGATTTATAGCTGTCAGTCAGAAGTATGGGGGACAAGCTGGGACTTGTGACTGGCATGTGCAGGGAGGACAGTTTTGTGGGACTTGAACCCTTAACTTGAGGGATCTGAACCTAATTCCAGGTATATAGTGTCAGAACTGAATTGAATTGTAGGGCACCCCCCCCCCAGTCAGTATAGGAATATACCCCTATACATTTGGTGGCCAGGAGGAGTGGTGAACACAGCAGTAGTAGTGTGAAGGGAAACTGCATTTTCTCTCTCTTTCTCTCCACTGTATTCCTAGTGGCCAGCCAGTAGTTAAGCTCAATCAATAAGAATGTGCTATGTAGTGTTTCAAATACTATACATGTAACTCATTTACTTTGACAACAACCCCCACCAGGGGGATATTATTATTATCTTTATGTTATACCTAAGGAAACTGAGACAAAGAAAGATCAAGTAACTTATTCAGTGTCACACAGCTAATATGTGGATTAGCTGAATTCAAACCCAGGAAATCGGCTCTGGAATCCATGCTTGTAATGAATACAGTAAGAAAGTTATATATGAGAAATTAAATAATAAAAAATGTTCTAATGCAAAAGTAAGTGATGCACTAGAATAACAGTGAAGTGTCCCCAAATAACTCTGAGACACTAGCAATAATTATGTCCTCAGTATCCTCTCTAAAAGAGTATGATTTCCAGGCCAGCTAAACTATGCAGTTGTAAGCATTAAGATATTGTTAAGGCATTAACATATCTAAAGAAAGAATGTGTCAATCATAATGGAAATTATTCTGCAATGGAGATAAACAACACAAAAAGGAGAATTAAAGAGGTGGTATTAAGCTAAGGAAACCCCCTCCCCTTCCTCAATCTGGGAAGACAGATGCTAATTGATCAATACTTTACAGGTATGTGTTCTTTCTTTTCTTTCTTTCTTTTCTTTTCTTTCTTTCTTCTTTCTTTCTTTCTTTCTTTCTTTCTTTCTTTCTTTCTTTCTTTCTTTCTTTCTTTCTTTCTTTCTTCTTTCTTTCTTTTCTTTCTTCTTTCTTCCTTCTTTCTTTTTCTTTCTTCCTCCCCCTGTGGTAAAATATACATAATATCAAGACAACATTTTAACAATTTTTGAGTGTTCATTTTTAAAACCTCAGCTGAGTTTTTGTGTAGCTAATGAGCATCCATTAATATGCATATGCCCCAGCCATACGCTTATTTTTAAATTTTTTGTTATACATTAGGCTTCAGCAAGCATAATTTGAAAGATAAGGGTGGGGGAAAGATTGGATGGAGGTAGAAGAAAGGCAGTAAGACTGCTCTGCATGACAATCATAAGAGCAAACTCTAGTGTGGGTGAGTGGCTTTGCAAATAACAGAAGAGTTAGCCAAATATTTATCTTTCTAGAATGAATGCTTTTCTTTGGGAGGACATCTCAGATATACTATCCAACAGTGTACTTTGCAAGAATCAGAAGGCATTTTGGAGATTGTACTAGTGTAGTGATCTTTAAAGTAAACATAAAAAAATGTATTGTTTGTAGGTCTACGAGTCTAACATCATCACTAGACTAGCTTGCTTAGTGTGTTCCAGGTAGAAATACACTGCCAGGGAGGGAGGTGTGCAATGGATTCTGGGCAAAAGGTGTGAGGTTTCCTAAAAGTTATCATGAGAGATCTACACAGTTTTTAAAGAATAAAAATGGACCCAAGGATAAGAAAGCAGAATTAGGGGGAAATTATTTGAGATACTATGCAACTTTAAATGGTATAGTTTTGCAAAAGGAAATGAGAAACAATGCATAAAATTAAGTAACACTTCGCTCATTCATCACCCTCAAATGCCCAGGGTCTTGAAGTATAACACTGAGAAGGAATTTCAGTTTTTGAACAATAACGTGTAAGAAAGCAACTGGTGTACCCATTTAACTTGAAAGCCAAGGGAATGAACCAAAAACCATCCATAAATATTAGGGAGAGGGCCTTAAGAAAGAAGGTCCAACCAGCAACTGGGGCTCTTGTTTTCCAAGCATAGTCCGAGAGGGTGCACTTCCAAGTATACCATCTACATGGTTCCAGTGCTGAATCAATAAACATTAACACTGCAAATTGCACTTTATTTGAAGACCGCAGTATATAAGCAAACATCTGATTATCAATTACTTTACAGTGGAGCTTCCTTATATGAAGAAAATATACTGCTACAGAATTTTTATGTTTGGCCCACTTGGTAATTAAAATCCTGTATCAATTAATAAACTGGAATTTTGATAGTAATTTGGCTTGCTATGTAACTTGCCTACCCAGAGAGGCTTTACTGACCACAATCTCTTTCTTCTGTTCTCTTCGGATGTCTATTGCCTTTGAACATTGTAATTCTATTCTTACTCATTAGCTATGATTTTATACATCAGTACATATAGACCTGGCTGATATGAGTCACTTCCTGAAAAATGACTCCATTCTTAATGTGCTGAATAAATCTCGTTTCTGACCAGAGAGTGAGGGCAGACATGGGCTGTGATTTATCATTACCCTTGCTTTGGTGTCTTGGTAGTCAGTAAAACTGAAGCTCCTCAGCTGAATTTCTTTAGGTTTTGTCATGACTTGCCATTCCTATGAACTTTCTATCTGTTGCATATTAGAAATATTGTATATGTAGGATTATATATTCTATTTGCACACAGAGGATTTCCTGAGCCTTAGAATACTAATTTTATGACACAGATGAAACCACTGAGGAATATGCTGCTTCCTAATGAAGCTCTTGTAATTTTTTTAATGTGGACTAGCACTGAATCAGTTCTCCATGCCCACACTAGAGGCATCTTTATCACACAGGGTGTTCCAGATTTTGAATATAAACAGGAAAGCCTCACTGAAGTCAAGCAGAGAGACTGGACTCTTGGTAACCTCTCAAGCCAGTCTTTTTGCTCTGCTTCTACGAGCTGTTGGAGTTGCCAGATCATGTGACCCATGGTCAAGACTTCTTGCTATACAACCTGGACTCTTATTACTGTTTTGCATTAATACTCATTTGAAATAGAAATTGAGAAATGGGAATCGGGGGTTTACAGTCCCATTACATTATTAAATCATTAGATTTAAGTTCTTTGGTCATTTTTTAACTTTGGATAATTTATTTTCAATATTAGAATTTGTAATTCTGAAAAATCTTGGTGATAGAAACCTACTTTTCTCAACTTTATATTTTAAATTCAGAGGAATTACACACACACACAAATATATATATATATATATAATTAGGTTGATACTCTTTGAACACCTGCTGTTAAATTTGCTCGTGACATTTGTAAAACAGAATAACCTAGCAATTCCACTGGAATTACTTGTATATCTTAGTTATTGTTTATGCATTGATGCTTTCAAGTTAACTGCAATTCCAATATGTTGTGGGCAGACAGAACAGAGTCGTTAAACCATTAGAGTGTATTGTCAATTCAGATTTCTTGAAAAATTAGGTTCTTTATTATTTTTTGCAAGAGATCTCTATATAACTTTTTTAAAACAACTGGAAGACACAATTTGTGAATATATGTTACTCCATGCCTACATACAAATAAAACATTTGGAGCAAGTACATAAATATCTGTAAACTAATACTATAAGGTCTTGAGATGAGGTGGGAAAAGAGGCATAACAGGGGAATACAATTAGTCTACCATGAAAACCCATTTTTTGGAAGATAAATGTTTATAGCACATGATACAAGTTCCTTTTCTTAATGAAGAAAATCTTGCAATAAGGTAAAATAAAATGATTTCTGGTATACTTTAATAAGTGAGTATATATGAGGAGGTCACAGAAACACATTAGAATGAGTTGGCTCCTCTATACAGGGTTCTTGGAACAAAAATATCCCATCACATTTAGCTTGTGTTGCATATATTTGCATAACTTCCTTCTCTTTCTTATTAGTATTTTTTTTTCAAAGATGTATTTATTTATTTGACAGAGAGAGTGGGATTGAGAGTGAGAGCACAAGCAGGGGAAGAGTCAGGGAGAGGGAGAATCAGACTCCCCGCTGAGCAGAGAGCCAGACAACATGGGGCTCAGTCCCAGGACCCCGGGATCAGGACATGATCTGAAGGCAGATGCTTAACCAACTGAACCACCCAGGCATCCGTTATTAGTATTTTTTAAAGGAAAACTGGTCCTACTTCATTTCTGCATCTTCCATGGAGTATTACACAGTGCCTTGCATAGAGTTGATTTAGTATGTATGAATATACAAATGGAATTGTAAAGAACATTATTAACCTGTCATTGCCATCTTTAAACCACAGCTGGAGACTAGACTCTGGGGATATTATTACAGTGAGGTTACAGCTACTTTTCAAATAAATTTCTCCTTGCCATTAGTAGTAATTAAAAAAGAGGGAATATTTTCATATCCAACATGTTACAATGATCAAAATACCATAAGGTTGGTTTTTCATATGAGGAAAATTAATTCCAATGACATAATGTATCTACATGGATATTTGAATCAAATGGAAAAAAAATTGCCTTTGGTTGTACTCCTGGACTGGATGGTACTTCTGGCTGGATGTTCATGTTCAGGTGTGTCTACAGGGAGGGTTTTTTGGGTGAACAAGGCCTCAGGCTGTGCTCTGTGATCAGTCAGGGCCATAAGCTGTCCCTGTGGTTGGGCAGGACTACAGACTGGGCTTTGTGATCATACAAGACACTGGCTGTTCTCTCCTGTCTGTCAAGGCTGCTGCCTGGTTTCTCTGGTCAGGAGATGCCCCAGCTATTTCCAGCAGTTGGATGGGCCTAAAGTTTGTGCTGTGTGGTAGGGAAGGATTGCTATCAGGGTTCCATTCCCTTGTTAGATGTGGTTGCACGTTATGCTCTGTTGAGCCCTGTTGAGCAACGAGGAAGGACTATAGACTGACCTTTATTGCTGAGTAGGGTTGTAGGCTGGATTCTGGCTGTGTTCACATTTAGGCTGGGCTGTGCCACTCAGGGGTACTGTAGGCTGGTCTCTGATGATGCCTAGGGCTATTCAGACTCTGTGGTTATGCAGGGCCAGAAGCTATAGTAATCAGCTGGGGAGGGCTGCTGGCTTGGCTCTCAGCCCTTGCAAGGCTATAGGATGAGTTCCATAGCTGCATGGGTTCTCTGGTCAGGCGAGACTAGAGGCTATACTTGTAGCTGGGGAGGGCAGTGGATTTGCTTCTTTTCCTAAGCAGAGTGATAGAAAAGGCTCCATAGGCAAAACTAAGTGAGCTCCCTAGGCATACAGGGCCACCCTCGGCTGTGAAGATGGAGAGAGCTGCTTGTATACTGCTGCAAGCAGCAGCATGATCCACCTAGGTCTGACTGCTGACTCCTGGAAGCCTCAAACTCTTTCTCCATCCTATCTGATCCCCAGTGGTTGACACCCACAGATTCCCTCGGTGATTCTTATAGGACAACACCTGCGTGGGCCTCTGAGGAAGTGTCCTCCAAGGTTAGGGGAGCTGGATGCTCACTTCAGGCTCTCTTTTCCCACCAGAGAAACCATAGGCCCAGGGACCCCTCTTGCTCCGTCACTGTGCCAGCCTGAGGGAGGGAGATGGGGTCTGATTGTAGCTGTTCCTCTTACCCTTCCAGTGCAGTGCTTTTTATTCTCCATTGTCCAGGGGTGCTTGAGCCTTATCCCTGCTTCTAGGACTTTCACATTCATGTTTTACCTTCAGAACTTGCTTGTTGGTCTTAGGAGAGAAATGAAGTCAGGAACAACCAATGTCACCATTTTGATGGACAATATTTTCTTAAAAAAAGAGAAGTGACATTTCATGGGCCTTCTCTTATTAATCTGCTGAAACCACATCTGCTACTTTCACAAAATAATTCTGGGGGTATGCAGGCAGCATTTCTAAAAATGCATGGGCTCATCCTTGCAACTGTCTATCATGTCCTCTTCTCATTTGACTATGACTATTTGCTTAACCTCGGATGGCAACTTGAAGAACAATGATCTTTTTTTGTTTCAGTTCAGCTCCCACTTCTGGCTGCCTAGATTGTTCTGCAACCCCAGGAAGTCTGTTAGTACTCTAAGCCAATGAAGCCTTGTGGTATTTCCCTATCCCTTTTTGAGAAATGCCCTGACATTTCTAAAGGGTAATTACAGAATGGTTTAATACACACTTTTCTTTCTTATAAAAATTTTTAACAAAAATTTGTTAGATACCTACTAGACAGCAGAAATTATAGTAGACCCTAATATTATGAAAGGAAAAGTGATATGGTCCCCACCTTAAGGGACTTTATGGTGCAGTGGGAGAGACAGACATCTTAATGATATAAGGTCTATTTGGTAAGGCCTATTCTAGGTGTGTCCAAATTATTTAGGTGTTGTTCTATGTGCTGGATATAAAAAGGTACTTTGCTCTGCTTCCCATGCTCCCCACAGTAGAGTTTCACTTCACCAGCCCTACCACCTACCTCCACACTGACTCACAGCAGACAACTTCCTCCTTCTTAAAGGTTGAACAGGAAACACATCAGAAAGTTGTACAACTGTACGTTGTCTCTCTGTCTCCTCACTCCTAGCCCTGCCTTTGTCCCTGCATCTACTCTTTGTCCCTCCCATGTTAGAGCAAGATGTGTTCTGGCTCCAGGCTGGGACTTTGGCTCTCATTCATACTTCTCCTCACATCTCCTCCAGCCCTTGCCCCATCAAATATTTCTTCTCTCTGTCTTAGCCTATGTCTGTCTGTTAGCATTCTGCCATATGTGTTGCCTCATGGATTCAGGTCTAAAAATTACATCTCTTCCTTATACAGTTCCTTTCTGTACCTACCACAGCTTCCAGAAGCTCAGGGGCATACAGATTATACCACAAGTATATATTAGTATGCAACCATCAAAATGGCTATGATGATAAAGGTGAAGGATGCGAAGTATTGATCTCACAAACCCATCCAGGTCACATACTATTTTTCTCCCCTCTTTCTCTGAAGATTTCTCCAAATAAGCCATAGCTGTGTCCTCTATTCTTCCCCCATCATCCCTCCCCTAAACCACCCACGATTTAGCTTTCAGCCTATTGATTCCACTAAAATTACCACATTCCTTTTTTTTTTTTTTCTCAATTAAAAATGTCCTGTTCTAGGGGCACCTGGGTGGCTCAGTCTGTTAAGCTTCTGCCCTCAGCTCAGGTTATGATCCTAGGGCCCTAGGATTGAGCCCTGAGTTGGGCTCCCCACTCAGTGGGTACTCGGCTTCTCCCTCTCCCTCTGTAGCTCCCCCTGCTTGTGTGCTCAATCTCTCTCTCCCTCTCAAATAAAAAAAAAAATAAAAAAAAAAATCTTTAAAAAAAATGTCCTGTTTTCGGCCATTTGTCTGCTTGGTTTACCTTGATGCCCCATGAGCCTAGCACAAACTAAGGACACAGTATTCACTATATATTCATTGAATGAATAAATGAATCATCAGTAATATCAGCTCCCCTATCTTTGGGATTCTTTCCTTACTTCCTTACTGTAGTACTAAATCTCTTGGTCTTTACTAAACTTTGACTTTCCACCTCTCACAGTAGAGATTTTCAACTTTTTCCTTCTCTCTTCATGCTCCCCATTCTCATGGCTTTAACAGTCTTTGACTATAAATTTTGTAGTTTTGGCTTGACTCTGATTTTCTCAATGCTGCATTTCAACTGGTTAGCCTTCATTAACCATGTGGATGGCTTGTTGTCATCCCAAACTTAATGTGTAAATGCAAATAAAATCAAATTCCTCCTCACCCACTCCTAATTTCTCTAGTTCTGTTGACATTAAAATAATATACCAAAACTCCAGGCATAAAACTTTGAAATATCCTTTGACACTTCTCTTGCATTCTGCCTTCCTCATTCATTAATCACTAAATCTGCATAATCCCCTCAAGTATTTCCTTTTCCTCTACCTCCAGCACCAATACCTTACTACTCAACTAGCCATTCTTCTTGACCTTTCTAATTCTAATTCACCCTCCCTAAATATTACTTCCTCAGTGAAACCTTCCAGTGACCTCCTGGTTCACATCAAGCCTTGTATAATCTCCTATCATGTTATCTTCTTTTTAACTGTTTTCATGTATATATTTGTTTAGTGGTCTGACTATAAACTCCATGAAGGAGAGACCATCTCTATTTTTTTCATTATCTTTGTGCAGCCTCACCAGCGTCTGGCACAAGAAAACGTCTATGTATTTTAAAAAGGAAATGAATTAGTAATTCTTTATTGAGATAATTTTCCCCAGAAGAGCTTCCATGCCTCTTCTTGAGCTAGGGACAAACAGGGCTAGGCAGGGCTAGGTAGGGGGCCAGGGAAACAGGAGGCCAGGCTACAAAAATCCCCCAAATGCTGAGGTGTAAGGAAACCAAAGATAAAGGAACAAGCCAGACCACCCTGCCCTAGGTGTGGGCAGGGAGGGTGTCTTTTTTATGACAGTTATCTGTGACCAACAAAGAATAACCAGACCCCAAAGAAGAAGTAAGCCATAAGATGTTATCACCAGTCCTAACTCCAATACAGCACAAGAATCTCAAGGCCCAGTCAGTTCTCAACAAAAGACTGCCACTATAAGTCCTCAGTGGCAACCCTGTTGGGACCCTTCTCACTTCTGAGAGCTTTCTCTGTATCTTTGCTTAATAAACTTCTATCACTTTACTTACTCTCCTGTGTCCGTGAGTTTCATTCTTCAACCCTGTGAGACAAGAACCAAGCTCTTCGTATCATTTTCATTTGATCCTAGTATCACTGAAGCAGAGATGTTTTCACCAAAAATGCTTAAACACTACACAAAAATAAATACAAGATGGATTAAAGACCTAAATGTCAGACTTGAAACCATAAAAATAAACTATTGGGACTTCATCAAAATAAAAAGCTCTGCACAGTGAAGGAAATGATCAGCAATCAACAAACCCTGTTAAAGAGTTAGTATCTAAAATATTAACGTATAAAACTCAACACCCCAAAAATGAATAATCCAATTAAAAATGGGCAGAAGATGTGAATAGACATTTTTCAAAGAAAATATACAAATGGCTAACAAACACACGAAAAAAATGCTGCTCAATATCACTCATCATCAAGGAAATACAAATCAAAACTATAATAAGATTTCACCTCACACCTCTCAGAATGGCGAAAATCCACACAACAACAAAATGGTATTGGCCAGGATATAAAGGAAGGGAAATCCTCTTGCACTGTTGATTGGAATGCAAACTGGTGCAACCACTCTGGAAAACAGTATGGAGGTTCCTCTAAAAGTTAAAAATGGAACTACCCTATGATCCACCAATTGCACTACTGGATATTTACCCAAAGAATGCAAAAATACTAATTCAAAGCGATACATGTACCCTGATGTTTATAGCAGTATTATCTGCCATAGCAAATTACGGAAACAGCCTAATTGTCTATTGATATATATATATATATCGATATGAATCAATATGAATATCAATATGAATATATGTATATTCATGCACACACTGGAATATTCAGCCATGAGAAAGACTTGACATTTGCAAAGACCTGGATGAAATTAGAGTGTATAATGCTAAGCAAAATAAGTCAGTCGGAGAAAGACAAATACTACATGAATTAATTTATATGTAGAATTTAAGAAACAAAACAAATGAACTAAGGGAGGAGAGAGGGAGAGAGAGAGAAAGAAAGAGAGAGAGAGAGAATCTAAAAAACAACTAAATATAAAATACAAACTGATGGTTACCAGAAGGGAGCTAGGTGGCAGGATGAATGAAATAGTTGATGGGAATTAAGGAGGGCACTTATTGTGATGAGCACAGGGTGTTGTACGGAAGTGTTGAATCACTAAATTATACAGCAGAAATTAATATTACATTGTATATTAACTGACTGGAATTTCAATAAAAACTTTAAAGAAAATAAATAAATAAAATGCAGTCAGGAAGCCTTGCCAGGGGAGCTCTCACACAGGAACCACAGCTTTGTAATCCTCCAAACCAGCAGAAAGATAACTCTTGACAAAGGAGGACCCTTTCTACACAGGAACTTTGTCTCCTGGTCTCGCGCCTTTATGACAAAGAAGGAAGATTGCTCCCGGCCTGGGCAACAAGGCAGTGACCAACACCTGCAGCCACTCCTGTTCTTCTCCTTAAGGTTTTGTTCCAAACAACCCTCCCAATTTGCTACTAAAACCTAATAAAAGCTGGTCTTCCCTTTGTCTCTTCAGGCTTGCCTGTGATGTGCCCAAGTTTGCTTGTCAAGAATGGCAATTCTACTATTCCCAAATAAGTTCATATTGCTAGTAAAATAACTTAGCTGTTTTATTTTAAAGGTAGACACTCTCACTTTTACTTACCTATTAAACTCTTAAATATTAAATCATTGCAAGCGCACAGCAACACTTTGAGTCAGATATTATTGTCACTTCAGTTTTTACTGATAAGGAAACTGAGGCAAAAAGAAGTCAAGAAACTTGCTGTACATCTGGTAGCTTCTGCTAAGGGTGGATTTCCAACTGATGAGGGAAGGGAAGGTAAGCTGAGGATTAAGCAGAAGCTGACACCCCACAAAGGACCTCCCCTCAATGTGTGCCATTCCTTAGGCACTCCTGGCTGCCCTAAGCATTTTTATCAATAACCTAGCTTCCAAAAGGAAATGTGGATACAATTAAATGTCCTTATATACAGCAGCTCATTGACAGATAAGTATAATGTTCTTCCAGGAAGCTTCCAACTATCTTAATGCTAATGCCTTGCTAGAAGGAAAAACAACCTTAACTTGACAAAGGCAAGGACTCCCTTATCCTGTGATCTTCTTTAACACATGAAAATCCTTTTGAAACCTCTCTTTTCCTTACATCCCCCTACCCCCAAGTATATAATCAGCCACCTCTTACAACCCTGGGGCAGCAGCAGTTCTTTATGCCCACAGGTCCTATCCCAGTGCTTTAATAAAACCACCATTTTGGAGCAAACACCTCTTAAAAATTCTTTCTTGGTCATCAGCTCCAGATCACCCCACCAAACCTCACCTATATTCCAAAACCACATCACAACCTAGGTAAGTCTAGCTCCAGAATGGGGACTCAGAGGACCTTTACCATTTGTGTGGCCACAGAGTTAACTATTTGGATTAAAAACATGTCAAAGGTACAAAGAAAGAAATTTCAGGGGCCCATAAATGGATTACTGCTGTGAACAATTGGCCTGCTCTGGCCCTTTCCCCCAAGCGTGACTTTCCTGAAAAATTTCCCTTCCCAAGTAAGTGGTACCACGTTTCGTTCAATTGCTTAGGTTTATTTATTTTTATTTTTATATATTTTTATTTATTTATGATAGTCACAGAGAGAGAGAGAGAGAGAGAGAGAGAGAGAGGCAGAGACACAGGCAGAGGGAGAAGCAGGCTTCATGCAGAGAACCTGACATGGGACTCGATCCCGTGTCTCCAGGATCGCGCCCTGGGCCAAAGGCAGGCGCCAAACCGCTGCACCACCCAGGGATCCCGCTTAGGTTAAAAAAAAAAAAAAAAAAAAAAATTGAACCATCCTCAGTTTTATTTTTTCTTTCCTTTTCTTTCTTCTTTCTTTCTTTCTTTCTTTCTTTCTTTCTTTCTTTCTTTCTTTCTTTCTTTCTTTCTTTCTCTTCTTTCTTTCTTTCTTTCTTTCTTTCTTTCTTTCTCTTCTTTCTTTCTTTCTTTCTTTCTTTCTTTCTTTCTTTCTTTCTTTCTTTCTTTCTTTCTCTCTTTCTTTCGATTTTATTTATTTATTAATGAGAGACACAGAGAGGGAGGGCAGAGGCACAGGCAGAGGGAGAAGCAGGCTCCATGCAGGGAGCCTGATGCGGACTCAATCCCGGGTCTCCAGGATCATGCCCTGGGCTGAAGGTGGCGGTGTCCTTCCTTCCTTTTCTTCATCCAATTCTTCATCGAATCCTTTCTGCTCTACTTCTAAAATATATTCTAAACAAGCACATAGAAAACATACACTGGAATTTTTTTATTCCAGAGATCAGTGGCATTCTCTTTCAAGGGCTAGAGAGGACATATTTTGGCTTTATGAGCTTATGGTCTCAGTCACATTGACTCAGTTCTGCCTCTGGGAAACAAAAACAGCCATAGACAATTCACAAACAAATGGGTGTGGCTGCATTTCAATAAAGTTTGAAAAAGCAGGCCGTGGTTTGGCTGATCCCTACATTATTCCAGTAATGTTAGGTGCCCAATTATATCCTCTATTAACTTACCTGCTACATGGTGCATCGTACATAATTGATACTCAATCAAAAATCTCTGAATAAGTGGCTTAAATTATTGTATTACATTAATTTCAATGCAAGATAACTATTATTTCAGGCTCATTTGCTAACTATTGGGTTTCAAGGTTTTCTCCCCTTTTTTTCATTATAATGAATATTTCCTAAATCTAAGTCTGAAAGCATTAAATTCTGATATTCATTATTTGGAGTGAATGGAAACTGTTGTTCCTTCTAATCTGTAGCATAAATTGTATAAGTTATTTTCAAGACTGTGGGCAATATAAAGAGAGAGGACCAACTTTTGGGTGCATATCTCTGTTCCATCTGGAAGCAAATAATTTCATTTTTCTCCAAAAGGAAATTGGTTCTTGGCCAACCAGTGATAGAAAGTTCTGTCACAAACTAGTAGTGATTTAATCATTCCTGTTCTATTACTAGGTGACTGATTCACACACTGATATACTGATGTGTGTGGGTGTGTAAGTTGGAGTGGGGAGTGGCAGTGATTGTTCATAATACAAGACTATGCTGAGTATCCAGTAGACATTTAATCAATCAATAGATTGATTAATGTAGTGGTTAAAAAAGAAAAAGTGAAACAAATACCCCAATTTTTTCCTCTTTGGAATCACTCATCACTTAACTAATATTTACAATTTACCACTTTTGTAGGCTCTAGATTAAATTCTATAGTGGTTTTATGAATAAAGTTTTGTTTATTCAATGCTGTTTCCTAAAATCATTTTTAGTTCTTGCCTTTAATTTCTTTTGTTTCCATTACTCAAAATACTCTAATCTGATTGCTGGTTTTGCCAGTCTATTGGAATTTCACATGCATTTACACACAAGTGTTCTAACAGGCAAATCTCAAACTGCATTGGCTAAGAACACAGGGAGTAATTAAGAAACTCTAGAGGAAGATTCCACAGCTCAGAAGCTGGTTTAGGGCTGTTTCAGGGGGCTAATAGGGATAGGTAAAGAAGGAATGATTCAAGTTTGAGTCCAGGGAAATTTGAGAGAGGACACAAAAAAATGAATATTTAAGACACTATACAGCAAATATCTCCTTTTCTCCCTTATGAGCTCTCTTCTATAAAATCTAAGTAGCTCATTGCTTTTAGGGGTATGGAATTTTTTAGTACAGTCCGTGGAAGCTACAATGAGATTTGCTTTAAGAGTGATTTAAAGCAAAGAGGGAGGGACACCTGGGTGGCTCAGTGGTTGGGCGTCTGCCTTTGGCTCAGGAGTGATCCTGGAGTCCTCGGATCCGGTCCCACATCAGGCTCTCTGCAAGGAGCCTGCTTCTCCTCCCTCTCCCTGTGTCTCT